>NC_089203.1:14717614-15317614 GCF_963930695.1 Labrus bergylta | reverse complement strand
CATTACAATTGAAGCTGAGACTCGTGCTGATGGCAGCAGGAGAACTACACGCTATGACATCGATATGACCAAATGTATCTACTGTGGCTTTTGCCAGGAGGCCTGTCCTGTTGATGCCATTGTCGAGGTAAAAATGGGATAATTCTAAATACTCAATGGAGCTGAAAAATATGTAAATTAAGAAGAGTCAGCTTGTGTTTCTTTTAATTTCCTAGGAAATACAAACGGTTGATCATACAGATTGCTCACCTCAATTTAATTTCCTAAGTTTTCAAAGGGGAAATTGTCCTTTTGAGACTTATAAATGGGCATTATGCATTTTGCTTGCTATCAAAACTGAATATTTTATATCATCTATGAGGATTTAGATGCTGAATTTGTATTTTTCCCGAATCCCTCCCTCAGGGTCCAAACTTCGAGTTTTCCACAGAGACTCACGAGGAGCTGCTGTACAACAAAGAGAAGTTGCTCAACAATGGAGACCGTTGGGAGGCTGAGATAGCAGCCAACATACAGGCAGACTACCTGTACAGATAGAGTCACTATTTTATGTTTACACTGCCACCAAAGATGTGTCGTACATAAATATATATCTTATCATGCTGCTATGCATTAAAGAGATTATTTGTAGCTTTAAGGATATTCAAGAGACTTGCTTATAAAAAGTAAAGCACCTTGAAGCCTCAGATTCTGTTGTCAAACTTATTAATTAACGCACAATTCTAACTTCTTCTGGAGTCAAAATAAATGATGTTGACCTTAAAGTCTGTTAACCCATGAAGCAAATGCACTGTATGTTGTGGTGTATTTTCAGCTGCACTTTAAAAGCCTGTTATGCCTCAATATAGCGGTTAGGCAATCAATGAATATTCACATGTAATGTTGCAAAGGCTTCTAAAATACTATAATAAATGATGTTTTCAAACCTTCAAAGTTCAATCTTGTTGCATTGCTTGTGAAGTTTAAAATGTTGTAAACAAGTTGCTTAATTCAAGACTTTTTCAAAAAAATTGAGAATTCAGCTTCTAACCTAGTTATTGTGCTAAGAACCTCAGAGAGACTTTTTCTAGTGATTTGACTGTCCTTAGTGACATCAGCCTGGCATCTAGCACCACTGTTAGGAATCTAGGAGTTCTTTTTGATCAAGATATGTCTTTTAGCTCTCACATCAGGCAAGTTTCAAGAACAGCCTATTTTCACCTTCGTAATATATCCAAGATCAGGAATAACCTGTCGCAAAATGATGCAGAAAAACTAGTTCATGCATTTGTTACCTCCAGATTGGATTATTGTAACTCTCTTTTGTCAGGGTGCTCTGGCAAGTCTCTAAAGACTCTTCAACTGGTCCAGAACACTGCAGCTCGTGTACTGACCAGAACCAGGAAAAGGGACCACATTACTCCTGTCTTGGCTTCTCTGCACTGGCTCCTTATACAGTCTAGAATAGAATTCAAGATCCTTCTTCTCACTTACAAAGCTCTAAATGGCCAGGCACCATCTTATCTTAAGGAGCTACTAGTGCCGTACTGTCCCTCGAGAGCGTTGCGGTCCCGGAGTGCAGGCCTGCTGGTGGTACCTACAGTCTCTAAGTGTACTATGGGGGGTAAAGCCTTCAGTTATCGGGCTCCTCTCCTCTGGAACCGCCTTCCAGCCGGGGTCCGGGAGGCAGACACAGTCTGTATTTTTAAGAATAGACTTAAAACTTTCCTTTTTGATAAATCTTATAGTTAGTGCTGGTGTAGCCAAGCTCTTAGTTATGCTGCTATAGGCTTAGACTACCGGGGGAACTGGCACCTTGAGCTCCTCTCTCTCTCTCTCTCGCTCTCTGTGCATATACAGTACATCATATTACTGCATGTATCTATCTGTAAATCTCAGTCACCAACCACCTACTTTCCTGAGAGCTCTTGAGCTCTCTTAGGCTCCTCAAGATCGTTGGTTGACGGCCTGCCAGAACAACCCCCCCTCCCCACCAGATTGTTGATGGACGGTTTGCCTCCCCCCACCCCCTTGCTCCCTATCCCTCTTCCTGCATCTTATCCCATCTCTCCCCCTATCCCTTTCCAAGCTGGCCCGAAGATTTCTGCCTTTTAATAAGGCAGTTTTTTCTTACCACTGTAACTTTTGCTGCTTTGCTAAAGTGCTCATGATGGATAGGCCGGATCTTTATAACATAGCAATAAGTAAGGTCTTTTACCTGCTTTGTGTAACATAACAATGAGTAAGGTCTTTTTACCTGCTCTTTCGTAATGTTAACAGACAAAGAGTAAGGTATTTTACCTGCTTTTTGTAAAGTGTCTTGAGATAACACTTGTTATGAGTTGATGCTATACAAAAATAAATTGAATTGAATTGAATTAACACATTTATCAAGCAAAACTGATGATTTTCTTGTATGTTTAAACTCAAGATGGCCTCTGATGATTTTTCACGATTTTCTGTTGTGATAAATATCCAGAATTAATGTATCTGTCCAAAAAATAATCTGCATATTTGTGATAAATAATCCCCATAATGACTCAATTTTCTGAGATACATTATAAGGGGGGGGGGGAAGGTAGTGCATTTGCTCTATTTTAATACATCGTACAAATACAGTGATGGTATAAAATTATACTTGAGCACTTAAGAGTAGCGTGATTGTGTAATAATGGACATTTTGTGTTTCTAATAGTGTTTTTTTGGTGTTATGCACACATGCTGAATCATGTCCTATGCAGGCCTTAGTGAATGCAATGACATAAATTGCATTTTTACCGCTGCGGTGATCACGTGATAAGGGCGGAAACTGACTCATAGGCCACGCTGAATCTCCCGCGAACGCAGCCATTTACTTCTTCCCTCTCGTCGCAGCAACACCGGTGAGTCTCTTTATTATTCTCTCTCAGCGGGACATCCTGTTTTTATTTTTTATTTTTTTATAAGTTCTTGCTTTTCGGGGGCAATCCTGGAAAATAAGACGCAGCATTGAGGTATACTTAAAACTACAAGCGGTGGTTCAAGAGTAACAAACGAGCAGGTTGAACAACTTGGATCAAGGCCTGTGATTTCTCTGTGCTAACCACCCTAGCTAGCTTTAGCCGCTAGCTCTTACGCGGAGAGTTGCGTCCATGCCGCGTTAGCTAACAGGTTAGCAAGCACGGCTCTCCCTCCTTCCACTGCTTTGTTCTCGTGAATAGCTGTTATTTTTTTTTTACTCACAAGAGGAATGAGTTGTTGTTTTTTAAAAAGAATGTGAAAACACGTGCAGTCGACTTGATTCCTTAAGAAGCAGCTTTTGTTTTTTTTCACTGCATCGCGGAACACATTCTTCAAATGTTCTGTTTGTTGCAGGAGACTGGAAAAGTGCGGTCGCTCCGGAGTATGGCGCACTTACGTTACTTACGTTAATAGCTAGCAGTCGGTTTTGCCCAGGACTGCACGCTTATCAATAAACGACGATCTCATCATTAGGTGGTGCCACATACAGTGTGATCGTTCGTCCAGGAGGGGGGACAACGCACTGATGCTAGCACCAAAGGGGGCTTTCGAACGCTCGCTTTGGTAGAAAATTCTAGAACGTGGATTCTAGAATCCGAACATCGTAGTTGATCCGTTTTTTCTGCTGAACCTTTTGCGGTGATTCAAAGTCAGGGCTGCTTTTTTTTTTTTTGGTTGATCTGTTGTCTTGTAGTGGCTGATGCTTTGTGTTGCTATGCTAACCATTCTGTCTCGTTCTTTCCGACGCAGGTGAATCATGACCGAACAAACGTGGGTGGCACAGTTCAAGGTATGCATTTAATGTGTGTGTGTGTGTGTGTGTGTGTTTTAAATCAAGAAATGTGTCGTCATAGTAACCGCGTAGTCTTTTAGATTTTGTATTACTGGCGCTAAATCGTGCTAACGGTTGGTGTGTGTGTTTTTTTTATTTTTTTGAACCAGTATCAACCAGTTCAAACTAACTGGTGTTTTCTTTCAGCTGGTGTTAGTTGGAGATGGAGGCACCGGGAAGACGACTTTTGTGAAGAGGCACATCACAGGAGAGTTTGAGAAGAAATATGTTGGTGAGTATCTCTGTAGGAATGACTGACTCATGGGTATGATGTGTAATGAAGTACATCTACCATAATCACATGTTAAGTTAAATTGTACATGAGCTGTGCCAGAGCTGAGTAAACTTACTTACCTGCCCATCTTTGTGTATTGGTAGTGATGTATTCATCACATCACCATCAAGCCCTTGAATTTTTAACTTGTAACAAGTAAAAAAAAAAAGGCCAAACTAGGGGTTTATACTTAGAAGAACGTAGAAGTTAATGTGAAGTTATATATAATTTTTTATTTACCTTTTTCCGGGGGGGGGGGGGTGATCAACTTTTTATTGAAATTATACATAAGATGCTTATACACCTGAGCTTTAATGACTGAAACCAAAGACAACATCAATTTATCTATTTTATTTTTTTAAATCATGTTTTGAGATGCATATCCCCCCCCCCCCCCCCCCCCACTCAAAATGTCAGTTTCTTCCACCTAAAGAAAATCCAGTAACAGTTTGGCATAAACTAAATGCTGCATTTACTTTTTGTGTTTGAGGTTTTGTTCATCCACCAGGATGTATTTGTTGCCCTTAAACGAGATCATTTCAAAAGAAAAAACAAAGGAGATAACTCATTATAATAAATGCAGTGGGATTATCGGCAATATCTTTTTGCCGATATCTTTTTTTTTTTTTAAACATCTATGTCCCTTGACCTTTGTTCCTATCAATAAATCATCCATCATCATCTACTGTATCTCCAGCTGTTAAACAAATTGTCTTTGTCTGTACTTTCAGCTACTCTTGGTGTAGAGGTGCACCCGCTGATTTTCCATACCAACAGAGGAGCGGTCAAGTACAATGTTTGGGACACAGCCGGACAGGAGAAGTTCGGAGGGCTGAGAGATGGCTACTACATTCAAGGTACAATTCAAAATAATGAACATGCTATTCTTTTCTCTTTTTTTTTTTAAACCTTAAGTCTGATTGCATGCTATAAACATTTTTAATCTTCTACCTTTTTTTAAAAGTGTTAAATCTTTACTCCTGCCCCTACAGCTCAGTGTGCTATCATCATGTTTGACGTCACCTCAAGAGTCACCTATAAGAACGTACCGAACTGGCATCGTGACCTGGTCCGTGTCTGTGAGAACATTCCCATTGTCCTTTGCGGAAACAAAGTTGACATCAAAGACAGAAAAGTCAAAGCCAAGAGCATTGTGTTTCACCGCAAAAAGAACCTGCAGGTAACAACTGCTCTGTTTCCAAGTTATAGAAAGCATTGATTTAAGTCTGAATCTCTAATTCCTGTTTTACTGTGCTTTCCCCAGTACTATGACATTTCTGCAAAGAGTAACTACAACTTTGAGAAGCCTTTCCTGTGGCTAGCAAGGAAGTTGGTTGGCGATCCTAATCTGGAGTTTGTGGCTATGCCCGCACTTGCTCCCCCAGAGGTCCAGATGGACCCTGTTCTTGCAGCAAGATATGAGGAAGAACTTCAAGTGAGTATGACAATGAAGGTGTCATTTTTTTTTTACACTTATCGGGGTATCAATTTGCATTGGGACAGACATGATTCTTTTTTTTTTTTGTTGTTGTTCTTGTAGGTTGCATCACAAACCGCACTCCCTGATGAAGAAGATGACCTTTAACCTGTTACTTGCATTGTCCCTCTATCCCTCTACACCGTGGACAGGAAGCTGTTGGAATTTTCCCCCTTACTGTAAAATCCCTTTTCAGATTTTTTATTTGACATTTTTTTCTGTTTTAAAGCTAAGAAAAACTTGGTGAAATGGTTGTTGTTCTAATTTCACTGTTAAAGACGCACCCACCCTAGTGTTGTCGTTGGCACGGCAATGTGCTACTCTTCATCGTCAAGCAACCACCACTGCACTTACCCAGCTCACATAATGCTGTTGTATGGTGTAATGGAGGCACTAAGTGAAGAAAACTTTGAATAAAAACATTCTCAATTTAAAATGTCTGTTTTTTTTTTTTTTTTTAAACGCTTTAAAAAATCCTTTGGGGCCTGTGGCTTGTTTCCTGCATGTTATGCCCCCCTCTGTCTTTCTACACAATTTCTGACTATCCTCCTAAAAAATAAATCCACTGATGTCGGTTGATAAATACTTTAAATAGGCCTTCGTCTGTAGATTACAGTACATACCCTGAAATCAGGGGCTCAGGTCCTGTGTCTTTCTTAGCTTTTGTTTATGTTTAGGACTATTTATGTCTGTGCCAATAACATATCTCAATTGCTGTCTTCTATGCTCTAATGGGGCCTTGTTTTATATTGAACAGGCCAAAAACAAAAAATGCTTCATCGCCAAACGACACTAATTTGCACACCTTGTGAACTGGAATAAAATGTGTGTAGTTTGCCTTGCACCATTGTTCTTGGTAGATGGCAGAGACGGATACAACGCAAGTATCAACACACGTATGTTCATCTTGCTGTTTACCACCAGATGTCAGCCATGTTCTTCTATTCTAATTGCTTTAGCCGTTGGCAACAACATTACGTAACAGTTTTATGTTGCACATTCCTTGTGACGTGTTTCTACTAGTTTGTAAACTTATGTTAAGTAGTTTCAACAAGGGGATATGCATTGCAGATATTTGTTAAATTCTTCCAAGTTGAAATGAGCATGATAAATATCTGAAATAATTCATATTCATATGTTTCTTCATATTTCTACAATATAAATGCTAGTCATAGCCAATTTAAATGTGCAGAATGAAAACAATAATATAATATATTGAATATGTAAAATGACATGGTGACTAGTCAAAACGTGTTAATGGGTATCAATATATTGCATTATGACCAGGGCAAGTTCAATTTTAGATATCTAGCTCTACAATTAGAATTATCACTTGAAATGATCCGATTGGGGCTAAATTCTGTATAATTTTAGCTTTTTAATAGCTCATTGACTATCTGTCAATTTGACAGGCATGTGCATTGGGGTTTCAATTTCAGATATCCACAAAGGCATTCTTTCTATCCAGAATGAACATTGTCAAATATCTGCTTTAGAACAGGAAAATCTTCAATTTCAGACATCTACAATCCAATTGTTACTAGTCATCCTTTAATTCTATTCTAAATTAGGAAGATAAAAAAAGGCCATCCATACATAATGTAGCCTAATTTAGAAAATACAAAATACATGGTGACTAGCTGTCACACTTACCTATCAGGCAAAGGACATTTTCCATGTCTAAAATAGGATTCATGACTTAAAAACTTCAATTTCAGATATCCAAAAAAGTATTGTAAATACAGTATATGTGGATATCTGTTTTATTTACATGATATAGATCATTTAATATTAACTATTATAGGCTATTTTAGATATGCATGAGCATATTTTTCCTGGTTAAAATACTTTTTTTACTCGTCAGAATGGAATTTGGAAATATGTGGAGTCACTAAAGTCCCCATGGCAAGCCGTTTTAACATTTGAAGTAAACACCTACCTATTACTAATACTATTTCAGATATCAATATTAGCATTTCTCAAATTCTCAATAGTAAAAAGTGTACTTGTGATGTCACTTTTGCAAATAATTGTGCATCGGTATTTCTATTTCAAATGTCCAGTTGTTAATAGTATTTTTTAAATGACTGTTTATAGTAAGGCCTACATAAGTTATTATGGATTTCAGCTGCAGTGTATGATTATTGGCACCACATTGATCCGGTGCATTGGCAGGTCACTCTCAAAGTTGCTCGATTCAGTTTAGTATTCAAATAGTTGTTATTCCTACAAACACCTGAATGCATCACTGGTGCAGGTGGCACAGGCGTGGCTTCGTCTCAATGGAGAAGGACTTTTCTGCGCATGCGTGAGGCAGAAAAGTGCGTTTTAGAATGATTACTGGTGGCCAGCGGAGAGACAGATTATACAGCTCTACACAACTGTTGTTTTAATCCCCCGGGCGAGGAGATTTAGCAAAGAAAAAACACTGGTTTTAAACCCAGCAGCCATATTGCATGGAAAAAACGACGGAAAGACTCATCTATTTCATAAAAAGTCGTTTTCTCGGACATCTCTGTCAGGACTTTTGGGAAGTTAATTTCTTTTTCTTTTTTACTGGCTGTTTGTTTCTACCGGACAGCGAGCCTGCCAGCTGGCTGAGGACTTCAGAGATTGGGACTGGGGTTTTTTTTAATTTAAAAAAGCTATTTTGCACATTATTGTAGTGATCTGTCTTGGTCCAAAGGTGCAAAACTAACAGTGTAAAGATGAAGGACCGATTGGAGCAACTTAAAGCGGTAAGTAGTCTACAGGAAATGTGAAATATGGTCTCAATGGACCCAGTTAATGCCCTTTAAAAACATTTTCAGAGGAATACATGAAAGATTATGAGAATTAAAACACGTTTTAATACCTGAGACGTAACACAGCCTATTAATCAAACCACTGGTGTATCATGTGATGATTTGATGGAGGTGTCTGCACAGAAGGTTAGAAAATGATTAAAAATGGGGGCGTAAGGTCAAAGTGATTCAGACATCAGTCACCTTTTTCTTTACAGTGTCAGAGATGTAGGCCTTCTGTAATGCAGCAAAAATAAATGTGTGATTATTAACCCTATTAAATTAACAGTTTTGATATTAATATTTAAAAAGAGTCGCCTTTTAATAAGGTTTTGGATTAGTTCAATATGATGTATTTTGGGCTTCCCTCAGTGTGACATTTAAACATGATGGATTCTGTTTTCAATTTCACTGACTTTACAGTTTGTATGAATTTGATATAAATTTATAAATAAAGATTCAGTTGGATTTTTTGTAGATACAAATATTGTTCCTTAGTAGTAGTATAAACACATGAAGTCTCACTGAAAGTATACTAATTGTAAAAAAAAAAAAAAGGTTCAGTATCCTCGTCTTGGATATTTCCACCCATAATCCTCTCTCACGTTTTGCACTTGGACTCAACCGTGTGATCACAAATCGTTTACCACGATAAGAAAGTCGATTACTCATATTACTGTTAAAAGTGAAAACCTGAGCTGGGGTAACGCTTTGATTCAGTTGAAAAGTTGGTAATATTTACAGTCTCTGGTCGAAACCTGAGTCAAGATGTGTTGCCATAGCTCCCTGAAACTGCTGGCACAAATATTTGCTGTGTTTAAAGTTGCTGAACTGCAGTAGGCTTTCCCTCAAGGCGTCTGTATCTCACATAGCTGGTTTCTTTGCAGGGAAAGGAAGTAGGCCTACAAAATGACACTGAGGGTGGCCAGTCATTTGTTGGGAAGTTGACGGTGCACATGTAAACACCTGTCAAAACTAGATTTTCTTGTCCTGTTTGCCTCCTTCTACATTTGAAAGTCCTCCTTCTTTACCTCTTTAATCCACGCTCACGTCTCCTTTATTGTCTTCCTTAAGGTTTCCTATCAAATGTTTAACTATCTGGCAGAGATCTAGACTGTACGTTAGTTTGTGTGTGTTTTTGAGGGTGGGTGTTGAGGCTTTCTGTTTGATTTCAGTCTTTAATCTTTCATGCTGTCCATCACCTGTCTGAATAGCTCAGGTATTAGCTTGTAGAAAAGTGTAACAGAGCTACTGTGGCTTCATCTGTGTGCACTGGCATATGGAGTTTTTTTTTTTAAATCCCTTGTCAGATTTTAGAATTGCATTAACACAAGTCGTGATGGGCGTATTTGGCTTCTGTCAGCATGTTGCTGTAAAATCTGACCCCTAGGTCTGCACCCTGCTGGTGTCTGCTAATTTTCTAAAACATGCTGTGGGAAAATGTAGTGCATCAAGACATACCTCAGCCAAAAGATGATGTGAGAAATTCAGTTTATTTGATGGATAGCCCCTTGTTGTGTCCTTCCAGTTTATTAACATTGAGTCATATGGCAAGGAAAACACTTAAGTCCTTCAAAATGTGTGCCTGTTGTTTCAGCTCTATAAGCTTTGATAAATGCTTCGTTTTACTCTCAACGACCTTCTTTTTGCAGTGTTCATACACCATTGCAAACCGTTTATTGTGGGCTGTGGTTTTGTCATTTTTGACCCCTGGAGACAAAGTCTAAAACCACCTCCTTCTTTAAGAGTCACTGGAAACATATGGATGAGGAGGGCGACGTGAAGCATGCCATGTGATTGGAGTCAAACTTGCTGGATTGTTTGTACTTCATTTTGTAGATGTTTTTTTTTTTTTTTTGCCAAAGTATGAGACCAATAGGATTAGCTCAGTCTTTGCATTTTTATTTTTCATCTAGCGGTGGTTTTGATCACTCTATTGTATTCCACATTAAAACTTGACTCTAATACTGTGTGATAAAGGAGCTAGTCAGTGCGCTGCATAGGAGAGGCTGAGGATCTCTGCTTTTGCCTTGTGAATTATGCAACTTGACATGTGGTGCTTTGCATGCAAAGCAAGAGTAAGAGGTCGATTTGAATAAAGAGAACAAACCAGCATACATGCTAACATCAATCCGATGTGTACCAATGTCCAGCGTGTGTGCTGTTATTTTGTAATGTCGATGTCCAGCTGTTCTCTGGTGTGTAATCTTAGATTTACAATCTTCATGTAGTATGGGATAACTACTTCATTTTTTGATTTAGGTTTAAAAAAAAAAAAAAAGAGGAAATATAAATTGCTGCTTCAAGGTGTTCTCTGCCAGTCAACATTAAGCAGTCAATACCTTAATTATTTATGAAACAATGGTTTGAGGGTATGAATGCATGTTTTCTTATGACTGGACCGTCATGAAGAAAAAGGCTGCAGAATACTTGAAAAATACTTTTGTAAAAAGATTCCCTCCGACTGTGTGTGTGTGTGTGTGTGTGTGTGTGTGTGTGTGTGTGTGTGTGTGTGTGTGTGTGTGTGTGTGTGTGTGTGTGTGTGTGTGTGTGTGTGTGTGTGTGTGTGTGTGTGTGTGTGTGTGTGTGTGTGTGTGTGTGTGTGTGTGTGTGTGTGTGTGTGTGTGTGTGTGTGTGTGTGTGTGTGTGTATTTGTGGTGTGGTGTGTGTGTGTGTGTGGCCGTTAGTCTGTCTGTTACTCCCATCAGTCCCTTGCCCCCCCCCCCTATTTTTGCTGAATATGACACACTGGAAGGAAGTGAGCGCCTGTTCTTATCTCGCTGCTTCAGAAGTGCTCTGAGAGGGAACAAAACATGCAGACCGGAGTGATACAGCTGTGTGTTCAGTGAATTATTCACAGAGGTATAAAAAGTAACAAGCAATGTGTCGGTGTTTGCAGGGAACTCTGTTTTCAAACCTGTTGTTAGTTACTGAACTAGTCTTGACTACATTTGCAATTCAAATTTCAGATGAGAGAGAAGAAGGTATATATAACATTTAAAACACCTTAGTGACATTGCAGAAGATGTCATTCCTCAGTAGGGCAGACACTTACGTTTCATATTGTCAACTTTGACAAGAAAATATATGCAAACACTCATATTTTTTCATCTCAAGGTAATGAATAATTCTGGCTCTGTGTACCAGGAAAAAATCCTGTTACTACCAAATGTTTCCAATTAAGGCAAAAAAAAGTCTTATTTGATATACTGGAACAGCCAAATGTTTATCAGTTTTACTTGATAACAGTCAGACTCACTCCATTAATCAATGATCAATTGTATGGGGATAAATATTCAGAAAAATGTCTACTCGATTAATGGATTTATTCCAGCAGCTTAGACGTTAACAAACCAAAAAAAAAAAGAACTAATTTAAAATAACCCAACAATACACCAGAAAACAATGTAACTCTATTTGGGAGCTTCACAGAGCTCTTGTAAAAGAACTGTGATGAAGATGTGAATTGAGACTTCTGGTTCAGAGAAAGAGGCAGTGTCAGGTGATCAGAAGAAGCAGGTCTGTTGCAGGTGTGTTGACCTGACATTTGTTAAGTCTTCTGTGCTTCACTCCTCAGGTGCTTGATGTACAGACTTGAGTTCGTCAGTGAATTGCAGAAGTGATTAAAAAAAGGAGGGAACAAAGTTTCTCCGAATACCGTCACAGCACGGCCCTGTGATGTCTGTTCACACACGGAGCACTTTAGCTGTGGTTTCTTGTAGACAGTTGGGAACATGTTGAGTTCCTGGTGCCTGGCCCTCATCCCTCACCATGTCAATATTCACTGGCGGCTCTGAAGTCTTTGTGGCCGACCTGAGGCACAGTGCTGTGTTTACTGAGTGTCCCGTGTGACATACTTATGACTTCAGAGCTGTGAAGCTTCCTGATGGAAATGTAATGGGTGTGGACTGAGCCGATATCACAGACTCGTATCATATGACACACTATGCTGATATCCACGAGGAGATTTGTGTTTGTTCATTTCCACTCGGTTACAGATGCAGGTGAGACAATAAATCATTATAGCAATATATCGTC
The DNA here is from genome assembly GCF_963930695.1 of Labrus bergylta. Classification (NCBI taxonomy): domain Eukaryota; kingdom Metazoa; phylum Chordata; class Actinopteri; order Labriformes; family Labridae; genus Labrus; species Labrus bergylta. The sequence continues at coordinate 15,305,231 of NC_089203.1, read as the reverse complement.
ATCCTGGCTCATGTGATACAATGATCTAATTGATGGCTAATATTGACATTTGTGATTAAAAGATAAAAGTCACTGTAACTTTGACTTACTTTGTTGCTGGTTCATTGTCCTTACATATTTCCAGTCATGGCGGGATACTCGACTTTACGACTCGTCTGCAATGTAACGTCTGAGCCGGCAGGGCGGAACAGTGCGTTGTTTGTGTGTGTGTGTGTGTGTGTGTGCATGCATGAGAATATGTGTATGTGAAGCATGCCGCTCATCAGTTATCATGAGTATCACTGTACTGCAATATATCAATTAACCCTTTGTTGGCTCTCTGATTGGTCCACTAAGTCAACAATCTGTCTCGTCTTTGACCCTCGTGTCTGTTCGATAAATACAAAGCCCTGCTGGAGAGCACATGTTGGCTTAAAGAATGAACACTGTGTGGAAACAAATAGCCATAGGTGACATAGGTAACTGTGTCCACAGGTAACAAGTTCCACCAGCACCTTTAGAGCTTCTCATGAACACCATTTCTTGTTTGTTTTACCAAAAAGGATCAAGTAAAAACTAAAGGTTGTGCTTTCACAGGTAGAACTTGAGTGTGAGGTTCCTTATGACCGTACAATGATGACAGAGACTCTCCTGGAAGTCTTCCTACTAGAGGTGGGGTAAAACATCGATACAGTATAGTATGGCGGCCAAGTATCGATATTTTTAATATTCTTTTTCAATTTTTAACTGCTTAAGGGGTTTGTACAATTCATTTCGAACAAGTTGCATTGTTAAGAATTCATGTTCAAGTTGGATTAGACTGAAATACAAATAAAAAGACTGAAGTGAGATGAACAGACTGAGAATTTTATCTTATTTGACTAAACAGTTCTTGATTTAGTTTAGTGTAGTGGACATAAAATGCGTTTAAAAAGCAATTCTCAGCATATCGCAAAATGTTAAAAATCGCAGTCGAATCAAATCGTGTCTCAAGTATCGCGATAATATCGGATCGTGATTTCCACCCCTACTTCCTACCACATGTAGAAAATGTGTCTTCATTTGTAATGTCTTTGTTTCCCAACACAATGCTAGCCTTCAATTCACACACTGAAGAAAGGTATTACTGTGGTATCTCTACTGAATCTAAGGTTTCATGCGACCTCCAGTTTCAAAACTTAAATATGACCGATCCTCATGGAGGAAAGAGAGCATTCACAAAGCATCAAGAGACAAATAACATATTACACTTACCGACTTACAGAAATCTTACAGAAGAGGTGTTTGTTTTTTTGATCAGATGAATCCCATTAACATCTGAGTGATTTTTGAATCCCGATGTTTTGATGAGCGTTATAAGAACATTTAACACTCTTCACATGACCACTGAGTATAGCTTGACCTGCTCATGCTCCTTTGACGCAGCCTTTGCTTTCGTCCTGTTAGACGTGTGATCAAGATGACGACGAGGTGGAGATCGCTGTGGACAACGCTGCCTTCATGGACGAGTTCTTCTCTCAGGTCAGCGGCCACGATCGGTGCATTGCGGCACTCGTCTTTCACGAGGGAATACACTCCACAATATGAGTGATTGCTGTTTGTTTTTGTTTTTTTTTAATACATGAGGTGTATGTTTTGTGTATTTGTTTCAGATCGAGGACATCAGGAACAGTATTGATAAAATTGACGAGAATGTCGCTGAAGTCAAAAAGCTTTACTCCATCATCCTGTCTGCTCCCACATCAGATCAGAGTAAGATGCTTAATCACTTCCTGCTTTTATATCATGACTGACTGACCTACATAGAGAAACGAAAAACTCCACTGATGAGGTTTCCTTAAAAAGTGGAACTTTATGCTAAGCATTGTTTTACCCAGTCACAAACATACCATAGTCTTAAAGCATCACTTTGAAACCTGTCATTTAAAGCAGCTGCACGTTTAGGAAGGCACATCTTTCTCTGCTTCTATAAAATGATGTCTTGATTTGAGATATCAGGTTGTTGTTTTTTTTGTTTGTTTATTCCCATGTGTCTGTCTTCTCAGAAACACAGGATGACTTGGAAGCAATCACCAATGACATAAAGAAGATGGCCAACAATGCAAGAAACAAACTCAAGAGTGAGTCCGCCTGCCACTATCCCACAAAACACATTTTGAACCACTACTGTATGTTATTTGCTCTTGGTTTGGAGCTGAATATTAAATCATTGGTTTCGATTTCTCCCCAGCCATCGAGAGGAATCTGGAGTCTGAGGAGCAGGAGAGGGTGTCTGCTGACATGCGGATACGTAAATCACAGGTAAATCATATTGATGTGACGTTTCAGTCCGCTTTCATTAGAATACCTTTTAAAGGAGAATGAGTGTGCGCTCTCATGAGTTATTATTCTGGGAAAACATTTTCCATTTTCCTGAAACTCAAAGGGCAGTGTTCATTGGAATGATTGGAATGATCATGTTCTGATAAAGGAACTGCAAAAAAGCTCTGTATGAATACTAGAGATCTGCACTATGTTCATGATACTGTGAAGGTTAATAAAAAGAGGACTGGATGAAAATGTAAAAGCGCATGTGTATGTAATGTTTTTTATTCTGATAATGAAACAGTGCACCTTTAAAACCACACTGCATCTTCAAATGTAACATCTTTTAAACATCTTTTCATCATTATTAGAAACATTTATTTTTCGCTCGAGATTGTATCTTTGACATTTGACAGCCTTTAAAAGTATGTTCATATCTCTACCAGTATCTCATCCGGATTACCTCTGTACTAATTTGTTCTTTTTTCGTTTTTTTTTTTTTCGCCCAGCATGCAGTGCTGTCAAGGAAGTTTGTGGAGGTAATGACAAAGTATAATGAAGCCCAGGTGGACTTCAGAGAGAGGAGTAAAGGACGTATTCAGAGACAGCTAGAAATCAGTGAGTTATCTCTTTTACACATGTGACCAGAGAGTCTCACGCTCGCTCAAGTCATTAACACTATACATTTCCTTTCCTTTCCTTATCCAGCTGGGAAAGCAACAACAGATGATGAACTGGAGGAGATGTTGGAGAGTGGCAATGCAGCAGTGTTTACTGCAGGGGTAAGTGTGTGTGTGTGTGTGTTTGTGAGAGGAAGGCCAGGTAGTTAGTTGCTCAGTAAAAGTTCAAACTCCTCGTCTCAGCTGCTTAAAGATTAGCTTTGTTCATGATTTAGCTTGTTGGGCTTAAAAGGGCCAGTTGCCTTTTTTCTTCCTTGCTGAGCGCTTTAAACTTCTTTAGACAATCTAACTAATAAACAATGTGACATTCTTTTTTAAAAAAAAAAAAAGGACATAACTATAACTATTGATTTGAGGGTTTGTTATTTTTTCAGGATTCATTAAATCCCTGCACATTGTGACAGAGGTTGTTGTAATGTTTAGTTTGGATCTGCTTGAAACAGTTTACAATCATCAAACAACCACATGTGAACAAGCATTTAAAACTGGTGAGAAAGCCTCACTGTGCTTCCCTGATCGTTTCTATTTTCCAAACATGAGAGAAAAATTCCTTGCACAAGGGAAACACAACTTGTCTTCATATTCACAGATATGATCACAACAAAAGGTCTCATGCTTGACATAAAGATAGATGTGTGGGGGTTGATAAATTTCAATAATGACAAATTACAAATGAAATGTATAATAATTAAAAAGCGTGTGTTTCGTGTCTATGAGATGGCTTGTCCAAACAGTGAACATACCCCACCAATGTTTCCAGTTCCTCTTTTCAAAGGTCATTTATTAACTTTTTAAAAATGTAAACAACAAGTAATAAAACAGTACTATGCAACAATCAAAACGCAGGTCAAACAAAAACAGATTAATAAGTAATGATATGCATAATCCTGAAAACCTTCGTTCACTTATTTAAACATTTTATTTGTGGGAAAAAAAAAACGTTACTGAAACCTTTCTCACTTTTGTAATCATGTAATGCTGCTTTTCAGTTCTCACTTAAAGTGTGATACATGAGCAGGACTGTTCGGAGAAGTTTGAGCCTTTCTCAACTGCCAACAAAACCATGACCTTCCCCTTTTATCCAGTAAGGCTAACTGTGGTTGCGATGTTTTATGAACTTTTGTTTACTGTTAAACCAGCAGGAGCAGAGAACTGTACACATGTTTCTCTTTTTAGATATATTAAATAAGACCCAGGCCACCGACAGATTTTGATCTACAAACAGATATCTGACTTTGCTGGTTGTTTGTGTATCAATAAACATCTCCTCTTCACAGATTGTCGACTCTGGCATCTCTAAACAAGCCCTAAGTGAGATTGAAGCCAGGCACAAAGACATTGTGCGCCTGGAGAGCAGCATCAAGGAGCTCCATGATATGTTTGTAGACATTGCCATGCTTGTGGAGAGCCAGGTACAGTGATTTACATCCACCTGCCTATCACTTCTCGTTCTCATGAGCTTTGTATCTACTTCATTCATGTATCCATTCCTTTCATGTATTCTTAACCCCTTTGTTCTTTTCTACCTGCATTCACCTTAGTCTCTAGTTCTTCTGTCTCCTTGTCTCCGGTGTGCTTTGACCGAAAATCTGCATCCATCTGTTTCCTCTTTTTTCAGCTCCATGCCTTTCTTATTCCTCTCTTCACACTCCTTTGCTTCTGCCACCTTCATCATCTCATTACCTAACATGGTTGAACCATCGTGAAAGCGTTCAGTAAGATGTACTTAAAGCCTTTGTGTACATATTAGAGCTAACTTGCCACACACTTAGGAATAAATATCCAAAGTCTAACCACATATTTCTTGCTGCTTGCACCATGCTTTCCTGAGGGAAACGTTTGTTTGAGGTAAGTGCAACAGTCCTGCTGTGTGTCTTATTTGATTATCCCAGGACACCTGTTTTTCTTCAGCATTTTATTCCATGTTCTTAGTTTGGACAGAAAAGATGTTCAGCAGGATCATAAATGTGAAATCTAGTCTGACACTGAAAACAAAACACAAAGTGTTTACTACACAACTATCAGAAACTCCTAAAGTGTTGGTCTTTTAATTTTCATCACATCTGAAAATGTTTGTACTTTAACTTAATCAGCTCTGTATCTCATTGTTTTTCATGTTGTTTTTCAGGGAGAAATAGTAGACAACATAGAGCAGAATGTATCCAAATCAGTGGACCACATAACGGTGGCAAAGGAGCAGACCAAAAAAGCTGTAAGGTACCAGACCAAAGCACGAAAGGTAACGTCAGTGAACCGACTGCTGCACCCGCCGGCTCTTGACCTCTTCCCTTATTTTTCTGCCTACTTCCTACGCACATTGTTTTCACAGTTTGTCACATTGAAGCCGCACAGTTTGTGCACGGATAACACTCCCTCCCAAAGCAGACACAATGCCAGTCACTGTCAACTGTTGCATGCCGTGTGATTCGCTTTGTCTTTCCTCTCTCTGTGCTCTTCAATTTGTTACAACTTCCTCCAACACCACAAACCCCATGTTAGGGTGGAATGATTGAAAGGATCGAGAGCAACATGGACCAATCGGTGGGCTTCGTGGAGCGTGCTGTAGCGGACACTAAAAAAGCCGCAAAGTTTCAGCAGGAGGCTCGCCGTGTGAGTGAACACAGCAGGGAAAAGAGCAGGCCTGTTTCCCAAAAGCAGCAGAAATATTTATTATAGTTTACAGAAACAAAACCGTGATGGCCTTGAGATGGATACTTTTCTAATTTACATTCAGATTGTGTGAGGTTTAATCGGTGGTAGAAAGAAAGTTCATACCGAGGGCAAAGACTGAGAAAGACTCAAGGTCACAAGTCTGACACAGTGGTAGAGTATCATAAAGTTAAACAATCCAAGTCTTTAGCCACAACACAATGTGACATATTAGGTAAGGCAATGTGTCAGCTGAGCACACTTTCAAAGTGGATCATTTTGGAACACAGGATTCCTATATCTATGGGAAAAGATCAAATGGAGGTGGAAATCTGCCCCGCTGTGAAATATTGTAGCATCTATTCAGCCTTCAGACTCATTGCATCTGCAACCCAACCTAGTCTTGCTACATCGCATGTCCTAGTTTCACCAGGACTGACGACAGCACAGTGTCCACCCTTGTTTGTTAAAGGTGGATAAAAGGCTTTTGGGAAACTTGCCTGACAACAAGAAGACTGTTGACATCATCAAAACCCTGATCATCACCACGTGGCCCCAAATCCCTCTTGGCTCCTCTGTTCCTGAGTGTCCTCCGCTCTGTGGCCTGTTGGACCCCCCCCCCGTGCTTTAAAACCCACTGACCTGACCATCACCATAACACCCTCCCACCAACTTACACTTAGACATACACACACAACAACAGCATACACACACTCTTTTTCTCTCTGCCTCTTCTCTTCAGTCTTAACTTTTTCTTTATTTTACAGCTAGCTCATGACGACTGCATATTTCTTTTTTTTTTTGTGAATGTGTTTGACGATATCACAGGTTAGCTCACGCCTGTTACACGCATGTCTGTGAAAATAACTTTTGTATTTCCAGATTAGCATCGGGTCAACACTGCTAGGCCAACATTTAACTGGACTATCCTTACTGGATTGTTACTTCATTGAAATAATGAAACACTGAGTTTGTGCAAGTTACCAAGCTACCAAACTAGTTCTTGATATTTGATATAGCCATTGTTTTTGTATTTTGCACATGTTCCCTCATACAAAACTACTAGTTACAGTATGTGACATGCTGTACTTGATTTCATAATGAACGCATTAATGAAGGATACAATTTTGTTCATGTTTCCCACCAACAATGACCCTGATGAGTCTGTGTGCACTTTGTTGTTCCCAACAGAAAACTGTGATAATAGTGGTGGTTGTGGTGATCTTACTGGCCGTACTAGCTCTCATTATCGGGTTGTCAGTGGGATTATAGTGAAGCTGATGAGCTAGTTGAACAGGAGAGCTAAAGGTGAGTAACTCCGGTGTAAATAACCTCCGTAATGCGACAATGGGTGGGTGTGGGTGTGAGGCTTGCTTTGGAAACGGCTTTGCACGCTCTTTATCTCCAGGCTCTGAATGTTTGTGTCTTCCTCTCTGAGGGCTGAAGAGAGGTGTGTTTAGTGTATTTGAAGTTCTTAGGTGTGTGTGTGTGTTTTTTTTTTCCTATTCTCCTTCTCTTGCCTCTGGTTACTGCTGGACAAACAAAGCAGTGCTAGTGGTGAGGTAGTGGTACAAATGTTTAACTGGTGTTTGGTTTGCCGCCTCATTTCAGTTCTCATGTTCACCATCCTCATTTTCACTTTTTTTCTCCACATCTGTCTCTCTCTCTCTCTCTCTCTCTCTCTCTCTCTCTCTCTCTCTGTCTGTTTAGAAGAAGATCATTATTGGAGAATCCTGTGCTGTGGATATTCTCGTCATCTTCATTCTCACCAACCTCACCCTCCAACCCACCTCAGTTAGTTCGTCATGCACTCAATCCTGCCGTCCATCAGCCAGCTGACCAAATAGCAAACCAAATGATTCTGATCTCTTCCTTCTGGAGGTCTAGGGCTTCATATGACCTCTGCTGTAACAGAATACTTACGAGGCCTGACTCGACTTTAAAACTTTTTGACCTTTGGCCAATCAGAACAGTCCTTCGGGGGCCTTTGAGTTTCTGTTTGACTCCCTTTAAGTGACTCGGACAGTTTGAGGATGCTCTGCTGCAGAAGAGAAAAACGAGAGTGAAGCTGACGTGAAGTAGAAAAAAACCTATTATATCTCTGCGGAGGGGAAAAGGGAATTGAAAATAACTGATTGAATGTCTCTCCACTCTCCCTAAACATTTCATTGTCAAAGAACCTCCTTCATCGTCATTTCATGCCTTAATGAGCCTTGAAACATTGTGTGATTGAAAAGCTAGCTACTGTATGTTCACTGTATCTGGATTTTGTTAGTTTTGGGAAGTTCCAGCACTTTCACGTTTCAAAATAAATCTTATTCCTGTAATTACGTTTAGATTATGATGTAAATTATATCAGTTTTTAAACTTGAAGAATACCGCTGTGCTCACTTTTTTTTTTTTTTATTGTTTCTGAGGGTGTGACTACAATGATGGAAACATTTCATAGACAGGTGGAGCTAAGATGAGCAAAAATCACACAAAATCCAGGTGTGGGGGGATGAACACGCATGTCTTGCTTTATGATTTATCTAACCACTACATCATCTGAGAGAAATGCCAGATTTTCCGTTTTTGTAGCTTTGCTCACGTCCTATAATGTCAGCCATCTGAACTTTTTACACATAAAAGGCTGTAAAAAGCATTCTAAAGCCAGATGGTGTGAAGTAACACTCAACCTTTTTCCTTCCAGTGCCACATTAGTCTTTGCATTTATTTAAATGCTAATGAGGTTTTGCAAATAAAGGTGCACATACAATAAAAAGTGTAAATGGACATTCCAAAATACAGCAACGTCTTCCATTGCTCTTAAATACTGGAGTATTTTTCCTGCCATATTTCGAGTACATACAGTCTAATCGAACTGCCTTGCGTTAAGTCTGCATGTTCATGAAGGTTATAAAGTTATTTTTTTTGAGATATGTTGCTGTGGAGATATGTTGGCAACACTTCATGGACACTTTAGAGGCAGCAGTTTGTGATGCTTTTGAATTGTGTTGCATAATAACAAAGAGGTGTCAAATAGTTTTTCACCACTTATACTGATATGAACAGAACAATGCTCCCATAGAAATAGAAAAAAAGTATAACCCCGTAAAAAGACCATGAATTTTAAACAGCACTTTTAAGTAGTAAAACCTGAACATAATAACCATCTCTGTTAAAGTCAGGCAGAGTCTATCATGTATGGCAAAATTGACGTATGGCTTTTGTTTCAGACTGCAAATGCAAAACGGTTCCTTCTGGTTGATCATCTTTCACTGCCTTACAGTCCATTATTGTCAGTCAAGAAGGGGTTAAATGATTTGCACCTCCACTGAGAGAAGTCTTTGTTTCTGTCAGATCCCAGTTTGAATGGGGCTTTTAACGCTGCTTGTTTGGGGAGCACTTGAAAGTGAGAGGCCTCCCTCAGCTTGCTCTTTTGACCACACAGTCTGCTCTTTTGGCTCCTGTTCTTAACCATTCAGTCCTAATGTTTCTATTCACCTCCTTTTATTTTTTTCTTCACACCACTTTAGCAGTGAGCACGTGCTGCAGTAACACAATGGGAAGCTGAAGATGTTGTACAGTGTAAATGTTAAATTAAGATGATTTTAAAGAAAAAATAAAGATGCTATGTTTTTTAACCACTGACTTGTACTTTTTTCTGCACTTCTTTGCTGCTACTGACGGATTCTAAATATGTAACTGAATTTTTACACTTTTGATGATGTAGCTTGTTAAGGAAGAACTGTGTGACTGCTTTAATGGGATGTGTGTAGCTGTCGTCAGCAGATTGTTGATACAGCTTGTTAACCACTGTGTTGCAAAGTACAGTTTTTTTTAAGAGCTTTCACGAGTGTCAAAGGAGGTAGGTTTGTCCCTTTTACACACCCTTTTATTTCTCTTTACACACAAATACACACATATCCTAACATATGTGACCCACCTCTCATAATCTACTCCATCAAAAAAAAAGAAGTGATTCATAAATGTGAGTTATTATGTGATGTGATTTCCTGCTTCGTGTGACTTGATGTCTTATTTTTCAGTGGCTGCTTTCTGATAACAGTTTTATTTTTTTAATCAAACCAACAGAAAAAGATGATGATTACTTTGTGCTGTGCCATCATTGGGATCGTTGGGTTCTCCTATCTCTACAGCTTCTTCTCATAAATGGTTTTACTCAGGTAACAACACCTGCTTCATCTTATTAACTCTATGAACTCTGATCTCCCGAGGAATGTTAAAAATGATGACTCCTTTTTTTTTTTTTCTGTCTTCGTGTTGTGTTTCTAGGAAAGCCTGGTTTAAAAAAAAAAAGACTACATTCCCTGAGGTGCTTCTCCTATTTTATTACCCTACCCATCTTTGAATCTGCAATGAAATCTTACAAAGTCTTAAAAAAAAGAACCATTATCAGTCCTGTAATCCCCTACATTTTATCATTTGGATTTGATTAATTTACTTTATGTATGAAGTGTTTGAAAACGTGTTAGAAATGTATAGTGTTTCCAACCACATGATTTAACGTGTGAACTGAACTTTTTTTTTTTTTTTTTCGAGTGTAGTTTACTGCTTTCTGGCGGTGCATAAAGGGAACAGCCAGTATAATATTAATAATCAGGAGATCATTTTTAGGGATTTATTGAAAGTGAAAGTAGTAAGAATGCATGGAGAAAATGTTTGTGCATTAAGTAACCCCCCTCCCCCCTGAACATTCATGAGCTTACACGTTTTTATGCTCTGGTATAAAATAACCATTGAAGTAGTATTTTCTGAATTGCATGTTGTCATAATTTGATTACATTGTGTGTGATTTTGGTTGTGTGTGTGTGTGTGTGATCTGTTTGCTTCCTTGCTGCAGAAACGCATGTATCGATGGTCTTAATGTGAATCACTCGCTGTGTAAACCCAGCAAAGCTGTTATGTAATAAAAGATTTCTGTGCGTTGTACCAAGTGTTGGTGTCTGTCCTTCGCCCCTTGTACTCGACAGTGTACATGGGGAGACCCCTTATGGCCATTCTTCTACTTAACACGGAGGAGGCTATGTAGTCCAAGTAAAGGGTGTTTTAATCTCTTTATGTGAAAACTACAGCATTAGTATGACGATGCACGACAGGACGTCCGTGTGATAAAGGCTTCCGTGACCTCATTTCATCCATCTCGCTGTTCATCTAAACCAGAGGCAGGCACAACGCAACGACATCCCGATGGGCGGGGTCTATACAAGGGTGCGTTCGTTTTAGCTGCCTGGTGTGCAATGGCGAATCAGAACTCTGAATTTAGTTGCAAAGATGAGAGAAAATGATGATTATTGTTGCCCAATGAGATGTGGCCAAGAAGCAGCACAGACTAGATGTTTTGTATTTAGGTTAGTCGAAAGTTTGGACATGAAAATACGATACAATATGATAAACTGAGATTTATACATCATAGTGATGTGTGTGCATAAATTGAATCCACAAGCAAACTGCATGTTTCTGGCAATTCACACCAAAGTGTAATAATGCTTTCAGTTCTCAAAAAAGTAATTATGCCATTTTTATCATTGTGTAAAATGTATGAAAATATCGACATATTCATAGAATAGAATAGAATTACTTTATTGATCCCAAACTGGGAAATTGTGGTGTTACAGCAGCAGGTTATACAACACACAATATGAGTAAAAAACACAATGTTAGCAAATCTAAACATAATATAATATTAAATACAAAGTAAATAAGCACTAAAAATATCAAAACTAAGAATGTGAATATATACAACCAGGATTTAACTTAGCATTACTAGTCTTAAATAGGAAGATTCAATATGGAAGATTGAATGCAAATGTGCAAAAACAGAGTCGTAAAGGGTTGTAAATTAAATATGAAAGATTAAATGTAAATGTGCAAAAACAGAGTTGCAAATGGACAGTATTGACATAAGTTAAAGTACATGAGTGAAGCCAAATGAAGTGAGCATGAGTGCAGGGACAATTTGTAAATTTAACATGTGCAGAACAGATTACAGTAAGGAGAGACAGATATTATCATAATAACAGATAATAGCCTATATCTAAAATATAATATCAGCGGTAGCCTATATAAAAGCATATCAATTAAGCACAGCTTTTTTTTTTAGTATCTGTTGGCCTACATTAGTTAACAAATCAGTCCTAGCAGTGTTAGTATAGAAATAGCAGAAAATAAATTATGGAAACTGTAGGCTACAGTAGGCATTCATTGTAAAACAATAGGTCAGGATTACGTCTACATTATGGTATAATAATAATAATAATGCAATTTGCTGCCAACGTGGCTCTATACATAATCTGCAAGAGAGAAGAAAGTGTACTGAAGAAATGTTATTACACTGACTCTACCTTTAACATACACAACATGATATAATATTGTAATCATGTTTAACATACACAACATGATATAATATTGTAATCATGTTTAACATACACAACATGATATAATATTGTAATCATGTTTAACATACACAACATGATATAATATTATAATCATGTTTAAGTCAAAGTCAAAGTCAAAGTCAAAGTCAACTTTATTGTCAATTTCAAAATATGCCAGACATACAGTGGAATCGAAATTGCGTTTGTCTCCGTCCCACGGTGCAATACAACCAGAATAAGGTAAAATAAGATAAGGTAAAATAAATAAAATAAAATAAGGTAAAATAAGATAAGGTAAAATAGATAAAATGAAATTAGGTAAAATAAGATAAGGTAAAATATATAAAATAAAATAAAGGTAAAAATAAGATAAATAATATTTACAGTAATAAATTCTAAATTGTGCAAAAGGTACAAAATGGTAAACAAAATAAAATAAAATGTAAAGAAAAAGTAACACACGCAACATGATATAATATTATAATCATGTTTAAATGGCATTTACTGTGTCCAATGAGGGATCTGTGATTATTCACGGAGCGGTAGACTAAATAGGGGGTGGGTAGTGTGCTTCTTTTTTTTTTTTCTTATTCTAATGTGTGTGAATGTATGTGTGTGTGCGCGTGTGCGTGCGTGTGTGTGTGTGTGTGTTTTCTGACCAGCTGAAAATGGCGGCTCGAAGCGTCGACTCGTCCTAACTTTATCGCACAATAATAAACACAACAATACACACAGCTGTTATATCACACAACCATGGGGAGAAACTTCACCGCGGGGCCCCGGGCGCTCTAGTCGGGAGACATTACTCTGAGCACCGCGGCTAGAAGAAGGAGTTAAAACGCGAAAGGTAAAACGATAAAGAAGCTTACACCTGCGGTCTACAGGCTAATGTCAACTAGCCGGCTAGTTAGCTTAGCCGACGATTTTTATAAAAGGGATTGCCAAGTGAGCCTAATGTTTACGTTTTAACGCCACCTTAAAATGACACACTCGCTTAAAATGTGCACATTGTTAGATTCCTGCTCTGCTCAGCTCTTGTCATTATTCAGCGACGCATGTTCAGCATTAAATGTTTGTAATATTGTGTTGCTAGCCTTAGCTTTTTGTAGGCTAAAGGAAGCTACGGCTAGCCTCAGCTCCAAAAAGAGGGGTGTGTGTGTGTGTTTCTGTCCGACAGAATGTAAAAACACACTCCTAACACTGTAGCCCCACTCTTTATTTTAATCAGGTGTAATTGAAGGCCACTCTTTGAAACTTTGTGCGTCTCTTCCAGGGAGCCATGGAGGATCCTCACACACGGTACAGCAAACGCCTGGTGAGTAACACACTGTTAGCATCCCGGGACACTTTCTGTTTTACATCATAACAATACATCTCTTAGTTGTCTTATCTTTCTTCGCAAGGTGGCCTAATGTAACTGCGACTGTATTCTTTTATATTTGTCAATCACTGCATGTGGAGTAGTCCGTTCTTGTGCACATTGTGTGATAGTTGTGAGTGTTTTTTTTTTTTTTTATGACGGTAATGAACCTGTCTAAAGACTTAAAGTTCACCAAAGGGTCAAGTTCGCCTCCTAACCTGACAGCATCTGTACTGTGACCTTGCTTTACCCCTTTACAATCTTAGCAGCTAGTTGTTAAGTACTTATATTACTCACCTTTTTGCCCCCCAAAAAATCTGATAAATATTATCAATATAGTGTGGAAATGAGATCAAATTTAACCTTTCTGATTGTATAGATATGTGTGTAAAAAACAACAACAACAACCTTATAAACTAGTTTAAACATTGCTGTTCACACTAAAACTTGAAACTCTGTGTGAAGTGTTGCCTTATTGTAAGTGATTGATTGCCTTCTCATTGTAGTGACACTCTGTGAAAACAACACACTGGGTGGTTTCTGTTATATTAAATATTGTGCATTAGCGATTTTACGTGATACTGTGCATTCTCTAGTGATAGAAAGGAGGAGGAGGACCAGAGTTTAGATAATACCACATTTGTAGTAAAGCGATGGGGGTGGGGGAGATGTAAGTGTGTGTGTGAGTGGGGGGGGGGTGTTGTTCTTTATCCATCTGTCTAGCCGAGCAGTTGTGCATCGAGTGAATGGCAGAGGGGGAGTTAGAGGAGGGGGCAGTCTGTGGAAGATTAACCCCTGCTATTGTAATGCCATATTGTTTGGTTCCCACATGAAGTGATTTGATAGTCGGCTGACTGATTAGTTTGGGTTGATTTATTGTAATATCCTTGATCCTTGTATTGGTGCTTTCAGGCATACGTTTGTCACTATTAACTCTTTAATATATAGATATAAAATACAGCTACTGTGGTTTTTAACTAATTTCTTCAACAGCACCAACATGCTTGCCACTTTGGGAGCACCAGCATACCGGTGTCGTTCATGGCATGCGAGTTTTCCAGCGACATCTGCCCGTACACTTCGTTTGGTGACATGGCATCATAAATTCTGCGGCATCTGCTGTGGTTATCCAACAGGGGGCCAGCGCAGCGTACCACTCTCTCGTACCAGTATTGCCCATCTTCCACCACCATCATGCATTTGTTTAATTAATACCAGAAGTATTGCTTTATGACATTCACTGTTGTAATTGTGTACATTTTTTGTCTTCATTGACATTGTGAGTGCAACAAAGAGATGTTATCAAATGACTGTACATGTTTCACATTTTTAGTTTGGTATTTCCATGATGACAGTCAAGTAGTTTCAGGTCCAGCACCATGTGCCGTTTCTTAATAAAACTGTTCTGTCTTCATTACGTGGCAGTTAAAAGCTGTGAATGAGAAGACGTTACTAAATGTAATTATAGTGCCCCTCCAAACTACAAATGTTCTATATACATGAGAAAGACATGTTTACATTCGTTTGATAACATAACTTTGTTGCACTCACGTTGTCAATTAAGACTTTTTTTTTTACACATTTATGGTCGTAAATGTTGTAAAGCTAGATCATGCAATTAATTTGAAGAGATGCCACACTGGTGTGAGAATGGAGTGGTACATGGCGATTCCATTAACTACGACAGATTCCACAGAACTTATTACGCCATGTTGCTAAACTAAAATGCCACAGGCCACTTTTCAATCTTGGCATCACTCCATTTCTTTGCCTTTAGACTCTACAAGGTATATTCCTAAAATACTTCTAGCAATGGTTGTAGAGGGTTATTGAAGGTAGATTGGAAAGCACCAGCTTCGGGTCGTGCATCAGAACAAGCCACTAAGTCAAGTTTTCTCACCTAGACAAGTTTGGTGAAGTATTCAGTGCTCATTGTTAAGAAATGCCACCATCCCTTACAATGCTCATCTTACATTATTTATCTCACAAGCAAATCCCAAAACTGCTTTTTTTATTATAACTTTTTACAAGTATAATCTTGACATTAGCATTGCTGCATGTCTCGTTAGCTGCTGTAGCCCAGCTTTGTCATTGCACTTGATCTCTTCATTGCAGTAAGGCATCCCATATTTCTCTCTGACTAACTGTCAGAGAGACTAACTGTCTTGCACTATTCGCCAACACTTTCTGTTGCTCACTGCAAAAATGAAAAGGTAACGTTGAACTAAGAAGTGAAAAGAATCCTTCTTTTGTCCTCAGCGTACAGGCACGCGGCGGCGCTATCAGGATGATGGAATCTCAGATGATGAAATTGAGGGGAAACGAATGTTCGACCTGGATGAAAAGTTACAGTGCGTCAGATTCAACTCTGAATTGATCAAACACATGGAGGGTAAAGGTGAGAGATTGAAAAAGTTCACTAAAAATGTTTTAGTTAAATCTTAACAAAATCATATCATATTTCATGTAAATGTAATAAAGCTGCCTGTTCTATATGCTGTGTATGTCTCCTTTCTAGATTTCACATTTGAATACATCCAGAGAGAAGGGCTCAGGGACCCCATTATCTTTGAGACAGCTGATGGCCTTGGAATACAGTAAGTCAGATTCTCATCATTTAGCCCGGATTACTATTTGTTTGCTAAACACACAATGAAAATCATTTAAAAGCAAAAGCCAAGAAATCTTTGTCTTTTCTCTTGCAGAATGCCAGACCCTGAGTTCAGTGTGAGTGACGTCAAGCTGTTTGTTGGTAGGTTTCTTTTTCCTGACCTCTCAGAATAAATGGCATTACTGTTTTTGCTGCTTGTAGAGCCAGACCAATACATATGCCAGGATGATGCATTTTAGGGTTCTATTGTTGTTGATTCCAAGGTATGTATGGGATTACTTGGGACAATAATTCTAAGGTGTTGCTGATATGAAATACTAAAGATGATTTGAGTTTTTTTCCTGCGCATTGTTTGTCCACCAGAGAGAACTGAGAAGTTGATCTAACTGCACTGTAACATTAAAGTAATCAATGGGCAATACACAAAACAACAGTTGTAGGGTAATTGTATTACACTGGTCTCACTTGTTGTTGAACCCCTTTTTCTTTCTCTTACAGGTAGTCGACGCATTGTAGACGTGATGGACGTGAACACCCAGAAAGGAATTGAGATGTCGATGGCTCAGTGGCGACGCTACTATGAGACGCCACCGTCAGAAAGAGAAAAACTCTACAATGTTATTAGCCTGGAGTTCAGCCACACCAGACTGGAGAATCTGGTGAAACGACCAGCTTCGGTGAGAACACCTCAGGGTGTCAAAAAATCCCAGATTGGCACATTAAAATGAAACATTTTAGAACTCACACCTGTGTGCAACAAAAAAGGAAAAACCAGGAAAGTCAGTAAAGAGACTGAAAAGTTATCTGTATTTGTCTGCTGCTTTGATGTTGAAATAGCTTAGGTTTGTTAAAAGTACCAACAGAAAGTTGTGTTTGTTTTGAAAGAGTGTTTTACGTTTATACCACTTCCTTAATACTCAGGTGGATCTCATTGATTGGGTGGACAACATGTGGCCTCGCCATCTCAAGGAACGACAGAGAGACTCCACTAATGCCATCATAGACATGCATTATCCCAAAGTACAGAAGTAAGTAATCAAGAGTAAATACATATATACTATTAACTCTACTGTAGTCAGGAGAATTGATTAATATATGTTTTTCCATCTGAAATCTAAATCATGTTTTTCCTCCTCACTTTGTTCCTCTCAGGTACTGTCTCATGAGTGTGCAGGGCTGCTTCACTGATTTCCACATTGACTTTGGAGGCACCTCGGTCTGGTACCACATCTTGCGAGGAGGAAAGGTCAGTCTAGGTGTCCATTCACAAAAGAATTGTAGATTCATGCTACCTGTACTGACCCAGTGGACACAAGTTGTAATAAGGGACAGCCATTTATTCAGTTACATCTCAGAATGAATGTGAAAGTCATCCATCTAACTTTTCTACTGTATTTTGACATTTTTATTATTTATTATGATAATATCCCATACATAGACATAAATGACCTTTAACCTGTGACCCCTGCAGGTGTTCTGGCTGATTCCACCTTCACCACAGAACCTGGAGATGTATGAGAACTGGGTTTTATCAGGAAAACAGGGAGACATCTTCTTGGGGGACAAGTGTCATGACTGCCAGAGGATAGAGCTGAAGCAGGGCAATACCTTCATCATCCCATCAGGTTTGTAACTGTCACACAATAGTGACACACACTGGTATGAAGTCTACAAAGTTACATGCATTGTCTCTACTTCTACATGAGTTTATCATCCTGTGCCTTGTATGTTGTAGGGTGGATCCATGCTGTGTACACCCCAGAGGACACATTGGTGTTTGGGGGAAATTTCCTCCACAGCTTTAACATCCCCATGCAGCTTAACATCTACAGTATTGAGGATCGCACACGGGTAAGTAGCACCTCGCATTCACTATTCATTTTTTTCTGCTGTTTGAAAGTAGCTGTCCTCCTGACGCACTGATGATTGCTTTACATTTTGAGATGATGCAAGGCATGATTATTTTTCTGTGGGTATTACTCACGATAGAAAAACTGGTGAGAGTATCATTTTGACTTTTATTTTGAGGACATAAATCATTACACTTCTGCAGTGGGCACGTAAACTGGTAGCTGACCATTTTGTTACAGACCTCGACTTTGTAATTAGTGCATCTTTATATTGATCAGTTTAAATAAACAGAAGAGTCATATAATAAAGCCGTAGTCACATGAATGTGTTCTACTTCAATGGTGCAACATGTGGACACTTCAGTCTGTCTTTTTCAGTCACAAGAAGTTGAGTCCTCTTCAGCAAACACAGTCTTCCTTGGTGGGACAATTCAAAGCATTTTGTTTGAATTCTTGTAAAAGTTTACCGTAGTTGTGCTTGGCAGCTCTGCACAGACTGACACTGCTTAGTTGTAGAGGATCAGGAGGCGCGTGGGTGGCAAGTGCCATATGACCTTTTTCCCAGACTAGTGCAAGAGCCAAAGAGATTACGAGGTGCATTGGTGTTTTCTTGAAAAAATGACAGGAATCTTTTTCAGTCATATCATACTTGGTCTTCAGTCTCAATTTAATCGTGAGAGAATCGTATCGTGAACCCAGTATCATGAATTGTATCATATCGTGAGTTGAGTAAATCATTACATCCCTGGTAGTTAGTATAAATCAACTCAAAGGAACAAACTATGCATTGTATGGTGTCTTAGTGTGGTGTTTAAATAAATATGATAATGAGGGTACAAAAAGCATCCCTTTTCTGATATGTTTCTGTCGTCCTCTAGGTGCCAGCAAAGTTTCGCTACCCGTTCTATTATGAGATGTGCTGGTATGTGCTGGAGAGATATCTTTACTGTCTCACCAATATCTCCCATCTCACCCCTGAGTTCCAAAAATACTCCCTCGGCATAGGTGAGAAGCAATGAACACAAGAATTCTGGCCGTTTTTTTTTTTTTTCTTTATTACACAGAAACACAAAATAATGATTTGCTGACACAAACTTAATCTTTTTCAGGGCTGACACAGGCTGACCTCGAAACCATGGATCACACTGGGAATGGCGCCCCAAATGGGGTAGACAGTGACACTGAACATGTTGAGATAAAGGTGAAGGAAGAGGATGACCACAAAGAAAAGGCAGCTCAATTTCCCAAACCGAAGCAGATGCTGACTCCCTTTGAGCTTGAGGGCTTGTTTAACCTTTTAGGGAAGCTGGAGGAACTTCCTGCCCACAAAAAATGTGTCCCTGCAGGCATCAGGAACGCTGTAGCCCTGCTTGAGGACATGAGGGTAGGTGTCCATCTCTCAATAAACACTGGCTTAGATATCATTTTCAAAGACAGTTGGCGCCTAATGTTTTTTGGAGATGTCCAGATATATAAAATTGTTGTTCTTATTTCTTCTTCTTTTTCTTCTCCGCTTGTCCAGGCTGTTCTGCAGAATCATGTTAATGAGAACCCTAAGCTCTCCTACACTGGAGAGCCCATTGTCAAGTGGCCAGAAAGGGTGAGTAGAGAAATGTTAGATACATTTTAACCCCTCCTGCAAGCTGGGAGCAAGTAGCAACATTATAGTGTGTAAAGATGATGATGTTAGTCATTGAGCACACATGGTATATTAAAAATATGTGTTTCAAATAGTTTCAAGCTTCTTTTGTTACATATAATTCATACTAAAATACACTGTCAGGATCAGTAGAAAAGAATGTACCTTTTAGAATAAACTGCAAATTAAATACCTTGAAAATAATTACCTTTTGAAATTAAATGATCAAAAAAACAAAGCCTGTCATTGTGGGGAATTATTTACAGGACACTCTTTTAACTTTTTTTGTCTTATCCCTGCTTATGTTCCTGAAACAGCCGTCATGGTACCAGCCCCCCACTCCCCCTCCACCCGTCATTTACCGCCCCCGCTTGGGCCCCACCCTCCACAAGCCTCTGGGACAGAGGCCCACCAAACGCTCCTCCATCTCTGCCTTGAGGCGCAGACGGGTGAGGTGTAAGCGCTGTGCTGGCTGTTGCAGGAAGGAGTGTGGCACCTGCCAGTACTGCCATGACATGAGGAAGTTTGGTGGGCCTGGACGCATGAAGAAGGGCTGTGTCATGAGACAGTGTCTAACGGTGAGACCCATAGCACCAATGATGCTCCAAATCTCTACATATCAGAAATGAAATGTTTCTAGGATTTTTATAAATCTTTTGCAGCTTAAGATCTCTGGATTTTGATAAGGAATAGAGTTTAAAATCACATTCATGTATTCCTACAGCCTGCCTTGCCAAACACAGCACGCTGTGCCATATGTGGAGAAGGAGAATCAGAGGAATCAGATCCAAGCACTCACTCACTCATGGAGTGCTCTGTCTGCTCACAGATTACCCATCATCATTGCATGAAGGTGAGCTGCTAACGACACAGTGTGAAGGCTGGTAATTGAGTGTGCTATTGCTTTCCTCTTGATAAAGCTGCATTTCTTGGTCAAACCTTGAAGGTGATTTTTCAAGCTATTTACTTTATCCTGTTTCAGGAACCTGGTGAGGGGAAGATCAATAAGGATTTGCCCAGCTGCTGGGAATGTCCCAAATGTTACCAAAACAAAGGCTCAGAATCAGAGGTACAAAACTTTCTCTCTTTGTTTTAATGTCATTAAATCAACACTTTACAACATTTACCTTCTTCAGTAACTTACTCCAGCTACCCTTTGCTTGATATTGAAATGCTCTAAGTTTTGTAACTCTATGTTACAATAACGCCCTTTCTTCTTAAACCCCACTGATCAACTCTTCTTGTCCTCTCGTACCAGTCTTTTAGCGATGAAGAAAGTGGAGAGTCGGAGGGCTTCACCTCCTTGCCGCCATCCAAACTTGCATACCGGGAGGGAATAGGTGTAGGAGAAGGTGTGAGACGAGGGAGACGTAGTAGACCTACCAGACCCACAGCACCACCTCCTTCTCAGAAACTGCTACTACAGCATCAACAGAATCGCAAGAGAGCAAGTGCACTGGAGCTCAGACTTAAGAAAAGGGTAAAGTTAAGATCCAAACAGGAGATGCAATTTTTCACTTTCCCATTCACGATTTAAGAAAAGTAGTGTAAACAATCTTTTGATTGAAAGAAATCAGGGTTCCTGCAGATGTTTAGGTTTTAATTAGAAAGTCATAAAAGGATTCATTTGTTTTTCTTTGTTTGGGTCTTTATATTCGATTTTTCACACTTAAATGTAATAGAAATGAAGTATATCCTCTAAAAATAACTCCGTGAGTCATGACTGTCTACAATGGGTGTAACACCCGAGTCCCACTGTCTGTGATGCTCTCCGAGTTTTCTGAGTCCTATCTTCAGTTTGTTTACATCGCCAGGACGGCCAGCCAGCTCATCCCCTTACCTATAAAAGTTGTTTAATTGAGAGACTAGGGAAAAGAAGAATAACATACTGTACTTACTGCTTAAATGTGTTTCTAGATCACGCTCATTTCGGGTAAATTTACATGCAGTGTGAAGATACGAGCATAATAAAGATCACTAGCATTAGCGTGCTAACACAACAATGTAGCGCGAGTTGTTTTGGTTTCATGCTGGTGCTCAAGGGCGACATCTGCAGGATCAAAAAAATCGCATATAAAGCCTTTACAGCAATCATGAGATGAGTTTAGTCAGAAACTTTCCATTTATACCTTAAACTTAAACAGTGATGTATCTGGATTTATCTGGAATTCCAGATCATCCCATGCAACTTTAATTGTCCATGAAAGTGTTTTTCAACCATACACTATACCAGGATGTGCCACCCAGGTATTTTTCTCTTTTTTTTTTTTTTTTCATCCAATCTATAATTGCCATCTAAAATGTTGTCTAAGATTGACAAACAAATCGACAAACTGCACATTTGAATCAATCGAGTAACTGGATTTCTAAATGCCTCGAGCCATATTTAAATCCGGACTACTGTAGAGCGCACTGTCGAAAGGCCCAACATACTTTATATTTAGAATATACATAGATCATGTACTGTCATTTTATTTCAACAGAGCATGAGCATCTGTAAGTTTCACTGACTGACACACGTCTCCTTTATGGTGACACAGCGGCAGGATAGGAATTTTAAGTTGAGGGCTTTTTATCATAGGAAATCATTTACATTAGCCAGTCTAATGAACTTAAAGTATATTTATATAGGCCTAATAATAAGACAGGATAAGATAATCCTCTTAGTCCCACAATAGGAGAATCTTCATTGTTACAGCAGTAAAGGAAAAAATACAGCAAAGGTTGAGATAAGCATCAATAAATAAACAATAATAACTAGAAGGAAAAATAAGTGATAAAACAAGTTGTCTTTCAAAAAAGCAAAACTAAGTTAGATGTTCATAAAAGAATCCTGTCTTTGTGAGTGACATTTATCTCAATCCCTCAACCACTTGTCTGTCTTTTGCAGATAAAACTGGAGCGGAGCAAACTGTTATCGGTAAGAAATGCACTTATTTCTGTAATGACTCTGTACTGATAATAAATATATCTTCATTTTTTTTGTGTGCCAAATACAGTGAGTACTGTTTGTTAGAGAACCCTGAAGTGCTGATGTGGCAGCATTTCATTATTTTAGAAAAACGTTCAAGTTCTGTTTCAGGTGTTCAGAGCACATTTGAGCTTTAGATTTTGTTTGGAAGATGCAATACTTTGTTCACACTTGCCATCGTTTTTGCACTTTCCTTCCAACAGAGACAGGCAGCTTTAGATCGTTCTCCTAGGCTGCTTGGCTCCAGGATGCTGTCCAGACTACGTTCTCCAACCAGCAGAGAATCTCAGGGCAGAGGCCGGGGCACCACCTGGCCCAGTGGCTCTTCCTTAAACAGCTCTCCAAGAGGGACTGCGCCCATCCAGCAGCAGCCGTCTTCCTTCGGTCTGGTTCTTGAACCCAAAGGAGAGCCTCGCCGAGGAAGAGGAAGAGGGGTGAGGCTGCGGGGAGGAGGAGCAGGGAGAGGCATGAGAAGTGGTAGAAGCTATGGAGAGCTGCAGGAGGAGAGTGAGGACAGCAGTAGCAGCAGCAGCAACAGCAACAGCAACAGCAGCAGCAGCAGCAGCAGCGATGATGATGAGGACAGGGGACAGACAAGTGTGAAGGGTTTGGATAAAGAGAACCAGCCACAGTCAAGGCGAGAGGGACGAGCAGCCAAAGAAAAGGAGGTGGAAGGGAGCAAGGTGGCTTACCAAAATGTTGTGGAGGAAGATGAGGAGGAGGAGATGAAACAGGACAGTCAAACAGGGGGGAACGATGGCTCCAATCTTAAAGTGACACTTCAAAGACCAACCAGGGCCAAGCAGGATCCATCAGCTATTGTCCCTAAATTAGAAGCTATTGCCCCTCAAACTACCACTTCAGCAATACACAACCAGACCAGGGCCCTTGCGAGACCCCCAATCAGAAATCGCAGGCCCTGTCCTGAACAACACTCCAACAGGCACACACCCCCACTCACTCGCAGTGGGCACACAGACACTCATAGCTCCCACCCAGAGAGGCTGGACACCTCTAAAAGAACCAAGCTGAGCAGACCGGCTAAACTGAGCAATGGAGCCTCCTGTTCCTCTTCCTCTGAGCTTCCTCATCACCGCGTCCCTCTGTCCGCACTACAGGAAGGAGGGGGCGAGGCAGACAGGGAGAGCAGTGGGAGCGGGCCAGGCTGCGAGAGGGAGGTGTGGGTATCTGTCTTCCGCTACTTAAGTCGAGCAGACCTCTGTGTCTGCATGGCTGTCTGCAAAAACTGGTACAAATGGTAAGACCTTTTTTAATATAATTGTAATAAGGGAAGAATGGTCTACTCAAACCTTTCTCCTTGCTGACTTTTATTTAAGAGAGAGAAGGGAAAAGAAGGGTCACAGTAACTTTTGCCCTTTAAAAAATCTGACTCCTATGGCAATAGAAAAAAAATGTATTAATTCCACTTTAACTTTTTGTGTTAATTCTCATTATTTTGATTGGATCAGCTTCATAGCTTTTGATCAGGACCTTCATTCTTTTAAGGAAGTAGCTTTTTTCCCAGTGAAACACTTCCATTCAACGTTTACCTATTTCTGCTGTTAACTCTGCTAGCCAGTTAACCAACTGTATCGGTTGTATCATTTTTTTATAATTGATTAAAATGTCTGATTTTGATAATTAAATAGGCTACCATCAAAATACAGTAATGATGCCATCTCAGCTATTGAAAATAACTAGAAATAGTTGTGTATTTTTCCCTTTATTGTTTTTTGCAAGTGTTGAGAAGTAAATTTAATAAAAGTCAAAAATAATTTTGAGGATGTGAACACAATAAAAAGCCATCATAACTTACTAAAGTTTAGTATTTAAAAAAAAATGTTTGTCTTTTTCTTATTGCAAACTAAAAAGTGTCAGGTTGTGTAAAGTTCTGTCAGTGTAACATGGCTGTATGTATAGCTGACAGGATAAATGAACGTGTTTTTAATCAGCCTGCTCTTGCTCAGGTGTTTAGACAAGCGGCTTTGGTCACGGATCGACCTGAGCATCAAACGCACCATCACTCCTCAGGCCCTAACAGGCATCATAAAGAGACAGCCAATCACACTCGATCTCTCTTGGACCAATATCTCTAAAAAGCAGCTAAACTGGCTTGTTGGCCGGCTGCCTGGTATGTTATCACAAACAACACCAACACATTTTTCATAAAATATATGTTCAATGCTATTTAATAAATGACATAATGAAGCAAAATATTTGTATTGTATATCGTTTTGAAGAGACATGTTCGCACTGGTAAGTTCTGTGTTGTTGATTTCACAGGGCTGAAGGATCTGATGCTCGCAGGTTGTTCCTGGTCATCTATTTCAGCTCTCTGTTCCTCTGGTTGCCCTCTCCTTCGCTCTCTGGATCTGCGGTACGCAGACGGGATCAAAGACACTCAGATCAGGGATCTAGTCAGCCCTCCAGGTGAGGAAAGAGATGCCTCCCAGTGTGCTTGTTAATAGCTAGATGTCCATCTAATTCAGCTTTCCATTTTTTTCAGTAGTGACCTCTGAAGCCTCTTTTTGTCTCTATTTTTTACACAAACTCTTCTTTTTTTCTTCACCTCCCAAATAATCTCTATGTTCCAGGCTGTGACAATCGCAGTCAGTTGCGGACCATGCAGTGTTTGCGACTAGCGGGCCTGGACATTAGCGACTCCACTGTGCGCCTGGTGATCCGCCACATGCCCCAATTAACAAAACTAGACCTCTCCCACTGCAACAGCCTTACAGACCACTCCATCAACCTGCTGACTGCAGTGGGCTCATCCACTCGCAATACTCTCACAGAACTCAACCTGGGAGGTGAGATATTTTCTGTAACATCTAATACAACAAATGTTGGATTATTTTTATTGCACAGGCTCTGATGTCTCTTTATGTCTTTCTCTCTCCCAGGCTGTAGTAAACTGACAGACACATGTCTAAAGTATCTCCGACGTCTCTCTTGCATCTCTCTGCTCGACCTGCGAGGCTGCAAAGGTGTCTCACGCATGGCCTGCGAGGCCTTCATCTCTGAGCTGTCCGTCAACACGCTCTACTGCCTGTCAGATGAAAAACTGATTCAGAGGATATCCTAAATTCTCCTCTGACTGCAGGAATGCAATGGCAAGAGAGTGGATCCTGTGTGACACAAACGACACAGGTGGGCAAGGAAGTTAACATCGGCCTGTATCATGTAAACGGAAGGGTGGGGTCTAAACTGCGAATGCTAACTCACTCATTAAGTGGTGTTGAAATGGTGTTAAAGGGGGTCCTCACAGCTGGACCAGCATTGCATACATGTTTCCCCGTGTACCAATAAAGAGACTAAGGAGCTTTATTTTTTATGTTCTTTTGGGATTACTGCGATGTGGAGAAGAAAACCTTTTTTCCATTGCCAGCAGAAGTGGGACAACATGGGCAATTAATAAACTGTAATAATCTTCACATCCTTGGGATAACCAAGGGGATCGCTTCTTCTTTGGAGAGATGCCAGTCTTGACTCTGTCATAAACTCAAGCCTTGACAAAGAGAGATAAGAAAATACTAAGTTTCCTGCATTCTTTTGTTTAGCTGAGCCCCATAAAGTCTTATTTATTATTAGCTGACTAATTTTATTTTGGCTACTTTTGGCAGCTCCAAATTAATGAATATCTTTGTCAGATTCAAGAAAGCAAGCGTTATGTTGTTGGATGCTATCTGCACAACATCTAAGTGTTTAGGTTTATTTTTTACAGATGACTGAAGGTCACATGTCTCTCATCACAACCTGCATGTTGAGGGACTGGAGTGGCCTGTATTGTCGGTATAAAAAGGCACTTGGGTGCTATAGTAGTCATATGGTAGAATTGAATAGTAAACACAAATACTGAGTGGGAGCAATGGAATAGCAGAAGACTGTGAGAAAGCAATCAATGTGGCAACAAGACCTCACCCCGGCAGAAGGGCAGGTTGCATTAAGTGTTCGGGGTAAACCAAGGATTAGGTGTCAGATAAATGGTGCATCTTCAAACAAATGTTAGTCTTCAGGTGCTATTATTTCCAAACTCTTTTTGCTTTGTTTTTGTACAGAGAATACATTTAGAGTAAACATGTTATTATTCTAGATGAAACTGCTCCCCACCCCTCTTTCATAAATTCTGGTTTATTTTCATGGGTGAAAAAAAAAAAACGTTGGAACTTTTCACTGAATTTCATGACCTATATGATTCAATGTAGAGATGTATAATTTTGTTTTTGGGGGCAGGGGGCGTTGCTCATGTCTTTGTTACCTTTTAGTGTACTGGTTCTGTATCAAAGATTTCCTCCCAGACAGGCTCTCCCGGTCATATCCCTTCAAATGATAATAAGTATATTAAAAATATACTTTTGTGTAAATGTTTTTTTTCCCCTTTTTTTTCGATTATCAAAACGGGAATCCTGTTGCACTGTAAGTATTTTCAGTAGCCTTTTTTTTTTTTTTTTTTTTTTCCACTTAAGTTGTTTGTGTTCTTTTTCAAGAAAAATAAAAAAAATGATAAACAAAGCTCTTGATATCTGCTTTGCTTTTTTTTCTAATAGTTTATTTCCACTGAAGGATCACATCAGATATCTGCTCCTCCCTGGCGCCACCCTGCTGTTCTCCATAACCTGGAAATAAAGCGACGCCCAATAAATAAATAAATAAACAAATAACTCTGCTACAGCTGTTCCGTGTGTTGTCGACCACAGAGACGCTGCGCTTGGCACAGTAAGGCAGATGTGGATGGGTTTTTATTATCTATTCACAGGTATGACTGGGTACTATTGGTAGCAGCTCATTACCAACATTTCACCAGATGCCACGTACGAGTGCGACCTGGATGTGAAACTGGAATAAAGGCCGTATCTCGCTATATTTTGACAGACCGTAACAACACTGAGATGTAAACAGTGTGGATGGACGCGGTAGCAGCGGGGTAGCTAGCTGACTTTATTACACGGCGGTCCTTAAATAATCTGAACTATTCGTGATAATAATGGAGGAACTTGGAAATACATGTGTTGGCCGGATTTATTAATTACCTTGCTTTGTGAATAATGGAAATCAGGTGCCAGGAAGATCAGGAAACAGTGTTGTTATTAGCAAGTTAGCTCACGGTAGCTCAGCTAGCTGTTAGTTAAGGTTAACTACATCAAATTAGTGGGCTGGGTTAGCTGGGTTAACTCAGCCCACTAATTTTAAATAGGCACGGAAAATAATCACACAAATATTGTTGGCGACTAAACTTTTCTATTTGCTTAGATTTATTTTTTTTGACTGACAAGTTGTTGTTTTTTTCCCCCAGTGGAACCCAGTTTACCTATTTTTTTCTGGTGTTAACTCCGCTAGCCTGCTAAGCAGCTGTGTTGGTTGAGCTGCTGCTGCTCCTCCTGTCTGCTGTGGTGTCAGTGCAATCTGCTGGTTGCACAAGTCATATTGTAAATATAGCTTTTACTGCTGCTAAAACTGCCAAGTGCACGACAAGCAATGGCTCAAGAAGCGTTTCCCCTGCATTTTCTGGTCTGGAACAATCAGTACCTGGAGCTTGATCGAGAGCTGCAGAAGAAAGAGGTGAGTAAAAGGGGGGCTATGGAGCAGCTGATGGTTGTTTTTTAAATTTTTTAAATTTTTATTTTTTTACAAATTGCTTTCGGTAGGTCGCACTGCATTGCGCTGATGCTGCTTATAATTTTGGTTCTGCAGCAGGATGTTGAGCGCCTGGATCCGAGGGGGCGCACCCCGCTGGAGCTGGCTGTGTGTCTGGGCTACCTGGAGTCCACCCGGGTGCTGCTCAGGCACACTGCAGACCCCACACACAGCAACGCACAGGGATGGACCAGTGAGTGCTCCCGTTGCTGCTCCCAGTTTGCATTTGTTCAGATGGAGATAAGTAGCACCCCCCACTGTCATTTAACGTGGATGCATGTTTCAGTCTTGCAGGAGGCGGTGAGCACAGGAGACCCTGAGCTGGTTCAGCTAGTGCTTCAGTACAGAGACTTCAAACGTGCCACAGAGAGACTGTCAGGCATCCCAGAGCTGCTCAGCAAACTAAGACAGGTAGAACTGCCTCAGTTTGATTAAAACTTTAAGCCTCCAGTTCTTCAACTCTCCTGTTTCCCAAAGCACTACACCCGAACCTCTGCCACGCCTCAGACTTTTGGTAAATATTTGTTGAAAGGCTTTTCGCAAGAAGACATAGTTTTCATAGACATTGTCCCTAATTCATCTCTTCATTTTAGCAACTGTTTGATCTAAAACTGTGCACAATCCCAAGCCTGATCTAGTCAGACATCACATGGCTGGATATTTTGTTTTGTTTATTTTGATCAAATGTTCCTTGTTCTTCGTCAGGCACGGGACTTCTATGTGGAGATGAAGTGGGAGTTTACCAGTTGGGGTGAGTGTGGGTCATGTATGTGTTTTCCCAGAGGTTAGTTTCTGCTCCAGTAGTAGTTGGTCAGCTCCACTTGCAGTTAGATGGAAGATTTGAGTGATGTGACTATTTACTCTAATAAGTTACATAGTTTTAATGTAGTTTCTTGTTTTGGATTACTTTGCCTACTTTAATCTGCATAATAGTAGTTTAAACATTACTTTCATCATCAACTAATATTCACAATAAAGATTATATCTCAGTAGAATATTGTCTCTAATGTATTTTCTATACAATGCTGTTGAATAAGAGAAAGAAATGTTGATAGGTTTTCAATGTAATAATTATAATTTCATTTATTTGCCACTTTTTGAAAACAATGTTACAGAGTGCTTTACAATTTAAAAAGCAGTAAATAATTTAAAAAAAAATACACAAATCGATGAATAATGCAACAAATAATTAGGCAGAGCCAGGGTGAGAATCCAGCTCTAAGGTTAGAGCTCCCCATGCCCTCATCCACTCTCATGAGACTCGCTGGTTTATGCTTGCTGCTCTACGCTCTTACGCTCCCTATGGTTAAAAAAAGACCCAAACATCAGTTAAACATTTATATCACTAAAACCCTTTTAAAGAAGTACACAACAACGTCAGCAGTTAAAAAAAGCCAACCAATAAAAGTGAGATTTAAGAAGTGATTTATAAGAGGACATGAAATTTGCCTTCTTGACATCTCCAGGCAGGTAGTTCCACAACTGGTGGGCCGAACTGCAAAACCTTGTTCACCTTTTGTGACCAGTCGAGGTTTTAGGAACGGCGGAGAGGATCTCAAGCAGCCGTCCGGCTCACAGGGAGTTAGCAGGTCACATAGATAGGGTGGGGCTTGACCATTTAAGGCTTTATAAACAATAAATTAAATCTTAGAAACAATTATAAAAATCACAGGTAGCCCGTAAAGGGCAGTATGGACAGGTGGAATGGAGTAATTTCTCTAAGTGTACGTTAAAAGTTTGGCAGCAGTATTTTGAATCAACTACAGTCTTTAGATGCTACGTTTGGTAATGCCAGAATAAAAAGCATCACAATAGTCAAGTTTGGAAGAGATAAATGCATGGATGACTTTTGTAATCCACCAGGAGAAAGGAATGACCTGATTTTGATTAGTTAGGGTTAGGTTAGGGTTCGCTCTTAACTGAGCGAAGCAGGACTGCATCACTTTTGCCACCTGGTTATCAAAAGATAGTTCTGTGTCAAAAATGACCCCTTGGTCAAACATTATAAGATACGGCACCCAGACTGGAGGAGAGATTATTAATTAAGCTCATACTGGGGTCAGAGGGGTTAATAAAATGCACTTCAGACACTTCAGATTTTGAGGTTGAGCTGTAGAACATTTTTCGATTTTCAATATCTGCCAGACAGGACATGATTTGTGTGAGATCAGAGGTGCCAGGTTTTAACAAGGCGTAGAGTGAGTGTCATCTGCATAACAATAAAAGTTTGTGCCAGGCCTACGAAGGATTTTCCCAGGGGCAGCATGTGAATAGGAGGGTACCCAAAATAGACCCCTGGGGGATCCCACAAGAAAGAAGAAGAACACAAGAGGAAGAAGCATCTCTAAGCATTACAGGAAAAGACCTTCTACAGATCGGAAACAAACTAGTCCAGCGCCACACCACTGATGCCAAGAGTGTACTTCAGCTGCAGCTAATTATGACATCACGGTCAATTGTATCAGAGGCTGAGCTGAAGGCGAGAATTAAAATAGTACAACCCA
This sequence comes from Labrus bergylta, assembly GCF_963930695.1. Taxonomy (NCBI): domain Eukaryota; kingdom Metazoa; phylum Chordata; class Actinopteri; order Labriformes; family Labridae; genus Labrus; species Labrus bergylta. Next base: position 15,274,670 of record NC_089203.1, on the reverse strand, counting down.
CAGTCAGCAGCAAGGGGCCAAACAGTGGAAACCTTGACTAGAGCTGTTTTAGTGCTTTGTCGGGAGCGTAGTGAGTTCCCTGGGGACATTTTGAACAAACGCTTTGGGGTTTGTTACTAAACTTTATTGTCTACTTTTTGACTGTGTAGCATTGCCTCTTTATTGTTTTTGAAAACTTTGGATATCTTAGATAATCTTAGATATAATACTTCCTTACTGATAGAGGCCATTTGTATTTCTGAAACTAGTGTCAGCTAGTTAATCCTGAGGGTTTATATCAGCTAAGGTGCTAATTAGCTAAATAATTGGTTCTTAAAAATGTTTCATCTTCCAATGAAAATCTCCCTTTTTATTTCTCCTATCTTTGCCCTTTTGCTGTTTGGCTCCCTCACGCTCTTTGCCTTTTGTTTGAAAATGTGTCTTTTATTTATTCTTCTTTTCAGTGCCCTTGGTTTCGAAGGTGTGTCCCAGTGACGTCTACCGGGTGTGGAAGAGTGGCTCGTGTCTCCGCGTGGATACCACCCTCCTGGGCTTTGAACACATGACCTGGCTGAAAGGACGACGCAGCTACATCTTCAAGGGTGGAGGTGTGTGTGCTCCCTAAACGCATGATATTAATAGATGGAGAGAAATGCCTTGAAAGACCATTTGAGCCTCATATCAAGCAAAACAAATCACGTTTTTTTGTTTTTTTTGTTTTTAAAATCTTTGTGCGTTTCTTCTTAGATGACGGTGCAGTGGTGATGGAGGTGGACCACGAGAAGCAGGTGGTGTACACAGAGCCTCTTGTGTTGTCTCCCCGCGATGCACCTTCCCTTCTGGCAGCCATGCAGCCTTCGCAGGAGAACACAGCACAGAGAATCACATCACCCATTGTCTCCACGCACCTCAACACACGAAACATTGCCTTTGAACGGTAACAAACCCAAAAAGTTCATTGATATAACATTTGAATTATTTGTGATTGTGCAAGGTATATGCTGATATCTGCTTTAAGTGTTTCGGGTTCAGGTTCTTCTTTTTTCTTAAAAGGCTTTGAATTGATCATCTCTGTGCTGTACTTTATCTCTTTGCTTCATCAGGAACAAGTCTGGTATTTGGGGCTGGCGTTCAGAAAAGAGTGAAGTGGTCAGTGGGTATGAAGCCAAGGTAATTGACTGCTGATCAAAGTTAGTTAATCACGTACTCACCATACACATTTTTCACAAGCTTACAATTTCTAAATATAAGTTATATATATATATATTTTTTGCAAATGACATTTTTATGTACCATTTTGAAGCTTTAAGTAGACATTTAGGCAGTTAATGTTTTTTGAAGCTAGAAGTGACCATATTTGGGAGTGAAGCTGGAGAGAAGTGAAGGCTTAACAAGCGCTAACCAATTAACCAAGAATAGCACTAGATCGGTTTACTGTACACAATGGACTGGACCAAAAAAAACATCATGTTTAAAAAAACAAAAAACTTTTATGTGCAGGTTTACAGTGCCACCAATGTGGAGCTGGTGACTCGGTCAAGAACAGAGCATCTATCAGACCAGGACAAGTCAAGGAGCAAAGGTAAACACAGAGCCTCTGACTCATAGTACAAAGTCAGTTTCTCTTCATTTGATTATGAATCTCTTTTCTTCGTTTTGAGTTCGAGTACTGGCACATTTTCACAGCAGATGACTATGATCTGTCTGTCTTATTCCCACTCAGGCTCTAAGACTCCCCTGCAGTCCTTCCTGGGGATTGCTGAACAGCACACAGCTCACAACGGGGTAAGAGTCTCCACACACACCACCCACACTACCTGCAGCTTTCATCGATGAACTCGTCACTTGTAACTCCCTCGCCATATTTTTTTTATCAGAGTAACGTGTCCCAGTGTGCCAGTCCTCACAACCCGACAGCCATCACAGCTGAGGAATACTTCGACCCAGAGTTCAACCTGAATGGGCGGGACATCGGACGTCCCGTTGAGCTCACAAGCAAAGTCCAGAAGTGAGATGCAGTGGTGGAAACACTGTTTATCTGTTTAAACATTTCTTTATTGATCAGTTCTTTATCTTAACCTCTTGTCTCTTTGTAATCTGCAGGTTTAAAGCCACACTGTGGCTAAGTGAAAGTCACCCTCTGTCTCTAGCTGAGCAGGTGACACCCATCATCGACCTCATGGCCATCTCCAACGCCCACTTTGCCAAACTGCGTGACTTCATCACTCTCCGCCTACCGCCAGGCTTCCCTGTCAAGATAGGTTGGTGTTAGAGATTTGGCTGTGTGTGGCGCCATGTTTTTTCTAAATGCAGTTAGCCTATTGATTCCCCTACCAGCTTTTTATGATCAATGATTTTTACTCAATGTTGAGACTTTCAAGAAAATCAGCCATTTCAAAATCTTTCTATAACGCCTGTCTTTCCTCCAGAGATTCCTTTGTTTCACGTGTTGAATGCCAGAGTGACGTTCAGTAACCTTTGTGGCTGTGACGAGCCAGTCAGCTCTGTGACGGTTAACGAACCTGAGAGCCCAGAGGAAGCTGGTAAATATATACTTTATTTTGAACTCTGTAAATAAGACACACATACCTGAATTATTTCAATAATAGCATTACAACTTTGCCTGGTTGTGAAACCCACATTTTTACAGCAGAACAGGAGTGAGAAGGTAGTTTCATCTCTAGTAGGCACTTACTTTAGTCTGTAGTTTTCAAAATATCAAGTAAGGCAGACATGTTTTTCTTTTTTTTCCATTTCAAAACTGAAAGTAATTGTTTGCCATCAATAAAACCGTACTTGCTGTAACATTAATGTTGTAACCACCCATCAGGTCAGTCTCCTGCTCTCTTCCACTGTGAAGTGGACCCCTCAGTGTTCGAGCCCCCTGCAGAGTACACCACCCTCGGTCCAGGCCGCAGCGAGCCCATGAGGGACGAAGATGACAACTTGCTGCAGTTCGCTATCCAGCAGAGCCTGCTGGACGCGGGCACAGAGAGTGACCAGGTCAGACTCGGACATGAGAAATGATGTGTTTTTTTTGGCCTTTTCTTTTACTCTGTAACGCATCAGAAGATTATTGGCTGGTTATTTGCAAGCTTATGAAATGACAGGACAAGTTAACAAACAGTACTGGACAATGTTTGTCAGTACAGGTAAATAATGCTACTCTCCTTTTTCACACTTATTTTAGGTTACCATCTGGGAGGCCCTGACCAACAGTCGCCCAGTGCCCCAGAGTCCACTGTACGAGGAAGACTCTCAGCTGGAGAGGTGACCTGACCTTCATACTTTACCTCTTTTGTTCCTTTCAAAGGCATGTTCAAACTGCTCAAGCGGGAGAGAAGTTTCTTGGTGAAATCCAGTTTAATAATCATATTAGTTATTCTCTAGGCCAGGGGTGGGCAACTTAGGTCACAGCGAGGGCCACATTTGTTTAATTCTCACTGCCAGGGGACCAAATTGTAGAATACAAAAACGATTACAGTCAATTATGTCTCAAATTTAACTCAACATATACTAGTGATCAAATATTATTGTGGACATATTTCAAGTTTTCATGATTTCATGGCAGATTTTGTCATGTTTCCAATTAATTGATTTGTAAAAATTGACCTGAGGGCCACGTTGAGGGTTGATGGGGGCCACATGTGGCCCCAGGGCCGCCAGTTGCCCACCCCTGCTCTAGGCCATGTTGAGTCATCCTTAATGTTCCCCTAATAGCAAAGACAGGCAGGTAAATATTCTGGATTCATTTTTAAATGTCATCTGTTTATAGAAATGATTTTGTTCAGTGTCAGATTAGTTTCTGAAGTTGTAAAATGGGGAGTTGTATTTTCTTCTGTGAATGTGGTTTAACTCATGATTTTCCCCTATGCAGGGAATGCACTGGCTTTAGAATTCATTTAATTAAACATCTCTAAATAGAGTTCAGTGATTAGCCTTTTCTCTCCGCCCTCTCTAGAGATCTGCAGCTCCCAAGCATCCTCTAATGAAGTGAAGCAATTTGCTCTCCTGTTAAGGAAGATGTAATGATACTTCAGATTAAGTCTCAATATTCTTATTTGTGTCGTCTCTCAGGGCAATCCAGGAGTCTCTGTCCATCTCATTGGCCAGCAGAGAGGAAGAAGACACAGCGGACCCCTCCTCCGTCTCCCCCTTGGACCCCGTCGCCAACTCCCCGCTCTCCTTCAGCGCCGTGACGGATCCACGGTTGTCAGGAAACTTAGGCCTGGCTTCGAACTTTGATGAACAGCTGCGCATCGCCATGGAAATGTCGTGTCGAGAGCAGGAGGAGCTGGACAGGTAAGGGGGAGGAATACTTGGGACAATGTGACATCAGTGAAATTAACTGAGGCAAAATGGTCATTGTTGATACAGCTCGGCCTCAGCTTGGCGCTGTTAAGCCAGGAGGTGAATGACTCAGAATAAGGAGCTATTTCTGACATCCAGAGTTTTAATCTGCCCACTTTTCCCCACTGCACCAACACTGCATGTGGTTCCCCTCTTTTCTGCCTCCTCATTTGTGTGTATATATTTACTGAGGTTCTGTGCATTGTCAGAGATGAAAGAGTAGACTGCAGCTCTCAATGAGTCGAGTGACACTTGATGACTTGGTGACTCTGTCAAAATCTCACAACATCAAAATCAAAGGAGAAAGAAAGAAACTCTTGTGTGTCTGATTCATGTTATTTGTTGAGCACTTTACTGCACAGACAGAATAATAAAGTCATGGTTCAGACGCGCTGAGTAGTCCTGAAGTCTGGGTTGTCTGAGAGACATTTGAAATGAACACAAGGTACTTGTGTCCTAATGAAAAGATAATCACTCAGTGAACAAACCCCTCATCCCAATGATGCCCCTATGCCCTACAGTTAAGTTACATGACTTAACCTATGGCCCTTATGCCCCTGCAACCAAAACAGCTTTGCCACCTTCCACACACCCAGGCTCTGTTTATACGAGCTAAACCAGGTAGTGACAACAGCAATACTATCTACCCTACTGCATGGTCCTTCTTCTGGTCCTTCCCCCTCAACTCAAGCATGTCGACTGATGACATCACCTGGGTTGTTAAAATGGAACTTCCAGTGGGTTGTTTGCGAGATATGTAATAGCTGACTGATTAATGTCAGTTTTGAGAAAAGGAGAGAGATTGATTTACTTGGTGCAGTTAATTTTTCACTTTTTCTAATGCAGCACTGCGTTTGTGACACACAAATGATCAACGACTTTTGACCTGCAGTGATCTTTTCTCCTTTGAAATGATTCCAATATGGCAGCTAACACTTCTAGCTGTCTTTTCAGAAGGGGTATGAAGACTAGACCAGCAAACCATTTTTTTTTTTCAACAAGGGCTTAAAATTGACTGAATAACACTATACGGCTTACATTTATAACCCATAGATACCGATAACTACAAATAATTCTTACACTTTATTACATTAAAACAACACACCGAGGATAGCTATGAAGATGTAATAAATGATCAACTCAAATTAGGACATTTTGTGAATTCTAACCATTTTTTAGGGTTGGCACAGTGAATGTAGAGTACGTTGAGGAAGGTTTTTCTATAAAAGAAGAAAAAAGGAGCTACACCATCCAACTGATAAGAGAAAGAAGAACATTAGAATAAGCAATATTTCCATTTCTTGGCTTAAAATTCAACCTCAGTTATGGTAAGGACGCCCTGGTGTTTTAATAAAAGATCAACTTATTCCTGTTATAACTGTTATTGTTTTTTTTGCTTTTTGTTGTGTGTGTTGTAGGAAGCAGAAGGAGGAAGAGGATGAGCTGGAGAGGATCCTGCAGCTCTCACTCACCGAGAAGTAATGTCATAACAACAGCAATGGAGCAACCGCCTTCATTGGGGAGCGATCCTCTTTATTTATTCATTTTTATTTTTATTAACTTATTTCAGATATTTTATTTGTATTCTTTACGCGAAGGCTGCTATAACACAGTGTGAAGGACCAGATTATAAGAAGTGTGTGTGAAACAGGTGTGTGTGTGGGAGCAAGTTAAACTAAGAAGAGATGGACTCAGTAACTGTGAAACACACTGCACTGAAGGAGCAGACAAAAGGGATAGTCTTTGTTTTTCTTATTTTGATTGAACATTCGTTGCAGTCTTGCTGTCTTTGAGTGGTGAATGATCCTTAAACTTTAAACCTATAACATGATCCGTGATAACGATATTTAAAAAAAAAACAGTCTTAATGGAATAACTTATAAATACATGATTATAACATTTGAATCATTTTGTTGGCTTCCTCCTGTGTAAAAAAATAAATAAAGAATGACCATCCTGGAATGAGCTCTTGTTTTATTTATCTGAACAAAGGTGTTTTAGTATACAAATTATTAATCTGCTCCATACATTCACACTCACGTGCAATTTCTGTGTGAAATAATTTTAAGACAATTATTGGACAAAACAAGCTTAGAACGTGGTGCTATTGAAACCCAGAGCTTTAATGATTGAACTCGTGACCTAGTGTGAAGCTGTTTGGACGATCCTGCTAGCTTCTGCCTCTCAAATGTCGGCAATGTCGTTTTCTCGTGCATGATAAATATCATTACACTCTTCATTTTGTAACAACCAAATAATAAAACGAAACCATCTGCCATGATTACAACAATAACAGCATAATCGTTTGTAAAGAATTGTTCATCAATAAGATGACGTGTTTTACTGTTAGGCTGCTGCAATGAGAAAATATAAATCAACATGACAGCTTAATCAAACCATTTGCTCATGCAGTCTTATGGCTGTGACTTAAGTCTCTGTACGTTTTTCTCTTCTTTTTTTTTTAAATAACTTTAAAACAATTAATATTAATTTTATTTTATTAAACTAATTTTTCCATTTTTTCTTTAGCAAAACTGGAGTATAAAAACTTTTATGCTACTGTGTCAGGGCAAAGATCCATCTAACCCAAGTTAGCCAATAAAACCTACTATTTTTCCCAGCAACGTGGTAAAACGTAGTAAGTGTAGAATCACCTTTTTTTTTAATTAATCTTGTAGTTGCCATTTCCGTTCAGAGATTTATAGATCTCTTTGTGAGCATGCATCACTGCTCTATACCTCCCTTCACCTCAAAGTGTGCTCATTTGTTAAATCAGCTGCTTTACTTTTTTTTAAACAGCAACATAATGATGGCAAGATTGTTCCACACTGAAATATAAAACTATAGCCAAAGATTAAACAATTACTTTTGAGATCCTGTCGCTTTTCCTCTGCTGCTATATTAAGATTATGATTAAGATTTACTTTATTGATTTCTGTTTTTACACTCTGTAATTCATTCAACACACACACACAGGCTGAAATATACAAATGCACAAACAGGATCATATGGACATGCACTAATGGAGAGATGTCAGAGTGATGGAGCAGCCCACAGCGGGCGATCCTGAGCTGGTGGTGGGTAGGGGGTACCTACCACAGCCCCTCGGCAGTGCTCAGGAAGTGATCTAGCACCTCTCCAGTTACCAGACCAACTTTCATATTTGGTCCGCACCAGGACTTGAGCCGGTGACCCTCCAGTTCCCCACCCAAGTCCCTACCGACTGAGCTACTGCCGCCAGTATGTAGAGTTATTTTGAACTTTTAACACAGGCTATGTCAGGTATATACGTATAAACAACGGAAATCTGAAACGGGGACAGTTTCGAGTTGAAAAGACGAGCTCCTGTGATTAGGTGTGTCCCAGGTGTAAAGAGAGAAAAGCCTGTCCAGCGTTCCCCAGTTGCTTTTTACCCCTGCTTTGGAAATAACAACCTCTCCCATTTGAATGAAACCACCGCACAATTCTAACTCTGTAAAAGATATTAAAACTAAAAAACATGAAATCAGCAGATCTGTGAGAGACCGCACAGAGCTTACACTACAGAACTGTTTTTACTCCAGGTTGCTGTTCTTGGGGAGGCGTTTTTGGTGGTTTGATTTCCACTAGTCACAACTTCCTCCTCGTTATTTCCAGCATAGATGTTTTCCCTCCGTAGTTTCAAAGCTTTCCGTAGCTCTCCATCCATTTCAACTAGTTTGGACAAAAGCATACACTTGTCATTCATTTAGACAGACTTTATTTAATCATACTACCTAAACCCATAGGATAAAAAAAAAACAAAAAAAAAACTAAGCTGCTTTTTTAATACAAATATTCACACTCATTCTCACCTATCTTTATGTCATCAGGTCTGCTGTCATCTGGAACCATGTAATCCCCCTCCTCTGGTTCGCTCTGACGGGGAGAAAACTCTTCTTTGGTCTCTGAACGTTGCATAGGGGCCACCTGGGCCTTTGGTACCTCTTTAGGATGAGTTGAAGTGGTGCTGATACACTTTGGAGCATACGAAACATCTGATGAACACATGAACAGTTTTAGGAGTTGTGTACATGTCAGGGGATTAGAACTCTGTTAAACAGTTGTGACTCTTCTCACCAATTCGAGTGTCATAGGGCTGAAATGCTCTGTAGGGCTGCAGACGATACGCTGTCTTCTCAAGGAAGTAGTCAACCACATCATTCAGGGAGAAGACTGTCACCTACAGAGAGGAGGACACATGGAAGAAATGTCAAGAGAAAGAGCAGGTTTGTTGATGTTTGTGAGAAGGCAGGATTTATTTGATTTGTACTTGAATATGTTTAGGTTCACGTTTTTTTAGCCACTCAAGCATAAAAAAACATTGTAAGATAAAAGGAGCCTGATCCACTCTTAGTCTCACACAAATTAATACAAAAATTTAACACTTTTTTTTTTTTATCAGCGGATATGGAAGCTTCTTAAACAACCATTTCTCTATGCAACTTACAGGATCATCCAGCTCAATGACAAAGCCTGAGTTTGTGGAGGTCACTCTGTAGTTCTTCATGATACCTTCACTGAAACACAGGAAAGACGAGGATCATTTACCTTCTGCTGAGTGGGCCTTTCATAAGCAACGTTTTTTTTTTTTTACATTTTACGAGACAGACAGAAACAAACATCATGTTTAGTATCTATCTGTCTGTCTGTCTGTCAGGTATCCATCCATCAATCCATCCATCCATCGACCTTCCTTTTCTCATTCCTCCCTCCCTCCCTCCCTCCCTCCCTCTCTTCCATCCATCCTCACTCATTCTTCCTCCTTTTTTCTGAGACAAAGATGTAGGGTCAGACCTTTGCTTCTGCTGCCTGAGGGTGAGGGCGTAGTTGTTGGCCAGAGCTGATGGGCGGAGGATAATGCTTCCACATTCAGGGTTCTCCTCCAACATCTGCTCAGCCTTGCTTCGAGACACGTTAAAGAAACAGCTGCAATAAAGAAACACTTCCTCATCACCTGTGGAGGTCATAAAGGTGCCGTTCTATTGGTCAAGACAGCAGAGATGAAGTACACATCACATGGTGGTGAGTGTAGGGAGAACAGGCTTATATGTATTTGTTTTCTGAAAAGGCTGAAGAGACTGTAAATTCTGAAGTTAGTCAGAATAATGATGAACCCAGAGGGAAGAATCTGATCAGAAAAACTCATGGAGACAGTCTTTTCTAACATACACAGGCATCTCTGAAGAGGTGAGGTCAGGCTCGTCTTTGGGTGGTGGAGGGGAGGGAGAGGCCGACTGCAGGAAGGCGGGTCGGGGTGGAAGGGGTGGACGCTGTGTTGGGTTGTTTCTTTTCCTCTCCTTAGCCATAACCTCCTCAAGCTGCAGTTTCTGACCGGGCAGAAGCTGCATCTTATTGGGAATCTCTTTCTACGGGAAGACAGAGTTCAAGGTCAAAACCTGAATTTTTCTCTCTTAATTGTAGAAATAATCCTAAAAATAAAGACAGTTGAATCTTAATAATGAATCATGAATAATATCCCTATTATATAATCCCTATTATACAACAGAAACTTTGCGTATCTGGATCTGCATTATCAAATGTCAGCTTCCTTGTTGTTTCCTTTGTGCCATTATCATTTTAATAATTAGTCCATAGAGGAAGTTTGTCCCCTGAAGCTCCATGAGCCATATAATTGCATAATAATTAACCAGACTCTGCTATTTTCCCTGTTTGCTCTTTTTTTTGCTCATACAGCACACACAGAATGTAATATTAAAAAAGAAAAGAAAAGAAAAGTCAGTAAAAGGATGTATTGTATGAACGGTCAATGTCTCTCTGTGGAGAAGGTCAGACATTAAGGATTTGTTATTGCTTTTTTTCTGCACACTTAGCATATTCTGTAGCATCAGCAGCTACTGTGTTTTTATGGTTTTATAGGTGTGCTGCTTACTTTGGTGACAGTCAGGATGTAGCCCCTCCACTCCATTCCTGCGTCAAGATTGTCCATCTGTACCGTAACACAGCAGACTTTATTTCTTTTAGCTGCTCACAAAAGAAAGAAAACTTAACAACTGGACGGGGTCAGATATAAGTTAGCCGACAAATTAAAACCAATGCCCATATGATTTCAAATTTCTTTGTAAACCCAAGACCAACTACAGGCTGAAAAAAGGAGAAAATTGAGCTTCAACACACCTTAAGCTGCACCTCCTCTGAGTGTAGGAAGAGAGTGAAGATTGGCGGCACCTTCTTCTGAAAGGCATTCTCCAGCTCCATGGACTTCAACTTCTCCAGGTCCATCTTGTCTGTGTACTGGAGAGCAAACATTTCAACTAAAACAAGTACAAATCAACACTTCAAAAAGAAATATTGAAATATGCATCACATAATGTGAGAACTAAGTAACTTCTTCTGTGATCTAAGTAGAACAAATCTGTTCTTGAATGCACCTTTTCTGTTAGTATATCACCCACTTGTAAAAGCCCTTCCACGGAATCGCCCTGATTTAAAAGGCTTAACACCATACATCTTAGATAGATAGATAGATAGATAGATAGATAGATACTTTATTGATCCCGAGGGAGATTCAAAGCATCCAGTAGCAGGTTACAAAGACGTACATGACATGAAACATTTGTTACAAATTAACCACAAAACCGACGCCCCACTCCCATACAAATATATTAACCTGAAAACAAGATTTAAAGAATCCCCCTAGATGAATCAAACTTAAACTGTGCAATTAAAAAAAATAGACGTTTACAAGAAATGTACATAACCTGTGCAGGGATAAAAATATATGTGAAATTTAAACAAGAACCTATAAACAGGTGAGGAAAAAATCTGTAATTAGACCTGAATATAAAAAATCTAAATAAAAAAGTGTTGACCTTCTGAAGTTGTGTTGTTTATATATGTACAGCAACGTTTTTAAAAAAGGGGGGAAAACAGCTCTTAAATGAATTGTTAAATTGATCATTTAATAATGGTATTTTGTAAATCACACTCTTGCTAAAACTCAGTGAATAAAAATAAATAAAACTGCTTACTGTAGCCTGTGTGTCATCTTTATACAGAAACAGTGTGGTTCCTCGGAGCTCTCCGAAAAATTTCTTGAAATCCTGAAAATCACATCCGTCAATTTAATGTCTGCACTTGTTGCCACTTTCTAATTTCCAAATGTAACACTGTCACTGAACCATGACAGTTGTCTTTAGCAGTCGGTTTCCTCACCTTCTCTTTGGAGCTTTTCTTCTGCAGGCATCCAGAGTAGTAGAGAGGCAGATCTGTGATGGTCTCTCTCCGCTTGAAGACCATTCTGGGGTGCAATGACATCTTACAGCACTTGTTCTTATAAGTTCTTCTGGTCTGGTTTCGTTCAACGGCCTCCGTCACTGTGCAGTCTTAAATGTTCTCCTCAGGTGGTTCCAGTGAAAGATTGACTCCTTTGTGTTTACTCGACCAGCTCTCAGGGCAGTAATGAACTCTAGCTCAGTCTTCAGTTTATTTGATGTGATTATTGGTCAATAAATCTGCCCTGGTGAGTTTATACTCCCCGTTCCTTTGGTGGCTGAGCTGTCTTCATTATGGGAATGAGGAAATGCTGCAGTGATTTATAAAGAAGGAAGTAGTCAGTGAACAAATCCCAAATAAAAATCAACTTTTGTACTTTGAACCTAGCTGAACAAGCAAAACAGCTTTACACTCAGACAAATATAAAGCAAGCACACACACACACACACCCAGCGATCCCAGAACTTATTCTTAATGTACAAGCCAGATGAATTATTGCCAGATGAGTGTAGTTAATGTGTATCTCTCTATTGCGCCGATGAAATCAGCAAAATTTACCAAACATTTGAACTTGTGAGTCAGTGAAATGTTTTTTTTTTTTTCATGCCGTCAGTATTCAAACTGAAAAAAAGTATATTGTACACACACAAGGACTCAACCATCACTGTTCAAGCTATAAATCATGAGTTGAGTAGTTGGATAAATTTGAAAATTTTAATTTAATATCAAAATGTTTTATTTCATTCAAGATCTATACTATCATTGCCCATATTTGTGCTATTTTAATATACTACTAAAATTACTTCCCTTTATAAAAAAACAAAGACAAATGTGATTTAGAAATAAAGTTGAATGTGTATCAGGTAGACCTGCGAGGCTTTAGTATAAACATGGTGCTAACATGATGTGCATTTCTTCATCTGTATACAGGAATTAAACATAATACATCTACAAATATGACACATGAACACATACTCTCTTGTAACATTTTACATACATTTATTTGACTTAAAAGGAGGAACATGATATCATGTCCAGTATTTTACAAAGTAGTTGGATTTTAGAATCAAACATCATTATCACAGAACTCGGGAAAAGAGTGTTTAGTTTTGCTGCCCCCCCTCTTCATGGAACATTCTCCAGAATGACTTGAAAAGGTTGTTTAGAGCAAAGTCAAAGTCACACCCAGACTCTATACAAAGGTTCTTTACAATTGGAGAGCAAACATGATGTAAGCGGTCAAAAGTTTCAATCAGGTTCGCCCAGGCTGAACTGGTGCTGGGCGAACCTGAGGAAGCTACAGGCGAAACACGTTGTTCGCACACTATAAAATATATAGCAGAGTTATTTTCAGTGTGCCATGGACTTTTGATTTCATTTTCATTTTTTGTTCCTGCTACTGTATGCACCTGAGAACATGTTTAGACCCTTTTGGCCATTTAGATAATGATTAAAGAGGTGTTTGTAAGTTTGTTGTATACATTTTGTTTCCAAAAAATGCTTCGCAAAGCTATTTTTGATCATCATAAATGTGAATGATTTATTTGTTTTTTTCTTTTTCCTTCTGAGAGCTAGTAGCTTAATTCAATAAGAATGTAGGATAGGCATGCAGGATAATTTTTAAATGTGTAGTGTATGTTTGCTTTCTATTTAGGGAGTGGCTACATGTGTTTAAGATTTTTTTTTTTTCCAGTAACATAAACAATTTTACACTCTACCTTAAGCTGTCGATCTTATGAAACACAAAAGTGCAATGTGCATGTGCTGTAGAAATGTTAGCAGATTTATGTCTGTTCTCTACATGTCTCCCACAGACTGATGCCCACTGTTGGCCACAGATTTCTTTCTCCGCTGTGTTTGCTGACCCTGCTGGTCCCTCTGGGATCTCCTATCTCCACCTCTAATCTCTCATGCGGGGTGGGGAAATGTACAATAAGTAGAGAAAACAGTCCCTGTCATCTATCACGGGGCCCCTAATGATGGTCCCTCTCAACCGCTGGCTGAGGAGGTAATGGCCACAAGGGTGACAGGGGCGGCACTAATATGTAGCTCTGTTGTTTGTTTCCAAATAATGCAAATAAAACACAAAAAGTAAAGTATGGCATTTCAGTTTTATTTAAACATAGGTTGACCTTGATGTCAGTCATGTTGTGATAATTGTTATTTATTTAATCCATTACTTTTAAGATCTTTTTGCAGAATTTAAGGAGATGATTTTCTTCCTTTTGTTGTCTTTAGCAGCCCTGTTGAGCTATAAAAACATGGAAGCCCTGAAGAGGAGGACAGACAAGAGACAACCTTTATTTTTTCATGTATATATATATATATATATATTAAATATATATATGCTGATATTAAAATGGAGACTGACCTTAGAGGTTTTGATGATGATTAGCTGGCAGGTTTGAGTTAAAGGCCAGGCTGGAGAAAGTGGTCAGGCAGGGGTCCGACCACCTAAAGGTGTCTTTACAGGAACATGGCTGAATGCCATAAACACTGCAGGAGACATCACCATCTGTAAAACAAAACATCTTTTGTCCAGGTTCACACTTTTATATCTTCCTACATCCATCCTCTCACTGCAATCATCACGTGTTCTTATTAGTGGAATGATAAAACACACGTATCTCTAAGTGCTCATGTATCTCCTCACTCTCCTTTTCTAATGGATGCAGTGATGGAGGAGTGAAGGTGTAAGCAAGCCTGTAATGAGAGGCTGAGGTGAGAGGGAGGACAGGAGCATGGAGCGCTGAGGTGGATCTCCTGCTGCGGAGGTTGTTATAAGGAGAATAATATTAACACAAGACCACCAGCTTCACTCATCGGTCTACTGTGTGGTCTGAAACCACTGATGAGAAGCCTCTGTGATCTCTGCTCTGCATCCATCTGAACAACATGTTGTATAAAGTGTAACATTCTTTTTCTGAAACAATGTGTTTTATGTCATTTTTCTTACTTTTCTTCTGCTTAAAATCGTTTTTTGAAAACAACCAAACTGAATAGAATGGGTGTAGAAAATAACAACTTTCACAGAGTTTACTGAGCTATAATAATAATACTTTAATAAAACAATTTAATTTGTAAAGCACTTTTCAATACAGGAAACAAAGTGCTTCACAACAGGCAATTAAAAAAAAAACCCAAATAGTACATTAAAGGAGATGACTGAATATAAAGATGAGGTTATTGTTAAATAAGATGGAACAAACATTCTTCTTCAACTTCCTGATTTGAGTTTGTAGAAAAGTGTCAGAAAAATCCTAACACACTCAAAGATGTCAGTATGTAGGACACATTTTACTAGACGTTTGAGGATGATATTGAGGGACACTCTGGTTCCACAGTACAACAAAATTGAAAGAGCTGCTCACTGCAGTGAACAAATAAACCAAATTGTGGACAATATAAAGGCAAATTGGAAGAAAAATAAACGTAAAAAATCAAGTTAGATCTCAGAAAACACTTTGATTATTGCTTGTTATGCTTCCAAATTGTAAAGAGGAAGTTACAAAGACTAAGTAAGACCAACATAAAGTAATGTCTAAAGTTGATATTGCTTTATATATAAAACCCAACATAACTGTCGCCCACGTATCAGCTCTGTAAAACCCCAACACTATGTACAAAAGTATAATATTAAATATCAACAATAAACACAAAATAAGCAAAGACTATATGTAAAAGACTAAAGGATAATGTACATACTTTTTACATATTTAAATGAGTACTTTCCCCCTGTCTGCTCAAAACGTTCCTGTGGCAATTAAAAATACAAATTTGGAGTGCTGTCCTGATTGTTTATCTTACTTTCCACCTGAGACATGTGCTCTTTGTATAAAAAGCTCAACATGTAATATAGCTCATATCTATACACATTCAAACACAAACACCCACATTACACTCATATATAAAATAAATACCTTCTTTATATTTTCTGCTGCATTTCCTTATTCCCAGAGTACCACCGATGGAATAGGTAGGCTTTGAGGAATAAGCTGGTCCCTTAGCAACAGACGATGCTGATGATAATGTAGAGGTCAGTTAAAGGAAACATCAGAGACAGAAAGCCCAAATTAGAGAAGAAAAGAAGAAGAATTTACCGGTTTCACAAGACTGCAACTGGACTTTGTTTCTGATTATCCTGTAAAGACATAAAGGAACTCACTCAATGCTTGTTTTAATTACCTCTGTGTGACACACAAACGCAGTTATCTACCTGTTGATGGAGCTGACACTGGGCACGCTGTCCTGATCACACACTCGCTCCAGCAGCAGCCTGTCTCTGATCTCCCAGGCGAACATAGTGGGGTCGGAGTGCTTCAGATGCAGGATCGTCTGCACAACTTTGGGAGTGGCGACTTTAGGCTTAGAGCCTCCGATAGCTCCTGGTCTGATGCTTCCTGTCTCATTGAACCTACATTCAAAGTAGTGATAGCCTATCTGTAAATGATTTTAACAGATCTTTGTAAAATATGGATACTGATTTGATTTATGTAGGCTGGCTATACGTTGTAATAAAGCAAGTAAGCCTGTCTATTGATTCAAAGAGTGAGAAATAACCACGTCTTTAGATTAATTTTATATTTGAAAGAAATATTTGTCATGCGTAATGGATAACCATAAATAGAAATAGGCCCAAATTAGGCCTAATTATAGTAGGCAACAGGACAGCACATCAAATATTTGGCTAAATTAAGCAAATTAGTGACAACAATGCAGGATTTACAATTAATTTTACGTGGAAAAAAAACGTTTGTGTAACTTACCTGGTCAGTATTTTGCTGACACATCCGTGACTTACGCGCAGGCGGCGGGAGATCTCACAGGGACGCACACCCCGCAGGGCGAGCTCCACAATGCGCTGTCTCACTACGTGCGGTAACGGGCGCCCGTTAATGAAGACACCGCCGAGCTGGTTCATCCCGCCGTGTCCTGAGAAACAGAGCAAGATCAGAGACATCACCCACATCACACCAAGACGCACGGCTGCAACCAGCATTCCGTTATCAGGCACCTCCACCATTGCAGAGTTCAACCCATAAGACTGTAAATATTAACCTCACAAGAAAACTTTAATTCAACTAGAAACATCCTTACTGTGAGTGACGATGAGCGGCACCTGTCCAAAGTGTGCCTCCATCACAGACTGCCTGTAAAACTCTGTCGCCCTCCTTAACTTTGACACGGTGCCTGTTGCAAAGTTTAGTTGGACTGAGGTTAGAATTCTTTCAAAGAAATTCAATAAGAAAACTTGGCTTGGGGTTGGTGTGTGTTTTTGGTGTTTGTGTAGACTACGTGCGCTTTTTTTTGGGGGGGGGGGGCAGACTTCAAGAGAGCGTATTTGTGGATGGCTATGTGTTTTTTTTGTTTTTTTTTACTGTCTTAATTGCTTGAGTGGTTCAGTGGTTTTATTATGTCATTTTGCTCTTTGGACACTTCTTGTGATCACATAGCTGCCAGGGTTTTAGACCAAGACCAAATCCTATTGTCCATGCATTTTCCTTTAATTTCCCTGTTCAGTATGAAAAACAAAAAGCAAGAGGAGGTCCTATCAACAGGCTTCACTGAAAATGGCAACGCATTGCCATTGAAGCCCATTAAAATATTTCCCCACCTGCCAGGAAGTGTAGAAAAATAGCACAGGCATACTTGATAAATTAAAAAAAAATACATCCAACCACAGAATAATCCAAAAATAAATTAAAACAATTAAATTAAACATAAATTAAAATAACGCACATAATAAAAAAGAAAGGAAGCAAAAAAAAACAAAAAACAATTTGACACGCTTGAACATAATTATAAGAAAAATAAGTCAGACAATTATCCAGATAGTTATCAACCCATATTGTGTTGATCAACTCATCACAAAAGGTGAAACGAAATAGGGCTGCGTGTAATGAACTCACTTTGTTAAAGCAAGAGTTTTCACAGCAAACTTTCACAACATATCTTCATGGAGACACAAAAAAAAAAACAAAAACAAAAAAAAAACAGCCAAGCTCTTTGAGTTCAAACGCCGGGATTGGTTTTTGGTTGACCAACATTTAAACTCCCGGAAACGCCGGGCGAAGGGCTTCAAACATGTAAACATATTGGAAGTAGTTTTACAGAGGGACTTTTAGTATGGTATGCTGTGTGAAGGTGACACCGAGATAAGGTAAACTAGAAGGGATAAGCGCACAAATGATTACCATAAGTGACTTCCTTTCTCTTTGTTTTGTTAGCTACTAGCTGAAGAGTCGAGGTTAGCATAGCACCGGCTGGGCTGATGTGAACCCACGTGTCATACATCCCGGATTTCCCCCCCCTAATAACTCAATTTCAACAAACATACAAGAGTGTAATGTAACCGACAGGCAAGTCACTTCTTCTCGTTAGCAATTGCCTTAATTAGTGTTGTTTTAAATTATCCTTCCGCTATCTTAAAGCAGTTCAGTGAGTCGTCGTTGGGTGGCGCTGCTGCTGCGCGATGGACAACGAAAACAAAGATCGTTTCTTCATTGAGGAGTTTTGTAGTTCAGAAGGAGAAGATGAGATCAAGGTTAGTCGCCTGAGACGTCACAAAATCTGTAAAGAGTCTCCTCGGCCGAGCATGGATAGCTCTCCTCCGCTCGTACTGGTGTACAACAACCCGAGTCCTGTTTCCAGTTTGGACCTGCAGGGGGAGGAGGACAGAGACCAGGAGGACAGAGACCAGGAGGAGGACAGAGACCAGCCTGTTGAGGAGTGGATGATCCTAGGGAGTGAGGAGCAGGTGGGAGACTCAAGTATTCATCTTAACCTGAGCTACTGGGACAACTCTGCGGATGACTCTGGAGATGAAGGTTAGACTTGGTTTTGCACTTGTGTTTAAGTCTATAATGCTGTTTCAAAGGTTGTAACCTTTGGGGACAAACATGTAAAACTGCAGGTGAAAAGGGAAATGAACAAGAATGCCCAGCTACTTATGCCGAATGATCTGTTTTGGCACGCTATTGTATATGAAACAATCAACGTCCAAATACCCTAAATCATGTATTTAAAGTAAACCGATGGAGATCAGCAGTTCACATCATGGAGTCGTGGATGACTGTTTGTGTAGTAAATTTGTTTACCACTGCTGTGCTTACTCATTGGTATAGGATGAGCTTTAAAGACGTTTCACATCTCCTCCGAAAAGCTTCTTCAGTTGAATTGTATTTACATGGACGTTGTTAAATTTCATCCCCCAGTTTAAATTATTGTTTTTTATTAAATTGAGGGTTTCGATAACATAGACCTACATGGTTTTCGATAACACACTTTGACTAATCCTTGGCTCCCCTAATGCTGCTTTGAATGGGTTTTCAGTTCGGTAATGATAGTTTCTCTGTATGTAAGTTTTACACCAGCAGATTCTGACATAAAAATGAACATCAGCTTGAATAGAGATTAAATACATTTCTGTAGATACATTTAGTACATGAATTGACAAAGGGGACTTGCATATGTATTTGTTTTAACATATAGGATTGCAATTTATTTTTTAATGTTGACAAGGCTTTTTGCTCAGTTTTCACTCAGATTTTTCAGAAATGCTCTGATTCACATTAATCGAGACACTCATACTCACAGCAGGGAGCCTCGTTGCTCTACCAGATCATCTCATCACGTCAGCCAGTAGCTCCACTGGAGCAGAGCCTTTAACTTCACCTTATGGAGTTTTATTCTTGATTTATAAAAGCAATTTGGGGGGAGTTGTGCGACATCTTGCGAACCACATAATTATACAATTTATAGTGAAACTTATATCTTGTGTCATGTATTTTTTTCTTGTATAGATCAGAATGTGAAGTCAGAGATGGACACTTGGCAAGTATCAGAGAAGGACAAGGTAACTACTGATATCTGTCAGCTTTCATGTTTCTGTGGAACTCGTGTTTTTCAGGATAGTCATGGTACTCTCGTATTCTGCTGAGCAGCAGTATTTTTGGTCAAACTTTATAAAATGGTGTTCAAATAAACTCAAACTTATGCTTGTATAAAAAGTAGATAAAGAAAACGAAAACAGACTTTATAATAAACAAAAAACAACTTCTTTCAGCGATGCAGGTATTTATTGTATATATTATTGAACATTATTTATATATATAATTTTTTTTTTAATGAAATTCTGAGTCATGAAGTCCTCAGTGAATTTCTGAAATACAGTCCATACATGTTTGTTTAAGGTGGCTGTGGTCTAATATAACAGTGTGTACTTTGTTTTAATGACTGGTTTTTATTAGTATTTGTCATTTTTCTTTACAGTGTGGTGCTGAGAAGTCTCAGCCCTTCCGCTATTGGGTGCCTGGTAACTTTCAGGCCTGTAACATCTGCAATAGGATGGGACATCTCGCAAAAAGCTGCTATTATCAGAAGGTAAAGAAACGCCCATGTCTGCCCTTCTTTTCTTTCATTAATTTTACCATAACAGCTCTGTGGAAGAAAATTCATTGCAAGAGTTTGATACAGATGTTGCTTGATGACCCTGATTCTGATATAAATACTGCCCATGCCCAAACCGCTTACAAAACCTACTAGACTCAATGACAGGGCACATTATAGTATCTAAGTAAGATGCTTACCATTATGGCTTATTTAATCTTGGTTAATGCATAACTTTGTTCCCTGCTGCTCTAGACTCATCCTGTGGTCCTTTTTTTTTTTTTTAAATGATGACCCATATATACAGCTCCATGAACTTGTGTATTACCTTCCCTATATGTCTCTATTGTTTCACAAACAGATTGTCAGTGTGGGTCCAAGGTACTTTTAGAGGTTGATCAACAAAATCCCATCTTAACTCTCTTTTTTTTGTCTATTTGCCTTCAGAAATGTCCCACCTGTGTCCTCTGTGGCATCCAGGGCCATATCCTGAGGGACTGTCCGCGCCGTCCCTGCTCCAGCTGTGGACTGCCTTCTCATTGCTTCAGACCCTGTGAAAGACCCCCAGTTTGGAATCAACACTGCAAGCGCTGCAGGATGGCAGGGCATCTCTCTGATGTGAGCGTCCTTTAGCACCTGGATATGGCCCCTGTCACAGTTTATGTTAAAAAGAAAGTGTTTACATGTTAAAGGAAACTTTGAAAGCATTTGTCAGCGGTGTGTTGACACTGTGCCTCAGGCATGTGTGGGCCTAATGTATGAAGTGTTTTTTGACGTCGTCAAGCAGTTTTTCGTTTTCACTTCTTCATTGCAGTTCTACAGTGTTGTTTTTTTTTTTTGTAGTTTTAAATGAGTAACTTTTACCTTTTGTCTCCTGGGTTGACTTCAGGCCTGCCCTGATTTGTGGAGACAATACCACTTGACTGTGAGTTAAATTTTGTACTTTACTGCACTGAAAAGTATTGGTGAGACTTAGAGTTGGCATGCATGGGTTTGCATTAATAAAATAACTCAACTATTGACCTATTTCCATATTTAAAAATGTCTGTTTGAGCAGATCCAACTAGAGGTTCCAGTAAGGCCATCGACAGTCCACACCCCAGAACAAAAGGAATACCTGACTTTTTGTTACAACTGCTCCAAGATGGGACATTATGGTTATGTAAGACACAACAGAAATCTCACTCTGACTTTTCTCATCTTCTTTGGTATCCTGGCTTAATCTTCCCCTGCCCTCAGGTGTATCCCTTTTATTTCTTTCTTTTTTGTTACAATGTCGTTTTTCCCCCCGATTTTCTCCACCTCTGTGTACACCTCTGTGCAGCATGCACTCCGTCTCTTGTCCGCTATCTTTTTTTTGGATTGGACTAGTTCCTGTCTTTCTTTGTTCCTCCTGCTCCCTCACTTTAAATGTAATCTTCTCTCTCTCTTTTAAATACTTTTTAAAAGTGAAAGCACTGTTTTTGTCGGCCCTCCCTCCATCTGTGCCTGTGTTTCTGTCTGTATCAGGAGTGCTCTAAAAGGAGGATGGTCAGCGGGATGTTTCCCTCACTGCCCTTTGTTATCCATTATGACTCAATCAACGACATCCTGAAACATAATTCAAGGATGCATGAAGGATCAAAAGGTGAGAAAGCGTAAAATGTTTCATGTGCAGTGATACTGTTTAAATTGTGTCATTTTAATTGTGGTTAGTTATTTTTTTAAGGGGGGATTTCAGGGTTTTAATCTCATCTGATATAAACGAAAACAGACCAGGCCGTCCAAGCATCCTCTTTCATGATTCTGTTTGATTGCAGTGCACACCAGCTGTTGCTCTCTCTGGTTACCTAATGTAGTAACTTTAGCTTTTAGTTTGGATGTGTATAGCCTGATTTGACCTGAAATAATGACAACCTCCAGTTGATGGGGTGGCAATGGTGTTTTTATTCAACCAGAATTATTCCTCTTTTACAAAAGAGTCCTGGCCAAGACTGCTGCACAAAAAGTTCCACACGAATAAATAAACAACAGAACGCAACAAAGAAAAAAAGGGAAGATTCCTTAACCTACTGACAGCAGTGGGAATTAGGGCTGGGTATTTCCTACAACCCCACAATACCATAAATATCAAGATACAAAGGCCACGATACGACACATATCGTGATATACATTGATTTTGGATAATAACCACGTCCTACACAGAATTTACTACAACAGCTGTTTTTTTTATCGTTGAGAATACCAGCGGAGGCATCAGGATCCTACAACTGAAAACACTTCAGTTCAGGTCCTCAGAGATCCTAGAAATATGTACATTCAAATATTTGAATCCCAGAGCTATAGGTCAATTGTTGTTCTGAACTGTCATCACAGCTCTGCAGCCGTATCGATTCTGTAACATCTGAATCGATACATGTATTTGCAAGGAGCACATGACGATATATTGCAATATCGATTTTTTGAGGACAGCCTTCGTGGGAATAAGATTTGGAAAGGTTGTTCACGTTTGTTCTTTATTTCAGGATATACTGTATGTACTAGGCTGCATTAGATTAAGCCACATGTACCTAATGATTTGACAGTTAGTTTATAATCAGTATTCAATCTGCCTTAAGCTGTGATTTGTCTGTTTTTACTTAATGCATCATTATATTCACCAGCTGTTCGCTTACATAGACTGTCTACTCTTTGTTGTTGGGCAGGTAAAGTGTTTGGCTTCATTAGAGTTTTTTTTTCACTAAAAACAGCTGCCTACTGCGACTGACAACTCCGTCAAAGAAAGCAATGAGAGAGAATCAAATCAGAAAAGTTGCAGGCTGTAAAAACCAACACAAAGACTCCTCTTTTTGGTTTGTCTAGTTGAGCGAACCCTTTCATGTTATGTTTGATCTCTTGTTAATTATAAACGTTACTTCATGCATTTGTTAACAACAGGTTCTTTTAACTGATTGTTCAGCCAAACCTCAGGTTTGGAGAGATTATCCAGTTCATTTTTTTCTATCTATGCTGTGTTTGCAGAGCTCATAAGTGCTGGATGCCTGCCTTTCTTAGATCAGCAGACTGAACTAACACAAGAGAGTGGTGAGGAGAATCTGGCTGTTCAAGGGAGGAGCAAGACAAAGCAGGTGGCGTGTAGCCAGGCTTGCAGGAGGAAGACGTGGCCAGAGAGGCGCAGAGAGAGACGGGAGGTGAAAAAGCTGAGGAGAGAGGCTCAAGCAAGACGAGAAGGAGGACTGTTGGGGAGATCCAAGGGAAAATTTGATGATGAAGTTTGCCCTTCAGACCCCTCCAGGTCTCTTCTTCATGGTCAGAAGTCTCCATCCCCTCCACAAAAGAAGAGGAGGGATGAGGCAGGTGACAGAAGGAGCAGGAAGAGCAGAGAGGCAGAGAGATGGAAGAAGAGAGGAGGGCTTAAACATGGGGATTTATATCCCCATGGTGATGTAGATATCAGTAGCGAAAACTTTCTTTCCCCAAAACAAAGAGTACGTCACAGAAGACGATGAAGTGTGACTATTTCTTCATGTTTAAGGGTAATGAATGTGACTGGATAATAGTAAACAATTTTGTACCTGTCTTTTGTTTGTTCATTCATTTATCACTATCACTGTACTTTAGTATTCACATCTACTACAATTATACTCTTTTTTTCACCTAGTCTCTAAAAAACATTTTTTCAATGTGTTGCTTTACGGCTGATGTATTGCACTTTTTCAGCTAAAAATAAGGCTAGTTCTGCAGCAACATCATTTTCTTTAATTATAATTATTTGTTATCACATCAAAGGAACAGATCCCAGACTGATATTTGTTAAGAGAAGTATTTATAATGTAAAAAAAAAAAAAAAGTCAAAACACATGAATTTCCTGTCTTATTGCTTGCTCTAGGATCGTTTTTATAGCGTGATACGAGATTGTGAAGACACAGGAATTGGCGTTTCGCAGTTTCTTAGTACATCGGTTACGGCTTTAAGCATCCGCCCATGCAGGACTGGTCTATTTGAAAAGCTGTGTGAACACAATCGCTCTTAAAGCCTTGTCTTATAGTATTTCTGGTATGAAGCTGCTGAATTATTAATGAACGGAGCAGCTGCCCGGGGTTTGCCAGACTAGAGTAGTCAACTCAGAAAACAGGCTGCTACTTAAACATCGACATTGATGCTTCTCATTTAACAAACATTGCTCTGATAGTTATTGAAATCATTACACCCTCTTTTTTTTTTTTTTGGGAGGGGGCGTTTGGGTTCACGCCATAGATTTTCCAAGCACGGCGCGAAATAAACCAGTGACGGACTGCACTTTATCTTCAATCGATTGGGGTTGACTTGACGAGAGATGTGAAACTCCCATTGATTGATCTTCCCCTACACTCCCCGCTGACCAGAGAAAACACTCGATAGCGAACGCGAGAGGGGATTTAAATGGGACAAACACTGTCCACCTCACTTGACGGATAAGGTAGATATCTATTTTCTCACGCGGTCTAACATAATCCGCTTTCAGCCGTGTGTAGCGGCTATCCAAACCTCGACACGGTGCGACGTTTGCTAGCTTGTAATGTCGGCACTGTTGGACTTGTTTTCCCCTCTAGAATCCGCTTCCTGTTAGCCTTGGGGCTAGCTGAAAAAAATAGACAATATGCTAATGAACGAGTTGGTATAGTTAAGCATCGCGAAGGGGAGCAACTTTATTACTCACAGCGCGACACCCGTAGCATTTTTACCGACAATTTAATCATAATCTAACAACTTATTTTCGGTGGCAGCCATCAGGGCTCCTGTAGTTTTGCTAAGGCTTCGACATTTAGCCATCTTGCTTGTGTTTTGGGGGGGATTTAAGTGTTTAACTTGGGAAGAGCGACTTGTATTTACTTTAGTTGAAGTTGCTCGTTAACACATAGGTCAGTGTGGGCCCCCAAATTGCGCTTTAAAAACATTTAAATGAGCCGTGGGGGAGAGCCGGAGTGATCCTCTGTGAAAAGACAATAGAGAACCTGAGACTCGCGCAGCTGTTTGTGTTGTTTAAACGACGGAAACCAATCATAACCAACTTGGAGAAAACAGCATTTTGAGTGTTGTTGTTTTGTTTTATCACCAGCTGATGTAACTGCGATACCATTTGGACACTTTTTGCACGTTTGAAAGTGTTGAAATAATTTCCGTGCAGTTGCCTGGCACACACACACACACACACACACACACAGACACAGACACACAGAGAGGGAGAGAAGAGGGGTGGATGTGGTGGATGCAGATGGTGCTTGTGCGACACATGAGGGGCTTCCAGGTGTCTCTTCTCTTTACATTGAAGCTTTAAAAATGCACATTTCAGCAGCTGGTAGTGTTTAGAGGCAACAGAGTAGATACAGAAGGAGGCTATTCCCCGTTTCTGGACGTCCATCTCTTCAGCCTACCTTCATCACGTTCATCATCTACCACCACCACCGCCGCCCTCCTCCTCCTCCTCCTTCTTCTCCTTTTCCTCCCCGGCCATGGACCCCCCGAGGACGCGGTCTCGGTCTCGGTCTGGCTTCTATCATTTCGGCTTGAACGGCAACGTCGGAAGCAACGGCAGCATCAACGCGGTTGGAAACGGGAGCATGATGAACGCCAGCGGGGGAGGGGTGAGCTACCCGCAGCAGAGCACTCCCGGCTGGGCGCCGCACCACGGTGGTGGTCGCAGCTACCCGGAGACCCAGCAGCAGCAGCAGCACACCCAGGGGAGCTACCTGTCAGCGGGGGCGCAGCGCCACTCCTCGCACGGAGCTCACAGACACCCAGGGGCCGGTAAGCAGGCTTTCAGTAAACAGGGCCCTGCAGCCCTGCCACATGCACCATCACACACACATACAGGGTACACACCTCCTGAGGGATGCAAGCAGACCACTACCAGTTTAACAGGCTTTGAAACATTTACCTGAAAGGCTTGGTGCTCTCACCGCCAGCTGTTGCTTGAAAGGCCAGCTATATGTCATGTCAGGTGTTGTAGTGGGGTCTCTCCTGTAGAGGTTTGAATAACATTTACCCAAGTTAACAGAGCAAACCAGGCTCCTGAACTTTGTTTAGTACGTCAGTGCTGAGCTTTAAACAGGCCCTCAGTAAAAACTAATGTTTTTTTTTTTCTGTGGATAGTCCAGACATGGTGATGCTGAAGGCCTGCTGGCCATATAACTCTTGTGTCCCAGACAAAATAACATTATAGGTTATCAGTGACGTAAATAATACATTGCTTTGCTTGGAGTTAAACAATAATTTAGACACATGCTTCTAAAACAAAAAATCTTATGGTTATTCATTAGTATTTTCATTTTTTAACTAATATGAGCTATAGAGTACATTTTCTTTTTTATCGGATCAGGGGACAAAAAATGTCTAGAGGTTAAGGCGGCTCACATTCTCAGTTTGGAGACTTGAAACAAACCTTGAAATTAAATGTCTTGATAAAGATTATATCTATTTGTTTCAGATCACTCAGTGCTTTGATGCATTCTTCCTTGTAGTTTACCGTCAAACATGTCAACCATGAGCCTAAACGTGCTTCAACTAATATTCAAGTCTGTGCAAACCTCTGTATTGTCCTACAGAGTTCAAACATGTATGTTTGACTCTATAGTAAAACAGTCTGGGAAAACTTAAGAATGTGCAGTTTCAAAGCAGCGTGTAAACAGCAACATATGTAAATGTATAAAATAGTTTTTCTCTATTACTTTACTTACCTTGTTTCTGCCTTAACCATTGGCCAATACTTCAATTGGCTTTTAGTGCCAACAAAACTAACTACTCCTTCACCGATCCAAACTCATTCAGACTATTAAAAACTAAGAAAACACAAATCAAATTTCCTGAGAATACATTTTAACTACAACATCGATAAAGCCCTGGGCGATTTTAAAATGCATGAATGTTTGCATGAACCCTGTGCCCCTTCATTTATGCCGTATCCTAAGTATGATGATTTAAACTTAAAAAAATCCTGTTTGATTCATCTCTCTCTGTACACATGATCATGACAATAGCAAGGTTCCTGTTCATACATGTGCAGCTGTGGTTTCATTTCTCAACATCTCGTCAACCTTGTTTTGTACTAACATGTTCAAAATATTCAGAAACCAGAAAAGGGTGTTTTTATGCCGCAGTATCATGGTTTATAACGTTGACTCCAGTTGAAAAATCCAGGTTTATAAAAGCATGATACGTTGTTTGCATGCAAAGCACATACCCGTAATAATTCTAAATCAGAACTTTCACTATATACTTGTGCCCGTGTAAATGCACTCAGTGACATCAGTGTGTTTTGTGTTTAGCAAGTTTCCACTGCTGACTAAAGGAAAGTGACTTCTGTAATACCAGATTGAGTTCCCTCAAAGGCGAAACAGTGCACTGAATGAATGAAAGCAGGATTCTAATGGGCCTCTTTTGTAATAGCAGCACTTCTGCCAAACACCCAAAATAACCTGAAGAGGGGACAACACAAAAACACATACTTCCCAAATTGGGCCACAACACAGAGGGTCTTATGTGAGACCAGCTGTGTGATCTACATCCTTCTACCAAACAACTGCAAATCACCTTCCTGAATGACTGGGATGTGTGTGTTTTTCTGTGTTTAGCTAAGTAAGTTTTTGCATTTTCGATTGCATTACCGATGTCTTGTTTACCTGTCCTTTTTTTTTTTTTTTTTACGTCACTATATAACGTCTTTGACATCGCGGTATATAGAAGGAGACAGGGTTGGATTGTTTGTGTTTAAAAATGTGTCCCCATGTCTCACCTTCTCGTCTATTTTTCTTCCCTTTTCCCACCCCTGGTGTCAAAGCCAGTTTATCTATTTTAGTGTTTGTTGCATTCATCGACCTGCTAACGCTCTAATGTAATACAGTAGCATCTAAGTTTTAAAGCTCTAGTCCAGTTATCACATGAGATCTCAACAGATTATCAGTGAAAAATATATTTTAATGTTCTCTATTTCTGGTTGTTTCTTGTAAATGACAAGTGTTTGTATCTCAATGTAAGAGACATTTCTTTATGACAACAGCTGATAATGTTAAACATCACTATATGGCCCATCTGAATTGATCTGAATTGATGTTCTTTGTTAAAAATGGTTAGTCTCCCCCAGCAGCCAGGCTCTGAGGGAACAGGGCCTCACCAACAGAATTGATCCAGGCTTTCTCACCATCCTCTCTCCTGGTGCTCCCTGGGGTGAATCTGCATTAACAGACCTAGTTCTCCTCAAAACACATGGATAACTGAGGCCCAGGACCCTGTGAGGCCTGAACAAAACCCCAGGGAGAGTAGATGAATTAAGATGCAAGCCAGTGGGTTGGCTATACTGTGGGCTAGTGAGTCAAGCGACAGTCCCTCTGTTCTCCACAGCCACTAGCAGGGCGCCTTTGAGCTGTCACTATCGCCAGACTTCACTTGGCTCTGGAGTGGCATCGCAAAGACAAGAAAGGGGATGGGGGGGCTGCTTTCAGATCTGTTGTTTCTAAGGAGTCAGACGGGGGCTGTGTGGATGAGGAAGGCATGGAGGGAGCAGCAGAAAGAGATGAGGGGAGGAGAGATTCCCCCTCCTCTTTTTGGTGATTAAAGGTTTTTGGGGAACTGCTCAGTGGAAACTCTTGTCAGCTGAGTTCAAGGACATCCTTCTTAAGCTGCTGAAATGTCTGCATGCACATGCTGCATCCAGATTGCACATGTGGGCTGACAGATATACAGCTGAGAGAGCATTGCATTTGTCCAAGATTATGTTTCTGCTATTATATCTTTATTCAGAGATTTTTCCCTTTTTTTTCTAGCATTTCAGTGTTTTTTTTTTTTGAGGGCATACAAATCTTTCACATCATCGGGGAGTCTTTTTTTTGTGATGATTTATTGATCTTTGGAGAAATATTAGTATTGCTAGTTAACCACATGGAGATACAAGATGAAATGGAAAAGAAACAGGGCTCCAAGCTGTTGTTTCAGAGCTAATAATGGTTCAGTGTCTTGCTCAGGGACTTGAGCATGGCAGATGCCTTCAGAAAGGCAGACTTAAAGCCAGGCTTTCAGTTATGGATCATTTCTATGGGACCACTCCAGTTTGTGGAACTGTTTTTCTTATTTTTTCAATATTTCTGTGTTTATTCAGCTTGAATCATTTCTATAAAGTGTCAGAAAACAACCAGACACGCTTGAACCAGGTTACAGCTTTGTCTTGGATAGTGACCTAGACATCTTAATTTTGGTTTTCTTTTGGTTGCTAGCTCAGTTGTTAATCACATTTTGGCAATCCGTTCTGTTAACAAAGAATAATCATGGTGAGCTGATGACTGGAGACCAAAGTCCTTTTTCTGGCCTCAGACAATGTTACATGTATAAAGCCAACAAGATGCTCTGCTCTGTGTACACGTTTGATAAGTGGATGTCTGTGTGTCTGTTTCTGAGAGTCGGTGCTCAATTTTTTTTCATGGTAGATCAGAAGGAATGATTTGTACTGTGAGAGCCACAGAGGAAGGGTCCAGTGTGACATCTCCTAGAAATGGCTTCCTTTCTTGTCTGCACATTTAATGCAGGAAATTCAGAAGCCTCACAGAGGACCACAGCTCTGTTTGTAAAAAAAAAAAAAAAAAAAAAGTTAGATGTACTTTTTTGTTACTGCTGTTGGATTTTTTTCATTTTAAAGTCTGTAAAATAAAATCATCCGGGCGTCATCAAGAGTACAACTGTTTTGGCATCCAGTGGTCTTCAAATTGAGGGGGGGGGAAAACAAAGCCTGTGTGGTGTATTTTCTGCTGGCCTGGAGAGCATGGTCCATGTGTCTTGTGATGTGTTTTTCTCAGTCTTAACTTATCTGATTATATCATTTTCTTCTCTGTGGCCTGCAGGAGGAGTGCTACACTTTCATCCGGATAATGTGTGCAGCGACGACCGGGACAAAGTAAGTGTGAAACATGACCCATGCCTGTTACGTCTGCTCTGCTCCTGCTTTGAATAGGATTGAATGTCATTGTTTTCTTTTCTCATTCATTCTCCCCTTTTGTCTATCCTCTTTTTGGTTGTTCCCTGACCCACCCTCCCCCTGCTTCTGGTCCCCCTCCTCCTTTACCTCTGTGTGCAGATGGAAGACAGCCCAAGCCCAAAAAGGCAGCGTCTTTCCCAGCAGTCCATGTTGGATCTAAACTCCGCCCCTCCATCAACCCCTTCCTCTCCCATTCGTCCCTGGGAGCTGCCTCCCAGTCGCAGACCACACCCCCACTACATGCCAGAGAGATGCCACACTCCCCTTCGAAACCGACGCAGGTGAGTGTGACATAATTATAAGTCAAAAATATTTTCATTATTAATTAATCCAATAATATACTAATGCTGTCTGCAGAATTCTACATACTAAAAGTGCTAAATCTAATATATGGAAAAACAAAACAAGGATTGTACTGAGGGTAGTACAAAAAACTGATGTGATGGATAGATGATTTTGGGTGATGTTATCCAATTAGGCAATAGATTAATCACTTCAGATCTTCTGTATACAAAATATAACAAGACATTTCAAGATGTCAACTTGTCACTTGATGTGATTTTATATTACAATGATGAACTGGCTCATCAAGTCATGATTGTTGTAATCATTTATAGGAAAAGTAATAATAATTTGTTACAGCCCAACTTTGAGTCTGTTTTCAATCAGGGTCTTTATCTATTTGATGTGAAGTAAAGCGCCAGTCACAGCTCCTCTCTGTACCGCTCCTTATCTTTAATAATATGTTTCAGGCTTATTACATATAAACATACTCACTGCTACTGACACACCTACATTAACGATCTAATTGTTTGTGATCGAGTTGTAATGTGGGTGATGATATTACAAGGATTTGATATGTGTGGATGATTTAAAAAAAAAACAGTTTTCTGGTTGATTATTTAAAAAGACTGTTCATTATGATTTTGTTGATGTTATAGGAGAGCACCAAAACATCGCTGTATGATATTCTGTTAACACTTTTATATAAATTACATGAGATAACATCTCCAGTATTTCAGGTAATACAAATGACTACACAGCTCCTTCTGCGTTTTCTTTATTTCTTTTTTCTCTTTATCAGCCCTCCAATGAGACGCCAGCGAGGCCGGAGAGACCGTCTGACACGCCATCACCACCACACCCACAACAACCACCACCACTACAACAGCAACAATAACCACCACCACCATAATCACCCCAATGCCCACCATCACCACCATCACCTGCACTCCCACCACGTCCCGTCTTCAGGCCACCAGGATGAGAACTACCGTCACCCTGCTCCACCCCAGGGTTACCTGCCCTACAGCCAGCAACCCCCCCGAGGGCCAGGACCGGGGCCGGGGCTCGGTCCTGAAGAGCGCCCAAGCCACCATCCTCCAAACCCGTCCCCAAGGCCACTCCACCAGTCACCAAACCTGTCTCCCAGACTGCTGCATCCTGCAGCCCATCCACAGCACCCACACCCACACCCCCACCCATCTCAGCAGCAGAGCAGTATGGTGCTGGACCTCCATGAGCAGGTGATTTTATATTATTGGGGGGGGAGATAATCTGGATTTACAGTTAAAATGAAATGACATTATTCCAGTAGACCTCTGAAAACATAAAACACAATGGGATGTTTACAGTTTGATTTTTAAAGACTTTCTTGCACTTGTGCATTTTGTCTCCCTCTGATTCCGGAGGTTTCTTCTGGAGACACTGCAAGCAAATGAACATTGGATTGTTTCAGGGTGTCCGTATGAAGATGCACTATGCTGCCCTTTGTTTTAGCAAAAAAAAAAAAAGAAGCAACATGACTGTTGACTTGTATTACAAAAATCTCTTGCCCTTGTTGTATTTTTTTTTTTGCAAGGTATGAATGTTATACTTAGGCCTTTTTCCTTCTGGAAAGCAGTAAGTTAATTTCCTCTTATCTTAGATGAAAAACAGATGCAGGTTGATGCTATACGCCTGCCTGGCGTGTTTGGCTGATTTCCAGTCTGTAAAATAATGTCAAAGCATCATAACCAACAAGTTGAAAATCAATGATTGGTGATGTCTTGAGTTACAATGTCACACTTTTAACTTCTAATTGGATTTGATAGGAACAATTTACTGTGAAGTTGGTCACAATGTAAATTTCAATCTGCAGGTCCTTTTCAGGTGAAAGTGAAATGAGGTGTACCTCAATTCATTATTTGCCTTTTAGAGGCAAAAAATAATTGAATAATGTACATGTCAGAAATAATATCTACTGATAGGTAATAGTTTAAAAACTGAACTGAAACTGAAAGACCTTTTGCTGTGAGCATAATAAGATCCAAACCCCCAAAAAGGTTATCAACAAAATTCCTTTGTTAAGAAAAAAGTTACTTTGGAGATAAAAATGTTGTGTTGACACTGATCAAATTGGTTTTGATATGCTTTATTTTGTATCCAAACGGTGTTACATGTGTTTTTGGGTTGTTGTTGTTTTTTTTTTTACTTCAGCTGCTTAGCTTTTACTCACAGACTGTTTACTAAATGCAGGATCTCTGACTCTTTAATCTCCATATTCAGGGCTCAGTACCAGTATCGTATCCTGTGTCTCCTCCGGGAGCTCCACCAGGCCTGCCACCTCGCTCTGCCCCTCAGCAGATCCCAGCATGCTCAGTGGTCTTCAGTGGACAGCATTATCCTGTGTGCAGTGTCCCTCCTCCTGTGAGTGTGTTGGTGTTTTTAAGCCAGACATTGATTCCAGCGTAAGTTTTGGTTGAATGTTGCTACTGATGAGTTTTTGTAACGTATTATTTCTTTTGTGTCTCTTCTAGGTGCTTCAGACATGTTCTGTTCAGCACTTACCTATGCCTTACCCATTTCCATCACTGCTGTCCAGTGACCCAACCTTCCTCATTCCCCCTCCTCACCTTCCCCATCCCCCAACACACTTGTCCCACCATCCACCTCACCTGCCCCAGCCTGGACAGTTTGGACCCTATCCCACACAGCAGGCCCGATCGGTGAGTGGGGATGCATATGTCATGCATTGCCTACCCTTTGTTGATCGGGTAGGCAATGCTCTGATTGTTTTGAACTGCACCATTTGTTGTGATCACATCTGAGATGGTAATATTGTATATTTAAACTTCTGATTTTTCACATTTATCTCCAAAATCACAGCCGTTACAGAGGATAGAGAATGATGTGGAGCTGCTTGGAGAACACCTGTCTCTGGGTGCTGGGCTCCACTATCCTCCTGCCACCCACCCGGCCCTCACTCCACACTCCACACAGCTTCATTTCCTGTCCCATGACCCCCTGCCTCAGGAGTTCTTCGGAGTGGTGAGTTATACAATGATTATATTTAGTGTTTTTTTTTTTTTTTAAATCACTTTGAAGTATGAAGTAAAGACAAATGAGTGATATGTATGTTTTGTCATTTTCCCCCTCAGTCCTATCCAAACTTTATTCCTCGGCGTCTCCCAGGGCGACGGTACCGCTCTCAACAACCACTGCCACCTTCGCCTTACCACCCAAGCCTCCTGCCTTACTTCCTGTAAGTTGATCAAAATGTTGTCACTTACACAAGAGTAATGAAGACAATCTTAGATTTCTTAGATTGTTTTTCTTTTTGACATCTGTTGCACGGTGTGGATCATTACGTTTAACTTCAGATACAACAGAACAAATCATCACTTTAGGCTTTAAGTTTCCACCTGCCTTTTTTTTTTTTTTAGACATCTCAATTTGATGAGTTTTACACACACACTCCTGCACTCTTGACCACATCACCCTCGTCCTGCATAAATTCCACTGGCTCCCCATCCCCCAGAATATCCACTTAAAAATCCTTATTATCACATACAAAGCCCTCCATAACCTTGCTCCCCCCTACCTGCTCCCACCCGCACTCTCAGGTCTGCTGAAGCAAACCACCTAACCCACCCCCCTCCCTGGAAGGCCCTGTCCCTCCTCCACTGTAACTCACTCCTGCTCCAACATGGCCTACAGCCACTAAAAAACTCTGTTCTCATCCTCCTTCTCTTATATTATTTCATCTTTTTATTGTTTCCGTTGTTTTGTTGTTCTTTTCATCTTGGAGTATTCAGAAAAGCACCATATAAGTCCATTGTATTATCTAAATTGTGTAAAGAATTTGAAATATTTCAAAAGTGTCGTATAAAAGTGATGTCTATTAAAGAGTACAAGTATTGGTAAGAGGAACATCAAACATACAAATCATTTAAGACAGGAATGATGAATTTCTAAGGTACTCAGGCAAACATAACAGAGGACTGGTTTTGGTCTCCTTTGAAGAATAGAACTTGAATTCCTCTCTGTTTTATGTCTGCCTCTGTAGTTCAATGCTGCCAGTCCAGCCCACAGGTCCTGCAATCAGTCTGGAGCTGGATGTAGACGATGGAGAAGTGGAAAATTACGAGGTAAATCTTTATTTGCTCTTTCTTTTATTCTTTTGTATGTTTTTTATTGAATTTTTTTAAATGAGAAAGTGTCTGATTCTTCTGTTTCATTTCCCTCACAGGCCCTCCTAAACCTGGCTGAGCGTCTGGGAGAGGCCAAACTCAGAGGATTGACAAAGGGAGACATTGAACAGCTCCCTTCCTACCGGTTCAATCCAAATAACCATCAGTCTGAGCAAACACTGTGAGTGCAGCCATTTTGAAACTACCAGGTCATCATTTGTTAATTGCGTGAATTATTCTCACGAGGCACCGTGTAAGCTCCTTGGGATCACCAAAACAATGCTTTTTGCTGATTTACATATTTTACAAAGAGGCTCACAAGTATTTGTGACAGAGTTTATGAAATGATTGAGTTTATTCTGGATGAGTACAGTAAGCTTAAACTGTTTGGAAGCGTAGTTGAGATTTTCAAACCCAATGCATGTTATGTAGGATAGGAATGAGAAAAACTAAGAGGAGATGATTTCCCCTGAGAGAATAAAACAAAAGTTTAAGTCATGAAGTTTCCCCTCTTTTCCCGTCAAATGCTTTAATCTTACCCATTCAACAATCAGCTGGTTGGTTGTGTTGCCGTATTTGACATGTAAACATCTGTTGTGTTGCAGGTGTGTGGTGTGCATGAGTGATTTTGAGTCCCGCCAACTGCTGCGAGTCCTGCCTTGCAGCCACGAGTTCCACGGGAAGTGTGTCGACAAGTGGCTTAGGGTAAGCATTCACCGCCCCCAAAAAAACTCTCACTCACAATGTACTCAATGTATATTATACACCCAAAGCTCTCCACACATTATTTGATGAAGAAATGTGTTTCATGAAATGTTTTGTTTAGAGATTGGATCATTTAATCTTGATCACCACAGAGAACCTTTATTTATTTATTTAATGCCATGAAATACACTCCAAGTTTATTCAATAAGTTAGTGACACTAGATTTAGACAGACAAAGATATAAGCATAGAGCATAGTGTGTGCCTTTTTTAATGTTCCTAAATTCAGCAATAACATTCATGACAATTTGTAAACAGTACTCCACCTCCAGACGAGAACATCTGAAGATGCTGCACACAAACACCAACACATGATGTCTCACTGAAACAGCTCAAGCTGGCTCTTGAACACCAACAAGTTCTTGTGTAAATCAAAACAGTGTTATGATTTAAGGGCGTGAGGTATTACTCTGAGTGTCAGTGGGAATATTGTGGTAGAAATTACAATGTCTTTGAAGCCTTTTATTAGGGAGTGTAGCGATGAGTCTGTTAGTTTTATGAAAGGACGTTTTAATGTAATTAATGAAAAATTCCCTCCAAAAACAAAACCTAATCATTTCTGTGCGCTTTCTCTGACCTCAGGCCAACAGGACGTGTCCCATTTGTCGGGCTGACGCCTCTGAAGTGCAGAGAGACTCGGAGTAACCACACGAGGGCGCCAGACACTCCTAATAGATTGTCACATTCAGCACTACCTGCTCCATTTATAATGAGACACATTTACTTGCTTACACACACACACACACACCACTTCCTTGTGTTTTTGTGCAGCACCTCCTGCTTTTTTTATGCTTTAAATCTTTACACTTTTCCTCACATTAACCTGATATTGATTTGTTTTCGTTATGTTACTCAATGTCATTTCTGTCCGTTTTTCCTGTTTACATGGATGCAGGCCCTCACATCTTTTAGTAAATGAAACTCAGCCTGACTACCTTGGTGTATGTGTGTGTGTGTGTGTGTACATGTAAAGGCACCACAAGCGTTGTTTGGTCAGCCCTGTAATGCAGTGCTGTGGTGTGTGTGTGTCTGTGTGTGTGCCAGTGTTAGAGAGCAATTTTTAGATGTCCAGCATGCCTGAGTTCCTTTTTGTATACCAGACGAGAGTTAATGACATCCAAGAGTTTTTGCTCTCTTGAGTGAGTGACTTTACTTCCTGTTTGTACGATAATGCACTGTCTGTATGCATACTCTGTGTGTGCGTGTGTGTGTTTGTGTTATAGACTTAAATCCTTTTCTCTAGTTTGACACTAAGGGTCCATATTGCCACTATACTTTTTGGTTTCCTATTTGATCCATTTGTTTCAGTATATTTTGATGATCATTATTACAATTAAATTTATCATTTTTTAATATTACTATTATTATTATTATAATAAAACCATTATAAGTGATTGTTTTCCTGCCTGGCAGTTACCTCATCATTCCAGTTTTGGTCATCATTCATCACACACGCTTCACAGCACTACTTTGAAATAAAGCACATGATATATTTTTCTTTTCCTTACTTTTTATAAGTAGATATAAGTTTGTCTATGACTTTGCTGTGGCACATGTTACATATATACATATATCTATATATACTGTATAAATCTATGAATATCTGTATACCAAATAAAAGGCTTGATATGAACTTTTTAAATTTTGCAAACTTGATTATTTTTTTTAAACTGTATACTTTAGGCCTCTTGGTTGTGCAGGACCAATAATAGATTTGAAGTGGTGGTGATGTAAAAAAAAAGAGACTGACTGAAGGTCTCTTCTTTGGTTTGGAGATGTAATGACTTCAAGCGGCCACTGGGCGGCGTTGATTCTCTTTCAGACAATCATCACTCCACATCTGCCCCAGTTGAGGTCAAAGTGTCATGTCTTGGTTTCTTAACAACCATTTCTTGGGTTGCCCTAAATTCCCGGACCCTCATTTATCAATAATGTACAAAAACATCCATATTTATCAAACATGCGGAGACGCACATCAGAACGGAATCAGTGTTGATAAATCCCACGTGTTCTTAACCAGTAGGCTCATGCATGTCAGAGAACATGCATTCAAAAACGCCTCCAATAAACAATAGCCTCGGTGGTGATAACACATGAACACGGGAATATATTTAGCCTACCTCCCTGGAATAATAATGACAAACAGAGCAGAGAAAAGGATGTTCATAGCAACAGAAATGGAAGTAGGATCAGGTTGAATAAAAAACGGTCAATAGGCTATATAAATAAAATAAACACAAGATTAGTGACTCTCGCGCAAAGTGGAAAAACATTAATTATTTGTATCACTTAGTGGGCAAGTTACTAACTAAAGAAGACATCTGTATATATTCTGTTGATCAGATGAGAAAACACTTCAGAGGAATAATGTGCGACTTTTTGATCCAGTAGATGTCGCCCTTGTGCACCAGCATTAAACAAAGACAAACTATTCTGAAGCTCTCTGCTCTCCTCCAGCGGCACACCTCCTCCTCCACCCCCCCCCCCCCCCACCCCCCCGGAATTCACACTAAGAAGTTATTGATTTATATGCACCATAATTAAGCACCATTAAGCGCAAGTGGCAGACTAAAGTCAGAATTCTCAGATTAAAATCAGAATCCTAAAAAAAAAGAAGTCAGAACCATAAAATTGTTTTCAGTAGCCCTAATCCACTTCCATACTAAAGACACTTAGGCCTACGTGGCATCCAAATAAGCAGTGAGTATGTTATTCTTCTTTTCTGTAGCACTTGACTTAAATGGCTTATAGTCCTCCCGTCCATGTAAACATGACGTAAACACGGCTCTGACAACAATACAGCTGGCGGGACTCACACTTCTCACTCACTGTAGGCAGTCGTGACTCAGAGAGACATATAGGATATACTTGATTTCTGCTGTATGTATGTGTAAAATGTCGCACCATCCTTTAAGAATACGAGGTTTGATATTAAACGATAAGTGCAAAAAAAAGATAGGCCTAAGCACAAAGGAGAGACGTATCTGCAACTAGAAGATAACATAGGCCTACCAAACAATTTTCACCCTTGTACAGCGCATTTTCAACATCTCCGTCCGAGAAAAAAATCAAACAGTGACGACAGAACAAGCTCACCCAGACAGATCAGCGTACTCTGTTGAAACGGGCTCAGCAGTGCACGGTTTGCTGAATCTTCTAATAATGCAAAATTAGACTCGTTACATTATTTCAAATGTTTGTCTTAGCTGTCTTTTTAAGGTTTCGAGACAAATTATGCAACTTGTCTGTTTCAAACTAGATAAAATGACTTATTGAGTGTTTTTAATTTCAGAAAACTCTGAAACTTACATGAATGTTGAGATTGAGTAATGCATGCTCTGACACTCATAACGCTTTCTGTAGTTTGAATGGTCTACGACTAGATTCTGTGAGAAAGCATGATCAGAGTTGTGCTCATATTTAAACACATTCCTAAGTAAAAGTACAAGTTGATCAATTCTACTATTCTTACCATTATCCCACATGCATGCCTATGCACTGTTGATAAATGAGAGCCCTGATGTGCATCACTATTCATTTCTTCATTTTATTTTGAATCAGTGCTAACATGCAACAATGTCATTCATTTAACTTTTCACTGAATGAGAACGTGGGTAAAAGTGCCAAATTCTCTGAGTCAACAAATGAGCACATCATTTGTTATGCTTAAAAGTAATAATTATTGTTGAGCATGTTAGAAATAATTATGACACGTGACACATTAATGATCGTAACCTGTCTGAAAAGACACAGTGGAATTATTCCTACATAGGCTACTAATACGTCTAGTTTAGATGTCATGAGTGCGGAAACTAAGAAAATTGTATGTGAAGTATTCTGTCCTCAACGTGTGTCTTTACACAGATTGACAGATAGCTTACAGACTTCACGAGAAATGAGAGGCTGGAGTAAATTCAAATGCTTCACTGTTGTCGTCATACTCATGAAGCTTCTTTCATTGTAAAACTGAAAAATACAAAATAAAACAAGCGCCAATTAAAGGATACTTACTTAAACATTAGCATTTTAGCTTGTAAATGATCTGTCTTTAAACTATACAAAATGCATCAAATATAACAAATAGTTTGTATGCATAGATATAAACATCTGTTCTTGCGACTAAACGTACAAGGGATGCTTTCCAAGGCACACAGGCAGGAAGGAAAGAAAAAGCTGGCTTGTGCTGCAGGCCGACCACATGGAAAATAAATGGAGCCCCTCATAACTAGACTCTCATGACTTAAAATGACCAATCAGAAAATACAGTGAAAAATAAAGAGCAAAACTTAAATTATTTCAAATGACCAGCAGGGGAAAACAGAATTGAAACACTCCTGCTATACATGACATGAAGCAACAGGAAGAACCCAAAGTTAAGATATGGGAACAGAGCCTTGTTTACAGACAGGAAGTTATAGATAACTTAAAAAAAGGAAATGTATTATCCACTTAAAGTTCCTTATAATTTTAAACTTGCAATGCAATTAAAGTACATCTCAGCTCCCTCTGTCAGCACCCGCATGTTTCCCCGCTGTAGATGTTCACATCTCCTCTTTCTCCCTCCGACTGCTCACAGCTGTTTCCCTGATAGAGCGCCCGTTGGCTCATGCATTGTGTGGATTAACAAACTGAAACTGTCTTACTGTAAATTCTAATACAGTATCTACGGTTAATTCCAAAAGGCAGATGTCTCCTCCAGGCTTTGCATCACAAATGTCTCCAGTTTTGTGAGCCTCGTGCACACAGCTGCTTGAGGCTCAGAAAACGACAAATGTCATTGTTGTTTTTTGTTTTTCACCGAGACAAAGCAGCTTACAGAGAATGTGACAAAGCTTACACAAGTACCTGGGAACAGTTTTCAGATTCTCTACATTCAGTTACATTATTACTGAGTTTGTGGTGATGTTTCTGCGATGACTTCTTTTAAGTCTTGTGAAGGAGACATTGTTCACTCTATGGTAGTTCTCTGGCTCTAGTCAAATCTTGAGTGAGAGGTTAGAGGCAACATATTGATCAGAGCTATTAAAGAGCCTGTTTGTACTCAAATAAACAACATATTTGAATACTGAGTTTGTTTATTTTGAGGTTTGGTTAAACATAAAGATTTATAAGAAAAGACCTCAAAAATGTTTGGTTAGATTTCATTTTATCGTGTAGTGGCAGCACATACTGTAGTTGAACAGCAAAAGATGACGCAAGTTTTCAACCTATAACTCAGCAAAGTCAGCTGCTGCGGATTGATACTGTACACATTTTGTGTTTATAATTAATTAAATAAGAAACAATTGAGGCCTGGCTACTCACTGTCCTCTTATCCTTCAGTCCAACTCTTTGTTTCTTCACCTTTATCTCTTCTACTAATTCACTGCATCATCAACCCTCTCTATCTTCCACTCTTTCACCTCCCCACTCCTCTGCTACTTTGCTCCCCTTCTTTTTCAAGCATTCTCCTCGGCTTACTCTCTTACTCTCATCTTGTCTTGTTTCTGAAGCATCTCCTCTTCCACCCTTCTTCTTTTTCTTTGCCTCTGCTGTGATAACCACCCACTCCCTAAACCTGCTTCTGCTGCTGATCATTGAAGTGGAAGTGATGTTTTTTTTTTTTTTTTTTTTGCCTAAAACTGTCTGCCCTCTAACTTGGGTAAGGGAACAAATAATATTTTTCGTGACTTACTTTCTCACTCACTCATTTCATGTCCAGGGTTGTATGAGGCCAGCAGTTTGAAGTTTTGAATGTTGTTAAACTGCTTTGAATTCACAATTTTCAGTAGATTTAACGTAAATGTTTCAATAAAACAACTTTCATTTCACAATGCTTTATAATCTTTATAATCTTTATAATCTAACCATTAGGTTTTGTCAACATATATTCAAAGTGTTATCAAATTGTTTGCAGTTATATGTCGTTATACATGAAAAAATGTTGACCGTGGACATGATGAATATTTGTATGAAAAAACATTGACCTCTGACCTGGCAAAAATTTTCATGGAAAAATGTTGACCGAGGACATAAATCAAATTTACATGAAAAAAAACGTTGACAACAGGGCTGATGGAAATTTTTTTTGGGAAAAAATTGACTGCTGACCTGACAGAAATTTCCACGACGCTGTCGGTCGCACTCGCACTACGCTACCATTCGCTGCCACTCTAGTCAATGATTGTGTTTCCACAGCGAGCGAGTCCGTCTGCGGAGCATGCCAGAAACGCCACACGCTCTGTTGCGTTTCCAAATACGCAATGTGTATGTGTCCAGCGGGACAGATCAGAATAACCCGGACATGAAGTCAGACACGAAAACGCACGGAGGGAAATAAAGATTGAACCTTTAGAAAGTTCTTCAGTTTGGGTCGGCAGATATGGAAAATGATTCCGGTCAGAGAATCAGGACAGGAGAGAGGATTCACAGCTCAAGGGTTTTATTCCGTGACAGACATGTAGATTTACATAGGCCACTTCGAACAAGGGAGATTGGCATATCTCGTGTCTCATTCGTGGCTTCGTGTAGTTATGAGAATCAATCTACGTATCTTCATGTGTATGTGTGTTTATATACGTGTGTGTGTGTGGTTCTAAAGGAAAGAAGCAAAAAATATATATGTAGGTTACACCTACTAATGTGTATCATAACATATACAATATATGATGTCCCTTTTGCAATAGCATCAATCTTGCAAATGTATCAAATAAAAACTTGATGCAATTTAACTGGAATACAATGAAGATAATAACTTTAGTTAAGTACATATATGAAACTACATCAAGTAAATATGAACAAACGTACTCTTTTCTGCATTAACGCACAAACATATAACTTGAATGTCCAGGCTGCTCCTGCAGCTGCTCTGCAGCATGGAAGCCACGTGCTTTATACGGTCTGAGCTCGTTAAGTCTAAGCAGGCTCGTTAACTCTAGTCAGGCTTTCTCACACAGAGCGTCCGGTTAGTTTTCAATTAAAACACATTATACGGACTCACAATTGTATTTTCCATAAATTCATCAACATTACGTTAAAACAGGCACCAATCGGTGCACATACGGAGTGCCTGTGGAAAATGGGGGTTGGTTTGAATGGGAGATGAAAGGCGTTTACATCTCTGACATCTCAACCACAGCCCCCCTTTAATATGCAAATGCATGATTGTGTGTATATGTGTGTGAGAGTGGCTGGCAGTGTGTATATTGCAGGATGTCTCAAGCTGACAGGGTACATGAGTTCTCCATCCTGCTTGTGTATAAAAAGAATGTAGGGGTACTGAGCACTGCCTGCTTAACTTACACTCACACTTACAAACACACATACGCACCCTTGCAGTCACTGTAACATTCCCTCTTTTCTTTTTTTCTCTCTTGTATTGTTCACTCCTTCTTCTAGGACGTGCTCTCAGCAGTGTGAGGGTTAAATGTGAATGCGTCAGCAGGGCAGGTTGTGCCCTTAAACATCTCCTTTAGAAGTGTGTGTGTGTGTGTGTGAGATAATTCAGAAGGATTTCCCTCTTGGCATGCTAGGTGGCTGCTGGCCATGTTGTCTTGTTCTGAGCTATCAACAGCCATCACTGTCACTTGTCTCTAATGTACGAGTGTAATGTATGAGAGTGTGTGTGTGTGTGTGTGTGTGTGTGTGTGTGTGTGTGTGTGTGTGTGTGTGTGTGTGTGTGTGTGTGTGTGTGTGTGTGTGTGTGTGTTTGAAAAGGAGAGAGACAGAATAAAAAAAAAAGAAAGCAGAAAGAACAGGAATATGCTTAAGTGTGTGTGTGCGGATAGGTTGAGTGGAAATACTTGGGGCTCAGTGGGAGTGTCTACTTAAGGGTAAACCTTTCTATTTTACACATTTAGGGCCAGATCCACTTACAATGTATAGTGCTTGCTAATAATAACCATGAATTGCACAGATATAGCACCCGCAATCTGCCCCCATTTAGCATCCTCCTAACTATATAAGAACTTGCACTTTTAGCTTTAAATGTAATGGTTGAACACTTTATCAATCAGTGATTTAATTAAACTATATGTCTGCAAGCATGGAAAACACCAAACATTGTCCCAATACCTAAAGATAAAAAAAAAGCCTTTCTCTGGTTCCAATAGTTGACCAAAACATTTTTCACCAATTCTGGGTAAGATAATGGAAACAATTGTCTATGAACAAATTCAGTCTTATTTTCAAATAACAAGTTAATCACAGATTTACAGCATTAAAATATTACTTAATTACTTAAAGAAAGTTCAGTAGTTAATACTGAGTATTGGTATGGAACCATGGGTCTTTTGTATACACATTTTTTATCTTTTAGATGCTGTTGATTTAGATGGTGCCTTTGAATTGAACTATTATTTTTATCATTATAGATGCTATATGTCATTAAAATTTCTGTGTATAGAGAACAAACCAAATGGCTTATTTTTGTAGGCCAACACGTAAGTATCATCGCCATGGGGTCTATTGAGAATTCGCCTATTCGCCTTTTTTGGATCAAATAAGCTCTGTGGCAAACACACGTTTCTGATGCGTAGGCGTTTTGTTCAGCAGGATTATCTTCACAAATGAACACCATTTTGATGATGTTAGAAGCGTAAATGCAGCTGACAGAAATAAAAAGCTAACGTTATGCGATAGCAAACTACACCATGGTTGGATGATTTCGACGTCACTACCGTTCAGACGATCTCCGATAAGCTAATCAGCGGTTTGACAAGCTAGCGAAACCGTAGCTTAAAAAAAATAACCTAATATTTACCTAAACTCAAAGATTAATCCTACAGAAGACATCACGGACAGGTGAGGGAGTTCCCTGCGTTTGTGTCTGGCGTGATGACGTTCAATGTCCCCGACAACCACTGTAGTCACATTTAGCCACTTGTTAGCAACGCTTTTTTAAGGACGCGTAATAACTGCAAAATTCACAAGTGGGGGAATTACCTAACATAGTTTATGTCGTCTAACAAAACCCCAACATCTCTTCAGCTTGTGTTAACCACAGACCTGATTTCAGGCGTCTAACCACAAACCCATTCAAATCCCCATTGAGTTTGAGATAGACCCCATGGCGCTCAAATGCTAACTTACGTCCGGGTTTTAGGACTCATTCCTGTGGCGCCCTATTGTGATAAGGTTCTGGCCAAGTCTCGCTAAGGTCTGAGTTCTGACAACTTTTTATTGTCAGTAACTTTTTTCTATCGTCGAATCATGTGAAACAACACATTCTATTTCATTTAATAAGGCACATTTAAAAACAGCAACAGCTGACCAAAGTGCTGTACATGGAACAAAAGAGTAAAGCAGTGTAGTTATAGAAAAACTATAAACAGGCTCAAAGAACAGAAAACTCACACGTGTGCCCACACACATGCACCCACAAAATACTAACAATTAAATGAACAACAAACAGAATAACAATTGAATAATGAAAGGTTAATAATATCAAATTTGATAGAAATGCAAGCAGCCTGATTAGGACTCAGAAGCCAACATGTAAAAGTATGTTTTGAGGCGGGACTTAAAATATTCTAAAGAGGTGACAGAACTGACTGAGGGAGGAAGGCTCTCCCACAACCGAAGGGCCTTGACGGCA
The DNA here is from genome assembly GCF_963930695.1 of Labrus bergylta. NCBI lineage: Eukaryota > Metazoa > Chordata > Actinopteri > Labriformes > Labridae > Labrus > Labrus bergylta. The sequence goes on along the minus strand of NC_089203.1, from coordinate 15,229,930 downwards.
AAGCCTCGGTCGCCTCTAAGGTTCTGACCTGAATGATGGACATACCAAGGAGTAGAAAATAATTCCAAAGATATAACAAAATGGGCTTGATGAATATCTATTAAAAAAAACTTAATTCACAGTTCAACTAGTCTGTGAAGATGAAAACCGCTGTTAATTAAAATAATAAGAATAAAATTGTTATACAACAGCACTTCTCTATTTCTCCGTTATATAATAAGGTTGTTGTTGTAACTGATTTCTTACATATATTATCTTAATAATGTTAAGATTGCCTGATTAAGGGACCTTCATCAGCAGCTGTCACAGTAAGCATGCAGCAGCAGACACTTGCAGTAAGAGTTGACATTGGCAATTGCCACAAGATGGCAAGTTGCATACTGGACAGAATACCGCCCAATTTCTACCCTTAGACGCTGAATTATGACATAATTGATGACACAACTAAAGCTGGCCCAAACAGATCAGCAAACTGTTCAAACGTTCTCCATGCTGATCACATGGTTTGCCAAATCTACTACTAAGGCAAGATAAGTCATAGCACTACATTTCAAATGCCTCTCACTGTCTTTGAAAAGTTTTGACACCGATTAGGCAATGTGTCTCTTTCAAATAGAGCAAAAAAAACCAAATAGTTTTTAATGAAAGAAAACTACTAAACACTTACAATGCTTTCTATTGGTATTTTCAATGTTCTACCACTAGATTCTGTGCGTAAGCATGGTTGGAGATCATTATGCACACCGTGTGTACGTATTGTTGATGAATGAGGACCCAGATGTTTTCTCTTTGATTTGACTCAATTTATAAGAAACTTATGTAAGTACTGTGCACTTACATGTATACGGTACGTTAAGGCAACAGCTGGCTGACAGTATGAATGTAAGATCATAAAAAATGTCTTTCTGTATCATCAACATTCCTGGTATCTTAAACTCCCTAAAGGAAAACACCATAAGTTCGCTCTGCTGCAGCAACCTTTCCATGCTCCAGCTTTGACCTACTCCATGTTCAACAACACACTGTCTGTTCTGCCCCAGATAATAAACTCACATCATATTCTTTACGCTGTAATGCAAGCTAAGTTCAACTATAGGAACTCTACTGATCTGCTATATGTATGGCTTGGATAACAGGAGGTATTATCTAGGTCATTCTGCCCTTTTGGACTGACTCACCAATGACACAAAGTACAATATAAACTATGTAACATTAATGCAAACTGTTGATGCATTAAAGTGACTTCACATCTTCTTCATTCTTCGCATGAGTGAAGAGTGACACTATATAATGCTGTTCCTGGTTGACTGTGAATGGTATTCCATGCCTTCAGTTTTGGAGGTAATTGTTCGTAAACTTATCTGATGAAGCTTTCCTTCCTTTGGAATTTCTTGAGTGCTAATCAGTCACAGCTGCTTCACAAGCCAAACACTGAAGATGGAAAGTTTTTCTTTCAGCGCACTTGAATCTGTTATCTTCAGTTCCAATCAATTAACAAAAAGTCCATTAGTCCAGTGCTGAAAGTAAAAGAGACATTCAAGGAGAAGAGCTTCAGTATGGAACTTTGTATTATTCATGGGAGGTCATGTTCATGTGAGTGCATCTAGGAATGCAGAATGTAAAGAAAACCTGCTCTTAACCTGTCTGGGTATAAAGATAGATTCAAATGCACAGATATCTACAAGAATGGAAAGAGCATCAAGTCTTTGAGATGCAACTATCCAACTTTCATGCTAAAGAAAAACGATGTATATTTTATGGAAGAATCCAGAATCTGTCAAATACTATACAGTTATTGATGAAAAATGTACATTTATTTTATTGGTCTGAACAGATCCCTTCCACATAAGCCTTCTTCTTTGCTGTTTAAAAGTGTAAAACATTCCTGAAGTAAATGTAGTGTTCAAAAGATGGTCTTTTCATAAAACTGGACCACATGTATATGTGTTAGATACACAAATAATTTTGAAATTGGTGTGTCAAGACTATGAAAACAAAACGGAAAAAGAAATACACTGATATTTCTTTTTGCTGGACCAACGACCAGAATGCACTGGATCCATTACCTTCCAAGGCCTTTTACATTTACTCCTATTTGATAGGTTCTGATGTTGCCATGTAAATATCCAAACAATGTAATGGTTGCCCTTACTCTGTGCGCAGACGTTTGGTTGTTTTTTGTTTTTCATTTTCTCTTCAGAAACTGATCAATATCTCATGTAATCTCCCGGCCTTTTACATTCTGTGCCTCATCTGATAATCAGGCAAATTGATCTTATATACACTGGCTTTAATATTTTTTTTTCACCACATTGATTATTACACTGTCCACATTGCAACAATACAAAAACTGGTTAAAAATGTTAACTTTCCCCTTGTTTCCCCCGCAATTCTTTACCTGCAGCTTTTGATTAGTGATCATTTTAGGTGGCCTCTTCAAGGTTCTGTATGTAGATACTTTTGTCCATGTAGCTCAGAGCTTATATGAGGTGACCAACCGTCTCTGAGTAATGTTAATATCCTACAAAATGCCTAGTGTCAAAATGTATTGTAGTTTGTTAGCAACAACTGATGTTGTTTCCTCTTCTCTAGATCCTCGCTTGTGTTGTACTTACTCCCTGATGTACGTTGCTTTGGACAAAATAATCTGCTAAATGAATTGTAGAATAATAGAATCATAGCAGCTATGGTTCAATTGACTCTATGTGAAATCTGTGTTTCAGAGATATTGAACATGTTGAAATCTAAATTGAGAAATTTATGCTTTTAATATTTTACGAGCTGTAATAGTCTGCTGAAGTTTACTCTTGATATAATGAAGTAGTTTGTCAGCTGGAGGTCCTCTTTTATGTGACTTTTCTTCTGTTTTGCTTTGGCATTATTGGATTTATACTAAATACTAAGCTACACTAAACGAGAGTTCTAAACAAAGCCCGACTGAAACACTATAATAGATCATCAACTTTAAATGTATCTTATTTTTTTGAAAATAAAAGAAAGTATGCTTCAGTATATTCAAATCACTTCAGTGCACTATTTTCAGTCATTTATTCACATCACAAACTGCTTTCCCATGGGGCACTTCACCTCCCTTGCTCATCTCAGTGCAGGGAATGTGAATGTGCAGCGGAACATGCTGCATTGTGTAACACTGTCACATTTCTTCAACAGTACATGTGTGGGGTCCAGGCTTGTCACATTGTTGTTGCCTCTGGATTATATTAAGTGTTGAATCTCGATGGCCTGAAGTAAAGATGACATGAAAGGCTTTATGTGGGGGAGAATGTCAGCTCATTTATGCATGTGCACACCACCCTGCACAACCTGAGCCTTATAGGACTGATTTAAATTTTGATCAACACCTTTGAATTTTAGATGAAGAATTTCCACTTGGGTAATTTTTCCACATCACCAAAAGACATTCAGTATATTATGCTTTCTAATACAAACTTTTAATACTATTCATATAAGGAAAGTGTACATACTGAATGCGAAATCATGAGAAATTATGTACTTGCTCATTAGACTTTACTACTAACTGGACTAACAGTAGTTTTGTGTTTAACCCAGGGTTCTTAGCACACCTTATAGAAACTAAATCAATAAAGATATTGACACTTAGAGTTCAGCCATAAGAATTCTCAATTTTCCAACATTTTCTTTCACCCACAGGGATGTCAGCAGGGTTTTTTTTTCTGCCTGCTTGCTTCAACAGCAATGAGAGGAGACTGAGAGGGTTTGTAGAGGACTCAAGAAGAGAGAGGAAGACGAGATTAGGGGAGCTGAAAAGGGGAGCTGGCTCATAAACAAAACTAAAGAAGAATAAGTAGAGCAAGAAAGGAGACAGAGACCTAAGGCAAGCATCAATGACGAGGAACTTAGAGCAGCAGCAGAAAGATTAGAAAGAGATAAAGATAGATGATGAGATACGTTCATCATTACACATCATGTCCAATAACTCTGATTCTTCCCCTCTGGTGCAGGACAATGACCAGCTATGACAGGCTACCAGTCTGTGATTTACAAAGCCCCATATTATACTGTCAGTCCAAGACACAAATGTCCTCTTCTGATATGAATTTATGATAACACTAATGCAGCGGAGAAATCGGCCACTTCACCGGGGCACGCTGTCTCTGACTTGCTGCCTGGAGGCAAACAAACACTCTGTTAGATCAGAGGCAGGCGGGTTAGGAGGCTCTTTGTATAGAGGAGTAAACCAAACAAACTTAATCCACTAAAATGATATACAATATGATAATGCAGCTGTTGGGAAACAGATGTGGATGTTTCATGTTTACTAAGGAGTATGTGTTTGTGTCTTGTGAGTATACATTACACATGATGTTGTGTACAGTATATTATTAGGTAAATCATGATGACAAAGTGCTTTGGCTCTCGTACACCTCATATTATCATTGCTGCAGGAGGTGAATTCATGAATGTTTATGCAAAAATGGAACACTTCAGCACTTTGACTACCAGACTGAACCAAAAGTGTGCATATGACGAACAAGTGTGGTAAAATTATTTTAATTTAAGTTTTTTATTAAAAAAATAAAACATAGTATAGTGATGTAATCCATTGATGTTGTTTAGTTCAATAATATTTCATTGACACTTAGTACGTTTTGTATTGATGTTCCATCATTTAGAAGGCTATATACATATTCACACAGACAAATTGAGCCATATTTTGAGTTAAAAAAAAAAATATATTAAAAACCCATTAGCCAACGCTAACGCTAGCATTCAGCCACTTCCTAGTTAACATTTAAGTAGAAGAACCATGGATACGATATAGGAACAGAAGGCATGTATAATTTCCACACTAATGTTAATCTAGAACTCTATTGTATAAACCTGGAGCACAACTCTGGATCTTTTTCCAACTTACAACATAGCATAATAAATGTAAGACGTACTAGCTTACATTATAAGCTTAAAATAGATCCTGCAAGTTTTACCCCAGGCTTAAATAAATGTGCCTAATGTGTCATGATTTTCAGTATCCTTTGTCTGGGTACTTTCTTATCATTCTGAAACATTTTTTTTGAAAGCACACTCAGATTTGCAACGTTAACATTACTTAAAACCGTCTCAATGTATATCAAAATAAAGCTAAAAAACTGTCATTTTAGCGGTATGTGTCAATATCCTCCATTTATAAAAGCCCCAGTTGTAGATCATTTAATTTACTCCTCATTACGGAAGTTATATGCGAGTTTGTCTTCCAGCAGGCTGCACACTGGCAGTGTCGCCATCTCTCACTGTGACGTCTGGGGGCAGGATTGATCAATAGTTTGGCAGTGAAAGTCCTGTGTCTGTCTACCATGTGGATTTCTTTAAAACCCTTGCAATCTATACATTAGAATTAGGCTTGGAAGTTGTAGTTTTTAACTGTGTTAAGCTCCTCCAATTAAAAAACCCACTCATAGTTTAGTTTTCACTTCGTCTGCATCACTCAGAGAAACTAGTTGGTACTGGATGTAACTCCAGTTCCATGAGAATGTGCTTAGCTGTTGAGCAGGAGAGAGGCCAAGACCAGGCGGAGCTACTGTAGGCAGGCACTGGCATATGAAAGCCGGGTTTGGCAACTGGTTATACTTTGTCTCAGTCCATTTTCATCCATTTAGCGACCAGACTGTTCATGAAACTTTAGTTCAAAATAATTGGAAAGAAAGAGAGAAACAGATAACATTATAGTATGAGGAGGTAGAAACATGTTTCATAATTATTTATATGCCAATACTTAATCAAATTAATTGTAATAAGGCATAACTGCTTTGCCACAGTTAACATGACTTCATTTAGTCTAATGTTCATTTGTAATTTGATTGTCTGTTTTCATCCTTTACTGTATGATAATCATTGCAAGAGAGCTTAAAAAAAACCACACGTCCGGTATAAACCACACCCACTTCTGGTTGTATACCTGAATACAGATTCAGATAATTTTTTGTTCGAACAGTTACAGACATCTCTGCTCACCCCGGATACGAAAACAGTCAAATCCTTTCTCTTTGCAACTTGCAGTCGCACAAAAGGGACGACCCATTCCTCCCGGTTAACTTTGGGAGGTGGTAATGCTGACATGTAAAATCCTCAAAAGTGCTTAAAAGAAGCTATTTGAGAGAGAGAGAGAGAGAGAGTGTGTGTGTGTGTGTGTGTGTGTGTGTGTGTGTGTGTGTGTGTGTGCGTGTGCATGCCTGCATGTACCATTTCTTATATTACAGCTAACCATTGGTATTTACAAAACACAGGCCAAAATGTTAGCAGATTTTTTGGTTTATGTGCGTGTGCTGGCTGGCTCCTCAGAGACCCAGCAGACCCCACAATGAGCTCTAAGTAACTCTGATTAAATTTGGCCTCCCTTTGCTCCTCTCCTTTGCTTTTAGGATGCAGAGATAATGTTCATTAGGAGAGACAGGCAGGGACTTTGGGAGGTGGATGCTCATATGTCGCTAAAGTGTGGCTGTAATAGGGAGTGATGGGAGGGTAATACAATTTGGTTGCATTTGAAGCTGTGACTAGAGGTAAGCAATATGGAGTACTGTACACAATGTATGGACCATAAATTGCTTTTTTTCATATAAGGGAAGGATTGAAGCCAAGGTTCAGGTCAGAGATCAGAGTTAGAGACTGTGTTTCTGCTGCTTCTACTGATGTGTGAGGAGTTACAAATCGTGCAATGTTTTAAAGAAGTTGAGTCTACTTTAGTCTCCCGAAACATTGTCTGTGAGAAACTTAAACACATACTTTGTTGTCTGAGAAACATGCATGTATGCTTTCTTGTAGAGAGTTAGAGGAGCCTGTTGATATGCTATCATAGTTGATGGCAAATGTGTTGCTGTGTCCAGTGGGTAAGCAAAAACCAGACTGGCAAAATCAAAGCAAACCAAAACATGGGGCATCAAATCGCAGACCACAAGACAATTAACAGTGTCTCAGTTGCTCCACTCTGCTTCCCCCGTGGGATGGACTTGTACAAGATAAACATTTACAAAAGAGGGTTTTGGACTCTACAGCCAGTGCCTCCATTCTAGTATGATATTAAGAACTCCATAACACAGCCGTTTAAATCATACCAAGGCTTTAATGTATACAAAATGAAGGTGGGGCCCCTCTGAGAAACACAACAACACACCCCTCCACATCTCCTCCTCCTCCTCCTCCTGTCCTCTTTTAATTTGTGCAAATAATTAGCTGGAGTCATGTCCTAAAGCACATCTAAGCCCATGTCTCCCTACTGCCCTCTCCTCTGCTCACATCATTAAAGGGACCGAGGGTAGTAATAATAATACATCGACGTGCGCACTCTTAAAAGGCCTGCAGTGTTTTCATTCAAACACAAAGACACACACCACTCTGTTCAGTTGTAACACCTGATCACAACACTGATCCAAATCACAGGCAATGAAAAGTGTTGGTAGATGCTTGTAGATGTTGATAGTTTTAATCCGATTTGTTATATAGTTGTATTCTTTCCTTTAATTGTCATTACCAAGGGTGTCTTTGTATGATAACAAATTAAACATTTGATATGATTTACTTAAGGCTGTCCTTCTGCTGACACTGACCTTTGACCTCACTGCGGTAATGATGGTAGGGATTTACCATTGGTTTATTGCCCCTTAGGGATCTATAAATATGTTATTCTTGATTTTTATTTTATTTCAAATGATAGGCTACCAGAATCCGAAGGTTTTCATGACCCACATGCCTGTCATCGACCCGGACATTAACACCCACACATGAATGCCTCTACGACTAAAGAACAAACAGCTCCACTGAATTGTACTTAATGCAGATAACACGGCCTTTATTGTTTCGCTACCAAAGACCTGCTTCAACAAAACTTAATTCTCTCCATTCATGGTATTTTTTTAATTTTTTTTAACATAAAATAACAGATTACAAAGTTTTCTGAGTTTCATTTACAGCTTTGGTTCCCTACTGAGCTACATGAAAAGTGGGTTTTAATTAACTGAAGTGAAATCTCTAAAACTCTTTAATGATTCTCTTTTGATTGGACAAGATAAGGTTGGTCTCAGAGGATGCTGGGTATCGAATGTCACCCCTGGGGACCTCCATATGTTATCGCTTTCTGTTTGTTGTCATTTCAAACTGTGACTATCAAGACGACGGAGAGTGAAACTGACGCCCGTCGGGGGAGCGCACTGGACGGGCAGGTCGACGTGAGGACCGGGACCGCTTAAATCTTTTATCTGAAGAATGGCTGCTTTGGCGATAACAGGATTGGCGTATCCCCACTAGCTCCTGACCCATATTCCCGGGCAAAAACGTTGTTTGCTTCGCTCCAAAGAATTAAGTGGGACTCTGTTCTGTGCAGCCGGTTACCGCTGCGCGCAATCACAGCTCCAGGACCAACGCTGGAGTCGGTGCGCTCTGGCAGAAAGCGTCCAGCCTCCTCATCTCAGGGCTCTGACAGGAGTCAGTGCTCCTCTCCATGCCTCCCAACCTCAGATACCCTCCGTTTTTTGCGGGGAAACCGCTGTAATCCAGCTTGCATTTAGCTTTGTTTTGACTCTTTTCTTAGTTTTCATTTGGGGCAGAAAAGAAAAGAAACAAGTAAGTTTTCGTTTGTGTGTCGCACTGGAGGGGAGGAAGAGATGGCAGCCCCGGTGAAAGCAGCATTGGCTCTCCTGGTTCTCACCGTGGCAAGTAAGTAATACCTTTAAATCTTCCTGAAACGGGACAGGGGGGTTCCTCATACGTATGGGGCTTTTTTTTTTTATCACAGTCATAGGTTGTTCATCGTAAATGAGCACATTGTTTGTGGGCTCTGTGCATGCAAATCTATCTTGTTCAATGCTAGATGTGATCAATGACATTTTTAATGCGCTTATATCTAAAAAACAAAACAAAAAAACAATACACCGCTATTATAAACTTAAGCATAAAGCTCTGAATTGGAATTTTGGAAAAAATGTTAAAAACCCAATTTGAATTTTCATACAACACGTGATACCGGAAAGCAGGCCGGTGGGGAAACATAGTGGCATTTCCTTGCGTCGGTCAGTTTAACACGTGATTTTTAAGCACGCCTCAATTAACTAACTTGCTCCTCTTTACACGAGAAACCCACAGAGTCAGAACGGAATTGCTTTACATGCGCATGGGTGTGATGTTTGGGAAGGGTGCACTGCTTTTGCACACATTGTCCTGCAGAGCTCGCCTGTCATTTCCAATGACAAGTTTGATCGTAAGGATCACTTTTTGATATGAAATGTGGTTGTTCTGTTGCCCTTTCTTTACCCAACAGGTCAAGCAAGGTGTGCCAAAGTCATATTTTGATACTAACAGAGTTCCAAATGGACCACATTTGTATGCAGAGCCTAAAAGGAGGGCTTTACTCCTATGTTTTTATCCATTTAATCAACTTATGAGTCTATTCCTTGTGGGAAATCCCCTTCAAGAGCTGTCCATGGTGTTGAAGTAAGATTTGAGTGTGTCAGTAAATGATCTGCTGCAGCTTTACATTGGGAAAATCCAGTTATTGTTGTGTTTGTTGTGTCTGATTCATTTAGTGTATTACACATACACAGAGAAGAAGACAAACATCTCCTGATCATGATTTAAGTAGTGAGGTATTGAGTTGATACAGATATCTTTGCTTGTTTCATAACGTGCCCTTACGACCTTTAAAACCACCTTTTGAATTCCCCTTACTTAGAATTAAAAGTGTCTAAATATTGATTCTGCTGTACAGTAAACTCTCTAAAACAAAAACTGTTTTATGGATGTATGTTAATAGATCCTATTTCTTCTTTTTCTAATACTCTTTTAACATCACTGTGCTCCATGAACTCTCTGCAGATGAGGCATGACTTCTGCCCGATCCCTCCTATCTAACGTCAATCTTGCTGCAGTGCAATATCTAAATCAAGGCAGGCACTTTGCCGGGGTGTACCTCCTTATCCTATCCTTTCAGGTCCTCTACCCTTTTCACATTCCGTCCCACTCTGTCTCTTCCTGTCTGCCACATTTCCCCCAATATATTTGATCATTTTTCTCTCCTATCTGATGCAGTTAACTTATCAGACACAGACAGTTTCTCATGGTGCACTCCTGTATCTCCTGTCGTGTGTCTCTCTCAATAGGGGTCACACATTTAAGTTATTGTGCTAATGTGTGGCGCGGTTTATTAGCTGTTATTGCTTCTGAGTTCAAGAGTATAGCGTGTGATTGCCTACACACACACACACACACACACACACACACACACACACACACACACACACACACACACACACACACAACACTGACTCTGCTTCTCTGTTGCCCTTGGGTGGAATTTAATGTGTGGGTGGGCAGATAGACGTTTTTTTCCTGGGGCTGTTGATTCTCACAAGTTTATAAAAGCTCTTTCTCAGAACTGCAGATGTGCGTTTGGTAGAGAGGGCCTAGCTTCGGCGTGAGTCAACACTTCATAGTAAATATTAGTCATTGCGTTGGCACACTAGTTTGGATGTTGCTCTTTGAATGGAGACCTGCATCAGATGTATTTTAAAGAAACTGCTGAAAAGAAAAGTGGGGATGACACTGGGGGAGAAGTACCACACTTTTTCATGCTGCTGTTTTCATTGCCAGTACAAGACTAAGATGGAGCAGGACAGACACAGACATAGACATAGAGTCAGTATTTAGAGAATAGCTGATTTTATCCTCCCTGATGAAATCACTGTCTGTGATTATGCAAACAACCAACATAAATCCCATGAGATACTAAAAATGACAAAATATTTCTGAGGCAGAAGATGTACTGTGATCCATGTGAAATGTCTTGACCTGACCATGTGGTCATGGATGCCACATGAGTGTTTTTTACAACATGACTGATCCGGGCAGTACACTGAGCACAGCCAAAGACAGCTGACTCCTAAATTGTTTTGGCCTCAGAAAGGCCACCCCAGATGGCAAGGTACTGAATAATTCACAAGCCTCAGAAAGGATGAAGAAGTTGGATGCTTATTCTCTCTGCACACTGGACTGATGACACAGCCCGAATGCCCATCTGCGTCACCCAAACGTAGCAGCATGTCTGAGGCTTTTTTTTTTTTTTTTTTAATATAAATGTTTTGACACATATATGTCTTGAGAGCGACTATGTGTCAATTTGATCTGGATGAGAAAATCCAAGAGAATAATCTCTGATTGTGGTTGAGTCTCCGCTTGTAAGATGATGGCATTTTTATTTTAGTGGCGATGAATTATTGAGGTGAGGAGAGTGCAGCGAGCCGGGCAGGAGTGTGTATGTGAGTAAGTGTGTGTGCATATATGTGTGATGAAACCTGCTGGTACACTCTCTAATGCTCTGTGTCTTTTCTTACATGCACCTCATACACATCTTATTCTAACCTCATCCAACGCTTTAACATTTACCGCTACAACTCCATACCTTACATCTCTCTTAAGCCTATATTGTGTTCTTCAAATATCTCCAATCCTTTCCTCCTGTCACATGGAGTCTTTTGTCTTTTGCAGCCTTTATTTTTATGCCCTTTACATTTTTAAGGCATTATGACGTCTTTGATTTATCTCAGGCAGAAATCAGAGAATACCATGGTAGGAGCTGAAACACTACACTAAAGAGCATGATGAAGGTCAAATATAGAAATAAAGACTTATACTTAAAACAGGTCCATTTACCCGGCAATCCTTCAATAAAAAGCTCCTAATCCTCTTATTTTGTGCACTCATACACATATGTTCTGTCAGCTTATTCTCACTCTTTAAACACTTCTCTAGATATAATTGATTTTTTTTTAGTTCTGTTACAGTAGAGAAACAAACTATGATTTTAATCATTCATTTTTGTTATTATTCACCTAAATGTTGACAAAGGTTTCAAGCCAATAAAGCAATGAAACATTTACAAGCAGCATGCCTTTTTCTCTGTTTGGACAGTTTTGTTAATCTAAAATCTTAAATGAATTGTTTGGATTAATTTAGAATAAAATGTGATTAAATAAATAATACCAGCTAATATCTTGCAATTGTTCTATATTTCATAAGCGAATTGATAAAATGAAGGTAAAATATCTCAATTTAAAGTAAAAGCATTACCAGCTATGTGCTTATATAAATTGCTGATTTGAATCTTTTTATCAATACTTTCATAAAGTGCAGTGACAAAAACGATGCAGCGAAGGCAAAAAATAAACTGCTCTTTAGACCCAAGTACATGTCTAGGCTCCTTTGGATGTCAACATCTTCATCTTCCAACTGTCTTGGGTTATCTCGAGGTTACATTGCCTGAGTTGGGACACAAAGTACATCCATAGGGTTTGTTTAATTCTGCTCATAAAATGATGCCTAGAATCAACTTTGTATGTGCAATCATTGTAGATCACCTTTTGGAGTATAGTTTTCTGTTTTGGTGCTAGCAGCACTAGTAATATTTAAATGCAAGTCTAAACAGGCTCCAGTTCCAGTTCCCCCCCCCTCCCCCCCCCCCCCCCCCCCCCCCCCACACACACACACACATCTGTAGCCGATGAGTGTCCCTGCAAATAACGAAGGCTTAATCCAATTAACAAATGCTCGGTGACAAATAAAGCCGAGTAGCAAATAAAGAGCTCTCCCAACAGGATTCATAGACAGTGTGGTCTGTACTATGAGGCAGCCAACGCCGCACTATCACACCACACACACACTGTACTTTTAATTAGAACAAGAAAGGTGCATGCCTTTCAGCAGCACTTTGCACTATTATTGCATGTAAACAATAAATGATTCTCAACAAATACTCCCATGAATCCCAGTGCTTTTCCCTGAATTCCAATGATATGGTCACGTTTGATTTCAGCTTTAAAATAGTTATTCTTTTGTTGTGACTTGTCTCACTCCCTTGCTGTTGTTTGTGTGTGCGTGGTAGTGCCTTTGCCCGTCTCTGCGCCTGAATCTGACAGACGGAGCTCTGTGTTTCAGCGCTCTCTGAAGACGTTTCCCCTCGAGCTTTAGTGTCATGTCACAGTTGCTCAGATGTTGGACACTTCTTCGCTCTCCTCTCTCTGCTGGAGGTTAATGCAGACTGACCAACTGTAGGGGATATCTCTCCTCCCTGCACCTGCTTTTAAAGCGTGCTTCTCCTTTTTGTCAGTTTGATGTTGACGTGTCTCAGACAGCGTTTTCACATTGAGTATATATCAGTGTGACAGTTGGCAACACTGCTGAAAAGGAGTTCGAGTAAAATGACAAAATAAACAATATTCCTAGTCGTCAAAAGCTGCTAACTGCACAGTTTTTGAGATGTCTGGACACAAGGATATTGCTGATGTCAAATAAGAAGTGTTTGTACAGCTGTTTCAATGTACATGATTCACAGTATATCTTCTACTGAAACTGTGCTTTTTTAAAAACTGTCATATTGTAGGTCAGGACAGTCAAACTCCAGAGCTAAGGACTTGGAGGGTTGTCAAACAGAGAATAAAAACCACTGCAAAAATTAAACCACAGCTAACATGTTTCCATCATTATTTTGTTGTTGGTTGAAGTACAATTTCCCTTGACTGATAAAGACAGAAGACAGATTTGCCTGAACTCTTCGTGCTCCAGTAAAAACATGGGTGACGCAGCTCAAAAACAGACGTCACTTGAAGTGGGCCTCATTGAGTATTGAGGTTGTTTTCCTACACTAAGACATCACTACACATCGTCCTACACCGCTGACTCATCCGTCTTCTGAATCTTGAATGGACTGAGCCTGTGAGATGCAGTCTGGCTGTTAGAGAGAGTATGTTTTTGGCAAACAAAATTCATGAAGACAAATGTGCATATGTTTTAAAGATATCCTGACTGAATCATCCAGTTGGTGTAATTTCTGGAGAAAGCTATTTTAGAGATTAGGATGTATTTTTAATTGTAAAAGTTTAATGGAAGAAGGTATAAAAAAATCATAATGCAACATGAATATGTAGTTGAATGATGAGTACTGGTTGGGACAAAATGTGGACTATTGACGGACAGAGAGAGCTTTACAGGAAACATAAACTACTGGCAAACTGATAACATTCGAGAAGATGCAGAAACAACATGACAGAACAGTGCCAAGCAGAGCAGAATGAAAAGGGCAAGACCAATTTTATGGAGATGAGTTATTTTTTGCTCTCTGGTGTCTTGTTCATGCTCATGTTAAGCTTAATTAAAAAAACTTTATGTAATGGACTTTTGGACTGCTTTAGGTGCTTTGGGCGGAGATAAACAGAGTATCCTCCTCTTACATAACCCACCTCTCGCTCTTTTCTTCTTATCTTATCTTTTTTGTCACCACCCTGCTCATGCTGTGGAAAGTCATCGCCAAAAGTCAAGTCAAGCAAAGTTTATTTGTGAAGCACAAAACAAGGCAGCTTTCCAGAAAATAAGGGACCTAAAAACAAAGGAAAGAAAAGAGGACAGAGCAGGTACAAGACAAAAACAAGAGACAAATGCATTTCAATAAAACTACATGTGACACAGGGTACTGATTTACTCGTACAGGAGCACAGGATAACTCCAGATGAAATCAGAGTAAGACAACTAGGTGGCTATATTTCTGGAGGTTTAACAGAAGGAAAGCAGATAAAACGAAAGAAGGAGATAGTAACCTTTTTAAAATTGATAATCAGTTTTAATCAAAAATTGTAATTCAACAGCGGACAGCTTTTTTTGTAAAGGGATTTTTCACAAGTTAAAACTGTTTAAAAGTCTGGCATGTTCTGCGTTTGAAACCACTCAGCATCACTGAAGCTCTGTGACCCAGACACACCGCTCTTTGTTGATCAGAGAGTGAGTTCAGCCCTGCGGTGGATCTGTGTTTGTACGTGTGTATGTGTGTGTAGATGTGACTGATTATTGTCATATGCACCACAGATTGCATGCATTGTTAGTCTCATTACACACTCATTACATCTGATGACATGCAACATGCTACATGGCTGCAGCACCTAATTGGTGAAACTGAACAGCACGAGATTTACAGTATACCTCGCTTCACCACCACTGCCTCAACACGTATGATTGTGTGTGTTTGTGCTTTTGTGTATTATTTACCATGATCCATCCATCCAGAAATCATCAGTTGAAAAAATTGTTTTGAAAAAATCATTTAATTATTTTATTTAAAGAGTTAGATTAAAAGAAGCCATTTGAGACTAAAGAATGGACTAGAAATCAACATTAATTTGACCCCTTTTCAGTTTTTAATCTTACTTTGTCCTCATTTCTTCATCCATTTAAAACACTGGGAAATAGCTAACTAACTTATAACATGTATCAAATCAAAGATAACCCTTTACAAATGCTCCAAGGTGTCTAATTAGCCCAATATGACTCAAATGAGATGAGATGAGATGAGATGAGATTCAACTTTATTGTCATTACACATATACAAGTATAGAGTAACAAAATGAGGTTTGGCATCTCACCAGAAGTGCAAATAAGCAGAAAGTGCAAGAATCTGTGCTATGTACAGTAATTACACAATTTACAGATGTAGACTAAAAAAAAAAAAGTGAATTATTAGGTATATATGGCTGGATTAATGGGATGCTATAAATATAAATAAATGCTATAAATATAAGTATATTCTTCAGATTATAATATACAGATTAAGGTGCAGTGAGCATGCTATACTAGTTTACAGATAATATAAAGAATATGGACATATTTTACAGATCGCTAACTTATTGAGGTGATATGAACATACTATAATACAATAATACAGGTGGATGAGAGATGTGTGTGTGTGACCAGGAGGAGTGGTGGGGGGGATGATGGGTGTGAGGTGATGTGCAGGGGAAGGGGGGGTCAGCGGGGGGCTCTTAAATGAAGAGTCAGTCGTCTTTCAACTGCAAGGTCGAGGGATCAATCCCCAGCTCCTGCACCCACATGTCAGATGTGTTCTTGTTCAAGACACTTCACCCCAAAACTGCTCCCTCTGCGGTGGCATATGAATGTGTATGGATGGATAAGCTCATACTGATGGACACTTTACATAACAGCCTCTACCATCAGTGTGTGCATGGGTTATTGTGACCTTTGACGTAAAAGCGCTTTGAGTAGCAGCAGACTAGAAAAGAGAAGTCCATTTACTATTTACCAAATCAATACTCCTCCTTATGCAGAGTTGTAGTTGAACATTTGGTAGGATCTCCAGAGTTAGATTCGATAACAACCTGAGGCCATTTTCCACTTATCAAGAGTAATACATTGGAATGACCACCATTAGGCTTTTACAAGTTTTATAACCTACATAGGATAAGTTAAGCTGTGGATAAGCATTTCTTTGCGTCTAAGACCTGAAACATTACATAACATATTTAAAGAAAAATGCTAAAAGAAGCCCTGGGTCACATGCCTGTTTAGATTTTAGGCGTGCAAGAGAAGTGCTCATTCCATCAATGGGATGACTCTTTGTTTGTGTTGAAGTAAATATATCCTTTCTTGCCTTAAAAAAATGAAAAGCAGAAACATGTTAGCATGCATACGATAACATGCCAACTATGACATGCTAATGAAAACATGCCATTACTTTGTTGTATCATATGCCTGAAGTTAGTTAAGTAGTATACAGTAATGTAAATTATGTTGACATAAAATGGGACTATTATCCCATATCCCCTATTATTAATCAAGCAATCACATTTATTTATAAAGCACATTTAAAAACAGCAACAGCTGACCAATGTGCTGTACATGAAACAAGAGAGCAATACAAAATAACAAGGCAAAACTCCCACATACATGTTTGCCTACACACATGCACACAGAATACTAACAATATAATTAGAGAATGATATTATACGACATTTGATAGAAGTACATTGGAAAGAAGTACAAGTAACCTAACTAGGACTAAGCCAACGTGTAAAAGTGTGTTTGGAGGCGGGACTTAAAAGATTCCACAGAGAGGGCAGACCTGACTGAGGGAGGAAGGCTGTTCCACAAGCGAGGCGCCTTGACCGCAAAGCCTCGGTCACCTCGAAGTTTATAGCGAGAGTGAGGTACAGCTAGGAGGCCCATGTTAGAGGATCTGAGGGGCCTGGCCGTTGTGTAAGGGCTGAGGACGTCAGTAATATAAGAGGGTGCCAGGCCATTTAGTGCTTTAAAAACAATTCAACCTTAAAATAAATTCTGTAACGAATTGGAAGCCAGTGAAGAGAGGCTATGGCAATGTTGACAATAATGTGATCACTTGGTATTGGGATATTTTGTCATGAGCAGTCTTAGTTGTTATGTTATGTTTTGTATTACAAAGCAACAATATAATGTATCTCATGTTAATTGCAATTGACCACGAACATTAAAGTTTTAACTTTTTACCGTAGACCTCTCACATGTGCATCGTTAATGAATATTTCGTGTTTGTGTGTTTGTGTTTGTGTTTGTGTTTGTGTGTGTGTGTTAAGCTGCCTTGTGTGCCGAGGTTGAGGAACGGCTGGTGAGTCACCTGTTGTCACCGGAGCGCTACAACAAGCTGATCAGACCGGCTGTCAACAACAGCCAGCAGGTCACCATTTACATCCAGGTGTCTCTGGCCCAGCTAATCAATGTGGTGAGGAAACACGCACACACACACACACACACACACACACACACACACACACACACACACACACACACACACACACACACACACACACACACACACACACACACACACACACACACACACACACACACACACACACACACACACACACACACTAATGAAACAAATCACCGTGCATATGCTGCTTCTGTGTAGAACAATTACTACATATTGAAGATCATTGTAGTGCACCGATTGCAGATATTTCTTCTGCTAGCAGTGACCGCTTTAACAACTTCCACAAACTTTCTGTTTGGCCTGTGTTTCAGAATGAGAGGGAGCAGATCATGACCACCAATTGTTGGCTCAGTCAGGTTTGTGTCCTCGCCCTCCACCCTCTTCTCCTTTTTGTTAGTGTTTGTTTGTATGCTTGGGGTCTCGCAATGTCTGAGCTCCTGCTTATTAGTGGCACAACAAGTGTCTGACTCACATTGGCCATTTGTGCAAACACACAGCACACACCTTAACATATTCAGACTTTTTGCCAGATAGGGAATAACTGAATCACTACAGACATTGGTACTGCATGCATAAACTGATATGATGTATATGTTTGAGTTTGCCCTTTAGTATGTTAAGTCATAAATCATGCTCTTGTATAAGCCTGCATGCTGATTGTAATGCATCATGTCCTGTTATTTTTGTTTGTGCATGTAAGTGAAATGGTGAATTGATTTGTTTCCTTGTGTGTGTATGAACTTGTGCAGGTATGGAATGACTACAGATTAATGTGGGACCCTGAGGAGTACGAAGGAATCAAGAAAATCCGGCTCCCGTCTCAACACATCTGGCTGCCGGACATTGTCCTGTACAACAAGTACGTCAAAAAAATCAAATGTGTGTCAGTGTGTGTTTATAAAAAATGAACACTAACTGATTGAAAGAGGAGCATACAGCCCCTTTTCCGTAAAAGTTTCCTCACATCATCACATTCTTTCTGTCCTCTTAAGTCTTATTTTTCATCGCTTCTTTCACTTCTAGGATGATGAATAAATATGAAATGTTTTGTTAGTACTGGCAAGAACTGTCTCTACTATAAACTATAAAGACACTACTATATAACTATAAAGACAGATTTGTGAGTTATCTTAGAGGGATGGAAGATAACAGATTTGGCAGAATAGAAAAGAGAGGGACATTAAAATAAAAAAAAATCTTCAGGTTGGTCAACAGTGCTTATGAGTCTACCTTTGAAGACCAATGTCCTCACAAAGTCACCTCACATTACTTTTCCGTTTCAGAAAAATATTTTAAGAAACCCTGACTACACTATACAGCAACAATGAAAGAGTTAAATCCACACCAGAAAAATTGGGTAAACCCTTCATCAAACCAGACTGCGAATCTTTGCATGTGTAATGATTCCGTTGTTTTGTGCTTTAAAAATTCCAGACACTCTACGTCGGTAGCATTAAGATCCCTGTGTCAGTAATTTGAGTTATGCTAGAAAATGTAAACAAAGGCGCTTTTGTCAGCATGCTGTAGGTTCAAGTCAAGTAGCAGTAATGACTATTAAGAATCCGTCAGTCTTTTTTGCTTCTTTCGGTCACATGAAGAAATATATTTTAATTTAAGCTTGTTTCATAACTCACTGATAAATACTCCTCCATGAATTGCAGAAACTAAAATTCAGCAGCTGCTTTCAATTAATTGGTTATAACAAATGTAAGCTGAGTCAAACTGTTGTTTTACTGGGTCTAATTGATGCAAACATGTTATTAGGGTTGAAATAACAGAAAACAATCTCATCACTGTATAGCTTTTAATCATACCACATCTCCATTCCAGCTGTTGAGGAGGTCAGGTTTCAAGAGTCAACTTTGAACAGCTTGAAGTTAACATGAAAAGAGGCCATTAGGCTAATATCAAATCTGATATGGTGAAAAGCTTCAGAAACTTTCAACAAATGTTTCCAAGCTTCAGAATGAACTTTGAACCTGAGCCAGAGATGATTTGACAAAGTCACAGATGTGTGGACGTGTAGTTTTTGTGTTTTGGTCAGCAGTGTTAGTCCTCCGGTTATAAACGACTGCTATGCATTACGTTTTTACTAACACAGACTGCTGGTCAGCTTAAGACCATGATACAGGCATAATGTGGTGATCAGCACTACTCTACAACATCAGGTTGAAGTCCCTTGCCAGGCCTGGGGACCCGGTGTTCCAGGGAAGCAGGTGGGACCTCTGCAATTTTAATTAGTCTGAATATTCACAGCCACCCAAAAGCATTAGAAACCAAGTGTAATATTTGTGTTCTTGACCTTCTTTATAATTGATGGGCCACTTATTTATAATGCAACACATACAGCCTCGGTGAGATGAAGCAAAAAGTCAGCCTCAGCAGTTTGTAGATGAGTGGGGCAATTGTTGCTTTTGTGTAGAGATGTGTCCCAGGTCGAGATCCTCCCTTGAGAATGTACTAAAACATTGCTTGGGATTTTAAAACTCAGAACTGTTGCAGCTGTCACCTCTGAAGCTAAACAGTGAAAGTCATGATGATAAAATCATTTTCTTAACACACCGTCAGCCAGGAAAGGAAAAAACGGCTACATGTATCTATACAATCTTGAAACTCATCAGCCATCTTCAGACAACGATACATAGCCTCTAAGAGTGACTTTCATTACTTCTGGTCATTCAGATAAGGGGTTTAGGGATATCCGGGGGCAAACACTTCCTATTCAGTGCACTCATCATTTTGTACACTCTGACAAGCAAGTCAAGAGACAACGTCTTTTACTGGGTTGAAGCTTAACCGCATGTAGAGATGTCTTTTTATAGAGATGAATTATCATCCCTACTGGTAAATGTCAGATTCTTGAACACTTGCAAAAGAAAATAAGTTTGAAAAAAGTTAGATGTCTGTGACACAACCCGTAGAGATGGTAGAGAAATGTTTTTAAATGTGATAAACAATACTACTTCCAGGAGTCAGTTTCTCTCTCAGTGCTTTGTATTTATCTTTTCTCTGTTCTGTTTTCCTTTTCCAACTCAAAGTGCTGATGGGACATATGAAGTCTCCTTCTACTCCAATGCTGTGGTCTCCAACAACGGCGAGGTGAACTGGCTCCCACCAGCTATCTACAAGTCAGCCTGCAAAATAGAAGTTCGAGATTTCCCTTTTGACCAGCAGAACTGCACCCTCAAGTTTCGCTCCTGGACGTACGACCACACCGAGATCGATCTCATCCTCCTCAGTGATTTCGCCTCGCGTGATGACTTCAAACCCAGCGGTGAGTGGGACATTGTTTCACTGCCAGGACGCAAGAACGAAGACCCCAATGACATCAGGTACCTGGATATCACCTATGATTTCATAATCAAGAGAAAACCTCTGTTTTATACCATCAACCTGATCATTCCCTGCATTCTGATCACGTCGCTGGCCATTCTGGTTTTCTACCTCCCGTCAGACTGTGGTGAGAAGATGACCCTCTGTATCTCTGTCCTCTTGGCCCTGACTGTGTTTTTACTTCTTATCTCAAAGATTGTGCCACCCACATCTTTAGCAGTGCCTCTGATTGGGAAGTATCTGATGTTTACAATGGTGCTGGTCACCTTCTCCATTGTCACCAGCGTTTGCGTGCTCAACGTTCACCACCGTTCTCCCAGTACTCACACTATGCCTACTTGGGTCAAGCGTGTCTTCTTGTACCAACTCCCTTCCTTCCTCTTCATGCGGAGACCAGGTAGCTCCAACATCCGCGAAAAGTTCCGGAAAAAGCACCAGCAGAAGTCGTTCTCTGACCAGAGGCTGCGTGGCGTGGACGGAGGGACTGGAACTCCTCTGGGAATGGCAGATTCGTCCTCATCTTTCTTCGTGAACGAGGAGTCGGCTAAACGTTACGGCTGGAGGATCAGCGACTTGTCAGAGAACACAGAGTTCAGGAAGAGGATGACACTCAAGAGCAACATCGATGTGGAGGATGCTGTGGACGGCGTGCGCTACATAGCTGACAAAATGAAGAGTGAGGACGATGATGAAGGGGTAGGTGCATGTGCTCGTGTAGCATAGTAAACCTCCTTTTTTTCTGATTTAATTTGTATTTTGAACTTACTTAAGGGCCTTTTAGATAGGATACGATGGGTGCTGCCCTTCACTCTCAAACCCATTCGTTGTCTATTTGTGGTGCACAGAAGTTAAAACTTCACCGACTTTCCTGAGCTGTAGTTTAAAGACCTACCGGGACATCTGGAAGAGAGTTATTGTTAGGAAATACATTTCCAACAGTTTGGGCATACCAGGTGTGTTTAAGCTGCAGCACCTGGACGAGCCTAAACTCCCCTAAATCCTGTCGTGCTCTGAGGATTTCATGAACCCACACCCTCTTCTTCTCTGCTGCTAGTCTCCTCCTCCCAGAAGAAGAGAGGCCAGGGCCTTCTATTTAATAGTGGACACTGTGCAAAGAAGCCACGTATCCGACCATCTTTTTGGTCACCTAGCAACTTGCACCGATAACTTGCATATGTGCAGACTCTTCTCCTGATCTGCGCCCTATATATACATTATGTTTGGATAGCAAGACACATAGGATAGTATAGCGTATAAGCCAAATTAGCAACATGGATTTATTGATAACCATTTTGATCTGTTGGTTTTGTCCTGAATTGAACATCTAGGCAAATATTGGATGAATAGTAATGACATTTCTTACACATCACTTTTCCTTCCATAAGCATTACTCAACAATTACTGGATGGATGTCCTTGACATTTGGGACTGATGTTCAGGTTTCACATATGATGTTTAGTGCTAATTGCCACATGTTTATCATGTTCAAACAATAAACTAAGATGGCGAACATGATAAACATTATACCTGCTAAACATTAGCAGTTTAGCCTTGTCATTGTGAACTTAACACTGAGATGCTAACCTTTAGCTCTTCATTTACTCGTGACATTATTTATTTCCCTGAACTTTATTACAGTACGAGAGTTCTGTTTATATAAATACTGTTTTACCATAAGTATTTAAGAACTGCATCAACAAAATCTGTGCAATTTTTGGGGGTTTTCAGGATTGTTTTTTGTGGTTGTATGACAAAGCCGTGTGATGCATTTCTTAATTCTATACTTTGAAAATGATTTTGTTTCAAGTGTGTATCTTTTTGTGTGAACTTCTTCATGAACTACACCAAAATGTTGATTCATTTGGACAAGGAACTTTAATTTAATTTAGGATACATGTCATTCTTGAACGATAAGAAGATGAGTTACAACACTGGTAAAGTCCAAAGAGACTATGACACAAAGTGTCTGCCTTCAGAGAGAATCCATCAACAGTGAATTTGTACCACTTGATATTATGTCAAAGAATTTCAGTAACCAAACTTGTTTTAAAAAAAAGTATTTGCAGAATGATTTAAAAAATATCAAACACCAAAAAAATGAATTGAATATAATGAAGTTTAAATCAGTTCAGGAAAACACAACCATTGCAATATTTTAAATCTAACCTCTCTCTGCAGATCATTGAAGACTGGAAGTACGTGGCGATGGTGATTGACCGCCTCTTCCTCTGGATATTTGTGTTGGTGTGTGTGGTCGGCACGTTGGGCCTCTTCATGCAGCCTCTGTTCCAGAGTTACAACACCCCTATCGTTGATGACGTGGAACATACCTCTGAAACCTGAACTTTGATCTAAACATTATCCAGACATGAACTTCAAGTCCCCCAAGAATAAGAGCTCTGTCAACATTTTCACACATAAACTCACATGTCTGCCCCCCCCAACACACGCTCACTGGGAAATTATTATTATTATGCACTTTAGCCCTCTACCACCACCTTTTCCCCTCTTTACTACCAACCCTTTCCCTCTTCGTCCTCCATGTGTCCTGCCGTTCTTTCATGTCAATCCCAGACAAACTGGATAAACGTATTTAAGTTAACTTAAAAATAGATAATTCTGGTACATAATGACTTGTTCACTTTTTACAGTTTTGCCCTCATGACAGATCTTGGAACATTCCAGAATTGCTGACACCAAACAGAGCAGAAAATCTGCAGTTCCTTAAAATGCCCCGTGAGGTGAGGTGATGTTATATTGCCCTTCTTTCAATAGAATAAAACTTTTTTTTTTCAGTGTGGTTAAAAAAAACTACAGTTTTGGTATCTGTTTCTAATTCTCACAGGTGTGACAACTGTCTTGCAGTTCTGCATATAGTTATGCATGAATAAGGGTGTGTTGGCTTCATTTCAGCCAATTGGAGTTATTTAATTTGGTCTCCACCTTTTTGTTCAGCGATTTCATCTTCGGCTGCATAAAAATATTATATAGCAGACAAATACCAAAGCTGGATCCTTAATACAAATGGGTACGTCAAATTTGTATATGCAGTCAGCGCTACAACCCACCTTTTTTGAGGGTTATATTAGTATTCATATTTTTGCTTTTAATGGATAATTGCTTTAGAGAAGATAGGAAACAAGGGGATGGGAGACGGAGTATGACTTGCAACAAAGGTTGCTGGCCGAGCGTTCAACATAGAACACCTTACTATTTTTGTAACTGTTCATAAATAATTTACTGTGTGCAGTCACATTATGATGAATAGAAACACTGGCCAAATCTAGGAAAAGAAGACTTGAGTTACAATGATCCAGAATTACCTTTTTTTACAAGTTGCTTTATATAGAAAGCAAAAAAACATAATCTACCTGAAATGGTCAAATGAAAGTGTGTTTACCTCTATCACTGTTCACCAAGGTTTACCTGGCCAACCACAACTCAGGACTTTGTTTTGTTTAGAACTGACTTAGTTTTGCTCTGTTTTTTATTTTCCTGTGTTTAATTTAAATTCTTATTGCCCTTAACACTATTGTAGGGACGAGCATGCATACTACAAAGCTCTGCCTTTTTTAGTTTTTATATTGGTTGACTGCAAGTGAGAAAGAGCCCAAAGAGGAACAAAGCCACAGATACTCACAAGCAAACTCATCTTGCAGATATATGCACTACATAAACATCACATTCCCTGAGGAAAAAAAGATTAATCTTTTGCATAGAAGAAGATCACCTCCCAGCGTCCTTTTTGCCAACAGCACACACTGTAGGAGTTTCTCATATTTGCCTTGATAATGTGTCAGAGGGGACACAAAATAACAGACTGATGGGCTGCTCAAGTAATAATGGACGGGTGCAAGTAAGATGGCCAGCCTGTTATTATTCACAAACACACCTTGCTGCCATTAGCATGGCATTCAAAAGCAGAAATGCTAAGAATAAAGATTCCAGTAGTAGTTTAAAAAGGAAGAAAATGAACATAAAACCAATGACCATTAGGCTGTTCCTAATCACATGCTTTGTTTAAAGGTATAGTGCGCTGGTTTCATCAAAGCAGTGCTTGTCAGCATCCACAAAGAAAACCAGCAGCAATAATAATGTACAGTATTTTGTACTCACTGACCGATGACATACAAGCCAAACAATTGCTTTTCCTTCCTTCATGTTGTATGCTTGATTATTGCAGTTTGTATTCAGAGATGTTACTTGAAGACAATAATTATTTCTAAGAGGTATTATAACTTTTCACCTTCTTAACACACCGGCCTGTCACTGCTTCCAGCATCAAGGAAAAGGTGTACTGTACTGATCCAGCTTCATCATTTTGTGTTTTTATTTTTCAGTGGATGAAATGAAGCATAATTTCTCTTCTGTGTTATGTTGTGGGACATGTTGAGTTTTGTCTGTTTGGACAATAAATGCTGAGACTTGCATAAAGAGTTTGTGTTGGAGATGATGTCTTGATAAGTGGATCAATAAAGGGCAAAGAAAGAAACAAGCAGACTTAAAGAAATGTGACATATATTGTTCATCCTGTGCTGCTGTCTTTCATTTAACATTAAAAAAACATGTCTCAGTTTCTATATAAAGATTCCTTGGAAGAACAACATGTTCTCTGCTCCAGATATTCCTCCCTAATTTGATGTGTGTTAAACAGGTTATTTTAGTATCACCTTCTTATGGATATGACACAGTAAAAGCTTGAACACCCTCAAGGCTATACCCTCCCACTTCACACATTTTCAGCCACGTTGAAATGATTCAAGAGGAAGCACAGCCTCCAGCGGGTTGGTGTTTTGGACAAAAGTTTGCGGAGTGCATGTGCTCCCTGTATATGTGTGTGAACTGTCCAGGGCCAGGGCTAAATGTAAGTCAGCTGACTAAGGCTTCATTAGACAGTCTTGTAACCCTGGGCTTTGTAACTTCGCCTTCTGTTAGCTCAAGACGGCAACAAGGCGGTTGGACTACTAAAGGGGCACAGCATGTGAATAAATCCACACATGCACGTATTCACAAATTTTGAAATCCTTTGTGTCATGAAGCTTTCACCCTCTTTTATCAGATAGCAGCTGCTTCCTGAAATGTAGTGTGGACTTTTACAAAGAGCCAGAGGCAAAAGATAAAGCTTGCTACACCGATTATAACATTTCACACATTAATCCAATCATGCTACAATGAGAAAGCAGAAAACTTTCACTTCAAAGTTAGTTAGATTTAAAAAACGTGACACAGTTAGAAATTAATCAGCGTAATCAGGAACAATAGCATAACATGAATTATGTAATCACAATTTTCCGAATAAGATGCGATTGCAGTTTTCATCAGTGTCTGTGGATATTTTAAGGTCCCTGATTATTTGTTTGTCCAGACCACAAAAGCATATGATCTGCTGTCACACACACACACACACACACACACACGCGCACACACGCACACACACACACACACACACACAGACACACAGTTAAAAAGCAACATAATCCTACAAACGTAGTGACAGCCATTAAACTGTAGTTTGGTTCAGCAGTTACAGCTTATGTTCGTATCCTCATGTGACTCGTAAATTAGATTCTTGACATCTGCATCAATTTCGATTAAGAGAGCAGTAGCAGTAGGGAAGACGAGAGGGGCAGATGTGATGGTGTTGTGAGTAATGTGAAGAGAGTTGAGTTTAATTATTTATTATGTTTTCTGGTTTCTATACCTCACACAATTTTGTTTTTTGTTTTTTACTTTCTCTTTACACAGAAAATTAAAAAAGAAAGTTTTATTTGATTTATTTATTTGATTTAAATGTCCTCCTGTTACTATTGTGGCTAACTCCCTCTGTTGGTCTGCAGACAGTACATTTCCATGTGTTTGGCAATAAGGAACTTTATCAGGATGGCATGTTTGCAGATAGGATATTAGGATAGGAGTGTGAAACAACAATGGGAGAAAAATATGAATTCTCTCAAATATTTCGAAAAATAAAGTGACATACAAACTCCAGCTTTTGCCAGTCAATAGCAGTTTCTCAGTTTGAAGCACATTTCTTATTCCTCAAAGGAGAGGCATGGGTAGTGACAAGGACATGACCAATTTCTTCTCTGCAGGACAAAGTCACCCAAAACTGTAGCCTAAATAATATATTATTTTTCTCTTGAAAGCCTCCTGTGGACAAGCGTCTATTGTTCAAAAATACAGTTCAAGAATAGTCAAGCAAAGATTTAAGCTGGTCCTGGTAGATGGTCTAAGGCAAGCTAAGGTAAACTTCTCTTTTACCACCATATTTCTGATCTGAGGGTTTAAAAAAGTGACTGGATGTAAGAATGTCTCAGTTAAACCAGCTAACAACACAACAATCAGAATGCAATTGAGTATTTAGGTCCATTTTGCAGTGCACCTCAAAGAAGCCTGCATCACAAGGTCAATTATTCTTCAAGTGTAAAATATTGAGGGGGAAAAAGAGAAAAGTCAGCTGGAGAGACTTGGTGTTATGGTCTCCAGGTCTGATCATGAAGCGTGACGGAGGAGATGAAACTGGGTGGGTGAGGGTGGGGGGAGAGAGTTACAAGCAGGCCGGGAGAGAAAGAGAAAGGCGTGATGGAGGGAGACAGGGATGATGAAGGCTGGTCATAAACAGGAGCTACAAGACTTCTGCAGTCTGTTTGTGCCAAAGAGGAGCCGACACTACAGACCACCTCACGCTGTAGTCAATGATCAATAAGCATTCATTTTTTTATGGAAGACAAGCCAACATACATGTCATGTGCATACATGAACACACTTACAAAAGAACTGAGACAGCAAGCAAGCAGTCAGGTGAAACTGAAATAATATCTTGTTTTATGTGACGTTTATTTGATTTGAACTGTAACAAAAAACTAGAACTTCATTTTGTAATTGTATTTCAGCTCAAAAGCAGAAGAAGCAGCTTTGTCCAGTAAAATAATATATGAGGAAATGTTTAAGATGTTAAATTAGATCATGTTAATTAGGTATAAATCAATACATGGTTTTATCAATGTAGGTCAAAGGCCATTCACACACGTGCTGAAACAGGCTCTTCAACTCTGCGCTAACATGTTTCTATTCTGTGCTAGTCTACGTGATTCCTTTCTCCTCTGTTAACCTGCCCTCATCGGACTCCTGAGCCACTCAAATGCAGCATGGTGACTGTCAGCAGTTTGATCTGTTTCCTGTAGTCGGCTGCTGCACTCCATCTCCCCCATTATCTTCAGCAGGACATTCCTGTAGGATTTATACCTGCCATTTCAGCTCCATGGTCAATATTTATGAACTACATTACTGCATTACAGAATGTGTAGCTGCCGTGCATTTGAGTCAGGGCCCCATCGATCCTCAGCTCAAAGGTACTGAGCTTAGAGAGCAGACACAGAGCTTTGTTCCCAACACTTTACAGGGCTTTAAACCGGGGCTCAGGGGTCTCTGTAGTGTCCCTGCTGGAACAATAAATATGTCCTCAAGTCTGCACATGCTGACAAGATGTGCAAGATGAGTGTGTCTGCTGCTGCTCACTAGTGGTCAAAAGAGAGACTGCACACTTCAGTGTCTCTCTCAGCACAAGTAACAGTAATAATGGAAGCCTTCCTGACACTAATTTACCACTAAAGCACATGTTTTTTTACACTGCATGATGATGGTTATAAATATTAAAGTCTCTGTTTCTCTGCTTTAAGTTATTTAGAGTAAAGTACAGCTTGATGTTGTCTTTATTCCTGATCAACATTTAACTTGAAGGTCATATCGTGTCATCATCATCTAAGTGAACTTGGCTATGGTATGCAAAGTGTGGCTGCAATGAATCGGTTTTATAATCAAATGAACACATATGTATGAAATGTGTGAAGTGAAGTTTAAATTCCACCGAGTTCAGAGCACTTTGAGCGCCTACATATTTTGTGGCTTCATTTCCCCTTTATGAAACTACTAATGGTAAAATAAAAATAAAAATAAGTAAGCAACTGTAGCCGAGCTGTTATGAGATTGTACAAGAGAGTGTGACAGGTTTGGAGAAACATCTAATCAATGGCTCGACTATCCTCAAGGTTTAAATCTTGTATTTTGGTTTGTGGATCCAAATGATCTCAACATCATATATTGATTGGAAATATTTTTTTAGAACACAATTTAGACAACTGGAAACTTTTAATGCATAACTGGGTTTGTTTATCCTGATACGTTTCTAAATTAACACAACCTGAAAAGTCCTTAATTTATTTAACAGTGAAGTTCAAAGCAGATTAGTTCCGGCCGATGGTTTTGAAAGTAACCTGAAAACACAGGCAGAGGGAGGGAAGAATTTCATCATAAAAAATAAACAAAACAAAAAAAGAGAGAAGCTTATCACTATTTTCCAATAATGCCAGCTTTCCATTCATCCATTCTCTTCTGCTTATCTGGGTCGCGATGGCAGCAAGCTAAGCGTTGCCCACCACATCCCCTCTCCCCAGCGACATTTTATATAGCGTAGGTCCTCCTGGGGGATACTTAGGGCATTGCCAGGCCAGAAGGGATATAAAATCCCACCAGTACCTTCTGTGTCTACCCCAGGGTCTCCTCCCAGATAGACGTGCCTCAAAGACCTCCAAGACATGCGACCAGAAGGCCTTCTAATCAGATGCACAAATCACCTCAACTGGCTCCTTTCACACCACCATTAGAGCTTGATTCTAAAACAGAAAGTTTTGTCCACAATGAGTGTTTGGATTACTGCACATATACAATATGTGCTGGGTTATCTGTAAAATTGATATTGTTCAGCTGAATTTCGCCTCCATATATTCCAACATACATTAAATATCTTCTGTTAAAGGCTGTAATCTCTTCAGTTTCTCAGATGTACATGTTGGCCATCAAACCACATAAACATAATGTCCATTATGAATCACACCAGAGATTTATATGCAGAACAGTTTGTGTCAAGAGACGTGCGATCACATTTCTTTGAATGTTCCGATGAGAGTTATAACAAGAATATGATCAGAACACATCCCTTAAAGCCACCACTGATTATTGCAAGGGCTATTTCTACACATTTTCATGAAACTGATTAGAAATAACCTGAAGCCATGATGAGGATGAGAAGATCATCTGTGACGGGAAGAAGAAGCTCAGAATATCACTCAGATTTTATCTTGAGACGAGTAAAAGTGGACAAGATAATGAGTTAGCTTTGCACGGCTGTTTGACCCTCAGGCTGAGAACTTTTAATGGAAATTAGTCTGCTGGTTATTTGGAGAAAAGACGAAAAGATAAAAAAATAAAATAAAAAAAAAAACAGAAGGATACCAGAGTTAAATGAACAGTTGTAAACAATCAGTCACATATATTGTATTCAAGCTGTTGCTGTCGATTTTGATGCATGTGCCATGTGAAATGGCAGTTAAATTAGACACTTTAATCCAATAGCTGTGATTCGAGCTGTAAAGGGGTCTTAATTAGTTGCTGGTGGCAGAAACAGGCCACAGCAAGGCCACACAGGCTGCATATGGTGGACTCTGGGTGGTGTAAATGAGTCTGGAATGAGAGGCATAGAGGAAGAAAGCTGTGAGAAGACGGGCTGGAGGGGACATGGAGGGTTTGAGGATGTGAACGCTGCAGAGTTGAGCAGGGTCACAGAGTGTAGCGTGACAGCAAGAACAGGACATGCTGAAGGAGAAAAGGGGACGCTGAGAGCTTTCAAAAAGAACTGATGGAGGGCGGAGACAGAGGAGCGGTGGGAGTAGACGAAGCAGTAGGAAGAAGGGCATCATGGGAGGAAGGCTAAACTGTTTGGATGGGTTTAAAGGGTAAAGAGGGAAAAAAAGAGAGATGTGACGAGCCTGCATGCCACCATCAGATGTGAAGTTTTTGAAGCTTTATTTTAGATACAAGGATGAAAATAAAATGCTACTCTGATTGTAATTGTTTGATAAATATAGCTCAATTTAAGATGTTGTCAAGATGTTAATTAACACGTTGAGTCCCTAACAAATAATGTTTAAAAAAAGAGAAAATATTCCATTAGAAAATTCTGTGACCTGTACCAAAAAAGGGAGCACTGACAGTAAAGCACAGGGACAATTTGAAAGGCCAAAAATATTTGTAATCTTAGTGGAGTTGAGGCAAACTGCAGTGAGATTAAAACTGAATCACATTCACATTTTTGGCTGCTTTCAATTTATTTATGGTGGAAAAAAAAATAGATCAACTCGGATGAAGGGGTTAAGCTGGTGCTAAATTTACACCAGACGCAAACTGTTTAATAATACAGGTCACTGTCACACTCGGTGCAACGTCAGACTACAGGTCGTTTAAAGCAGACGTCTCATCAGTGTGAGTGACAGCTGATGAGGTGAGACTGAGACCAGATAAGAGGAAATAAAACAAAACAAACAACACAATTCATGAGGAAAGAAAAGATTTTAACCCACCAAAATGTGTTTATATAGCACGTCCTTTTTGTCCTCTGTTAAAGAACCTTTTCTGTCTCTGAAGTAAATACTCAATAAATGAATAATGGCTCTCTTCCAGCAATGCATAGGGATGTTTTGAGATATATACCTCTAATTAAGAAGTTCATTGAAAGCTCCCAAAACTTTTAGTCCAATAAAGAAGAAAAACTAATAACAGGGATAATATGGTGAAAAACTGGGCACTAAGGCTGTGGAAACAAGTTCTGTAAAGACATATGAGCACAAGAATGTTAGAGGATGTTTAAAAGAGACAAAAGAAACATCAAATACCCAGAGAGATTTATCAGAGGAAAGAAAAACTGTGTACGAGGTTGATGAGGATGAGCCGGGACAGTCCTGTCTGACACACACTGTTACAGCCACACTTGCCCTTTTCCTTTTCCTTTCCTGTCTCCATCAGGCCCTCGAGGTCCTTCTGCTTTGTCCAAGCTGTCTGACCATGCCTGCTGTTGTTTAACAGTTTGTCTGGCTGCGTGATTGTACAAAGAGAGACACTCAGGACAAAAGAAAAACAAAAACGACAGGAAAGTATAGAGGAACAAAAAAAAAAGGGTGAAAGGAGGACAAGAGAATGTCCTGTGGCTGCCGGCTCAGCTGAAGACGCTCTGAAACACCAGCCCTCTGAAAGTGACACTGTGGGGACGACTTCTCCTCCTGTGAACCTGACTGATTCCTTTTACGCTCTCTCACTTTGCAATCACTTTAAGTTTCTAATTTTGTTCATCTGCTGGACAAAAGTAATGCACACATGCGTAAAAACAAACATTTTCTTGCACAATGCTTCTTCATCAGACACATCTTCAATTTGAAATCATTTGTAAAAGTTTGTTAAGTTGTTCTTACAACGGGTTGTGTTTTTTATTTCTTTGAACCTCATTATTTCACAACTCTTTCAATATCATTCACACACATAGCGGCTCTGTGTATGGTGTGAATAGATTTATACAGCTTAAATGCAGAACATAAACACTGATAAGGTTTGTCGATATACTTCATGTATCCATTTTATATTTCATCTAAACCAGTGCTTCAAACTGATGTAATTAAGGCTAATAATGGCTGGAAAGTTTACAGAATATCTCCTTTATTAGGTTTGCAAAATGTAAGAGGCACTTTCTTTTTTCTTTTTTTTTTTCAAGGTTTTTCAATCCATGTGAAGACATTAGCACCCTTCAACACCCCTAATTCAATTAAAACGTATCACAAAGAAAGCAAGACAGATAAGAAGCAGATGAAGTGGACAGTGTAACTACTTGATGTATGCAAAAGTGGCTTCAGGTCATGAAGAACGCAAAAGAAACACTAACAAATGTATTTCTGCCATGACAGTAGGAAATCAAACAACATGACAATGCCTATGCATGTTCACTTAAAGCAATTTTAGACCCAAGCATGTTTATTTAA
This sequence comes from Labrus bergylta, assembly GCF_963930695.1. NCBI lineage: Eukaryota > Metazoa > Chordata > Actinopteri > Labriformes > Labridae > Labrus > Labrus bergylta. Next base: position 15,197,185 of record NC_089203.1, on the reverse strand, counting down.
CAAGGTTTTAAGAAAGGGTTATTATAGCTTTAGACAAACACACACACCTTGGTAAATCCATCCGTTTAAACACAGCTGGGTAATTACACAGAACATTTTTAAATAAAAAGCAAAGGTCACAGGTTGACCTTTTAGTTTTAATTTGAATGCCGAGGGATAATACCTCCAAATGTTTGTTGTTTGGCACTGAATGTCAACAAAGCTGGTTTAAATGTCCATCACCATCTTGCAGGCAGAATCCTTTCCTGTGCCAATGGGAATGGATTCGCTGCTATTAGGTCTGACAGAGAGAAAGTCGAAGGCCAACAGGGAAAAAAAGGCAGAAAAAAGAGAAAGAAATTACAAGACTTACAACAGAATGAAAGAAAAAAAGAATCCTGTTTCACCCCAATCTGGGCCTTTAGATGCAGACTATTCCTCAGATTTCCTCTCCATCTTGTTAAATAAGAAAAAAAGAGCATTTGTGCAAATACACTCACCGTCTCTGTCAGACTGAAGCACATCAAGCAGCGCAACTGTGTCCCTGTTTCTGTTCTCTTCCCTTCCCTTCTCTGCGCTTGACACTCCCTCATCATACAACGTCAGTTCTGGAGCTTTTTAACATTTCATGCTAAGCTGACTTGAGTGTATATATATATATATATATATATATATATATATATATATATATATATATATATATCTTTCTCCTTCTTAGCTGAGTTTATCCCTCTAGTTTCACCCATCACACCTTCTTTCCATCATTTCTCCTATAAAACCTTTTTTATGCTCTCTACCTTGCTTACTTCTGGCATTTTGTCCCTCTTTTGGATGCCCTATACAGACTCATTCAATGGAGTTTGACCTCTGAGCCTCAAAAACAAACTTGGGTGACTTCACATCCCCGTCCACAAAACTGATTGGGCTTAAAATTGAGAATAGTTTCACTTGTCCTCAGTCTGTTGGCTTCTTGACCTGCCATTTGCAAACACTCTAGGCCCTTTGTAGGCTACATTTACAATCATTCGTTTTGCTGAACGCATCACATCAGACACACGTGTGTCCTGTTGTGACATAAACCATATTGCAGAGGAAAAAGCACAACAAAGGACACTAAACATATTACAAATGGTTTCAAACTGTCGATGTCCCATGAAAACTACAGGACATTTTGTCCTCCCCTAAGCACTCTGATCATCTCCCCTGTTGTGCATAATGTATGTCAATACATGTCCTCAAGTGTATGTGTCCATCAGTATGAATACACTCATTCTAATTAGACAGGTTTTATAAGGAGTGTCTAATAAGGACTGACTATGTGGCAAAGTGGACACACACATCCTATACTGCTTCAAACTAAAACATGTATGTGCATACACACTGATGCAGCTGAGAGTGTGTTCGCTGCATGCACAAAGTTTCATGAAATATTGAAGGAGTCAAATCAACTAAAAGCCATTTCTGTCTCGTGTTAGCTAATGCTGTATGAAGTATTACTATAGGCACTGTGCATGTATGGCCAAGGTTAGCAAAGGATGCGGTTAAGGAATTTAGACGGACACAATAAAGACAATTCAGCATCAATGAGATGGTTAAAAGGGGTTAAAGGTTTTGCAGAAGAAAATAGAGATTACAGATGTTTCAGTGAGAGGTAATGTATTCAGATAAAGCAATACGACTGCACATTTACCTGAATGAATGGGTCAGTCTTGAAGGCGCATGCTTGACAGTACAATCCCAGGTATACCGCTGTGCATTAATAGCTTTCCATTATTTGAATCGGGCAGACTCTGCAGCCTTCAAGACTCTATTATAGAGCTGCTAATGCTTTAAGCTGCCTGAGTATTGTTATGCGTACAAAATCAATTAAGTGACTAAATAGGTCATTTATAGCTCAGCAGAGAAAATATGTGATCTAAGTGTATGTGTTTGTATGTGTGTGTGGGCTGCATCTTTCTTTAGACTTAATTGAGATGGTGTGAGGATAATTAATCAGGTTAGTAATATTTTATTTGATGCTAAATTTACCAAAATTCACATTATTCATAATTAACAGTGTACTGACAAACACAGAAGCAAGAGGCAGATATTTTTTGTTCCAATGATATTATTTATGTTTTAACAGGGTTTTAATCCCACTCGCTGAAATACACAACTTGTTATAAAATAAGGAAACTGGACATCAAGAGTGAACATGGAAAAAAAAAAAATGTTCAAAGAGACATATTTGCAGTCGGACTTACAGACCCCTCGCGGTTCTGTCTGAGCCAGCCATGTTTGAAAACCATTTCAATATTCCTAACTTATCACCTGTGAGTCACTGTGACTGTGAGTCAGGTCGCTAGGTTTGGCCCTTGGGTGTGTGTGTGTGTGTGTGTGTGTGTGTGTGTGTGTGTGTGTGTGTGTGTGTGTGTGTGTGTGTGTGTGCGGGACGCATGGACGCGAGAAGGCGGGGTGTGCAGAAGTTGTTCATGTCGGGAGAGCGCACCGCGCGTCCAACCTATCCACACTCGGGAGCGCAAAGGAACATGTTTGTCTAATCTCGAGGCTACACAGACGCCTGTAGTAGATTGCAAGCAAGACTTCAATCAAATTCATGATCTTTTATCCGCAGAAAAGAGTAAGCGCTGATGTATCGATGAATTTCTACGGGAAACTAATCAGTGTCCTGCTGCTGGTGCTCCTCGCAGCGCAAGGTAAGACACAGCGCGCCGTGGATCGCTCCTCGGCTCGGAGGAAGTAGCATCATCTTTGTGACTTTAGTAAACCATCAATATTAGAGCTAATGTGATAGATCTGTCATCTTGCTTTTCTTTAGCCAAACCTTACGTTGAAGTTCGTAGCCGGCTCCCAAGTTACCGCCCGGGTGCGTTGGCTGAAATATCAGAGAAGATAAACAAGCTCGATGACATAAGTTTTGAAAATTGTAAGCGGGCAAAGCATGCAAACTTTACTTGTTTTTTTAAACAAGCGGGATGACGTGTAAAGCCAAACTTTGGCGCGATGATGACAACTGCAAACACGCTCATACGTTTTGGTGTAAACCGATGTGCCTCCTTGTTTGCGTCGTTTGCTGCGCCATCAAAAACGTATCCTGAAAATGAAGAACGAGGGCGAGATATCGTTGCCTTCCTGTCAAACAAAGCCTGTAAATAATCTTTTGAAACTTGCAGGCTATAGTCACTGCTGTGGGTAGAGGTGAAGACTGATGAAACTTACATGACTTACATGTAGACGCATGGAGTAGGCTAATGGATGCATTTCAGCCTCCACACAGGGTTCAGTTTTCTTTGGAGATAATGATCTGTGGTCATGACATATAGCTTCATGGTTAATATCTCAGCCCCTCGAGCTACCGTGAAGCAGCCATCCATGCAAATAACGAGCAAATGCATGGATGACATATGTTTCTTTTCTGCAGCAGCTCAATGATTGTCAGTGTTTATGTTAAGCCATCGTCCTCCAGATGTGGAGGGATGTTACCCCCCCCCCCCCCCCAGGTCAGAGGCCAGGGTTAAGGGTTTGATCAGTAGAATTATTTATACTTTTAAGTGGTTGCAAGTGAAAACCTGAAGTGTTCTTAGAATAAGCAAATATTGAAGTTATGAGGAAAACTCACATTTCCCCTGTGGTTTAGTTTGATGTCTGTAGCTTCTGACATTAAGATCACAGCAGTAGCACTCTCTCAGGTTGTCTCTGTTTTGTTTTTCTCCCCATTTGATCCATTTAGCTAGTTTCTTTTGTTTCCAAAATAACCTCTACACATTATTTCTCTCTCCCCCACCTCTGTTTCATGTATGGCTGACAGTCTCCTGGGTGCTTTAGAACAGCAGATTTTGAGATGATTCCACGAGTGGCTCTCAGGGGACCCAAGCCAAAACAAAGAAAAGATAAATGCATGATGCAAAACTTTGTGCTGCATTCACATGCAGATGAATGGTTATTTTAATCCTTCAACTCTTGCACACTCACAAAGAGTAGGCCTACACAGTTTCTTGGGAGAACAACTTTCCCGATGGGACCACAAAGCATAATGCGTATCTACCTATCTATCCATCTCTGTGGAAGATAAATGACTTGCTTTAAAGTCATAGTGCATATATTTTTGGCTGCCTGTTTGTTCTACAGTAAGTGCTGACTGCAGTTTTTTCACTTTCATGTCTGCCAGTCACTCAGTGTGGGACTGTAACGTGTGGGATGTCTCTTTAGATTTGAGATCTTTTCGATTTTTAGTAAGTTACCCTAAATAGGCACAGCACATAACTACAGGAGCAGTTAAGAAAATGTTTTTTAATAATTTCACCTTCAGTAATTTAAACATTTGTAAGAAAACAAACTTTTTTCATTGCTTGCAGCCATAGGCCTGCTTCACATGGAATAAAAGTGGGTTTGTTTTGCTTATCGTCTAGCTGTCATTTAGTATAAATATGCATTTCGAAATCAACTTAATAATTCAGCTCAAATTTAAAATGTCATTTGGAGCCTCCATGTATTTCCCTTGTTTTAGTCCAGCGGTCTTGTGTTAAACAATGATTTATTGGCCATTTTGTGGCAAATACATTTCAATAAAGCATTATCAAAATAACTAATAACAATTAAAAAAAACTTTAACTTCCTGTAAAATGTTTCAAATGTCATGTCCTGCCTTCTATCTCGTGATTGGTTCTATAACTTTAAAGGCAAATTAACCTCACGCAATGGTCTTATGAATTTTCTTTTTCGGGGGGGGCTTCAATGTAGTGATAGGACAGTGGATTGAGTCAAAAATCGGGAAGAGAGAGAGTGGGGAATGATATGTGGTAGAGGAGCCACAGGTCGGATTTGAACTCAATCCACCAGCATTGTGGACTGTAGCCAATAGGCTACCAGCGCCCCATGGTTGGACACTGTGTCTTGACTGCATACGAGTGTTAGATTTTGCGTTGTATCGCGCATGGTGGGATGCTCACTGTCCACGCTGCATCAGTTAAGTATTTACTTCTTTGCTCTGTGAATTTCAGTTTTCCCTGGAAAACACCACAACATGTGGTGTTTTGTATTGAAGGAGGACAAACGGAACATTAGTGCTTTGTATTGATGAGCTGTTGACAAAATTCACAACAACCAGGCTCCTCGATAAACGCCTCGTGGTAAGATGGATTAAGCTTTTTTTCCAGTGTTTCCAGTGTCCAGGTCTAAGCTCATTCAATCACGAAAGATATCATTGCTTATTAAGTGACTGTGTGGAAAGGTTGGTTCAAACTTAAGTTCTTTAACATCCCTGCCTTATTAAATGAGCTTTTATGTGTAATAACAAACTGAATCAACAAAGTGTTTGTTCATTAAAATGTATTTTAAATACTAACTTACCCTGGTAAGTTAAAAAATGGTAAGTTAGCTTAAAGCTAGCAAGTAGCTCTCTTGCTTTTGCTGTCTACTTAGCCCTTTATAAAGGGTCTGACTGAATTTATCCATTTTGATAGCAGTGAAATTATTATTATTATTTTTTTTAAAGATTTATTTTTGGGCTTTTGTGCCTTGCAGAGACAGGACAGTGGATAGAGTCGGAAACCAGGGAGAGAGAGCGGGGAATGACATGCGGAAAGAGGCCACGGGTGGAGGTGAACCAGGGCCTCCCACTCGAGACGACAGCCTCAATACATGGGGCGCGCGCCCTAACCATTGCGCCACCAGCGTGCCCCAGCAGTGAAATTATTTATAGTGTAAAACAAATGGAGCAAAAAAGGAGGGACTACATTTTGTCACCATGCTATTGCATTTGCCATTTTAGAGCAGCAAGGTAAAGGTGGCCTGTTCAGCCATATTATTGCTTGTGTAAATGTCACTTTCTGTGGTCCAAGTAAATGAGTCATTTTTCCAGGGAAGAAGTCAAACTGTGCTTAAACAGACTGCAAGAAGATGAATAATTCTGGTTTTATAGGTTGAATTGCTATATGATTTTTTTTATGTTTTTTTACATCAAAACCCTGAGTGCAGTGTTGAGTTTGTCCCAGATGTGATCCTCTGTGGGAGCAACACTAAGTGCCGTCGTACTGTCACGCTTCAGTTGTCACGTAAAAGACACTAGCTTCACACGTCCTGCGACCTGATGCAGAGTCAGAGATGAGGGGAAGGGATGTGTCTCTGTACCACACCGTGGGATGGACTCTCACTCTCTGTCATTCTCTCCAGCTGGAGAGATTTGCTACAGCTGACTGCTTTGTCGTTCTGCCCTTGAACTGAACAAATTTCAAAAGGAACAAGAAAATAGTGTCGGAAAGGGATGACAGAGTGAATACTCTTACAGAAGAACAGATTTTGCAAGAGTGAAAGGAAATCTATTCTGTGTCCTTCCTCGCTGGAGGTGGATAACTCGACTATTTCTGGGGGGCAACCCCAGTGAGATGAAAGGATATTGCCCTAACTACCCTCTTTTCTCCACTATGTCCTCTACATATCCTCTCCTCGCATTGGCTGTTTTTTATGATTCTGTACTGGGGCTGTGTATGTAGATAAGTGCCTGAAAAACACACATTGACACACTCACACTCCCAGTGGGGGTCCGATTAGCAGGCGACAGAAGGTATTGTCTCCTGCCATGCAGGATCAGTAGGTTTGTCCCTGTGACAGAGGAAATGCTGATCCCACCATTCATGGGATTGTGGTATTTTATTCGAAATATTATCTGGTTGTAGAAGCTTGAATGTTAGGTGTGAGAGATCTTTACAGCATGGGGCTGCTACTAGGAGTTATGACATTCATAATAAAGTCACAGCCAGTACAGTTGACTAAAGTGCACATCAGCAGACACTGACGGATTAAAATTTGTGAAATTGCATGATGCATTTCCCTGCAGCATCTTGACTACATCATCCCCAGCAGAAATAGCTGAGAGAGATGTCCAGCCATGCCTGCATTATACTGATCTGATCCGCATCATGTTTCAGGCTTTATCTCACTTGACTGTGCATTTTAATTGGCTGTCTCTGTGTGTTGACAGACTAAAGAGGATCTGCCATTTGAAACAAGTTCAGCCTGTAAGTAGCAAGTGTGGGCTGCTAATTTTCCCAAAAGATACTCTAATGAAGAAAAGTCTCCTGAATCTCTTGAATCAGTAGAGGTTGTTGTGTGGCCACTAAACGGCAAGAGTCAAACATTCTTTATTTTTCGTTAAACCCATTTAGCTGTGATCTGTTTCTGCCTATATGGTGTTAAGTCTGTATGCGTTGCAGCCAGACTTAAATGCTCTTCTGAGCTTAGAAGTTGAGGACAGCTCCCTGGTTTTCCTCCCAGAAGCAATAGAGTTGCTTTACAGTCTGACAGGCAATCAGTGTGTACATGTGTGTTACTGTGCGTGTGGCTTAAGGACTGTGTGGCGGCCTCAGGATCCTCTTAACGCGATTGTCGTGTGATTATTGCTACTGAACCCCCTGCTCCTTTCCTCACACACATACTACATAACCACAGGCAGATGCAGCCCCCCCTATGGATTGGCTTACCATCATACCCCGCTTCCAACCACCCAGCACACACACTTTCATTCTCTGCTTCACACACACACTTTCACATATCCTGCTCCAGACAGCCCTTCTGCCCAAGTCCTCTGGGATACCCTGGTGTTGAGTGCTGGTGATGAACTGATTCATGCATTAGGATGGATGGAGAGATTGTAAGAAGTAGAAAAATAGAGAAGTGGTTGAGCAAACAACAGAGGCCTCAGATAATGGACAGGGACAGCTTTTTGCCACTCGTTTCCTTCCCCCGTACTTCAACCTGAACAGAGGTTTTTGTCAGTTGAACCAAGTTCCTTTCCTTTAATTGTCTTTTATATTTTCCCATGTGTCCAAAGTACTTTGTGTATGTCAAGCTGATGCAAGCTATTAAATGTTTCAGCTGTGCATATAATGGGATTAATTATTGATGTATCTGTTTACTCAAGGTTGTTATCACATAAATTAGGCCTTTAATACAGTATGTCATGGCTGCCCTGTGTTTGGCAGTATAGCCTAATGGGTGTTTGATGTCTTGGTACTTGAACAGAAGTCCAGACTCAACACATGGAAACTTATAAGGAAAGGAATTAAGTAACTTCTCATTGTTTCAGACTTCAGCACTGACATCCAGTCTACATTTTGTGAATGTTGAACGCTGAAATAAGGTAAGCCAGCCGTTGGTGGGTATAGCTGTTCAATATACAAAAAGGAAAAACCAAATGGAGGACGCCATTGCACGAGCTATGTTTCAGGGCTATCTCTTCAAGCTGTTCGACAGGAAGTTAAGTGATGAAAAGAGAGGCATAAGATAAGATGGAGCATAAAGGCCACTACATGTTTATTTGGGCGTATGAAAGATCTTATGAAAATAAACAATGATGCAGTTAGTGATGCGAGAGCAACCGACTTTTTCACTCTGATTTCTACCAACACACAAACCCAAAACTTTTACTTTTAACCTGACAGTTAAATTCAGATTAAAAATCTTAACTGGTCGCGCTGAAGCTCATTTGACTCACTAAACTAGAGAAGGTCTCAGAGTGGGACATGAGAGGGAAAGAGAAGCAGGTATTGAGATTGTTTACTATAAAATGTGTTTCTAAAACTAGTAACTAAAAAGAAGAATAAAAGGGGAAACTAAAACTACACATTTTTTATTTCTTCAAAATCAACGCTTTTTATTTGAATGTGCTTTTTTTCAAAAGCTATCTTTATGTATTTAGTTTTTGAATACAAACCTACCTTTACTTAAAGACATTATTTATTTGTTTCAATATTTATTCATTAGAATTATTGCATGATTATTACATTATCAGAGTACCCTCTACTTTTGGATTAATCTTTCTTTATCTTCATACAATGAATCATATAACAAGTAAGAAGTGAATATGGTTTCATGGTTATGGTTGCATTTTCTAGAACCACGCCTCATTCATTTTTTATTTGAATGCCCCTGGCCTAGCGGTTAGGTCACTCCCCATAAACAGAAGCTGTAGCCCTCTAAGCAGGGCCAATGGTTTAAGTCCGACCTGTGGCTCTTTTCTCACAGGTCATTCCCCCACTCTCTCTGATGTCCTACTCTATCCGCTGGTCTATTCAAACAAAGGCAAAAGCCCCAAAATTAATCTTAAAAAATAGAAACAAAAGAACTGTGAAACTTAAATGGGCTGGGATCCATCAACTGCTCTAGAATTAAGAAATTATTTTTCATTTCTTTGTTTTTGCACAGATATGCTCTGCTCTAAATAGGGCATGGTTTTGGTTTTCTGCTTTAGTCTTGTGGTATTATTGAGACGCGTAAAGCTTTATCTAAGCCTGTAGCCAAAGCAAGCTTGATGGTCCCCTCTTGTTGAGTTGTAACACCTTTTTGGATTTCCCTCTTGTTATCATCAAAGCTCTTTCTTTGACAGAGCCAGCCAGATACTGGTTTTAGGAGAAAAAAAAAACAGAACATTTTCCCGCATCCTCTGTTTCACTGTGAGAGCTTCCTGCTCACAATGCATCAGCTGTACTGTGTAGTACAGAAGCAGGTCTTCCATTGATCCATCCAGCCATTTTCCTTTCACTTAACCTTGTCTGGGTCAGCAGCCCAGCATCCTTTCGTTGAAAATTTCCTTCCTCTTGATGGATCTTGAATTTTTCCAGTCAATGTGGAAAATGACACTTCAGAGGAAGATATTGTTGGGCTTCTTGTTTTCCACCATGAGAGACTCCTGTCAGAATGGCAGGAACTTTGAATTAAGAAGCTCATCTTGCTTCAGTTTTTAATGTATCTTTAAGAAAGGTTTGAGCGATGTGGCCTAATGATAAAATCTCAGATTTTGTCACACCAGCAAGTTTTGCTTTTATTTTAACACTGAAATTAAACAAAAGCAAACTGATGTCCCTCCGAGGATTAAATGTCTCTTTTGGGGTTAAAATGCAAGCTGTAAATTTGCAGTTTCAAGCTACGGCTAAAGTACAAATGAGGCAGAGCAACTTCAGAAAAATACTTGTGGCTGAGTGGCACATACTTGGGGCCAGCCAGCAACTTGGAGGTAAACAAGGAGGGAGATTATGAACTATAGGAGTGCAAAGGGAGTGGCAGAGTAAGTTAAAGACAAAATCTTGATTTTCATTGTTGAACATCTTGATTTTCCACAATCCCGACTTACTGATAACTGGTATTTTGCCAAGCCCTACTTTAAGATTTACTACAGTTGTCAAGTTATTAGATCTAATGTTTCCATTATCTCATTGCTTTCCCACCACTTAGAGCTCCAGGCTTTCTGTGAAAGTATAGGGCTGAGGATTAGCTGGATAATTTATCACAACTCACCTCCTTGGGCAATGGATATCTTCCCTGAAAGGTCAGAAAGCTGCTTTCTAGTTCCTCATGGTACTTTGACTTGGAATAACCATCAGTAATGGTATTTGTAACATATACTCAGTCGGACCTGGTTAAAATGTGGGACACTTTCATTTGTAAATAACCAGGTCAGATTTTATACGTCTAGTGAATGCCAACTTTTCTACAAAGGTTGCTTTGGTAACCATGTAGGTTCGTTACTAAGTATCCTGGTGACACGGCTCTCCATCGTGAAAGCATGCATCCTTCCCTCAATATTATCATTAAGTCGGAACACTTCTGTTGAACCAGACATCCCAGTGGCTGAGAAGGAGGATTTGCTGCAGCAGACTGGTTTACCTCCTTATTCAGGCTTCAAGTCTGAAATCTGATTTGCACTTCCACAGAGTCCAGATTGAAATTTGAGCAACTTTCAAATGCGACTTGTATTCGATGAGCAAAAATTATATTCTACACTTTCTTTTTGCTGTTAAGTCTTTCTGGTTTCAATTTTAACATGCAAAAACGTGGAATTGAGCAAAATGGCTGCTAATTCAAATTATAATCTGTTTGAATGGCCAACAAATATAAAGACCTCAATCAGCCAACACAAAATGATTTAAACTGAAACTAAACAATGTAACAAATGCATTTCAACTTGAAATGTATATATACATTCAGTAAGTTATAAGTGTGTGTCATTATAAACTGGTGAACCATTTACAGCAATACAATAACAGAAAATACCACGCTGACAGAAGATAAATATCCGTCTTCAGGGAGATAATAAATTATGTGCCAAAAACTGTTTTGCTAAATGTGTTGGTGCTGACAGATAGCCCTTTAGCAAGACTATTTCATAATGTACACACATTTCAACACAGTTGTTTATATGAAAAGTCTTGGTGCATGTTAACACCAGGTTGTATTAGAGCACAGTCCATGTAAACACCTGAAATCTTCAATTGGAAGGACTTCAGTCAGAATAAAAATAAAGTGGGCGTTTAACCACAGCTAATGCTGCTGGCATGCGAGATCAACAGACCTCCTCCAGCCTCACTGCAGGAGAGAAAAGTAGACATTTTCACGGATTACTAAAACAGCAGCTGCGACTGCAGTTCTTTAACAACCAACATTCCCTCCCACTTCAGAAAGACACAAATCCAAAACTCTGATAAGGCCAGAGTGTTGCAGCAGGTTGTCTCATCTCATTTACCTTTAAGCCTGCTGTGCTGGCTGACTGTCTTATGTTAACATCATTTATCAGTGCTGAGGATAAAGACAAAGACAATGTTAAAAGTATCCAATTATTTTGATGTGTGACTATGTTTAAAGGGACATTTCACAAGTTTTGTTTGGATTACTGTGTTTCCTCTGTCTCAATGGTGGAGAGGAGCTCTATGAAGGAATCCAACAACACAGTGTTTATTTTTATCCAAATGATCACTTGTCCTATCAGAACATCTGCAGTGACCCTTTCTTTTTGAATTGTCCTGTTTCTTTGTATAAAAAGGACTTTTTTTTTTCTTTTTTACAACATATGCAGATAATCTGACCTCAAAACTCTCACATCTTTTCAGATGAAATCATGTAAGCAAGAATTTCATGCCTCAGTGAAAACAAATCATATGCAGTGAGTCAAATCAAAAGGTAAATGTACACAAAGTATATAAATAGGCACATGTGCATACACATTGGCACACATGTAATGACATATGTGTACAGCATATAGACAAGCACTCATACATGAAGACACACAGGGCCAAGCGTGCACCATATGCTTAGTCGAAGTGTGACAGCACATGCGGTAATTGCCTTGGATCCTGTTGTGCGTCATTCAACATGTCACAGTCAGGGCATCAAAAACCCTGGAGAGCGAAGACACACTATCTAGCTTTTCTCTGCTTGTTCTTGCAGCCACTTTCCTCCTCCTATCGGCGCGCCCTCGCTCCCTCTTTGTACCCCTTTTCCATGCACTCACACACACACTGTCAGCAGTGTATTATTTGAGGGTAATTAGTTCCTTCAGTGTCCACCACTTGCTCCCAGGCCCATCCTGTTAAGCACATGCCTGATCAAAGAGCTTCCCACAGGCCATGGGTCTATCTGCTCTTTTAGGCTCCTGTTGCCGCAAGAGACAGAGACAGACTCAGTGTTTGGTTAGCTAATTCTAAATCAATGTGGCTCTTTAAGAGGGGAATGCATGACTGCTCGACTTAGCTTCATCCCCATCAGAACAAACCCTCATTACTTTGTCACAGCATTAGAAAGATGGGATGGAAAGGCACACTTTTTCGTTATCAATGACAGTTCTGAACCTTACTTCTTAAACTAGGGGAAAGTGAACTGTTACAAAGCAAGAACCATTTCGCTCATCATGACTTATGGAGCATATTTGGAAAATCCGAATGGTAGACTTTGGAAAGCAATGTTCACTATTTAGAGGGTGACAGCTACTAGATAAATATTTAATATCCATTCATTGTCTGCGGATGATACATCATAATGACCACGTCACTTAACTTATGTATTACATCACAATGAGATTGTGTATGTCTGAGAGAGAAGTTTGAAAAACTATTGGAGGATTTGTGTTGACATCTAACCTTAATAAATCGCAACCTTAGAACCAATTGGCTATCGTGGATATTCATATTTCTGGGAGCGATTGCTCCTCTGAGCCTTGAGTTCTGGCTACAACTTTCTATCAATGCAAAGCCATTGTTTACAGTCAAATTAGCAACTTTCAATAATTGGTTTTGTGGGCTTTCAGGATTGCCTGAAAAGGATTATGTTCCACCCCTTTTGCTCTCCACATAGGGGTTGATACTAGGGCTGAGCATTTACATTCATTTTAATTTCTGAATAGTAACATTACATTAAGAATGCGTAATTCATTTTAAAAAAATGTGTACATACAAAAGTAAAAAAATGTTGGGTATGGCTCTCCTGGACCCACTCCTTTGCAGCAGTCTTGAGGAGGTCCACCATGTTTTTTACGGTGTGCTGCCGATTACTTGAAAAATGACATGACCAAGTATTCGTACCATCCTTTGTTGCTTGTTTTAAAAATAAATACCAGCTCACTTCCAATAGCCTTATCCTGCCCTGGGCATTCTACATTTTCATGAAAAATGTGTAAATGGAGAGTAGATTAAATATGAACTCTTGTCCTTTTCTACTTATCGCCATCAAATGTTCCAATTTTGACATTATTACATTATTTGGTTTTATAAACAGGACAATCAGCCTAATGTGTACTTTACTTTAATTTGTATAATTGTATTGGTACAAATTACCGGCCTATTATTTTCAGTTTACCCAGCTAAGTCATGAGTGTGACTGCCTCCTCTCTAATGCTCCCACACACCCTACTGGGGTTTTGAAGACTGCAACCTGCTCCTGCAAGATTGCAATGAAGTCCTCGAGCCCTCAAAAAGTAAGGTACAAACCAAGCAATTAAACTCAACATCTACTGTACATGCAATACATGGACAGTTTTTTTTGGTACTCCCCAATGCCCCCAATGGACAGAGTTACAATCTACAACCCAGAAATAACTTCATTAAATTTGGAATCTGGATAAAGAAAGACATTTTTATTGCTATTAATGATGCCCCTCTGGCTGATAATTCTACTTTTAGAGCTACATCAAAAGGTGGGAACAAGTCTGTTTTCTGGGCTTTAATATGGAAGTATATGTGTCATCTGTGTCATTCTAGAACTGAATATTTATACACTGAAATTGTGTATCTGATTTCAACTCTTTACATTTTTAATTTTCATTATTTTTCAGTTTTCACAAATTCAGAATGAAAACTTTAATAGCTAATAATTCATTAGATCAAATTAAACTAAATACGATTAAACAAAAATGCTAACTAAAATGTTTTGAACATCGTGAACATTATTCCTGCTAAACTTCAGTTTGTTAGCTTTGTTGTTATGGAAGGCAAACATGAAGACATAAACGTGTAGCTAAAAAGCCCTCTCATGGTAAAGTCTGTCCTAACAGAGCTGCTCTTTGTAATGTGCACTTTTTCAAACATTTCATGTGTTGTAGTTTTAACTTGGTTTCTATAAAGGAGAATGTACATGTGCATTAGCATATACTAGATCTTCACATATAGTCTTTAATCAAACTGAAAAGTTTCATTAAGTTTTGCTTGTTACTTTCCAGTGGTCATATTTTTTTCTCAGTGTTTAAATAAAGCAAAGCAAGGCACAGCATAAAATAAAAGTAGCATGTAGAATCCACTGAGGTGAAAGGTCACGGGTTATAATTAACTGCCTTCAGATTAATACTACTTAAATCTTCAGTGGCAGGACAAAGCAGGGAATTGGGGAAGTGACTGTGCCAAGAGAGAAAAAAATATTGGCTTAGTTTTTTTTTTTTAAGTCACAGTGAACAAAAGGTCCAATTAATTGACTGATTATAATTGCCCTGTTTTAACCTTAGCCAATTAGAGGCTTAAACAAGGTTCTGGGAGTGCAGCGAATAAGGGAGTGGCGGGCAGTTTTCAAGTCAGGTACCAAGAGCTGAAATTACACAAGCGTCTCAGGAGAGAGGCCTTTTCGTTAAGCTTTAAGACTCAACTCATCTCTGCCAGTGACCTCAGAAAACTTCTGGAGAGCTCTGAAGCCACTGTGGTATAATTCAATGTCGTACCCATTGTGTATTGGAACTGGATCAGATATGTTTTAATACTTTTAGTTCGTCAACTCATCAGGATCATTCTGCCTGTAAAAATGAGACTAACAACTTCATTAAGTAAAATCAAAGCAGTGGAAAATATTTGGGAGAATAAACATGAGTGCGGAAAGGCGGTGTGACCTGATTTTTTATTCACATCAGTGGACTTGTGTTGCTTATGCCTCCATGATCGGCATCCTGTTTTTTCTGTTTTTGATCTTTCTGAACTTAAAAAATTGGTAAAACTCACACTGTAAAGTTAGGAGTGAGCAAGTTTTAAATCTAATGTATAGGTTACGTATATAAATACTTTTTCATCGTATGTTTTCCATTTTGCTGCAGCTTTTAGTTCACAACGTATTGTTGACCTTCATGTGGGTCTTAATTTTGTCTTGAGTTATGTGTTTGTTTGTGTCTGGTCATTGTTTCATGTGCACCAGATGTTATGATTATGTAAGTGTTTTAAATCGGTCTAGATTTTTTGGTTTGGTAGGCATATTCCACCACTGAGATGATACAAACATTTTTTTCAAAACCTGTTAATTGTGCAAGGCCTAATACTATGATCATTGTGTGTATGCATAATCAACACACTTCAGATACAGACACTTCTTCATATGACCTGACAGGGGAATAAAGTTCACTTACATCATCATTTCCCTGATCCTGGCAAGTCTAATTTTGTGAAACTAGACAGACTGTAATCTAAGATGTCTGCAGGATATTCATCCATACTCCCAATGGAAATAAAAAGACACACTGCTTCGTAAGATTACTGTAAACAGTGACAGTGAATATGAAATATTTGTCTTGGGATATACTGTTGGTTCTTCATAGAAAAAAAGGATACTTTAATAAAGAGCCAGCCTGAAAGTCCATTCCTTACTGAAGGTACATGAATAAGCTGGCTGAAGTTTTCTTATGGCAGTAGAAGACATGCACATTGCTATTAATGAAATAAATATATATTACCAATAAAAAGGGGGCGGCAGTAGCTTAGTCTGTTGCCGGTTTAAGTCCCGTTGCGGACCAGGTCTGAAAATTGGTCTGGTTGCTGTTCACCTCCTGAGCACTGACGAGGTGTCCTTGAGCAAGGCACCGAACCCCCACCAGCTCAGAAGCGTTTGTGCATCTGTGTGTATTTCAGCCTATGTGTGTGTAGCATGTACAAAAAAAGAGTGTAAAACTGAATTTCCCCTCGCAGGATTAATGCTGGGTATGGGAGAATGTCCCTCCGACAAAAAAGCCATTACTTCTTCAATTGGAAAAAAAACCTAAAAAAACCCCCAAAACACGCATCCTCCTACCCGATTTAACAATCTTATTATTCAAGCTAAGGTCAACTAGTTCTGTAGGCTGCAATTAA
This sequence comes from Labrus bergylta, assembly GCF_963930695.1. Taxonomy (NCBI): domain Eukaryota; kingdom Metazoa; phylum Chordata; class Actinopteri; order Labriformes; family Labridae; genus Labrus; species Labrus bergylta. The sequence continues at coordinate 15,180,848 of NC_089203.1, read as the reverse complement.
TCATTTCGGTTTATATTTCTAATTCATCATTTTTTTTGTCAGTCATGAACTTTTTGGCTAACTGTTTACCCTCAGATCTTTGTAACTTGGACAGCAGAACACATCAGTATTAACAGGGTATCTGCAGGTTTCAGCAAGTCAAATTTAAGACTTTTTAAGACCTTTTTAATGCCTCCTTGAATGAAATTTAAGACCGAAAACACTATAAATATAGGCAATCGTTGGGGGATCCCGCTGGATTACAACCCAAGCATAGCATGTGTGTCACTCAATGAGACTCCCATGAATTGCGAGCCCAAGTAAGGTGAATGCACTTGATCTCCGACCCAATATCGTACGTGCACGTCGAGTTGCTTATTTTTAGTGGCGTGGTTCAAAGCCTCGTCGAACATTAAAACAAAAAAAGATGATGAAAGTCCAAAACGAGTTATATAGGCCGTCTTGTCCTGTCCAGAAGTAAACGTGCTCGCGATTTGTGAGTCAGGGACCGTCAAACGGAAGAGATCTCCTATCCCCTCATTGGAGTTGTAAGACTGGTGCTTGACCACTGTGTTTAAAATCCACAAACCTCCGATTTCAGTGTTGGTGTCGCACCAAATGCTGCGCTCAGGTCAGTGCTAGTAGCAGCGGGGACCGTTGTCTCTCAACAGTCTTAACGCCCATGGTGCTGAGCTTGAAGGTCCTTTTGCACAGAATGCATCTGGCCTCGTCTGGGTTGGCAACAGACGTGAGCCAACTTCGAAAACGGACGTCGTCCAGCCAACTCTCAATAAATTTGCACTTACCCATAGTCGCAGACTAGCTAGCAAGCATGCAGATAACCATTTTTATCAGCAGGTAGTAGGAAAATAGCCTCTCTACATTTCCTTCTCGAAAAGTCCCGCAAGAAAAATTTAAGACCTTTGAGTAATGTATTTAAGACCAGCATATAACATTTTTAATTAATTTGAGACATGGCCTTAATTTTAGATACATGAATTTAAGACTTTTTAAGACTTTTAAAGGATGCGCGGACACCCTGATTAAACTTGACGTACAAATTATTAGGGTATGATGAAGACAAAATACAAAAAATACAAAAACAATATGGCGAAGCAGTTTTCCATTGCTGCTGGTTTTCACAGGGTAGAAAGTTTCCCATTAAAGAACCATGTTTTATTTAGTTGTTGTCAAGGAAACAACCTTTTCGATGGGTGGCTATTTGTGTCTATATGTGTGGTTCCCTATTTGCTCTTTTATTGAAGCATATCTTCGTAGGTTTCTAAAATGGTTCGTTCAGCTTTGTAAGTGCAATTTTGAGGTTTCAGGACTGTGTTGAATAATGTGTGAATCACTTCATGGATTGGAGGCTATGGTGGGAGACATTGACTCCTCCTTTACAAAAATATGTTTTTTATTACATTTTATGTAATTTCCCTTACTATTTCACCTGAAAAATATATTTAAAAAACATGGAATATAGTGTGACTCATTTCCAATGGTGTCATGTGTTTAGCTACCTTGAAGAAAAGGTTGAGGAAAAATTAGGGTTTTTTATTGATTGAACCGGAAGAGAATAAGATAAAGGTACAGAGGATGTTAAAACAGAAGACATTGCGTGCTACTCTTTGTAATATTGTGGTAATGGACAGAGGATATAAAGCCATTTGAAGCCACTGGCATAGTGTTTCTGAGGATCTGCTGGTGGTGTGAGTGTGTGCTGTCCCAAGTGAGGCCACATTTTCTGCTTGGACAGGCGTGGCTGTATGTGCCATCCAAGGCACCAGTGTTACTACTGGCAGTTTTCCTACAATATGAGCTTCAGTCAGGGGCGGACTGGGATAATAATTCAGATCGGGAGTTTCACTTATCCCAGGCCACCCTCTCCACATGAACCACTAATTGTGTAGGCTAACTGTGTCCCTAGTTCTACATTTAATAGTTAGCTATAATAGTTCAACACAAATGTTTATTCACCCGTCTCAACATACCAGTCTGTTACCAAAGTTGAACAAAAAACATGTGTAGACTTTTGCTGTGTCTGTGGCCAGGCCTTTTCTCTTTTTTATTCTTTCCCTCTTTGTTCCACCTTTCCTTTTCTTGTGACCGTCCATTTCACCTGGCGATAATGTTGTCAATGTCAGTTGAAAAGCAGCAGCTGGACTGTTGCTATGTGTGTCATGAGGTATGCTACAGAATGATATCATTTTCTGCTGACGGTTGCCAGGACACCACAACAACTCGCTGAGCACAGTAAACCAACCGCTAGAGTCCTTCTCGCATTTGATAAACCGTGCATTCAGAAAGGTCTATTCACTCATTGTTACTAAAAATAAATATTTGTCTGAATACTTTGAAGCAAAAAAATTGCTGCTTAAAATTACCTCTTGTGGCAAGACATGGTATGGCAATCTAGACTAATCTAGACCACTACTGTGAGACTATTGACAGGATAACCAAACAGGCTTATAAGACAGCTGTACAGTATGGTTTCTTTCTCTGTTTCACTAGGGTGCTTTACATCCAAGGGGGAGGACAGACTGTTTCGGAGGTTGTTCAGGAGGTACAACCAGTTCATCCGACCGGTGGAGAATGTATCTGACCCAGTCACCGTGGAGTTTGAAGTCTCTATATCTCAGCTGGTCAAAGTGGTAAGATGAAATTCAACAACTTAAAAAAACTATACGCTATACAAGTGTAATTTAACCAAAACACCTTTATATATTTTTGGCTAATCTACCCCTTTGTGATTTTACAGGATGAGGTCAATCAGATTATGGAAACCAATCTGTGGCTGAGACATGTAAGAGATGTATAAGCTTTGTGTGACATGGTCAGTCACTTTTTCTACTAGGTGAATTTTGCTAAATTTTTGTCTGTATTTTAGGTCTGGAATGACTACAAACTAAAATGGGCTCCTATTGAGTTTGATGGGATTGAGTTCATACGAGTTCCATCCAATAAGATTTGGAGGCCAGACATCGTATTGTACAACAAGTAAGTTTAAGAACTTTAAAGGGCCCATATTATGCTTTTTCTGGTTTTATATGCTCTTTAATGTGTTTTCCAAGTGTCCTGTGCATGTTTAGGCACATCTATGTGCAAAAATTCAAAGTCTGCGGAAACGCGGCTTCTCCTACGTCTTCCTGTTAGCTGCAGCATTAGCTGCATGTAACGTTCGGTTCTAGCCCCCCTCGAAAATTTTTTGCCAGTGTGACGTCTTGTCAGTGTGATATCACTGATCTAAGCCCATTTGCTCGTTGTGGCAAGCCCTGCAGCTCATGTTGCACGCCCGTTAACTTCTATAGCACGCCCACGATATGCCGTAGCCTCGGGTAGTGCTAAAGTACCAATGTTTTTGCTCTCCTCGGAGCCAAAGTGGCTGCATTCCCAATATGGTAAAAGGGGCATGACATTTCCAAGAAGGATGAGCGACTGACCAATTACGGCAGAGCCGACAGGCCGACCAATCAGATCAGACTTGGCACACGTGGGGACTCTGAACGTGGGCACTTCAGAGCCTTAGAGAGAGAGTCAGAAGCGAGCCGGTGCATGGAGCGGCAGTACATGAAAACAGACACTTTTTTCGAACTTTAGCTATTTTGAACATACTTTAGTAGGTACTTAGATTAAATATATGAACCCCAAAAAGGGCATAATATGACCTCTTTAATGTTCCATGTTCATCTTGACTACTAACAAAGACACAACTTTTAACAAGCCATATTTATCAGGAATGATTAAGTTCGATTTTCTACAAATGCTCAGTGATTGTTTGTGCCATGTGTGTCAATCTAAGTACTCTTTGGAAAGACGCTGTAGCAGCTACGTTTTAATTGACATCATCCAAAATCAACTCATCAGCTATTACAGAGGGGTAAATCCACAACAAAATCCTCAACAACACATGATGTGTTCATACTGATTCAAAAACTGATCGTGAAGCTCCACTTCAGCTACATCCTGTTAGCAGTATAGAATAAATGCTTCAACCACTTAACGATATCTTTTTGAATCACTGCCCCTTATTAAAAAAATGGTTGTGATTTGCCTGACCAAGGCCAGGTTTGTTTGAAATCTGTCTGAATCACAGTGGGCCCAAATGTTTCTGACAGACCATTTAAAAATGAGTTCAAAGTTGATTTATCTAGTTCCTAGGTAAGGACAATCTCAGATTGGCGTATAAATGATCATGTTATTGATTTTATAGCCACCAACAAGATGGCTTTCTTCAGCCTATCGTCATTAGTCCAACAATGTGATCATTCTTAGTCTAAATGTAGCGTTAGCCCTCAAGCTGCAACATTCTTGCGTTATTTATTCATTCTCTCTCCTGACCTTTTTAGCTAAATGTTGAAATGGCCTTTGAGTAAAATGATATTTTCGTCTAATTTAAAACTCTCTTAGTGCTGTAGGTGACTTTCTTGTGGAAGACAAAACCAAGGCTCTGCTGAAGTTTGATGGCACCATTACCTGGGTTCCTCCAGCTATTTTCAAATCCTCCTGCCCCATGGACATCACTTACTTCCCCTTTGACTACCAGAACTGCTCCATGAAGTTTGGCTCCTGGACCTATGACAAGGCCAAGATCGACCTGGTGCTTATTGGCTCAAAGGTCAGAAAGAGTCACTGGGTCATCATGAAAATATTTGGGGTGTAAAGAACTAGCAATTGTTGAAATATATGGAAGAACATACAGTATCAGTGCTAAGCAAAAAACAACTATTTCATGTCCAGTCTTCTATTTAGACTAAAAGGGAATGACTTCTACAAAATGTCATCCATTTTTTGCCAGAAAGCTGTCTTCATTGTGTCTTCAAGTGTATTTTGTCTATGTAAACTCATTGGATTAAACTAAAATTGTCATTTGCTTCTCTTTAGGTGAACCTGAAAGACTTCTGGGAAAGTGGTGAGTGGGAGATAATTGATGCACCAGGATACAAGCATGACATCAAGTACAACTGCTGCGAGGAGATCTACCCTGACATCACATACTCCTTCTACATTCGCCGCCTGCCTCTCTTCTACACCATCAATCTCATCATCCCCTGCCTCCTCATTTCCTTCCTCACAGTGCTGGTCTTCTATCTCCCGTCTGACTGCGGCGAGAAGGTCACCCTGTGTATCTCAGTCCTCCTGTCTCTCACTGTGTTCCTGCTGGTCATCACTGAGACCATCCCTTCAACGTCTCTCGTCATCCCTCTTATCGGAGAGTACCTCCTCTTCACTATGATTTTCGTCACCCTCAGCATAGTAATCACCGTGTTTGTGCTGAATGTCCACTACCGCACCCCAATGACTCACACAATGCCGGAGTGGGTGAGGTCTGTGTTCCTCGGGGTGCTGCCCAGGGTGATGCTGATGAGGCGGCCCATCGACCAGGGCTGCTCCTCGTCTGCTATCACAGCAGGAGGAGGGAGCATTAGAGGAAACAAGAAGAGAAAGAACAGCATAGGAGGAGGAAGTAGCTCAGCAAGTGTTAGTGTTGGAGGAATAACTGGGGGCGTACCATGTCCACCGCTGGATGGTGCTGCAGCAGGAGGAGTGTCAACCTCAACTGGTGGCCCCATGAACTGTGTGGAGTACGGTGACCTGAACCGGGACAAGAAGCGGGATATGAACAGGAGGTGCCCTTACAGAGGCAAAGAGGTACCCACTCCTGTCCCTCCCCCCATGGGGCCACCCCCACCTCCCCAGCCACCCCAGAACCAGGGGCCCCAGGAGTCAGAGCTGCCCAAGCTACCGAGGCAACTGAATACACCTTCACCAGTCAACGCTGTTGTTGCCTTTTCTGTGATTTCACCAGAGATCAAGCAGGCCATTGAGAGCGTAAAGTACATCGCTGAGAACATGAGGACTCGCAACAAAGCCAAAGAGGTACAGACATGGCTTAATATCTGACAGTTGACAGTTTTGGACAGGATCAGTATCCACATAAGCCCGGATTTTAAATTAGGACTAGAAGTGCTGCTGTGCTTCTCTTTGTATGTAACAAGCAGAGTGGAAGTGTGTTTTGAACTGTGTTTGCCCATCTTCTATCCCTCTAATGAACCCTCTTAATAGCAGCAACATAAAGAATTGTGCCATATAGTAGCCTGTCTTTAAGTCTATGGCACAGTCCTTTATGATCCTGTTATTGAGAAGGTGCATTACATGGATAGAAGATGGGCAAAGCAAGTTCACAAAGCACTTCCACTATGCTTGTTAATTACAAAAGGACTCACAGCATCACTCCTAGTTTTAGTTGGTCCATGGCGCAGTCGCTCTCAGTATCCTTAAGTTAGCAACATGACACCTGAGTGTCTGACCACACCTCATTATTAGACCATAAAGTCTCTGGGCTGTATCCACTGCAAGTTCATCTGCTCATTACAGAGCGCGGGTGCTGAGGGTAAGAATGTCAACTGTGTCGGGTGGAAAAAATTTCACACTTGCACTGTGTGTCAAAGCACTTTGCACCAGGTGTCAGATGGTGCAGATGGTTTTGTCCTCTATTATAGTAAACTGAAAAACTGGCTTTGACAGTTATTTGGTCTAAAAAAGGGATCTAAAGCCCTAATCTTTGTCTTTGAGAAAAAATAGCCCTGTTTAAGCCCTGCTACAAAATCAGCAGATTAAATGAAACAGTATATAGTTGCACCGCTCCTTTTTTTTGTCATCTGCAAATTATTAGGAACTTCTTTTTCTTTGCATTTTAATTAGTGCCCCTCAATAGATCAAGAAATTCACTCAAGGCTGCACTATTTATTTTGGGAAATGTATTTTCCCATTTGAGTTGCAGACTCACTCAGCAGGGGGTCTAATAACACTGTAATACCTTCATCTTGAGTTCATCGAAGTCTGCATACTGAAACAATTGAATTAGTCTTGCTTAGAAGTCTGTAGCATGTTGGGAAAATAGCATTTCCCCACATCAAGAGATATTGTTCAGGTAAAGGTAGACTTGAGTGAAATTCAAAACCATTCAATGATTCTTGGAATTCTTTCATTTAACATATGTGTAAAAAACAAAATCCACAATTTTTTGTAGTTTATAAAATATATATAAATTTCCACATCAGGTGGCAATGCTAAAGTCCTCAAACTTTAGCATTTCAGCAATTCCTTAATTCTATAACGTATAAGTGCACTTTCACAAAAACAGATCAATCTCACAATGTGAATTTTGTTTTAAGACATCTTTGCAGCGTCTTGAGTATGAACACAAAGCAAACCAGTCAAAGTCGCACAAGAGCAAGATGTTTGATGGACTAGAACACCAGACCACAATCATCAGTCACTACATCGGCTTAGAAGACGGATGCTGTCCATTACCTCAAAGTTAAAATGGCTCTAATTTTAATCCTGAATCTAAAATAATTCAAAACCATGCGGGATTGTTTTTTTTAATTCCCAATTTGTACACAGCACACACAAAAGAGCTTTATTATGTGTGTTATTTCTGTGGTGCGTGAATTTCTTTGTATCTTACTAAATGCTGTAAAAAGCATTTATACAGGGCTATAAAGGGAGGGTAAAGCTGCTTGCTTGTTGCAGATGGAGGGCTTTGCGTACGCCTCCTGCACACTCTGGATGGCCCTGATATGTTTGTTGCCTCGGCTCCATCTTTTCTTAGCCGAGCTGGGATCTTTCTTTGATGCATGCAGAATAGCCTCACTGCCTGTATAGTCAGACAATGGCATTACGGTCAGTGCAGCCATGATCCTATTGTCCACACCTGACTGGGGGACATTCATACAGACACACACTGTACTATCTATGGCCAAATGCATACAAGGTAAATACAGGTGGTATTTAAAGCCTAACTTACATACATCCACTTTTAAACCAATAGTGATGGCACAATGAAATCCAGAGAATGTGGCCGTTTGTTGGTCAACTTTTTTTTACAATTATTGTTAAACCAAGGTCACTGGAGGTATTGTAGGGAGGGGGAAGGGCAAAAGAGAGAGGAGAGAGAACAGAGGGAGAGATGAAGAGAGAGAGAGAGCAAAAGTGAGAGTAACAAGAAAGAGAAAAAAAGAGAGAAGGAGAAGGCGAAGGCGAAGGCGAGCGAGAAAAGAAAGAGAAATGGAGAAGAGAGAGGGAGTGAGATGTAAAAATCGAAGGGATGAGCGGGAGACAGAAAAAGAAAGAGGGCGAGAAAAAGAGAGGAAAAAAGGAGGAAAAAAGGAGAGAGAGAAGTTAAAAAAAAGAGAAAGAAAGAAGAGTGAAAAAGAGCAGCAGGAGATGGGGAGGGAAAAAAAAGAAAGACTGAACAAGAGATAGAGTTAGAGAGCAGGAGAGAGAAGAGCTGTTGTGGTTGAATTTGTGTGCTATGGATAATTTATATGTTTTACTTAGTCTTTTATTCCTTCCCTTTCCAGGTGGAGGATGACTGGAAATATGTGGCCATGGTCATCGACAGGATCTTCCTGTGGGTTTTTGTGACAGTGTGTGTACTGGGAACACTGGGACTCTTCCTCCAGCCACTCATCAGCTTCTTTAAATGAGACACTTTTCTTTCTCATGTCTCTTTCTCTCTCTCCCTCTCTTTGTCAACTTCTGTCTGTCTCTGAATCCCTATTTGATTTACTTTTGGGAATTATCCTTCTCACAGCTCTTTCACATCACACAACTGAGATGTCTTTCTCATTTTCTTGCTTTTGTCTCTGCTCCTCTTTCTCCTTTCTCGTTCTCCACAATCAGCATTCAGCTGTCTGCTTCGTCGTATGACTTATCCTCATCTCCCTATTTCTCATTTGCATTGCACTGCCAATTTGCGCTCATTGCTTTTATCAAGTCTCCTCCCTCACCGTCATGTTTTTTTTTCTAGAAATGATTACCACATCTGTTCTTCTTTCCTTTCCTTTTTTTTAACTCTATTGACCTGCCACTGCCTGCAGCTTATCTCTCTGTGTCCATTTTTCTCTCCCCCGAACATTACCTTTCAGTCAGTGTTACTGTACAGTCTTCTATTATGTTTAACGATGTCAGGTTATTTAAGTTGTTAATATGATAATTTCTATAGACCTCTTAAGAATCAGGTTGCTGAGAGAAGAACGTAAATGTATTTTTGTGTTTTGCAGTACAGTACCACTTTGACACTGTAAACCAGTACAATAAAGACAATGCACTTTGAAGATATGTGGTACAACATATCAGTGTATAATCGCTACTAGAAGACAAACACTCCAATATTTTACGACAGCTGGTTGTGATATATATAATGTTGTGATCTGAGGACGTTTTTATGGCTGCCACCTTTTCTTTTTTTGTCCGTTGTCAGTTTTCATGTTTACCTCTGTAAACATTTTTAAAATACGAGTGAGTTATGCATGGCTACTGAAAAAGGACACTGGCTATGAAAAGACACAGTATATATATATATTTTTTTCCACATTTGGTTGCACAAAGGATGTTTATGCATAGCACATCAATTCATGAACTCACTGTTCACTGACAATGTATAGAAACACTTTGAATTGCACAATGTAGAATACACTTATATGAAGGCCAATTTGTGTCAAATCATTTCTAATAATAAAGATGATCCTGCACAACTTCTGCTGCCTGGAAGGGTTTTTCTGTTCTGCTTGAGACATGTTCAGAAGTAACCTGCCTTTTACTTGGATATGCCCCAACAGATAACAGGGCAGGAGGGTGTAGAGTGTGGATGGATGAAAAGATATAATGTACAAAATATTTCATCTGCATCCAACAAATCTCATGATCGTTCTATAAATTGTGGGTAGAAGAAACCTGGAAGAGCGTTTCACGTTACATGTTGAGTATAAATATAATATCTTACATTGGACAACACTGGCCCTTTCAAAATTTCAGCAATAAAATATATTGTGCAATAATGGTTAGAAATAAAGACGATTGCAGAAGCAGTTTGAGGCACTTAAAAATAGTTGTACTTCTGTCATTTAGCAAGTCAGTGTCTCTAGTCAAATGCACAATTATTGAGTCAATATAATATAATGCGAATTCAAGCAATATTCATTTGCAGTAGATTTTTAAGAAGTGGTCTCTTCAGAAGACGCTAAAAAGCTTAGCAGGCCTTTTATCTCAGCTGTTGTTGCTGAGCTTTTAAGGCATTACATATTCTTTGCAAATATAAGTTAGAAGGACTCATCATTGACTTTTTTCTACTTCTTATTCACTTCTTAAGTGTTACTTTTCAAGAAACAGCACAAGAGTAAATGATGAATGAATGAATGGGTGATTTTGATTTTTCTTTTAATTATATATTAGTCTTCATGATTGTTTGATTCTTTATGGGAAACCACTGTTATCAAGTGAGTACGTTTTTTGCCAATAGACCCAACATATACATCCATACATCCAAGTAATGTTTTTGAGGAACTGAATAAATATTTATCTTTTATCTAATATTTAATATTTAGACTTTTCAACACTGTCATCTGCAGCTGGGTCTTACAATTACATGACTGGACTTGGCATAGGCGGGTGATAATAATTCTGAATTACAGTAACTCAATGTGTTTGCAGCCTCTGGCCACTAAAAATAGAGAAGACAATGAGAACAATACATTTTGTAAGGCGGAGGGCAAGGGATTGAAGGATGTGAAGGAAGGGAGGGGGGATATATAATAGAAAACAGATATAGAATTTATGGTTAAACTCCATTGACCCCCTCAATCAACACTGAATTGCTCTCTGTTTCATGGAAAGGACAGCATCGTATTTCTTTTCCCATATTGTGTCCTCTACAGAGCCATGCAATTAAGTTCAATCACATGGCAGGCAGGCAGAGCAGTGTGATACCCCAATAATTAAGATGAGATAAGACAATTCTTGATTGATCCCCAGAGGGGAAATTCAAGGTTTGCAGCAGTAAAATGACAAGAAAAAGAGTGTGCATAACTGAGGAACAACGTCCAATTTCAGTTTTGAAAGCATTGGAAACCACAACCCTAGTCATCTAATTCACTGGTGCTTTTTTAGTACTCCTGTGACACAGAAGAGGTCAGCCAAGAAAACCTTAAAATGTCCAGAACCTTTAACATCATAGTGCTAATGTCATCCACAACTAGTTCCTGGCTGCTAATCCATGTTATCAGCTCTTTCCCCAACCACACACAGCCTTGGTCAAGCCCTGATTCACTTCCTGACACTTCAAATGGTTTGCCAAAAGTCTCTTGAGATTTAAAAGTTATTTTCTGTAGCCTCCCGGAAATCCTTCCGCACCCTGGATTTGTTTCTGCGACCTTCGAAGCCACCGCCTTCCTGCCTCCCCATTACCTGCCTGCTTCTACAGTATAGACGCAATCAAGCCTGATGGCCTTTCTACCAAAACAGGAAACCATGACCACCTGAAAGCAGCTCCAACCAGAAGCCCCTTCAATTGGGCTGATTATGGCCCACCAAGACTACCTGTCCACCAATACCTCAGGGATGAAAGAAAAATTCTTCCAAAAGTGAAAGTTGAAGACCTGACCAACAGTGGGCTCTCTTAGCCATCTCCAGTGCCCCTTACAACACATATCATTTACAGGGTGAGCCTGACAGCCTCTTCTGATCTAACAAATCACCAGTTGGTAACTGCTCTTCCCTTTTACTTAGTAAAAATGTGTGAAAGTCTAAGTCTACATGTTTTATCATAAGAGCATAGAGGCATTTAACTTAAAACCAACTTGCGATCTAACATGGACATCCGTTAAACCAATCCATGATAACTTAACAAATATTCCTGTGGCACATATTGAGCTGGCCATCCTTGGATTCCCCCCTTCCACGTGTCTCCATCTGCCTACGTGAGTGTTGAAGTCTCCAAGCATAATTTTGGAGTCCCTCAGTGTAATCCTTTCAAGGACGCCTACAAGAGACTTCAAGAAGGCCTAACACTCTAATTCGTTGTGACAAACAAATGCTCCAGTCTTTCATCTACATCACATAGGGGGCACTTTTCTGTCCCGTGGAGAACTCTGACACAGATTTGAGTTCTGGCTCACAACCAGTGCTATACATAAAGGTAAACCCAACAATATGTGGTTGGTACCACTCTTCCTCAAAAACCAGCTCTGTTTTCCTACCACAAAAGAGAGGACATTTCATGTCACTAGGTCCAAACTGCAATGCTGGGAGTCAACACGCCTGAGGTCTGGGCCTTTGCCTGCTGCCTCGCTTACACAGCAGCTGACCCTGATGCTTGTGTTGGCAGTGGTCACCCTGCAGGGAAGAGACTATCAAATACAATAAAAAGTTCTTTTAAAAGTAAAAAAACCTCCCGGGCATGTAGGGTCTGTGGAATGCTGAAGGTCTGGTTCCTTCTCTGGGGCTTAATTGCTTTGGGAGACCATTCCAAGGACTTACTCCCCCGATAACAAAGCTGCTAGGTTCTCAGGGGTACACAAATCACTTTTTGCTATGAGATATAAAATCATTTCAGAAGACATTTGAAAAAATGTATGCACATTGTTGCCCATCTCTCTCTTTCACCTTATACTATACTATCCCTTCACATTCCCCGATCTATTAAAGAGAAAAAGATACATTTTCAATCATACATTAAGTTTTTAAGAGGTGTTTGTTTTCCTTTTGGAAATTATGTTAGGAAGGGTGCCTCTGTGAGGTCTGATGTACTCGTCTTAAGTCTTGTATCAGCAAACGCCCCCATAATCCAAATCCAGTAAAAGATTTAATCCAAACACATTACATCCATAAAGATCAACGGAGTGATTCAAAACTTCTGCTGTTTACTCTGCACTAGTTCATGAACTATTATTGTTTTTTAATGTTTTTTATGTAGTTGATTGTGTTCATGTTTTTACTCTACTACTGTGTATGTAAGCTGACCTTGAGGGACATGAAAGGCGCCCATAAATTAAATGTATTATTTATTATTATGAACTCTGGCCTTTGGCCGACACCTAATTTGATAAATCAGGACCTTCCATACACTGTTCCTATGCAATTACAGCCGATGATAGCCTGAGTAGAAATGGGACTTTCTTTCTCTCCCCTTTGTGGCTGCTTCTCACGTGATGCAGATGTGTGAATGTAAAAAAGGAATAACAGCAGGGTCAGCAGTCTCGTCTCTTCGGAGAGTCACGAGCAAATGAGGTCAGCTGACTTGAGTTGGCAAAAGCGAATCCAACTAACAAAAATAATGTTAACAGAAGCAGAATTAAACATGAAAAATGATTAAATGTTCCATTAATCATTTTTCAAAGCAACATCCTCATTAAAAATTAATAATAAATTTAACGCAGATAATTAATGGTTAACAGATTAACCGCCATGTGCCCAGCTCTGTGCAAAATGATACAATCGTAGTTAGTCCTCCAGAATTTGTAATTGCCGCATCCCTCCAACTGCAGCAGCAGCCAACTGCTTTTCTTGGTAATGATTTGTTCGTCTTGACAGTTTGCTATCAAGAGAAAGCAGACCATTGCTTTACATAATTGGCCCGGTAGAATCAAGCACTTAACAGAGCTGTGTAATTTTATCACATAATTAGATTATAATATATAATTATCACAGAATTACAACTAGGAATTTAAATTTCTTAACATGAATTCCATCAGTTTCAGGTGAGTCCAGGTCAAACCAAAATTAAGTTTGATGACAAACTTGAGGCGGCAGTTTGTACACACAATGTAATGTTCTGATGAAAAACTCTCAGTGGCCAAAACTGAATCTCGAAAGCAAAAGCAGAGCAAAGCACTTTTCTTTGAGGCTCCCCTCTTTTCTGACTTATCCCTCTTTCCCTCCCTTTATCAAAGGTCACGGGTGAGTCTGAATGTGCCTGTCAGCACTGACACACACACAGACACACGCACACACACGCACACACACGCACACACACGCACACACACACAGAAACTACACAGATAGTTCAGGGGAGTTAAGGCACAGCCATTTCCCCTTGCAGTCAGATTGGAGTCTGACTCGGCTTTGAATTGGCACAGCCTGTAGCTCCCAACAACCGCTCACATTTAATCCTTACTTCCAAGTACTGAATGAGCATGTGCACATTTCTGTGTGCATGTGTGTGTTCAAAACTGGAAGAGGAAGATTACACATGTCACCTGGGGAAATAGGAATACGAGACAGAAAGAGGAAGAGAAAGTGAGAGTTACAGAGACGAGACAGTGACAGATTGTTAGCATGTTCATGTGGGTCCATAAGTGCACTCAGCAGCATGCATCTCACTTCATGGGGATTATGGGATGGATGGAGTCTGGTTATAATATTGTGATGCAGCAGCCATACAACAGCCACACATAGTATCCCATCAGTCTCAGTCTGCAACAAGACAGGGTCATACTAGTGCCTAGCTGCAATGTAGTGCAAAGATCAGCCAGTGAACCATCTATACTTGGAAAATATTCATACAATTTTCATATCTGACTCTCCCTTAACTTTGTGTATTGCCCCTTAAACAGGAAAAAAGCCTGGCATTGTTTGTATTGCTTTAAAGCTGCATTCTTTTACAATCTGGCTACAATTTCTCCTCAACAAACACATTTGTCTTTGACATTTGATATGTAACTTATAACATATTTTAAGACAGACAAAAAAAATTGGCTGCTTCTCGAAAGTGGCAGCCACTTTAATCTCAATTTGTCATGGTTTAAGTTTGATATTTTAAAGCTGTGGATGGTTCTTGAATGATTGGACTTCAAGTACTTTGTGGCAGCTGGAGCAAAGCAGCGAGCTCAGGGTGCTAAATTGAGGGATAATACATTATTAAGCCAGCCCCATGGATGAATATTTTACACAATTCTTCAGTCTTGACGCGACTGCTAGAATCCAGCTTCAAGATAGCAGGACACCAGGATGATAGACTTGTCACAGCATGGTAGTCTGTGGTATCAATTCTCGTGCTTTTTGTCTTGTTCATTGTTGTTTCCTTTAAAAAAAAAAGATTATTATGTTGCATATTTTATCTGCCCCCCCCCCCCCCCCATCATTTTGGAAATGCTAGTTTTATGATATAAAATAGCTCATTCTTGTCCATTATGTCCTCTTTCCTCTGTCTCTCTCTGTCTTCCCCCACTCTGTGTGGCTAAAGTAGTTTTTGCACCCCGCTTTACCAAGAAGCAAGGCTGCAAGGAGGGGACATCTGCGGTGGACCATCAAAGCATGCTGGGAAAAGTAAGGATGGGGCTGGAGGGTGAGATGGGGGCATATCGCAGAAGGGTGGATGGTGAATTAGGGTAGTCTCTTGTGTCGTTGGGAGCAGAACGGTATGTGCCTGCAGCCAGTCGACCGTGGATAAGTAAAGGAGACTCCTCTCTAAATAATTCATTCCAATGGGAGCCTACTGAGTACACACACACACACACGTACACACATACAGTGTACTCTCATGAACATAAATGGTTGCTTCTTGCAGTAGAATACTGCACAAACACACACCCACACTCACGCTCACAAAGAGCAAGCTTCTAATTTTACTCTCTGATGAATATTTATACATGGATGAGGAAACATTGTTTTAGAATGAAAATCAACATTTTGGTGGAGCAACAAAGGTTTAAAGCAAACATTACTTTATTGTTTTGTTAACTATTAGAAATATGTGTGATGATTACGATGTTTTATTATGTTTGTCTTTTTCAAGAAAATTAAAACATAACTGCAAGAAGAATGTGACAAAAATGAAGACCTTCAGTATGCAACCTGCTTTGCAACCTGCCACAACATCAAGCAGGCCTGCTAACACCTGCTGAGCTGGAGCTCCAGTGTTTGTGCTTGTAGAGAGACAACCTACCGAGAGCTCAAATGATTTAAGAAAACCGAGCAGACACAAGTTATCTTATACACACCAACATTTGAAACAAATGAGGAAAAGTTGGTAGACGGTAGGAACATGCATGCTAAATTGGGGGCGGGGGCTTGGGTTTGCTAATCCCAGATTGTGCAGACTTGTTCTTGGTACCTGGAAGGTCACCTCTCTGGCATGGAAGGATCCAGACTTAGTGAAGAAGGTGAAGCGCTATACCGTCAATATAGAGTTGAGCTCAACTCTTGGAGAAGGACTGGACTCTCTCCTAGTCCAGTCTTTCTCCAAGAGTTTAGATGAGGTCCCTGTATGAACAAAATGGGAGCTATGTCCGCATCGTCGGCATACAGCCGGGTGTGGAGCTGCTACTTCTTTTCATCGAAAGGAGTCAGTTGAAGGGCTTCATGCATCTGATAAGGATGCCACCTGGACGCCTCCCTTTGGAGGTTTTGCAGTCACACCCAACTGGGAGAAGACCGTGGGGTAGAAACAGAGTTTGCTGAAGGGATTATATATCCCGCCTGGGAATGCCTTGGAATCCCCCAGGAGGCGCTGTAAAATGTTGCTTGGGAGAAGGAAGTCTTAATTGATTTACTTTTACTTTCTTTGGTTTCATTTTTACAATGCTTTATTTAGGGCCCTTGGAGATGAAATTCAATTTCCCCAACTAAAAGGGTTTATATTGTAAACATTCCAGGAGGGTGTAGTGGTAACGTTAAAACTTGATAAAAAATGATAAAAAAAATAAATAAATAAATCAGGATTACAAATCAGGATTACAAACAGGTTGTTCCTCCCAGTCATTAAAACATAAGCCTGCCAAGTGTAGTGTACTGATTTCAAATTATTGTTTTTGCAGTACATCTTCAAAGGTGAAGTGCACACATAGACAGAAGTACTGCAGAATGAATCAGATTTCAGACTTACTATCGTCATTTGCAGCAGTTTATCAGTATAACAGTTAAATGTTTGGTTTAAGTTTTTATTTAACTCTGTAGATGTATTTGTAAAAGCCACATTTGTGTAGGATGATTTTAAATGTCTTTAATTAAACTGTACTATGGCTTTTTATTTTAGACACATAATTGATGAAATGTAACAGTCAATAACATCAGTGTGATGAAGATGGACCAGATTTAAACTGAAATAGCCCACAAGCTTATTGGAAAGAATCCTGATCCAGCAGCAATTGTTTTTCATATCTTTATTATTTGTGTGAAAGCAATCACAACCTGCGCTTCTCACTGTTTATTAGTATGCATGCTGACTCAACTTATTGCTTATTGTATGAACGCTGAGTCAGCAGTAAAAACTCACCATCAGTACTTCTATCTCCTATGACATGAAACACACATCTTCTTCTCATAAACAGGAAGCTCATCCTGCAACATCAATTATCCAGCAAAGCTTGTCTCTTCATAATGAAAACTAATTGAATATAATTGAATCACTTCAATGTGATGTCATCTATCTACCTCAGTCTAATCTAAGTGAAATAATCTATTTTGATATAATGCAATACATATTAATGACAGGTAATCTACTTTGATTTAATTAAATGTATGTGATGCGATGTAATGTAATCTTGCTTAAGAGAATTTTTAACATGCATACAGTATGTGGATATCCAGTTTGTGTTGATGGTGGTGAATGTAATCAGTTAAAGGAATAAATTCCTAACTTTGTGCTGCCTGAAGAGCTGGCTTCTCCTGGTGGCTGTTCTTGGCAGTGCCTACAAGTACAATGATGTGTAAGGTGTAAGCAGTGGCAAGCTAAGTGTGCGCCACCATTTTTAAAAATGTGCTCAAATTTGGGTTGACATTTTTTGCTGGTTATAATGTATTATTCGAGGCTAGTTTGAGATTGAAGCTAGAGCTGAGAATAGCATCTAAAGCCAAAATGTTTTTCTACTTCTCTTCCAGCCCAGCAACTGTGTAACTGTACTCACTGAATGACTGCACTGGAGCAGAATGATGCTCCTACAGACATAGACAACACTTGCAAAAAACTGTATAAACCTAACTAACAGGAGAAAGAACTAAATCATGAAACAAATATCAACTGAAGACCAGCTTAACAAAACTCAACATAACACACATCCCTAAATGACTGGCAACAGGACGAAGCTGTCCCCACTCCTAAAGCCTCTGACTTCTGAAGTCAGCGCTGGGCTCTTTAAACAAAGGGGCCAGGTGAACCTTGTAGAATCAGTGAATTCACCTACAGGACTCAAAAGCAACAGAAGGGGAGAAGGGACAAATTGAACAGGGAACAACGTACAGCCGTAAAACCAACACTCAACCAACTGTGACCATTCCACAGTTGTGTCCACATGTTAGAAATGTTGATAAGCAGTAGCATTTATAGCCAAGATAAACACACAAAGGATCATGCAGGGCCCTGAAGCAAAGCATGAAATATAACCTTCTCATTGACCCCCCGTTTCATAAAACACAAATAGAATACAAAAAAAGAGACTGCAGGATGATTATTCATTTGAATTATAACTACCCTACTTCCTATACAGCAAACTCATTTACCCTACTTCTCACGTACAAGCAAATGTCTGTAGCCAATTTCATTTCATCTTAGATGTTTTGAAAAGGGATTGGTGCTCTGTTTTTCACAGTAGCAGGACACTGATAGAGTTTAACTTAGTGTCTTTGTGTTCAGCTTTAAGCTCAAAGTTTTCAAAATCAGACGCAGGGTGGAGCTGGAAGAAGGGAGGGATCTTGCAAATGCAAAGTTACCAGAGTTATACAGTCCAATGCCCAAGGGTAATTAATTAGCTTGATGATTAGATTGTGGAACATCTTGTTTCCAACAGAAAGGGACTGAATTTGTGGTTTTAGCAGACTGGAGTTGTTTATTTATCGGAGAGAAAAAGCAAATAGAGTGTGTATAATGTTGTGGATGTACTGCCATGTTGGCACTTTCAAGTTTGCTTCGTGTTTCAGCTTCTGAGGTTGCTGCTCAATTTGAACCAACTTCACCCCACAACTTATGTAGAAACAGTGCGCCAAAGCAAGAGGTATGTTTATTTCAGTTATTTTATGTTTATGTGATTCATAAAAGTATTTTACTTATGAAGTTAATACTAATAAAATAAAATATACGAAAATCAAATGTGCCTCCTCAGCCTTCATGGGCATTACACATCTGTATACTTTATCCATGAAGAATGTAAGCATGATCATGAAAAATGTGCTTTTGATTATTGCCATTATTGAAAATGTTAGTTGTGATAAGACTTATTGGTAGTGGTATCAACCTTCACATCTCAGTATTGAAAAGAATGCAAATAAGCTTATTGTATTTAATGTTGAGGTCTCTCCCTTTTCTCGGTAATTTTACAATATTCTTTTCTAAAAAGAATAAACTACAAATATAAAAAATCAAAACAAAACTGCATTTTCTTTTTTAGGTACAACTTTTTTTTCAAAACCATATCTAATGTAAATTGTCTTTATAGGAACACATGCAACCCCTCAGGCTCTAGGACACATGCTCTGTAGGTTGAGGATCAGCACCTTGGACAGCAACAGCAGAGATCAGCCCTGTGGGTGCTGTTTCAGCACCTCTGACAGCAGCTGGAACGCAACAGAGCAGAACCCTGCAAAATCACATCACCTGTGCGCCCTGACACGCAAACACTCCCTATCAGTAGGTATGGACTAAAACGGACACAGAGAAATTCACAACTCCTGCTGATATACTTAAGCAACAGGCAACAACCCAATCGATTTTGTCTCAACAAAGTCCTTGTGTTTCAACATGTTGTAGCTTATATTTCAGAAGATGCCCCACGCCAAATAAATTGAATGTGTGAAGAGATGTTGTTGACAGTTTGCACTCAGCACTCGTTGACAATCTTCTAAATAAGTCAGTTAAAGAACATCAGTGAAATGTCAAAAGAAACCTCTCTTGAAGTACATCTTCTTTAAATAGTAACACAGGTAAATATATAATATGAATTCTACAATATATACTCTCAGATTCCCTAAATCTGCGATGGTTTAAATACCTCGGCTTGAACAACACCTAATTGAGCCCTCTAACCTGCGAGATCATGTGCATAAGAAAGAGCAATGTCTTAAAGGTCACATTAATCCACCTTTTCAACAAGTTTAAATAAGTCTAAGAACTCCCCAAATCATATCCGTGAAGTTTTTTTTGCCAAAAATCTACTCCAATCCTGTATTTTAGCATGCCTATAAACCCCAGCCCTGCTCAGGCTGCTTCTGGGTCGATAGCTTTAAATGCAAGTGAGCTGTGCTCGACCACGCCCCTTGGCTCTGGCTTTCTTGCACCATGCTGAGCATGGTGAAGGCAGACTCAGAGGGCAGAACAAACAACTAGCTGTGGGAGTGTCACCCATAAGAGGGATTACTTATGTTTGTGATGTCACAAAGGGAAAATCTCTAGACGGCCTGTTTCAGCACAGATTTTCTGAAAAGTGGAGCAGGCCAAAAAAGGAGAGGATGACCGTTTCTCATAATTAGGGGGGTATATAGCCAGGCTAGCGACACATGTTAGGGTTTGAAAAACATGGCAAAGTGTATTTTGCATAATATGTGACCTTTAACATGGCAAACCTGTTCTTTTGTAAATGTGAAAATGTGGACAGAAAAAAACTAATTGGTATCATTCAATCACACATTTACTCATAACATTGGTTTCTATTATCTTATTTAAGGAAAACGGTTATTTATAATATATCAAATAATATTCAAGTATTTTCTAAAGCTGAGGCTTTATGTGCATGTGATGTGGGTGCGTGACAGAAGGTGCCTCATTATCTGCCTGTCTTGTCCAGAGGCAGTTGAAGGTTACACAACTTTCTCTGACTCAAGATGAGAAACGGAGACTGGTTTCTCCTGGGACAGTAAGCCCTGTGAACTCCTCACAGGCTCCGACACAGAGAGACGTAATGCAGACCCAGCCATCCTCTCTGTTGACACCCCAGGGTGCAAAATCCCTAAGGAGTAACTACATCAGTTGAGCACACATACACACGTCTATAAGCAGATATACATATCCACCCACACATAGACATGCAGACATATTTATAAATACACAGCATGTGCAGGCCGATAAAGCAAATAGAGAAAAAATATGCAAATGCAGATTTAAATGCATACACATTTCTTAATTAACCGAAACAGGTGGAGTCATCATTTTGCATATGAGCACATCAGAACCGCACATATAAATTCATAAATTCATACACATACATAGCAACACTCATGCATATATGCGCAAATACAAATGAGAAACACAAAGCGCAGCTGACTCACATCTGATGACAACATCCTCCATGTGCCAGATTCCATTCATTTTTCTCCAACGTAGCTCTAAACTGAAGTGTTGTGACAGACACACACACGCCCACATGCACACACAAAGACACTTAAACAGGCACACACACACACACACACACACACACACACACATATATACATTCATACACAGACATGTCATCAATAATGTGTGCCAGTGCATACATACTTTACATGCCAGAGGGTACAATTATACATATCAACACTGATACTTTATATCTACCTGACAAAATAACAAGATTATAAAGTGACCAAGTTAGTTAGCAGACATTTGCTAACAGGGGGCGTCTAGTTTGAGCAGTCCTTTATTCTTGTGTTTATTCCACAAAAGCTGATATGTTTTTTTTTTTTTTTAATATTCTGTTGTTTAGGTTTCTACTGGCTGTAACTGAAATTATTCAGTCTTGTACATATTAGTCTTTGCGTATTGTGTTTATTGTTGATATTTAATGTTATACTTGTACATAGGAGAGCACAGTTCACCGAAGTTAAATTCCTTGTGTGTGTAAGCATACCTGGCCAATAAAGCTGATTCTGATTCTGATTAAGAAAATGCCCCCTTTAAAAAGACAAGGAGCCTAGACACAAGTTGTTGTTATTTTTTTTGTAGTTGTTGTTTTTAGTAGTTACTTGGACTTTCAGGTAAATGCTGAAGTCACCAAATTGAACCATTTAACAATTTAACCATGCTGAATGCATGTTAAAATGTTCTTTTTGGATCTGAACTAAAAGTAAAGTGGAGGCAGATCATTTCATTAGTGTGTTGTGTATTTGCCTTTAATCCACAGTAGTTCGACAAATTAAAACAGGAGATTGGTAACAGTTCCACAATGAGCAAAAAAAAAAATCCAACCTCATTATGAGGTCAGATGAGATGAGTCAGAGATCACAATTAAAATATGCAATGAAAAGGCAATCTACCCAACATTAGTTGAACTATGTCCTTTGAAACGAAAAACATTAATCCTGTTGTAAAGCTGCAAATGAAACTGTTATGTATTAATAAATTAAGCAATTATTCAGCCCCTCTCGCCACCAATGCCACTTCATGAATGAGTTAAACAAAACACACACACACACACACACACACACACACACACACACACACACACACACACACACACACACACACACACACACACACACACACACACACACACACACACACACACACACACACACACACACACACACACACACACACACACACACACAGGTTAGATTATTATCAGCCCTCAGAGCTTGAGTTTCAAACAATCAGTGACTTTCTCTTCAGATCATGTCATCAAGACAAAACAATAACAAACAAAAGAGAAATCAGAGTGATGTATCATGTTTGAGGCCAATAAATATTTTGTGAGTACGTCTGCTACAAACTTTCCACAGCACTGGCTGATATTTAACTCCGCTGTCATTGACATCTGACCCACAACGTCATCTATCACATAATGCACTGGGCTCAAGTAGTCACTTGCCTCATTGCCATGTCAATCTCTCTCTGTTGTAAGTTTTGACAACAGAGAGAGATTTGCTGTGACATTTGTTGTGACATTTGTCCTCTGATCTAGTCTTTATACTGTAGCTATGTCTCTCTGAACTTCTATGGTAATGTTTGATGTTTGAAATATCTAATAAGTATTCTTGCATTATTGATGAGTGGGGATTTTTTTTGCATCAGATCACTTAGAAGTTTTACTAATTTTGAAATTTGTTTGCATGCCCTGAAAGCTACATTGAATCCCGCTGATACCCCAAAGTATACAGAATACAGATTTTCACTTAAAGTGCTGGTGGTAGCATTAGTGGGCTAATAGCACTAGCATGTGTGGGACCACTGACTTTGTGACTTCTTTCAAAGCGTGTGTGAGATTTTATTTCCTTTGACTGTATCTGTCCTCTGTCTTCATCACCAGTTTTTTAATCCTCGAAAAAAAACAAACAGATTAAGATTAGACCCACAGGAGACAGGCCTGTTTCCACTCATTTATTAAATATTTCTGCACCAAGCCAAATTATGCAGCCTTTAATTATGAGCTCAAGAAAACAAAAACAACACTAACACACAAACAAGCTTCAATATTTCCTAAACACACCCACACAGATGCAGAAAATGTATTCTCCCTTTACTTTTTTTTCCACTTACACACACATTATCTCACACATAAAACACGCACACACACTGTGCAGCTGCCCACTGTCGTCTGGGAAGGGACCGGCAGGTTTCCAGCCCGCGAGAATTTGTGTTTCCGAATGATTAGAGGCGAGGCGGACGGGACGATCTCAGAGGCAGCAGCTGCCCGCCCCACGGCTCCAAGTGGAGCAGAAAATCAGGATAATTTCATTGTGATAATCAGCCTCCCGTTATCCCCGTCACTTCAACTCATGGAGGAGGAGGAAAGAGTGGATAAGAGAGAGAGGGTGTGTGTGGCTGACAGAGGAGAAGGGAGGAAGAGAGTAGAGAGAAAACGGGGGAAAAAATTACAAAAGAGGAGATGTGTTAGCTGCAGAATATATGCATGTGCTGCATGGAGTCTGCATGTCTTTAGTTTGTGTCTTTCATGTTTATGCTTCTATATCTGTGAAAACCTACACGTAGTCCCATAGCACAGCTGTTTCAACCAAATCATAGACACTGTAGGTTGCTATTGATCACCAGCGTTTCATGTCTTGGGTGGGCCTCAATCAAAAGCTGTAATTTCAGAAAACTGTACATGAACTCTTTTCTTATAAACAGTGTCCCATTAAGATCATCCACGGACCTTGTTGTCAACAGTTTTGCTAGGACTGGAGGCAAGTACCAACGAATGGCTAAGCAAACAGCACTATGCAGGCCTCCTGAGTAACCTCGCAATTGCTTCATGTCAGATCAAAAGAGCTGGTTCAAGTTTCTTACAAAGAAAGAAATGAACAATGCCAAATAACAACATATCTGACAAAAACGTTTGATACCTTAAGATCATTGCTAATGTCCACTGTGTAGCTAATATGTCTGTTAACTTTCTGTGACTGATGCTCACAGTACTGTTGGATAGTCTTGCGCCATGTGCAAAGGAGAGTAGATTTCTAGCTAAGAGTTATGTTACCGAGCTACATTAGCTTTTGTCTAATGGTTCGCTAAGGTAATAAAATATAGCCCCATGTCACTTTATATTTTCACTTTCAATATCTTTTCAGCTGCTGATCAACCAGGAAGTGATACAATTATAACTATTATTCAGATTTCTAACCTTGATATACCTTGAAGAAAATGGCAGCTGTGTAAATATGGTGAACGACAATGAGCTCAACTGGAGCAAATATATTGGAACTCCTTTTTAAATGAGTTGAGGCTTTGAAAATAATATTTGACCTCTGCATGGTTTTGAAATTACATGGAGTTTTAGCGTTTGTACAAGTGTTGTCGTCCACATACTTTTGGCTACATGCAATATTGGTGATAGGGAGCAAAAACATCAACACCAAGCATGATTCATGTTTACATTGGACAAAAACCTTGAGAAACAACAGGTTATATTGTTTCTATGCTCCTGATATTGAACCTCTTAGCACGTACAGTACGTGTGTTTTCTTGTGACCTTGTTAAAAACAATTCTGAGCGCCATTATCTTTAAATTCATACAGGGTGCCAAGCTTGAAGACACGAAACTGTTCAAACCTTCCACCAACAGCTTGTTTCTCACCTCAACAAAATTTTCCACACATTATAAGAAGTCAGTTGGCAGCACACGACGCACAGCTCTCATCTAAAGTGTTGTTGTTCTCAGCTGTGATTTATAAGACAGCGCTGCCATGGCCATCAGTGTGTGTTTGTTTGGTGGGATGTTAATGAGTTTATGTTCCTCTCAGCCCTCATGTTCTTGCTCTTATTCTGTCTATCTGTCTTATTTTTGTGTGAGTCAGACCTCCTGTAGTGTTTGTCTTGTCTTTTGTACACATTACTTGTTGACTCTTTGATTTTCTCTGTGTCTTCTCTTTCCTTTAGTTGTTGCCTTTATGACAAGAACTCTTAAAGTATTCCATGTAGCGTTTAGCTTGTAAAAAACATGATTAAAGTTTGACCCAGTTAATGATATTGTTGCTCAACCTGCTGCACTGACAGCAGCAGCTCACAAATAAGCTCACACCGGTCATTGATGATGTCCCCACAAGTCTTTGCAAACTGCTGGTCACTGCTCTCACATGTACTCTTCATTAAGGAGCAACACGTGATCACAAACATCCTTGGAAAGTCAATGCTGGCATGGCTGACTGATGCTGGAAACATGGCATGGCGCATTGTAGAGTGCGTACTGTTTCAGTGTCCTTGAATCCTTTCGGACGGAGAAACTCTTTGTAATTGCAGCTTGTAATTGTTAGGAAGTGACACGGTGCACTACACAGAAACATACACAGAAGTGGTATTTGTGTTTGCTTGAGTGGGGTTCCTCTGTACGGGCACGTTCAAGGTCAATTTCTTTTTTGAAGTGTTTGAAGTGATTGAGTTCTACATGTGACTCAAACCTCTCTTTAAATCATCTAAGTGTGCCCAATCTTTTCAACAAGAGCAATTTTATGGTTGAATGATAGAATTTCTTCAAATCCTGCCTGAAAATGTACGTCATTGTACAGCGGAACCTAATTTTCTCATGTTTTGTTCCAGTAATCTGTTTCCATTAAGCTGCCATAATGGAATGATATGGGTTTTCTATGATTGTATCATGGAGATAACGCCTTAAAACATGTCCGCAGGGTGTCTTAAAAATAATAGAAGAAAAGGCCTTTCTGTCAAAACGGATGATCTCCTCTTAAAATGACGTCCGGGGCTGCTGCTTCCATTAGCGCCCTCCAGCGGACAAGCTGCGACAATGACGTCTTAATGCACCGCTGGGAATGAGATGGATTTGTTCACACATACGGTTTCTTTAATCCTTAAGCGAAAACAATTAAACGGTGGGAATATTTAATGATAGCCAATATTCTCTAGGACTTGTACAAAAAAACAAACAAAAAAAAAAGGGCATGTACTGTCAACATTTAAAAAATAATTTGTCATAACTTACAGAGTATTTTCATACCAAGATCAGGAATATTATGACAGGCTTTTTTCAAATAGCCGTTATGATATGTAATACTTCAATTCCTACGCATGAACCGTAGAGGTAAGAATTCAACTTGCACCACGCCTCAGCCCCTCCCGGACAACCCTCCCCCTCTCTCCTCCTCCTCCTCCTCTTCCTGCTCTTCCTCTTCCACCGCGGCACCGCTCCGCTGACCAGCGCTCCCCGTGACGCCTTGACCGGAGCAAATGCATTGAAAACCGGCCACATGCGCCGTCAAAACGTGTCCCGGTCCATTTTGAAACTACAAAGGGGCTTGTTTTCCGCATTTTTATAGCGTTCCCACTGATGCGAATCTCGATGCAGTGTCCTCTCCAGAGTAACAGCCCACAGTAGCAGGAGGCTGCATGCGCGCTCAGTCGGAGCTCGAGGACAACAACACCATGAAGTTAACGATTTTCCTCTTCCTCGTCTGCTCCGTGTCCTGGTCGCTTGCCCTCGCCGCCATTCCCGGTAAGAACACTGACTTATTTATGATATAAATATATTTTAGTGTATGCCACAGTATCGTCTTGTTTGGAAAAAAAAAAAAAAAGAAAAGTCAACGCGAGCATCAGAGACAGACCATGTGGTGCAACACTCATGTCGGATACAGATTTAAATCTGCTCCTCAGCACCATCTCCGAGGTGCTCGCCACCCCTAACTACAACCTACACATTCATTACTTACGCCAAAACAGCAATGTTATATAGAAATAACCGACACACACACATGAACACTAATGAGTGTCAGATGTCTTTTAAGCTCTGCGCCTCTTACTGAGTCACTGAAACACAGACAGAAGAGATCCAGTGGGATTGAAATGTCTTGAAGCTAATTGCAGTGGGCGCTGTAATGTTGGCGTGTACTTGTACATGTATTCATCCATGATGATGTCAGACAGATGCACAACCAGAGAAGAAACCATCTGCAGGTTAAAGGTCCAAACACTTCCTCACCACAAACATAGAGTCTAGCGCTTGAAAGCCTCCCGTGTCTGACATGATACCTGTCCCTCATTGTCAATAATACTGTCTGTACCTCCAGAGACAACAGATTGCCTCAGGCTGTGCTGTGTTCTCAGCTACTGGACACTGTGATAGGATCTCTGTCATCTCTGCATCAAGTGCACAGCTGTATTTCTCTCCTAATCGTGTCCCGTAGTCATACGCATCTACAAAACATTCAGCTTTCAGCTGCTGGACTTAAGTTATGACTACTGTTGTCAGGAGGAGGGCTTCTTATTAACACACATTATCATGGATTGAAGCTTCAATTAAAGGCATTTGTTTTGTTTTTTTGTTATTCTGTTGAGTTACAACCCAGTTAAGCACCGTATATTGTATAGTCAGTTGGATAAGTCTAAAGAAGATGAATCTCTTACTCTGTAAAACTAGAAATGAAGGATACCTCAGTCAGTGGTCTGTAGAATAATCAGAATACAAAAACCCCCTAACACTAACCCTAACCCCTTTTTTAGGGGTATTGCCCATGGTGTAAAAACATTTCAAACGTTTTAATCATCAGATCATCTTACAAAAAAGATGAAATTGAAAGCAAATTTAATATGAATATTTGGGGTAGCTGTCTTAGACTGTACTATAATGTTTTATGATGTTTTTAAGAACATTTATTGGAGAAGGTGATCAACATTAGTTATATGAATGTTATAATTGTAAGCCTCAGATTGTCACTGCTAAGTGGCTGTAGTAGATATTTTTTGGTCTGTTTGTTCTGTATTTATTCACAGTTTGCAAACATCCTTGTGATGAACTGATGTTAGACCACTTACCTCCTTTTTGTTTCAGCTCCAAATGAGTTTGTGTCCTTGGCGGAGATGGAGGATGCACTCTTGAAGAACCTTTTCCAAGGTTACCAGCGCTGGGTCAGACCCATCCAACACAACAACGACACCATCAGAGTACGCTTCGGGCTCAAGATCTCCCAGCTGGTTGACGTGGTGAGAACATACCTACAAACACAAACACACATCACTGAACATCCCTCTTTATTTGATTGATTTCCAAACTGTTTTTGATAGCACCCACACAACTGAGCATTTAGCTTTGCCTTTACCTTGACTAAACTCTCACAGTGACTAAAAAATGTCCTACCCCACTAGTTGATCCATCACCACAAGCAATTGTCAAATAGTTTACCTATAGTTTCCCATGAACCGCTCAAACTTCACAAAATAAGTCCTACCCTCAGTGGTTTAGGGAACAGAACGGTTCAGTCAAATAGATCATTGATCTCAAGTATACAAGTATAAAAAGCTTCATGTGAATCATGTCATATTGTTTTCTTAAAAATACATTTAGCTGAGTACAAGCAGCTTCAGGTTGTTGAATGTAAATGTCACATGGTCAGCATGTATTCTTCTTTTAGTTTCAGACTAAGTAAGAAGCAAAGTAGTTAGATGAATCCTTTAACCTTTATCTTTATTTATTCAAATAAACACAATGTACACAATCTGTTACCATTATTTAAATATTAATGGATATAAGGTATAACAGTGGGCTTAAGATCATAAGAAGCAGACCAAAGAAAAAATCAATGTATTAATAGAGCAACTGAATCATGCTTAGTTTTGCTTCTTTTATGGGGAAAAAATATAGTATTGGACTTGCATTTTCCTATAAATGGAGAATCAACTAATAGGTGGACTCTATCCATTTAAAGGGAACAGACTTATTTGGAGGGAATTTATCCTTTTCAGAATTATTATCCAACATTAGTTGTGGTTGAATCTTTGTATGTGTTAGTGCTCAACAGAGTTGCTGTCCTTGGTGCTGAAACCCAATAAGCTGTTTGTAGCGTTACAGTGTGGAGCTTTCCATGGTCCTGAAATAGATCAGAAACACTCCTACCATGCAGTCTCTCTGTCTCTGAAGTGTTCCTTTAATATTTCAGGGATTGCCTGTGATAGGTTTGGATGCTTTAGGTGTTCCAAAGGAGAAAAAGCAGGAAGCTAATGGAAGAGCCGCTCTTCTCAGCTTGAAATATTCATCTAGTTTGGTTTTAACTCTTCATCCTTCCACCTATAAGGCATGCACGGCTGATAACACAAAATATGAGAACTCTCAAGGCTCTGCAGGGAGGAAAGATTTAGGTTGATGCTCCCTCTTATTTTGGAAAAGAGGGCGGGAAAGAGAGATAACAGCAGCTTAGCTTCACTATGCATGTCCCCTGAGTCTGACGCTGTTGCAGGGCTCTGTATTAGATTATGGTTCACCTCTGCTTAACGTGATCACCGAAACATCCAACTCAGTGTGACAGCTAGGGCCTGGTCTTGAAGAGCTACATCTTTGTGTTTCTCTCAAGTCCCATTTCCCTTATTTTTCAAACTCTACTCCAGTGATGTGGAAATAAACCTGTGTTCACCACTATTCATCTCTGTATGCCTGTCCTCTTCTATTTATCTCTTGCTGCATTTATATTGCTCAAGCACGGTTCACTGCACCCACTCTGGTTTCATGTTTCCGATGCTTGTTTATGGCACTGACAGGTAAATGAGATTCCGTCTGAATTCATGGAAAAAGGAAAAGGATGATTTAGTTTTACTGTCAGCCAACCTTCTCATGTAGTCGTCTAATCGGATCTGACATCATAATGCAGGCACCACGATCAGAGATCAGACGTAAACATGTTACATCACTTTCAACCTCAAAAACCTCATTTACCTCATTTCTTCACTTGTTTTTTAAAGTATACGTCGTGTGTCTGTTGTTTTATCTCTTTTAGGATGAGAAGAACCAGCTGATGACAACTAATGTTTGGCTTTGTCAGGTGAGAAGAAAGAAGCAACCTGAGGATACTGTGCATGGTCAGATCGTACCATTTTGTGCCCACGGGCAAATAAAAAAGACACAAATTCATATTTGTATTCTGCAAACAGTGAATATTTGTTTCACATAAATAATATTATTAATTTTACATTCTGTAATTTTAGATCAGTAGCAGTTCCTGACAAGCACTTGTTTCTGTTTGTCTGATAACATGGTGATCAATCTTTGAAAAGTATTTTTAAACTGCTCTATAAACAGACAATAAAACAGCTAGTTGGTAGTGAGTTGTATAGTCAATAGCGCAATAGCCAGTTGTGTGCTATTTCCTCCAAAATATAACTCCCAAAAAGGGGGCCAGAAAGAAAAGGGGGTTTTATTTGAGTATTTATTTTATAATATTATTACAAGGGCAGATAACTTGTGAAACGTTGAACGTCTTTCCATCCACAATACAGAGAATTCAGTATTATTTTGTCTTGTGAGTCGTAAATGATATTCATACTGTGTCCTGTGTTGTTGAACAGGAGTGGATTGATTACAAGCTGCGATGGAATCCAGAGAAATACGGAGGGATCACTTCTATCAGAGTTCCCTCTGAAAATATCTGGCTCCCAGACATCGTCCTCTATGAGAAGTAAGACTGCTCAAATGAGCAAGAAACTGCTGTTGTTTAACAAATATCAATACACTAAACATAGCCTTTATCTCTCAGTCTAAAATAAAGGTTATGTAATACGGATATGCTCTTATTTAGTCCAATCAGTTGTAGTTGGCAAATTATCTTTAGCTTTTTTAGATATAAAAAAAGAATTAGAATAACAATAAGAATGTTAAAAATGCATTGTGTATATCCCCTTCTCGAGTACTTCGATGTTTTTAATATTTGAATATAAGTAAAACAAGGAGGATGCATTAACATCACATCATAACAACCACCTGTTGGATATTGTAAAAATGGAAACTTTATTTGGATTTTTCTGCATGTTTTTTCAGCGCTGATGGACGGTTTGAGGGCTCTCTAATGACCAAAGCCATTGTCAGGTACAACGGCGCCATCACCTGGACACCACCTGCTAGTTACAAATCTGCCTGTACTATGGACGTCACCTTCTTTCCCTTTGACCGCCAGAACTGCACCATGAAGTTTGGCTCCTGGACGTACGATGGTAACATGGTGGACCTGATTCTGATCGACAAACAGGTAGACAGGAAGGACTTCTTCGACAACGGGGAGTGGGAGATCCTCAATGCCACCGGTGCCAGAGGGAACAGGAAGGACGACATGTACTCCTACCCCTTTATCACATATTCTTTCATTCTGAAGAGGCTGCCTCTGTTCTACACACTCTTCCTCATCATCCCATGTTTGGGGTTGTCCTTCCTGACCGTCCTGGTGTTTTACCTTCCCTCAGACGAAGGAGAGAAGCTGTCACTCTCTACCTCTGTCCTCGTGTCGCTCACTGTCTTCCTGCTGGTCATAGAAGAAATCATCCCCTCGTCCTCCAAGGTGATCCCCCTTATTGGAGAGTACCTCC
Source organism: Labrus bergylta (assembly GCF_963930695.1). Classification (NCBI taxonomy): domain Eukaryota; kingdom Metazoa; phylum Chordata; class Actinopteri; order Labriformes; family Labridae; genus Labrus; species Labrus bergylta. The sequence goes on along the minus strand of NC_089203.1, from coordinate 15,149,392 downwards.
TCTTCATTATGATCTTTGTCACACTCTCCATCATCGTCACAGTCTTCGTCATCAACGTGCACCACCGCTCCTCGGCCACCTATCACCCCATGTCCCCGTGGGTGCGCAGTCTCTTCCTTCAGAAACTGCCGAGGTTGCTGTGCATGCGCGGACACACCGATCGCTACCACTACCCAGAGCTGGCCCCTGAGAGCCCTGAGCTGAAGTCCCGCTCTGGAGGTAAAAGAGGAGGCCAAAGGGGGAACAGCGGCGCACACACACAGACGACCACCGACGGGAAGGAGGAGGAGGCCTGGGCGACCATGCTGGACAAGGCTATCTCCTCAGTGCGTTACATCAGCAAGCATATCCGCAAGGAACATTTCATCCGTGAGGTGGGTTTAGGAAAGGGATTTAACTAATTATTGAAAGTCTTGAAATGCTTCATTTTTAAACATGTTGTTTTCTCCTATTTTCCCAGGTGGTACAGGACTGGAAGTTTGTGGCCCAGGTGTTAGACAGGATCTTTCTCTGGGCTTTTCTCACTGTGTCAATACTGGGCACTGTCCTCATCTTCACTCCAGCTCTGCAGAACTTTTTGAAAATCCCTCCTCCGACTGCAAGTGAGGAGCCCCCTTCAACCTAGTAGCAATAATATATCCCTTTGACAAACAACTAATGATCCTCCTTCAAGAACCTCCTGAACATTTGTCAATGAAGACTTTCTAATACCTTTTTCTCCTTCCCTTTACCGATTCCAATACCTCGATTTGAGTATTGGCCGATAACAGTGCAATAAAAAAACATGTTATAGAGGAAAAACACTGATTGGTGATGTTTGCAAGCTGGGGTTGATAAATATAAGCATCAGGTCAAAATATTTACTGCTGTACTCACTAATACCAGATACCTGTATTTGTTACCTCTGAGCAAGAGGAAGTCACTGCAGGTGATCTTTATAGAACAATGTCTCCTTCAGTTGAAGTTGCTTCATTTATTCTCTAGACCCAATGTTTGATATGTTCTGTACATCATAAACTTAATGAGTATATAACTTCCACGAACATTTGAGCATACTTCAAATGATTACAGCCACATTTCATTCTGTTTATAAAATGAGAAAGACAATCTTAGTGAACTTGGTGCAGCTCGTGTTGCATTTCAGACTGTTATAACATTTCATATTGTATACACAATGGCTTGAAGTAGCATGCTGCTATCAGTGCACTGGATCACACCTGCTGGCCAGTAAAGAAGACATGTCAGCGTAAATTAAATGAAATAAGAAAAATGGCTTTAAAGATTTTAAGAAAAACAACTACAGATTTTATTATAGGATTTATTTATGCACTTAGGTGACTTCTCCATGACAGTTAGATGTTTCTCATTTCTTTTTATCCGCTGTACTTTCTGTGATCAACTTTCTTCAACCAGGCTGCAGCTCTTTTCCTTACAGTCTGTCATTGTAATAAAGGGGGTCTGGGTTTGTTCTTGTTTCCACATATATGAAGCACAAATGACCTCTAACAGTTACATCTTTGTATTGTTTAATTATACTAATTATTTCAAATGTAAAAGTACAAACAGCTTGTAAGTGGCTGTGTGCATTCTCAAGAAATTCAACAACAATCTACAGGTTTGTAAACTATTTGAGTTTAGCTTACATAAGAACATCCACCATACTGTACCCTTGTTGTCTGTGAACACTTAACTGTTGTCTTGTTCATTTCTGTCTTTGTCTTTCTTAGCCTCCTCATATTTTGCAATATTTATGGTCACTGCAGTTAGTTAACCTAACTGCAGTAGCAGTATTTAAAGGGTAATGCATCTCAACTTCTTTACGTTTCAGACACTTCCAGCTTAGTGTTCATATTGTTTATATTTTATCACACTAATAAAAGTGTTTTAAATACATTATGCTTTTATTGTTGTCATTTAAGGTGCATCTATATCTGTGCCATTCAATGAAAACAAAGTCTATAATGAAGTGTCAAACTAGTAAAAGCTCAAGGAGAAAAGTAACAGCTAGATTAAAAAAGTGAAGTGACAGCGCCACCCAGTGGTAATTCCATAAGATATTGAAAACTTCCTCTTATAGGAATAACATGGTTTTTCCCCCTAATTTCCACCAAATGAACAGTTTCTCCACTTTTGTACTTTAACATAATCCAAAACACACAAACATTTTTAAATTCAAATGATGAAAACACAAATTATGTTGCTTTGATTTCAATCTTTATTGAATAATTGGTGTTACTACAGGCATTGCTCTTTATCCATAAACTGAACATGTGTTTAAAATGGATGTATATGAATCATGTGAATCATTGTTAGTTCATCAAATTCCTGATTTGTATACACGTCTCAATCTTAACAGTAGTTATTTCAAGGTGAATATCGTTTTGTTACAGATCAAGTGAAATTTAACTGACACCTCCCTTCATAAAAGTAGGTAATTGTTGATGTTTGCAATATGTGCAGGATATATATTCCTGATAAAACAATGCCTATGTCTGAGTTCTAATATAGACATTGTTTGTATTCTGTCTAGATTGAGATCTCTTAATGTCTCTGCTTTCTCTCATAGGTTTCTATCTATGTCCCCCCCGTATGGCTATCCAGGTGAGCTTGAGCATTGCGCAGCATCTCCATATACAGTCTGTTGTTTTCCCTGAAAAATAACCACAACAAAGAGTTAATCAATAAAAAAATGCTTCGTAATGAAGGTTTTGAAAGCAAGTTGTATCACCAGGTAAAGAAAGACTTCTCTGTTTAGGCACAAAAGCAGTTTCAGCAGTAGGGGACCTTACAACAACAAAAAAAAAAATCTAAATTGATTGAGCTTAAATTTTTAATCTAAATATTTTAGTAATATATATATATATATATATATATATATATATTTTCGATATACACTAAAGGTGTACTGTTTTTTTTAAATGAAAAAATGTCCACCAGTTGGCAGATGCTTTGCTGCAGAAGTTCTCACTCACGTAGCCACAGAGCGGTCAAACATCAGGTGACTCATGTCCATGTAGTACTGAGCATCTGTTCGTATGGCTGTCCAGTACTCGTTTGCCTAATGAAGAGAGATATTTGGTAAAAAAAATGCCTCCTGATCAAATGTCACTGACTGTACATAACGCTCAAACAGTGCAGTGTTACCTGCTCCTGAATGGTGTAGCCCCACTGATTCTGGGAGTGGTGTGGATCCCAGTATCCTGACTGTCTCTTCAGCCTGATGAAACGCTTTGCATCCTCTTCCTTCACAAACGGGGCGGCTAAAACCCCTGAACAGACTCAATTGTTATGGGATGTTTGTAGATGATGTAAATGCAGGGTAAATGTATATTTATTTTAGGTAACCAAACTGAATTACTCTGTTTTGGTGTGTTTAACAGAAACAGTGTTACTTGATCTAAAGTAATCAACATAATAAAGCATCCATTAGCCAGTACTGACTCAGAGAAATGTCTGACTTACCACTCAGAAGAGCCAAAAGGATCACAAACCGCATGCCTATAAAAGGTCAAATGAATGTTGTGACTTTAAGTTGTAATAGTAAGCACATTCATGAATGATACAGCAACAAAACACGTGTATTTATATAGAAAGGTTAAGCAATTGATGCTCTAGCTATTTGCATTGATTTTAGCTCAGTTAATGAGTAATGTTTATAAAGAGTATCAGAAAGGAGACTCACCTGCAGTGTGAGCAGTGAACTGTTGACCAGCTGAATGTCTTCACAGCTTGGAATCTCTCATCCAAATGTTGGAGTTAACAAGAGCGTTTTTCACTGATTTTGACCGTGAACCAGGAGAGGAATGAAAGGAGCCAAGCATCAGGCCAGCTTCTCAAGAAGCTTCTGTTTCCAGCCAGAGCTCTCAGACCGTCAAAACACACACACTCACACCACAAGCTCTCAGACTCAGCACAAAGACAACCTTGTCTTGTTGTATACTGACTCAATGTAAAAAAAAAAAAAAAGATGAACAAATGCAAGCATAATTTTTCCAGTGAATATTTTTTTGGCAGGTTTTAGTCAAAGTCATGCAGAAATAACTTTTATAATAAAATAAATATATATGGCATATATATATATGGCAAGAGATGTTCAAAACAAATACGCCTTTATCCTCTTTCAGTTTCCTATTGGCCTTTTCTTTTTAAGTTTCTGTTGTAATGTGTTTGTTTGTATCATTTTTTTAATGTATACACAACATGCTTATTTAAAAATTAGATTTTTTTGTCTATGCCCTTTTCTTTATCTTTATCTATCTAGAAAACCTTTCCCTGCAAAAATTATATTGTTGTGGTAATTATGACCTCTAACTCATTGACACCATATTGCTAACCTCTTAATAGTTAAACTGTTTAAACACAGAAACATGTTGCAGTCAAACAGACATGATCTTGATTATAATTTTTTATGTGTTTGGAGGTCATCAAGGAATTAGAAGATGTGATAGAATTTGCAATCATTTCATGTACTTCCACATTTCTTCCACTGGGTGGGGTCCAACCATAGGTTTATCTGGTCCAAGGTGAATAGTAGTCAATAGTTCTACATCAGATGTGTGAGACATAAAGGACTATAAAAAATATGTTTTTGTTTTTACAGAAAGCTGTGAGAATCCATGATTGACTGAATGCAGAAGAAAGCAGGCTATTTGAAAAACAAAGATGCATGATTATGTAAGTACAGTATGGTGCGTTAAACATGGATATTTAATCAGGTGTAAAAGTGTGAAAACATTTATTAATCCAAAGTGTGACTAGAGTAAAAAATGTTTTTAAATTTGAGCGAACATCTATTAACTGGTGTTATGGGTAGCAGAGGAAGAGCTTTCTCAGGACAAGAAGTACTCCACCATGTGGGCAGATATTCTCAAATGTGTTTAGTACTGGAGTACAGAAAATCCTATGTCAATAGTTGTTTTTGGACAGTTTTCACACATAATTCTGCAACATCCGAAATACATATAATACAAGCCCACATGAAAATACAGATTCAAAATTACACACACAAACCTTGGGTAGCTCTGGGACCTTTGTGCTCACTCCCACAGCAAAAAGCTATGCACACATCAAAGGTACAGAGAAACTAAAACTAATCCGACCCCATTCTATCACACGCACGCACGCACGCATGCACCCGCAAACACACACACACACACACACACACACATATGCACCCTGCTGGGACATGTCAACATTTGAAATATCTGATTCAGAAACAGGGATTTGGGGTGAGGAAGATGTTTAACAAAGTACAGGATTGAATATTCTAACTCAACTTTTTTTTGTCATTTTTGAACAAGTGTCAGTCAGAGCAAGAAGAAAGTCAGCATGGCATTGCTGAATTGATCTGTTTTAGCTTTTACTGATGAAGTTGTGTTCACATAGATCAATATATCATAGCACTCACTATTTTGTCTGTCACCCCTCTGCTCTCCGCACCATTTCTCCTGCTCAGCCTTTTCTCCATGGAATTATCACCACGTATCAGTGGATCACTGCATTAAACCACACTTAACAATGTATAAGATTCATTGTGTCCTTATTCAGAGATGGATGATGAACTTCAGGTTCATATTCTAACAAACCCAACAGCTCAAGACTTCCTGACATTACCTTATCGATTGTGCTGCCTCCGAATCATTATTTTATTTTTTTGCTTTGATGTTTCATCCAATAGACTGAGAGTTCAAAGTTTAAAATAGTGAGTTTAAAGCAACCAGTTTTAAATCAGTGTTGGTGAGGTTCTGCATTTTTTTCTGCAGAAGTTCACTGATGTTTGACACCAGGAGATGCAAACACAGAATCAATACATTTACTTACTGTAAGCATATTGATACATCTTAGAGGGATTATAATTAAATACAACAACAATGAACGAGATCATTTTCAAGATAATGACGACAAAGTTTTATACTTAGTTAAACACTTTTTTTGAGTTTGGAAACTGTTTAGATATTTTGTCTTGTTAAAGGTTTGGTTTTGTCAAATGGGGTGAAACGTTCGCCAACACTTCTAAAGAAAGAGAGATCCAAGAGTTTAGAAATAGATAGATGGATACTTTATTGATCCCAAGGGAAATTCAAAAAATTGCTGGACAGAAATAGCCTGTCTGTGTGGTTAATAAAATATACTGATGTTTTAAGACCAAGAACCAAATTCACATTTAATTTGGTGGATATGTCTTCTTAATTTTACTGTTGAAATAAATAAATAGTATTTATTTTCATTTTCTTATTAAATAGCTTTGAATAATTAATATGTGTGCTGCTGTTGGGTTCAGCTCTTAAATTGTTTCAAGATTTAAGAAAACTGAGTTTTTAGAATAGTGCTGGCTCAATATGGTTCCCTTGGTGAAATAAGGATTAGCATAATGTCGCAGAGTCCTCAATGGCTAAGTTTGCCCAGTGAGAGGAGATACAAGGAAAGGTTGTGAGCAGAGAATTCACTGAGCTTCTGATACGGCATTCTACATCAAATCACATCTCAGAGCATAAATGGAGCTCCACAAGACATGTCGGGGTACTAAAAAAAAGCAAGACCAGGTCTTATAATATAAGACTTCTTCGGTGATACGACCCTGTTTCATTGAGAGGAAGAGAAGAAGAAAATAGGAGCAAGGAATTGAGAACATTTGCAGAGTTGTTGCAGTGTTCCTTCTCATCGCTCCACTGATCCTATTTCCTACTGGAATTATTTATGGACTGGGAGAAATAGGTCATTTGATTATGAGCCATGCTGGCACAAAAAGGTGACAAATATGACAAAAAGGCAGTTGATGAACCTCTTTGTGACATCCAGAAGTAGGAAATTGCAGTGCGGTACACACATCATATTCAAGGATGATAGTCTACAGCTGTGGAAGAAGGAGGGTTGGTTAATGATCTGCACACACTTATGGAGGCAGAGTTCCTGTCCAGGTCGAGTCAAGGACTACGATCAACTGTGAGATGAGTCTATTTGTGTTTTAATCTGAAACAGTCTCAGACGGTATTGGATTGTGGGGTGAAGTTCAACAACTTTCAGTTGTGCCTTCTTCCACATGATGAATTAAAGTCATAATTCTACATTGCTCTGTTTTTTTCTTTTGTTTTTTGGAGGCTTCAGGTTTAACAGTCACACACTTTGTCCGTCTGACAGCTATCTGTAAATTCTGTGTAAAGTCCACACCTGCCCCTACGTTGAAACTTAAGATGTGACATTGTTTGGTTGTATAACTGTCAGTAAGTGCCCTTAGTCAACAAACAGCAATGAAAATGTATGAAAAATATGACAAAGCATAATGATTAGATGATAACTAAAGTCTACACCCTCCACATACAGCTAGTGTATTATAACAACAGTGATATCAAGCGGTGGAATCATGAACTACAACATAAGGTAATAAAGGTGATTTAACATCATCATATCATTGGCCGGATGAAATTATCTGCGGCTACGCTCTTGGTGAAATTAAGGGGGAGTACAAATCAAAGTCATCATACGTTTTAAGGACACTGCTGACACCAAACAGCCAGTGAAACTCTTCACACTTCCTCATCCCCAAGTTATCACACCTTAAAAAAACTTCTAAACCATGACAACCGTTATTTTACATAAGACTTCACAACTACCTATGATGAGGTCAGAATATATGTCATTATCACGATTATAGCCCAAAGGGCAGACATAGGGTTTCGGGACCCCTCAGCCCCTAAAATCAACGTTTCATTAATTTTCATGGAGAACAATATTCAAAGACATCAGAGACACAACATAACGCATAAGTCACACATAAAAACAAACAACTTGGCGAAGCGAAAGAAGAATGAAAAAGCTGACGGAATATGAGACAGAGGAAAAGTTTGTCGAGCTCTGGCAACAACCGTTTTTTGTTGTTGTTGTTTACAGTGTTTTTTCTGGGTTTCGTCTAGTTCAGCCCTTCTTTACCACGTCGATCGATAGGCGTAAGGTTTAAGTTGTAACATCTGCCTACATTGGAACTATCTCAGCTGGTGCAACATTTTAAGTGTTAGCAGTTTGTTAACTTAAACAAACTAGGCTACATTTAAATGTACCCCGAGTTGCTGCAACCCAGTGCAGGTACAGTTCAGTGGACTGTAGATTAAGTGCTACAAAAGAAGCCCATAACAGCGCTGACACTGAACCTAAAGCTGAGTACCTACACTAAATGCGAAAAATAATATTCGCGTCGCGTGATCGTGCGAATGTCATCGTGTTGATCAAATTTATTGAAGCGAATTTTCGCCCGCCTGACCCTGAAGCGGCAAGTCGAGGGGGAGGGGCTTGTCACCTAGATACCCATGTTTGTTTGTGAACTCCTTCTCCTATAATCAGCCACAAATGTTATCACTGCCTTTTACCTGCTGACCGAAGTCAGACAAGTTGTAGATTCAAACACCATCTCTGTGTTTACAACATACTTTGGAGCAGCTCACTGTTTTCTTCAGGAACTGCAATTACGGCTGCTCAGACTTGTGCAGCTCCAGAAGTTTCTCCTCCATTCCTGACGTCAGCCTTGTCATCGTCTTCTGTCAATGATGATTGGCTGTGGCGTCAAGGCATCAAGTGAATTTGTTGCTGAAGTTGAATATTCTGAACTCTCGCGAAGCCGCGGTGGAGGCGAATTTCGCGTACCTCGTGCGACATTTGGCGTCTATTTCGTTGCGCGACGAGTCCATTGTGCCACACCACGCGATCCACGTCATTCCATTGACTTTCTATGTACTTTTGTAGCATTTGGTGTGTACACAGCATAAAGAGAAAAGTTTTAGCCTAAAAACTAAACAATGAGCTAAAAGAAAATGAAAAGCTTTCCAGTGCTGAGGATTACTAGCCTAGATTCATTTTTCATCATTCATCATTGGGCTACGTAAAAGCAAATCCTGCCTCATGGCTTCTTTTCTGTGAGCCCTTGCTATTCTAAAGGCGTTGAATAAAAATAGAAAAACTCAATTATTTTTAAACAACTTGAGGTTTGTTAAATAATGAATCAGCCTTCAGTAGAAAACTTTGGCCCTGCACTTATTTTGAATTATTGGAAGCTTTCCAACAGTTTGCTCTTCCTTAAGTCTGTTACACACCTACTGACTTTATAAAGTTACTAGAGATTAATAATCATACGGCATTAGGCTACTGCTTAGTCATATCATAAGAAATTTAACTGAACATTTTCGGAAAAGTGATTGGAGTACTTTGGAACTCAGACAAAACAATTCAAATCAAACAAAGGTAAGCTATGATACAGCCTGGCAGGCAACTGGATTGAAAACATGAATTGAACAAGGTCTATATAAAAATAAAAATAAACTGAATAGGCCTCATATAAGTCCCATATATTACGGAAACTTTTGTGTCGTTATTGTCATGACTCTGTTTACCTGTGAAGTTGCACGCAGCCATATTTCGTGTGAAGTCCCGCTCGGTAAGCGCGTCCTCGTTCAGCTCTGAGCTCTGCGTGAGGGAATGTGATTAACGTGAACGCGCCAATCTCAACTCCACTCTCATTCTGGTCCGTAAGTCCCCCTTTTCCTCTATCACACACACTGTCTGCCTCTTCGTCTATCTTCAGTCTCATGTTCGAACCACCGACAAGCAGGAGCAGATACCCTGTCTAACCGATACTGAGAGCTCGCTGCCGGGGGCAGGCAGAGTCCACTCAGCGGTCCCAGGATGCGGTACTTCAAGTTTTGGGGACCATGTTCGGTTGGATTTTATATTTGTGCTACCATGCTTTTCAAAGGTAGGTCTTTTTAGGTCTAAACCTAATAAGGTTGTTGGTTGTATTTTCTTTAAAAAACAGCTTCCTACAGGGAGTGGAGGGATCTTTCAATAGCCTATAAGTTGGCCTAAGTCCATAAAATGCGGATGATATTGAATGAAAAACGCCAAAATTCGTGCAGAGGTTTTGTCAAAAGAAGTGAGCTATTGGCTTTTTATCTGTTGCTCTGAAAGCAACTTGCTCTGCTGTCTTCTTTGTAAAACCTTTTTTTCCCTTTGACTATCCAGCTTGTTCTTATGCATTTCAAACAAGTGAAATATAAAGGCAAGATTTAAATCTGAATTAAATTGATGGAAATGTATGCTGCTTTTGTTTTGCTCAGTGGACTGAATCATGGTAGTTTGTTTCCTGTTGCCACCAGATAATTTTTTTTTCACTAGAATTCAAAATCACTGGCTCCTGAACCTTCAAAATGACAAATGCAAGTTAATCTAATCGGCATCAGTTATCTTCTAACATGTTCTTCTCTTCAGTTCTGTTAATTTTACGACCAACCAGTTTGTGTACCATGGTAAACAGCTGATTTAATCCTTAAATAGTTATTTTTAAACATGTGTGCACCTCTGCCTGCTTATAGTGGGCATTGTTTTTGCTATTTGTGTGCAATGAGATGCGCATGCAGGAGTATAATTCTCTGGTTTAAGCTCTATCCCATCATCAACATTACCATCAGCTTCTGTAACATCTGGGTTGTGTAGTCTGTGACACAGCAGCTTTGCTGAAGATCTGCTTTCAATCCCTCTTATGTTTTGTGTATTTATTTTTGTGTAAACTGCCTTCAACTGTCCTCATCTCAATCTAGTCAGTTATCTTTTGGGAATCAAGGAGAAGGGGGCTGAAATGACTTGCAGCAGGTTTGCTTCTTAGTCTTTGAGCCCGGGAAGTCCGGAAGAAGCAGCTGCATACGGCATTGTATCCAATTCAAGGCAAAATCTGTATTTCATTGCCAGTCTTTAAAAGTATATTAAGAATTTGCAATTTTAGCTAAATTGTAACTGGGCAAGCTGATCTCCTCTGGAAATTGAGAATGTTGTTATGGTTTTAATAAAAAAAAAAAAAAAAGAAAAAAAGGCTCAACAGCCCCATATTTAAGTGCACCAAAAATACAATTTGTGTGTATTTAATTTCTGACCTTCACTCAGAGGATCAGAGACAATAGTCAGAGTGAAATAGCTTGGCACAGATGCTATAATAATATCTGCTTGATTACATTGCAATGCCTCATCTAGTTCTCTATGGCTCATTTATTTTATTCTATTTCTTTTACTCTTACAGGCATTCCCGATGCCTGCCTCTTGGTTTTTCATGCTCAGCAATACTTACAACCTTCCCAGACGCTACGCTCTTTAATCATGAAATTGATGTATAAATGGACTTTTCATGCCCTAGTTCAGCATTTGAGTTAGCTGCGGTTGGGCTACATTTAAATGACCTTAAGGTTTAAACTGAGAAGCTGAACTTTGATGCCTGAAGTTTCTCATTTTACCGTTCCTGCTCACCTGTGGAGCTTTCTTCAGTTTGAGGTTTTCAAAAGCAACACACATCATAGTGGATTGGTGAACAATGGTAGAAGATGTGTTGGCCAAGCAGTTTGTGTTGCATGATGGAGAAGGTCTTAGCTCCTGGATTAGGATTAAAAATTCCAGTGGTTTAAGGGCTCTGGACTCTCTACCATAGATTATAAAGCTCTCCCATAGGATTCAATACATCTGAAACCCCATTAACACACAACACCATACGCTCAGCTCTCTGCTCACCACTGTCGAGTCAACAAGATGCTGGAAAAGGTGGGTTGATGGATGGGTCCATGTCTGTTCAATAAGCATCTCTAATGCATACACGCGTACACGCACGCGCGCGCACGCACACACACAGTGGTAACGAACATGTGTACATGCACATCATCACCTTTCTTCTTTCAGTAAAATGCACTGAAAACAGAGTTGCAGAAAGAAGTAAAAAAAAAAACCATCTGTTAGAGAAAGTGCAGAGGGTTGAAATGGCTCGTATAAAACTGCTTCAGTATTAAATATGTCCCTCTGGTCTTCTTTACTGTCCCTCATCTGTCTCTATTCAGTCTCCCTCATGTCTCCTTCACACAACCTCTCCTTCCCATCATTTTACATTTTACTTTCTGTCAATAACACGCTGCCCTTCTCTTTTCTTTTGTTCGTCTATTAAAGTGGCTGCAGATTTTAGAGGCCCCGATTTACATTTTGTGTCGCCAGCTAGAATCGGGTTTGAAGCTTCACAGCATGAACAACGCAACTAAAAGCCCACATAACACTCCATTTCCATTTTAAAGGGCCCAGAATTATAAAACGAGATGTTTTGACATCAAACAATAGTCAACATGCAGAAATCAAATCAACTCACCTGACACTACATCATCACAACTTAATGAACGGAAATACAAAGGTTTCAGCTTCACAGTTATTTCCTCGCAACTTATCCTTAGAAGAGTCTCACAATTTGTAGAGCTTACGTCTTATTTTGTATTAGGGATGCTTTGTTGCTTTATTCGGGTACCTTAATGCCAAATGAATGACCACAGCTTTTCTCCACCTTCTCTTAATTTTCCCTCCTCTAACCCATTTCTCTTACATCTCCCTGCCCCTCTTTTACAACCTGTCTCCCTCATTTTTGTGTCTCCTGTCATCGCTGAATCTGTCTTCCTCTCTCCAGCACTACCTAGATGTGTGTTTTGAAGCAGTTTAGGCCTTAAGCCAGCCACCTTGGTTAAGATGTAGGTTTTATATCTGCTGAACATCTGGGTGCTTCACTACTGACCTCCCCTGACTCATCTCGTTCTAAATGATTGATGGTGAAATAATGAGGTACTTAACCAATGAAGAAATGACCCTGATTTTAATCAATGCACACTGGGTTAGTGTAAAGAGGTGAAGCTGTGTGTCAACGATACACACACAGAATGGGTGGATGCATACACTGACACATCCATGCACAGTGACTCTGGAGCTAATACAAGTATCCTGGTTGATTTACTGTCTTTTGAAGGACACTTGTTTCTCTTAAGCACAAATACAAAGCAAACTTCTTTTTTTTTTTTTTTTTTTTACAAAAACATGTATGCACACACACATACTGTAGACAAAATCTTTGATGCAGCCCACCAGGCTTATTATTTTTTCCTCTTGGGGTGTTTTTCTTTCTGACAGTTTAATGGCAAGTTTCAGGGTCTAGACTATGATCTGCAGTGTAGATTGATGGTCCCTGTTGAGGTGGACACCCGTGTACAGGTTTGAGAAAGACAGTGGCACAATTTATATCTGGCAAAGACTTTTTGACCTGATAATAAGAGGTTGTCCCCTATGGTCCAGAGTGTCTGATTTATAGCTGTTGTTTGTTATACCATTTATATCTGCTGGATTTTTGCTTGATGCATTGCAAATGAAACTAAGATTAAGATTTACTTTATTAAATTTTCAGTTTTTACACTCTGTAAGTCATGAACACACACACAGGCTGAAATATACACATACATGCAGAAACAGGATCCTATGGACATGCAGTAATGGAGAGAAGCCAGAGTGCCGGAGCAGCCCACAGGGCGCTCCTGAGCTGATGGTGGGAAGGGGGTTCGGTGCCTTGCTCAAGGGCACCTCAGCAGTGCTCAGGAAGTGATCTGGCACCTCTCCAGCTACCAGACCAACTTCCATATTTGGTCCGCACCGGGACTTGAACCGGCGACCCTCCAGTTCCCTGTCTCTACAGACTGAGCTACTGCCGCCCAAATCACAGCATTGTTGGCAGATGTTGTACCTTTTTGTTGTATCTACTGATTGAGAAATTAGAAAGTAAAACAATCCTAGTCAGAGATCACTTTTCATGCAAGAACTACTAAATAAGTGTTTGATATGAATCAAAACTGCTTTCACTGAGTTTATAACTGTTGTTGTAGCTTGCCATTAAGTCCCACTGTATAGACAGAACAAGTTATCATGATTGTTTGGCCTGGACATCTCGCTCCTTCCACATCATTATTAGATTTTGTGAAGGCAATTCGATTTGTTTTAATTTTTCCGTTTCCCTTGCACACTCAAACACAAGATATTTGCACCGAAATGGCTGTAGATGTGTCGCATTTGTGGTGGTGTCGACTGTGCAGACCCTTAGGGAGCGGGCATCTGTCAGCCGTTTCTTTGTGCAGTGCTATCCCGCTTCAGGTTCATAACTCTGGACACCCTGTCCCAAAGCATTCAGGTATCAGAGCCCTGTTGTGTTTTAAACTAAATAGGACATTTGGATATTTACATTACTTTTTCAGCAACTAAATGCATGTTTGCTAGCATATGATATCAGGCATATATCATATGAGTAATCAGGGCTTTGTGTCATGGATCTGAATTTCATTTTTGGATTTGTGTTTTTTTCCCCGTAGGGATTAGAATCAAAAGACAGAGCTTGCTGTCTCGTGTAGATTCATGTTAAATTGAACTGAAGTGGATTACTTTATCAAAGTGTTTTACCCATATTCTTATCTTCCTGAAAGTTTTTTTCCCCGCAGCCCTCTCGCTGTTAATTCCTCAGGCTTCATGTTACATCATTGAGGACCTGAGGGATCTCAGCCACATTAAAGGCCCCATGTTAATCCTGACTACAGAGAAGTCTAGCTGGCAAGAAGGTTTGTCACACTATTCAAATAGAGCCAGCTAAATGTAGATCTTAGATTTTATGATTAGAAACTTTTGGGAAGCATCAAACACCATGAATATGATAGGCGAGACAAATATTAATCAAGAAAAAAACAATTTTAAAGGTAATCTGACAAATATAATTATATGTATTCATAGAAGTACTAAAGTGGACGCAAACACAGGACCACTCATACAACTACTTTTGTACTTTACACCATTTTAGCCAGATGTTGCCACACACCTAGTGCTGGGAAATATTACTAACAATGTTATTCCACTAAAAAATGTCATATCCGTTGATATTGATAATTATCACGATAAATTTGTGGTTGAATTATTCTTTATTGTTAGAGCATGGCAAACTATAAGCTCAGTGCACGGTGCTGGAAAACGCTGATATAACAGTTCGATGCTGGGGTGTTACACTTCCTGGCCCGGTGCTTGCTGAGGGTCCAATGGGATGTTTGGTCATTTCTTTCTTTTGATTTGTTCTAACGGGTGATACTGTTTCAAATTGTGGAAATGGTTTGTGGTGTTGCCCGTTTTAGCTGCACTTGTCTTTGACACAGTTTACAGAGCTGCTCTGTTTTTTGGACTGTAAAAAGCCAAAATATCTCCAAACTCCTGAAGTGGAGGGGCCTTCATTGTCGTCTTTTCGACAATGTTTTCTGCTGCTTCGAGCAGTGTCACCATCGCTCATTTCCACTGTGTTTCCATTTCGCTCCAAAGGTCTGCAAGTCTGTCCACCCATCTCTCTGCCACATGATTGGCTGTTTGATGTCTTTTTGTCTTCTCTTTCTGTCGGGTGGCAACCAGCATTTAAGGCACATTAGCATTAGCGCCCTCTTTTCCCAGTGTTTGGGTGGTGTAATTACAGGTCATCAAACTATTATTGATCATTTGTTATATTTACATTAAGAACACTCACAAGACGATAGTTTAACACTATTTCTCAGAAAACTTTGATGACGAAATATGTTTAACTAGTAATCCTGTAATGAATGTCACTGCTCACATGTTGTTTGTGTTTTATTGTCTCTACCGGGTACCAAAAATGCTCCCACTAGCGGATCGGGTTCAATTCTTAAGGTGCAGATCGGCAATGGATTTTTTAGATCTGCAAAAAAAGATAAAGATATTTATTGTAAAACTTTTCTTCCTCTCAGCTAGCCATGAGTCAATCGGTGTATTTTAACAGCACTTCAAATCAAAATGCATCTCCATGCATATTAACAGGGAATCACATGGTCAATTTTTTTTCACTATAAACTCTTTGCTATGAAAATGGTAATACAGCAGTTAGATAAACCTAAACTTTCTTTTTATTTAGAAAGTGCTTTTGAAAATCTGAGAACAACAGACTATTAAATAAGAAGCTGCATCGTTCCAATAACAGTGTTTATAACCCCAATCAGGGACATTGACTTTACAAACAAAACCTGTGAATGACAAGTTTGCACTTAGAAAACTTTTTTGTGATCTATTTTTCTCATATGAGTTTTGATAGTTTTGATAAAGTAACACACACCCAGTTCATGTAATTGGTGTGTTTGTCTGCACTGGCTGCATGCAGCGTTTATGAGTCAGACAAAACAATAATGCATTCAATATGTGCACAAAAAACACATGTTGAACATTAGAACTGCCATTGGTACATAAGCTCCCTGGTTCTGTTAGTCATATGGTGTAGTAAATGAACATTTAAAGAAAAGAAACTCTATAAAAAGCAATGCGAACAAAGACGTTCAGACTTTTTGCACCCACCTGAGGTCCCAGCAGGATGGGGGACAAACAATGGACAAATAACTTAATGTGAATCAAAGACGTCTTTAAAGTAGTGAAGGTTATGTGCCATGGAAATTATATTTAGCTTTTTCAAATGATGAAGAAAATGAATAAAAAACTGCCACTGGCAAATTTTCAATCATTAAATAGTCTCTAGTAATTTTTAATTGTTTAAAAAAAAAAGAGCTGATTGGTGACATCATTTTTAGATTCCTCGAAAGCATAATAGTGATAAAATCCTCTCTTACATGATAATAGATGACCTTATCTGCATAAGTATGCTAGATTATCATGGCAGAACGAGACTGAAGAACAAACCCATGATCATTACTCTACATGCTTTCATCCTAATAGCTCTGTGTGTGTGTGTGTGTGTGTGTGTGTGTGTGTGTGTGTGTGTGTGTGTGTGTGTGTGTGTGTGTGTGCAGCTTAGCCTGGGTGGGTTTAGCTGGGCTCATCAGAGGCACTAAAACACCCTGATGTAAGAGGTGGTCATTTAGTGCTCCGCCAAAAATAGCAGTCCTGTTAGTTTTTTGGTTCTGTGTCTGTTGGTTGTGTGTGTGTAAAGAAGAGTGAGTGAGAATGTGTTCCCCAGACCGTCTGTGTTTAGATAGCCTGTGTCTGATGGCTGTTTGGAAACCTCATCTGAACGCATTGACCCAAAAAAAGATATTCAGATGGGACAGAATTGCCTAGCTGAATTTCTCAGTATATGTTAAAATGTGTGTTGTGTGTGTGTTTTTCTTTAGTGTGTGTGTGTGTGTGTGTGTGTGTGTGTGTGTGTGTGTGTGTGTGTGTGTGTGTGTGTGTGTGTGTGTGTGTGTGTGTGTGAGAGAGAGAGAGAGAGAGAGAATGTGATGGTGTTTGAGCGAGAAAAAATGATGAGCTTGATTATTTACCAGGAAAAAAAAATGACGTACATTTTTGGCATCACAGTTCACACTTGTCCTCTACCTTAAAGGACTTTCTATAAAAAAAAATCCCACCCTTTGTTTTTCCAGGTGGTGCTAACATACCAGTGACAGCACTGATCATGACCGTGCTTTTCAAGCTTTTTGTTTATTTCCTCACAGCCTAATCAGCTTTAGTGTGCGCTCATTTATATATAAGAACAAAAATGCTGAAAGCAGAAAAAGTGAATGCAAATTCAGGACAAGGCGAGAGAGACTGAAAAGACGAAATAGAGGTAAAAAGACAGATGTATAGAGAGAGGTTTTAAAAATACGGATATCACAAGATTTGGAAAGGCTTGCAAAGGGATAAAGCTGCTCATAGAGATCTGTGCAGTCAAAATGTAGAAGAATGAAAGTAGTAAAACTATCTCCCTCTGTATTTCTGAATATCCTCTCCTGTTTACAATCCCACTGTCCATCCGTCTATCTGTCTGTCTCTCCATGCAGTATCTATCTGTTCAAACATTGCGTTGTTGGCTGGTAGATTTATATTCACTCCATTAGCAGAAAGCAGATTAGACTCCCAAGCAAAGGACAGTGCAGCCAAAATGTTGAAGGTTGTACAGAATTATCTCATTCAGTAGGATTTTTGATCCTTAATGTGTGAGAAAAGAAGTTCTTCAAATTGTTACCCAAACAGACATGTATGTATTTGTTACAACAATGTTGGCCAACCTGATTGTCCATTTGATTACAAATAGAGACGACTTAAATTATCTTTTTATTAAGTTTCAACATCCATATTTAACAGTCAGAAACTGATATGTTGATATGTTCTTAAGAAGGTCTGTAAAAATGCATGAAAGTTTATCTTAAATGGTTTAGGATTGGATGGAATGAACTTAAACACTCAGTGGAGATAATCCCAAGATTATCCGGGTTGTAAACCTGGATAATCTCAGACATAGTTTTCTTTTTTTTAAGAAAGAGGCTTGGTGATGGTACACAACAGCCGTGAACGAAAAAGCAGTCTTCAGCAGTCTTCCTTTAATCTTCACATCTATCACATTTTTACATATGAGCCACATGTCTGAAATGTGATTCCCCATACCTCGCCTAGCACACACTATTAAAATACTTTCTTTCTGCTGATGTTAAGCAGAATCATCCTTATCTCTTATTCATAACAGATTCATGGCTCCAACCAGCTCATCCTGAGAAGTACTAGTCGCTGTTGTCGGTCTTAATTTTCCCAAACCATGTCCTTGTCCTGATATTGTCAATTCTTAATGTCTTCATTTTAATCCTATCAGAAACAGTAGGTATCATTTCAAAAACACACCCGATATTTTTTTTTATGCCTTAAGTATAGGACAGCTCTAAACCTTAACATCAGGGGCTGGAGCCTCTCCAAATATGAAGTGATTCAAACAGGGTGACATATTCTTGGATGCTGCATGGTTGTCTTTCCACCTAGGGCACTTAGCTCAATGCATAAAGATGAACACACCAAATTTACATCTTTACTTGTCTCGGATTCTATTTCCTCTTGATTCTTGGTGACAATAAACTGCACAAAGGCTTTCACATTCAATGTTCTTCCAATAAATGTTGAAGTCGAGGAAACCCATCAAGAGAAACTGGTTTGGTCTCAAAGGAGACTGTGAATATTTGCAATATATTCATATTTTGAGGGGTTCTGCCGAGCTGAAATAAATGATCCCGTAGGGTGCTGCTGCCCTCAGGGTCCCTGAATTGCCCAGAAGCAGTCTGGCTCTGCTTATTTTACCAGAAATAATTCATTACGCAGTAATACTGGAATTTAGGTGGAACCTCAGGGTACTATATCATTGAGCAGTTTTATATCTACATACCAGTGCATACAAAAACACAGACACATAAAAACCCACAAAAACACGTTACTTGCTTTAAAGTTAATTTATCTGAGGGGAAAATTAACACAGAGAAGTCAAAGAAAGGCAAAACCCAATTCTCAATCATGTCTGTCTATATCCTGTGGTATACTGGGTTTATTATATTTATATCCTGAGGTTTCTCGATTTACTGGTCGATCTTCGTCCCAACCCTCACCTTTGGTCATGAGCTATGGGTAGTGTCGGAAAGAATGAGATCGTTGAAACAAGCAGCCGAAATGAATCTCCTCTGTGGTGTGGCTGGGCTCAGCCTTAGAGATAGGGTGAGGAGCTCAGACATTTGGGGGAAGCTCGGAGTAGAAATGCTGCTATGCTGGAGGGATTATATATCCCGTCTGACTGTCTGGCATCCCCCAGGTGGAGCTGGAAAACATTGCGTGGGGAAAGGGAAGTCTGGGTTACCACCACGACCCGACCTTGGAAAGGCGGAAGAAAATGGATGGATGGTTTGATATATTGAGTTAGTGTTACCTTAAGTCTTACACTTTCATTTGAATAATTTGACAAAGGCACTTGCATTGGAACATTTTGCACTTCAACTCATAACTACGATTTTTAATGTGCAGAATTTACAGATTAAAATGTTTACAAAATATACGGTCTACTCTGCATCCTGAAAGTGCTATCAAGAATTTAGTGTAATGCTACTTTTAAATGAAGTTAGTTTGTCTTCGACTTTTGTCTCTGTCTGGTCCTGAGCTGAGAGCAAACACGTTACAGGCTTTATATAGAGTTAAAAAAGCGGGAAAGGCAAACTATAATAACTTCATCAAAGTGCTGGTAACTTACGACTTTATAAATGTTTTGAGGCATCATCAGTGTATTTAGTTTAGGTGTCAGCTCTTTGATTCAGGCTTCACATCACTGGCTCATACTTACAGATGTCTTACTGGTGAATTGTTTTACCACATGCCTCTAGGATACGCCACAAGACCGCCACAAGTTGCTGAACATTTTGTGCAATAAACCCTTGGGTTTTTTTTTTTTTTGGGGGGGGGGGGGGGGGGGTTGCACCAACTCCTTCATTTCATGCATAGTTAAAAGTGGGTGAGATGCTCTTTTGTTATTCACCACTTGTCACTTAAATCTTCATTTAATATCAAATCATGTTATTCTTTACAGTTGTGTATTTTGCTATAATGTATTTTTTGCTTGTGTATCATTGCAGCACTTACTATCCCGGGTTTGTTTGTGTTAGCATTAAGTTACAGTTCACAAAGTATAAATCAACTTAAAGCAAACACACAGTCTTGATTTAGTTCAGTCATTTTTCTTTTGTTTCTGGAATTGCAAAATATCACTGTTTGTCTGTTATCCATACTTACTTTTGTTTGTTATGTTGTCCAGTTCCCCATGTGGTCCCATGAAGCTAAAGGGGTTGGCCCAGCACTTCCTGGGTATTTATAAGGTTGATGATGTCATCGCTGATATCACTGGGGCAGACCATCTGAAGGGGTTTTGTTTCTGAGAAATGTTTTTTGTCTTATCATTTCTTTCATATGTAAGTTACGGGTAAAATATAATTGAATTATTCTAAGTTCATTTAGTTTAGTAAAAGATCTGATGTTAATGTAAAGGTTTATTTGTATTTCTTTGCTGTAAGAGAAAAGTGAAACTCCCTGTTGGAGTTGTGCTGAACCCAGCTGCGGCCATTTTGTTAATGGGGCAGTCTATAAAACCAGGAGACATTTGTTCCTGCCGGGGAAGAGGTGAGGATGTGCTGCCATAACACGGTCCTTAGTCTGATTTAAGTATGCAGTACTTTACCTTATTTTTTGTTGAACTTTTGTTGTTTTATTTAGTTAACACATGTAGGGATACTCACTGTAAATAAATACTCACCTCTGGAAAAAACGTCATCTGCTGAGTTGGCCTTCCTATCACCTTCCTAGACACTTGTGTCAAACTACTTTACAGTTTGTGCTACTGTGGTCAAAATAGTTCAACAGCACTGTTGAGAATGGCTTTTGTTCTAAGGGCATTTATCTTACCCTTGTAGATTGGGCTGCGAGACTACTTTTTCAGTTTTACTTTGTGTTGACATAGTCTGACTCTTCATTTATTCATAGTTTCTCTATAGCTTCTTGTGTAGTTTGCTTTTCTGGACTCAAAATGGCGTTTCCCAATTCTACAGGCTTTTCATGATTTTTCTTGTAAAGGGCTTGACCAATGTTTCAGGGTGTTACAAATTAATGGTTTGTGGTTTTGCCTGTTTACTCATAATTAATCACTTCGATAACCCTGTTTATCAGCGACCTTCTCAAAGACCTGAACAAGACCCACCACTGACCCCTGACATTTCACTATAATGACCCCTGTGTTCGTCATCACAGGAGACAGTTTAACACAAACACCCACGATTGATTTATCTGAACACTTCCTTCATCAAAGCTCAACAGAGGTGAAGTTTGTCCGTGTTTGTGAGGGTGCAACAATAAAAGGTCAACCTAGCTGCAGTTAAATAGCAATCTAACTATCAGTCACAAAGGATTTCATGGATCTACACCAGCCTGCTGTGCCCTAAGAAGCTATGTGAAACCTTTGTATCAGCTGATTGCAGTCATGTAAATACATAGAGGAAAAAATAAACAAAGATAACATTTACTAATGCTTACCTTGCAAAATACTAAATATGAGTATTATTTGTGGGCTTTAACCAGCTAACTTGTAATTATCAGAAGTATGCCGGTGAATGAATTATTTGATCACTGATCGAAAGCCTTCATTGTTGACGACATCGTTAGGAGACAGATCTTTTGAATAGACAGATGATGAATCTTGCTATTTTTTGCCCGTTCAAATCTGCCCGCTTTCATATTGGTGAAGTGATGCCGGGTGCGTAAGTCAGCTGTTTTTGGCCATTGTTCCGCTTGTTGGGATGTTTAATTGCTCTCCTAAGATTTGACATAAATTTGATTCCATACCTTTTCCACTACCGCTTCGTCAACCATGTAGGCTTTAGACTTGTGGTCATGTAAGCAGTTGCAAAATATTTTACTGTAATGAACTTGCCAGAAATGGAATGTGTTTATAATCGAATTAGCTGATCTTTAAAGGAGCTACACTTTTTCTGTGATTTTCGATAACAGTGTCAGCAGTAACGGTATTCTTCTCTGACCACGAGTACTGCCACAGCCAGCTTGTTTGGATCATCTAAGACTTAAGGTAGCAAGACGTCAGTTTAAACACACCTTCAGCAGGTAGACCCGCTGTAATGGAGATGCAAATTCGTGCAGCACTGGGCTCAAGTGACAGCGGGTCAAGCCGTTTCAGCAGATAGCCTTTCATAGTAAACACTGATACTCACACTGACGCTCTGACACAGGGTGGAGGAGCCCTGTGGTCAGTGAGCTTGTAGGACCGTTTGGCTCTGCTCTAAAAGTCAGAGCTGTACAAGCTTGTCTTCAATGAGGAGCAGCTGAAAGTCTTGCTGCGTCCTAGACAGTTCAGGCAGTTCATTAGTTTTGTCGGAATAACCATTCATTACCAAGACTAAGAGCTAGCTAATGTTAACAGCACACCTGACTAGCTTGCAGATTTTCCATTCTTGAAGTGGCTGCTGATTTTGAATTGATCTAATATTGTAGAAACTATAATTAATAATAATTCACTGTCTGATCTGAACCCTTTTTTTCCCCACACCCGTAGTAGTGCATGTAAGTCTTTGTCATCCCTGCTTTAAAGACCGCCTTTCATATCATGTCCTGTTTAAAAAGAAGGTTGACAACATTGAGAGAAAAGTGTGATCAACAAACAACAAATATTCCCCCATCTCCCGCTCTCATCCCCTCCCTCTGTTAGAGTTTTTTTGATGAGGTCTGTCATTGTGACTGGAAAATTATATCTTTCTGCGAGCCTCTCATATCAGCTTCATTAGTAAGAAGGTTGTAAAACACTAATGAATGTTTCCCATCATCCCTGGTGTATGCTGCACACGTGTGCCTGCGAATTAAAGTTGGCACAAAGGTTTATTTGATTTGATTATTTAATCCCTTCCAAACACGGTTTTATGAGACGAGCAGTAACAGAGACTGAGCTTTCAATTCTTCTTCACTGACTCCATTAGTTTGATTTTGTCTGTTTGGGCCTCAGTTGACAACTCAAATTAATAAGAAACAGGAGAGATGCAGAAGGGAGGTCCACGGGACAGAAGCTGTTGATGAGGCTGTAGTTACAGCTGAGTGCATGAGTTTATGCAAATTACACTGTGCAAAGATGGACAGATTTATGAATCTGATGCTGTTGTATTGATTGATTGAGTTTGTGTGTTTTCCTTGCTAATGCTGTAACAGCCACTTGGGGCACTTGCTTGGGTGTTAATTTAAACAGTTTCATAAACAGAAAAACAATAAGGAACAAAAGATAATTCAGTAAAATCCATGCATCCATTAATCCATGTTCCACATAAAATCGATTTAAAGATGGCTGCATGTGTAGGGAGAATAAGGTTGGATGTATTTTTCAGTTGGTGTGACTCATTACAAGCAGTCAGATGGATTCTGCTGCTCAGCAGCTTCTCATGGCTCGTCTGTCTTCAACCTCATGCTCAGTCCCGCAATAACTCTCCTCATTACAGCTTTAATGGGCCAATCAACACCGCGCATGGCCAAAGGCACACTTCTCTACTCCTCATAGCTTAATGCTGGTAACACCTTCTTTCCAATCATCGACCCTTATTTCTCAACCACACATTGCCATCTCTGACAGTCTGTTTTTCACTTTTACGTCCTGTATTGTCTGCTGTATGTTTATAGGAGGGAGCCATTATTCTGTCTGTGCATGATGGGTGACCACTTCAACACATTTCATATCATTGACTGGTCGTGTATGGAAACTGGTACAGATTGGATTATTGTTTCATGTTTGTATGTCTATGGTATATGTGCATATAAAGTGTCAAACAGGTTCATGTGTTTTACAAATCTGTTTGCTGTTTGCTCTGTATTGAACACCTCTGGTTCATGCATGCTGCTGACCAATTCAAGACACCTTCAAAACCCTTGAATGGTGTAATAAGAGAAATCTTAAAGTCTAAAAAAGGAATTCTCCTCAACTGATTTTGTCATGCACATGATGGCCAATGATTGGTAAGTCATTTTATATGTTGGTTTGGTTTAACATTACACTCACTCATAGGGTGGTACAAAATATTGATATAGCATACAATACGTATATTGTCCTGATTTGTGATCCAACTATCGCTATACTGGCCCCAAATGTTTTTTTGTTGTTTTATATGGCTGTCTTAACAGATTTCCCAGCCAATTTCACCCATGTCAATACTTCATGACTCCTCGTAGTGGCACATGAGTAAAGGTAACGTGATGGGAAGTTAATTGGCCGAACAAGAATGGAGTGTAGAGTAGAAGAAGACACCTTGCTTCAGCCAGTGCTGAAAATAATTTAAAATATGCGTTTGCCACTTTCAAATCCAACAAAAATCTAGACAGAAAAAGGTGCCTCCAGCTCTTTATGCTGTGACAAGAGGAAACGTGAAAGATGCACTCCTGCAAGCAGAGAGAGTTGAACTCACCCTCCATCTGAAGACTTCACCGGCCACAAAGCCCTTTGTGACAATCACTGCACATCTTATTGATAACGAGTAGGAAATGCATTCCTACTTGCTACAAACAAGGATGATGCATTAGACTCACACTGGTGCTCATATGCCAAAAGTTTTAATGCTAATGGAAGCTGTCTGAAAAAGATCGTGTGTTGTGCCAAATTGAGCGGCTTTGTCAAAATGCATAACTGTAGCGTATATCGGATATTATGGTGGCAGGGCTGACAGCGAGGGGTTCACGTGAATGGAACATGTATGAAGATGTTTGTGCAGGATTTATTTGATATCTGCTATATTAATGTTGAACCTTTTACTACTTTGCTTGGATCTATGAGAAGACTGAAAATTACTTGTTCATGTAAATCATTTCTGCAGAAGTTTTAACCCTATTGCACAATGTCCTTTGTTTTTAAAAGAGAAAAGAAAAGAAAAATAGAGCAGTGACTCAATGGTGATTTAAAATAGGTTCTGATTGTTTGTGTGCGTGTGCATGGGTGATTGTGTGTCTCTGTCTCCCTTTATGTTGGGACAAACTGTCCGTGCTAAATATGTGTGGAAGGTGAAGCATAAAGGATCAATATTGGTGATGAGAGTCGCGCCAGCAAACACATTTTAATCACCCCGGACCTTAAAACAACGCCAACCCGCAGACCTGCTGCTTTGTGGCTGCGTGTGTGTGTCTCTTTGTGTGTGTGTAGGGGTGATGTAAATGCTGATGTCAGCACATGTGATTATTTATACATTATTCATAAAATTCTCAGCTTAACAACAGACCTTCCTCTTGTACATTTACTGTTTTAGCACAATTGTACAGACTGTTTAGGTCATTGTTAATGGCACAGCAGCGTGTTTGAATCTCCACCATGTAAAATATAATCGGTCTCCAAGCTGGTGCCAGCAAAGGAAGGGTAAAAGGTTAGGAATTCCATTTGAGCTACTTTTTGGATTAAAATTCAGCCTCAGTACACAATAATGTGTCCCCAAGTACAATTTGCAAGTAAAGGAGAACTAAAGCCAAAATGCTGAAACTATTTTTAAACAATCCTGCTCTGGACCAAAATCAATCCAAGGTTAAGTTTATGGATTAAATGCAGACAAAATGACTGCAATCACTAAGCCTAAAATTCAAGGAGTGACCTTCAGAAACCCTTAATAGTAACTGGAGGGATACACCTTCACATTTTGAAATACATGTGGTTACTCATTTAAGTCATACTGTGACTGAATAATGTTGAAGATCCACTTCCTATGACATTTGTCTCACTCAGAGTTACAGTACTTAATTTTCCCAGATCCTCCTATGTTGGTGCTTGGATTTGAAGAATCTCAAGTACTTGTTTTATAAACCTATCAGGCCACAAACTGTGTTGTCTCTTGTTTCTGTTGTTTCCATCCAGGATCCCTGCAGGGTGAATACCAGAGGAGGTTGTACAAGGAACTGATGGCTAACTACAACCGACTGGAGAGACCTGTGGTCAACGACTCAGCCCCCATCCTGGTGGAGCTGGGCCTCACACTACTGCAGATCATAGATGTGGTGAGATAGATAGCATTCACTTGGGATTACGGTGCAATGTTAAATGGAAACCTGCCTGGATACTTGCATTATTTAGTACCACATTAGGGGACTGTTGCGTGTGGTGATTACAAGGTAGCTTAAGTACCACAACACAGTCAGGACAGTTCATAGCATAGCAGCGTAGCAATTCTTGTGCTGGGGGTCAGAATCACGTTGGATAAAAGCAAGTGCGATGTTTCAATACATTTATCACTCACGGTATCCGTTTTCATGCCTCGTCTCGAACAGTGGCCGACACAGAGTACCCCTCCATTACATGTACAATTTTAAAATGTACAATGATGGACTGGTTGCTGATGAATTGCTACTTTTTTCTAGCATCAAAATCTCTGCTAGACCCACACTGGTGTTGTCACCACTGATCACCAATACCTGGTAACCAGTACCACTTTTAAGGCAATGTAAATTCATTTTTTTCCAGTTAAAGGCATGGTTGGTAAATTTCTCCAGATACACTTTTTTTTAGATTTTGATTGAAATTGTCTTTAAGTCCTGAAAGAAATGTAAAATGAAAAAGGAACTAAGAAAATGCATCATCTGTAGCAGTTGTAAGCACGTAAAAACGTCAACCAATGTCTGCACGAGGTGCCATTTTTATGAACCAATCACGCCTCCCTCTCTCCCTGCTCGTTCTCTACCCCATGCGTTCACAAGCCCACACTCAGCTGAGCTACGCTTCTGGACCAATGGCGCTTGTGCATGTAAGTGAGGGGCTTGGCTTTAAAGGGGACGGGGTGGGTGCAGACGGAGCACTGAGGGAATGCTATTTTCAAAATCATGATAGTTTTCAAAAAATTGAGTCATGACCCATATCAGTCGGGTGTTTCTATGAGTGTGTTGTGGCAATGGATCAGTGTTAGGTGATGGAAGAAGTAATGCACTCCTACTAGTTGACTTCAGAGAAGTCTAGAGACCCTTCAGACTCTGATGCTTAATAACTCACATGAACCACACACAGAACAGAACTCTAATACAATAGTGTTTAAAGGTAACAAAACAGCTGCACCCTTACCTCAGCTGACTCATAGTATGTTTTATATTGTCTTGTCAGTGTTCCATTGTTTTTTTTATCTTTACGCATCAAGGGACGCTGTCTGAGTTTGTTTGTTAGCTTCCTGCTCCACTGAAGCAGAGTGGGATTGAACCTGGCTCAATATTTTGCTGCAATGAAACTCCAGCTAGGCACTGAGGGGGCCAATCAAATACACGAAAGCACATGTTCCTATTAGATTTCTTTGCCGTGTGAACAACATATTTCAACTGTTCTTGAAACTCCTGTGACAAAGGATAAACCAGTTTCTGCCATTAGACATGTCATGGCTTGTAAAAATCACAATTTAGATGAATATGTTGCCTCTCTGGGACTTTCTGCTTCCTTGCCATATTCTATCTGAATACCTGCCGAGTGTCTTTCTCCTCAGGGGAGGTTTAAATATTGCTTATTTACTTTCCCAATCCACATTTCCTCGCCCTGTTTGGACAGAAGATAAGAGGTGACAAACTCTCTCCAAGGGCAACTGTCTTGATGGTGTTTTGCGTCGGCCTGATTTTGACACCCCTGACAAATTCACAATTTATGAAAATTACCATCCCCTCCTCTGCCCTCCAGATGGTGACCTGAAAATCTCTCCAGGTTTAATTTTTAAAAATTCTGCTCTGATGCATCTGGCATCGATCCCTGACTCATTAACCACGACGGAGGACCAAAACCCTTGAGACATTTGGGAATCTGCTAGTTCGTTAATCAGTCAGCCCTCCTAAAGAAAAGAAGGAAGTGTTAGTATGTTAGATGCACTAAGTTTCATACCAATCAGATGTCTGCTCTTCCAAGATCGAGTGTGTTCTTCCAAAAGGGCCACACCATGCCGCAGTCCGTCAGCGCTACGGTATTGCTCTGTCAGACAGCAACACGCCCTGCCCCACTGGATTAGTTTTTGGAACATGAGCGGTGGAGCGCAGCCATGGGCAGCTGTACACACATCACAAGAGAACTACTTTCTGTCTTTGTCTTTCTGAGGTTGATTTGTTTTTCGTTTTGTGCCTGTTTTGACGTAATGTTGATAAAGGGATGAAAATACGATCATGAGTCCGTATATAATGTTTTACTTTTTTTTTATTGACCAGACACTCTGTGCGTTTTCTTGTCTGACTTCCTGCCGGGGTTGTTCTTCTCTGTCCAGCTTGACTCTTACCTGCAGCGTACTCCTGCTTCTTCCCTATAACCTAGAGGCAAGCTGCTGATATACTGCTCAGAAATGATATTGATAGCTTTTTATCTTTTTGAAAAACTTCTCAAAAGCCCAAGAAAATCTTTTGTCAATTTTATTTTTGATTGATTGAAATTATGAAGCAATAACTGAGGTGCCTAGACCCTGTGGTGTGTTCATTTACTGTTACACTGACAAATGAAAGAGTTCAACCAAAAATCATCCTGTTCTCATCATATTGAAATGACAGTAAACGGTTGCAAATAGACCAAGTGCCAACTTTTTGGTTTAACCCGACAATTGTTGTGGTTATTTTCTTTTTTTAAATCAAGTTTACCCTCAAACGACTGAGACTGAAGATTAAAGTTTAAACATGTTTGACAACTCAGAAAAATGGTTGGTACATTATTTGTGCTGTCCACTGAGGATGACTCGCATTAGGCCTAAATCAATAGGAAAATTAAACACATTTTAATATTCAACTGCTAGAGATGTGACCTTTTGGCTTTAGTATGACTCAAAATCTTTAAAGAGTACTTAAGAATATACAATAAAAACAAGGTGAAGCCTGCTTCAGTGTCTATATGTTGAATGTTTGCTCACTGTCCAGATGATGCTGCAGGCATTCCAGTGTTCTGACCTTGAATTGAACCTTGAGTGAGGTTATTATTTACAGGTTATACATTTGATAACATCTATCCTGAATTTATCTTTCTACAAATATCAAATTTGCCAAAATATCAAATACACAACCAGAGACACACACAAACAGGTGCACAGTCACAAACCACTTGGGTGTTTGAAATCCCTGAAGAGACTATAATTACTGTCAGCTGTGACCTTTGCTCAATCATCTGGGTCATCTGCACTGGGAGGAGACATTATAGAAGGGTGTACCATATGTTCAAGTATTATCAACCCCAAGCTTAGAAGAGGGATAACAAGGTTTTTGAAAAACACTTGTAAACAGATGCAGTTCCTCCTCTCCTCTCTACCAGAGGACTTGTGCATTCTTCCTGCTTCGACTTTTTCCACTGTGCACTTGGAGCAGACTTTTGATGCCTAGATAAATGATAATTTCCCTCTTCTAAATGCAACAACTTTATATGTAAGGTTTATAGCCTTCATCCTTGGTTGTTTAAAAGTATTTCTTTCCACTTTTATTTGCTGTACTTAATATTATGTCTCATATCTGTATCGGTTCTAGCAAAGCATTTCACAGTTATGTGCAGCTGTTTCAATCCACTAGGTCATAACATTTTAGCTGTTTTTATTGTGTGTGTTGTGTAATTTGTGAAACCATTCAGCTGAACTACACTTTAAATATGCAAACCATCTTCACTGACTTGGTGGAGAGAAAAGGCCCTCTTTACTTATTTATTAAGTATTGGTCTGGCTAGCTGTCTTCTCTAATGTAAAAGAAAAATGCCAACTCTTGTTTTCTGTTTTTCAGGATGAGAAGAACCAAGTGCTGATGACCAACGCCTGGCTGCAGCTGGTGAGCCTAACTTTAAGAACGATGCATTATCATCAATTTATTCTACGCGGGAGCGCGATGAGAAAGGGAGGGAGTGCAGAAGATGGCTGAAGACTTGATCATTAATGGGTCTACTGTTAAAGGCCTTAGAATTTTCAAGAAGGAAAGAGTTGCTTTTTGCTGACTTCAAAGAAGTAACATCACTCATCTTGACTTGATGATATAGGGAGAAGATGAGTTTCAACATGCAGATACATTTTAAGTGTTACTGTTCATGATTAAAAAGACTGCTTTACCTGTATTGGGGGGGAGGGGGGCTATTTCACATATGATTTGCCCATAGTTTGCGTTAGATTGGTCGTACTCTTAATGGGACTTTTCAAGTTTTGCCCATGCAAGTCTTGAGTGATTATCTCCTTCTCTCTGTGTCAGTACTGGACCGACATATACCTGAGCTGGAATCCAGAAAACTTCCCTGGTGTCCAGAACCTGAGATTCCCTTCAGACCAGATCTGGACCCCTGACATCCTTCTTTACAACAGGTCAGTTCTCCTGACAATGCAAAACAGTGTCACAATGTGACAGAGGTTGTACTAGTGATGAAACAACAACAACAAACATTTTTGAGCTCCTTAAAGGTCAATGGAGCCTCATAGGGAGTTTAGGCTCACTGTTGAGCTGTGTGGCCGACAACTTCAGGATAGTCACTGATGTAAGAGTAGTTTAATCTGCACAGTGCAGCTGTTAGCAAATAAAATATTTAAAAAAACAATTCCACACAACTTGCTCGGCACCAAACAGCAGACTGACACAGTAAGCAACTAACTAGTAAATAAAGAGGAGCATTTATATGCTACAGAGCCAAATCTTTCACTCTGGAGTTAGAGGAATACAGAACTAAATGAGAGTCAATATTGAACATTTAAGGTTTGTCGGCATTTTCTCTTCTTTTTATGTATTTTTTTTTTTTTTTAGTTTAGTATACTTTGTTGATTCTGTCAAACAAAGTGTTTTAATCCACCTTTGCAAATCCTCCTGGGACAGCATGCCTTCTTACTTTTTTTTTGTTTTTGAGTAAGAGGTGATTGAAATACCAGTGTAATCCCTCTGATGCAGCGTTGTTTTATTAAATTCTGATTTTAATCTTCACAAGCCATGACACTCTTAAGGGTGTTGGAAGAGGTGTTGTACCACGTCCTCTATCTCACTTTGGCATCATCGTCTCTGTCTCAGTTCAAACCTTCCATTAGTCGTGTTAAAATGCAGAAAAAGGCTGTTCATCTCTGTTGTGATTTGATTTGGACTAGTGTGTTAGCAATAAAGTTACTACTGTCTTGTAACAATTAAGAGACGTAAAGGCGGAGGCCCTGATTAAAATAAACGAGGTTGAGCGAGCTCATTGCATTTCTTGATTCAGGTCAGGCTGCTGCTGTTTGCTTATTCACTTTTCTTCACACTTTTCTGCAAGGCTTTTGCAAGTCAATTAGAAATGTAGGCCATTTTTTTTTCTCCCTGAAACAACTAATTGCATTGCGTGTGCATGCTTGGGCTACAGACGGATGATCTGGTCTGAGACTGCAAGGAAAGAGAGACAAAAAGATGGATAGATTTAATCACAAAGAGGATAACAATGACACAGTTAGAATGTTGGGCAATAATGCAAAGCACACGCTTTGAACACGAATTTGGATTAGAGAGAAAGACATCTTTTAAGTCTATTTTAAGTGATGTTATTGTGTGATTGGAGGGTGGAGCCTAGGATGTTTTGCTTCCTGCCCACATATTACCCTTGAATACACACGCTTACACACACATGCATGTACACAAGGACAAAGGTTTGGGGGTATTAACCCAAATTTTAAAAGCTCAGCTCTCAGACCTGCCCGGATTACCCATCCTAATCTCCCTGCTCTCACCCCTCTTTTTACCCGTCTCTGCCTTTTACCCTCTACCTCCACTCCCCCACCCCGCCTTACCATCTCTCCTCTCATCTCATTCTATTTGTGTCTCCCTCTGTCTCTCTTTCATAACTCACTGTCTTTCTGTAATTCACTCTATTCAATCAACCCTTTCCCTCCATATTTTATTGTTTCTGCCTTCACCAACCCCTCTTTATAAATCATCCCATCCACCTGTCTCTGTCTGTCAAGGTGTCAGCATGTTACCCTGCCCTTCTTCTCACAGTATATCTGTTTGATATAATTCTTCTTTTTCTTCTGAGCTCTCCTGTGCTTGTATTACTCGGATACCTGCGCAAATCTGTTCTCACATGAACACATTAAAACTGTTTTCCGGAGAGATAAAATGTGTTTTGAAAATTTGAATATTTAAGCACCAAATTTGGTGTTAAAAGCACTTTGGTAATGGATTGACATTGTTTGTCAGGTTAATTCGGCACATAATCAGGTTTCTACAGCTATGCTAAAGTCTTTTGAGCTAATTGCATACATTAGCCCAAAAGCTTACAATGAGAAAGCCAGCATGTCTGTTTTCCACGTTACCCTTATTAGTTAAGTCTGTTAGCATGTTAAAACTTAATATTTATGACAGCTAATGATAAAGAGCATACTATGAATATAGCTGAAAAGTTAGAGAATCACCAAAGATATCCCAGTTAATCCTGAGGCAAAAATCTTTCTCCAGATTTTGAGATATTTCTCCAGTTAACTACTTAGATTTGGTGATCAACAAAACCACAAGGATGAATCTTCTTGAGATCATTAATAATATGTAGTGTATAAGTGTAGACCAAAGTCGTGTACAGATCGATTTACCTACATTGACACACCCGAACAGTAGAGTGCAACTTCAAAGTCATGTCATTACATCTTGTGCCATGCCTTTCTGTACCTTAACCAATTGCTCCGAGTTGACTTAATATTACCTGGGAAAAAAAAACTTTATGCTTGTAGGGAAACAAATCAGGACAACTGATCTGCAAACAGTTTGCAGAATTAAATATACTTGGTTTCTTAATTCCCTGTTTGAAATGCAAATTATTTGTAAAGAACCATAAACCCCTTTGACTGGTTGGAAAAAAAAGTATTAATTGTAACCTATAGGAAACAGCTGTATGTTTTTGGTGTGACTGTGTTATCACAAATTAAAAACACTGCCGAGGTTGCTTACTTGTTGAAGTTGAATATGAAGTTCGGTAAAGTACAGCTGAAGGTAAAGATTTTTGTTTACATCTGAGCTAGAGGATTAATATCCCCCTTGAGGAGAGATGGAATATTACAGTTTTCAATAATAATGCAGAGGCTGCTGGAAACACACACAGCACACCTAAATAATGACACACACACGCCTCTGAGTGCTCTTCTCATTGTTTTACAGTCAGTACATGTGTACATGCACAAAAATAACTATACATTCAACTCGCTCCTCTCTGGCCTTCCTTACACACACTTACTCTGTCACGCAATTACAGACCATAATGGCTCCACACACACCATTACACAGTGGGCCATCAGTGCACAGCCAATAACATGCTAGTCTTACTGTGTTGAATAGCAGATACATTCAGGTTTATTTGCACAGTGCTCAGATGAGAGCTCACCAAAAATGCATCCATTCGCTTCTGTTGTTTAATATCAAGTTAATGATGTTTAGAAGTGCTGAAGTCGGATGCCATCAGAACATGAGCGCAAAGGAGAAAAAACATCAGATATTGTAGGTGATGAGTCACTCAGCTCATATTATCCCAGTGTGAAATCTTTGATATCTCTCTCAAATCATCTTTCATATTTTCAGATCATTGTGCTCGCACTGACTCACTCTGTCCAATAATGATACTTCACGCATGGGTAGTCTATACCTTGAGTCAAGGATTTACTATCTCGCCCATCAGATGTACAGTATACTGCCCACAGGGGAAAACATGTCTACCATATATATTTGAAGGTTTTCCTTTTGGATGATAAACAACATCAAAGAGCTTAACGTGCTGCCAGCACTGCAGTAACACTTAAACATTTTTAAAACCCAGCTCTGGTTATCAATTTCATATTTGTATTTTTATTTAATGAAATTCAGAGAAGTTTAACAAGAAGGAAGAAAAAGGTCAAAACTAAATATAAGTAGTATATGACATTGGCTTAGATTGACAAGCATGATAAAAAATGAAGTTCTCCCACTTCCCTGATGAGAACAAACTGTAATCTTTATATTGGCTCCAGTTTGTCTGCCATAAAAGCCTGGGCGCAGGCCATATGCCTTTTTTTTTTTGCTTGTGTGTGTTAGAGAAGCAGAATTGGTGTGTGTAATTATGTTTGTCCAAAGAATATCCAGATTAAAAACTGCTCTGTGAGCCCTTGACCTCCTCTCTCGTTAGAGGGAAAAGTCAACAGTCTCACTTGACTGGGGATCAATGAAGCACATGAAGGTCGTTCAACTCAGGTAAAGCCACAGACAGAATCATAATTCTGCCTGAAAGGTAGGGAGACTTTCAAAACAGCCAGAGCACTTTGACAGGCCATGAAGATGAAAAGGGAATTAATCAGATAAATGGATACTGGGAGGCATTTTGTTTTTTTGCATCTCTGGATGGAGGGATGGTTAAATGAATGGACAGATGGAAAAACTGGATGACCTTTCTGTGGTCACTTAAACAAAGAAAATAATGGAAAGTTTACTGTATGTTCAGAATGTAATTGAATGATATGTAAGCATTGTGTAAGTTTGTAAAAACATGTATCTGTAAAATTGTGACATTCTCAGGTTAAATCTTTTCCGACAAAAAAAACCCCCAGCTCAAATAGGAAACAAATGGCTAAGTCAACGACAGAATGATTAGCAGAAGCCTGCAGTGTTTGCATATCTGATACTAAATCTAGAGAAGGAGAACAACCAGAGGAAGCTCCATGATGCACAAGAAATGCACATGCACGAGTTTAAAAAAACAACTCATATTCTTAGCGTTATGCTTCCAAGCCTTCTGTTGGCTTACAGAGGATGTTTGGAAGACATCCGTTTGTCATGGGTGATGTACACTGGGAATGAGCTTAGCCCACTATAGAAATAAACATCCATCTGTACATGGGAAATGTTGTGCACTGTTTGCCTGCAGCGTTGCTGACCAGCATGTTAACCACACAGCTGTAATCAGACAAAAGGCCCAAGGCTGTAAAGTTGAAGCTATGCTTCTGAGATATGGTACACGGCTGGATAGGTCTGATCTTAATGTAGTCAAAGTAGGCGCTGAACATGTATGTAGCTTTTGACTGTAAAAGGCTGAAAGCTTCAGTGAAAGACACAAGTCTTCTCTGATACACATACTAGCTCTTTTATACTTCTGATTTGACTAATTAAGAATTTAATACTTTGTGTGAAGGAATATAAAAGCTTCAAATAAAGATGTATTCTGTAAACCTCCTTGATGCTCTTTCATCTTTCAAAAACAAGCATATCAGTTCAATAATGCCATTAAAGCTAAACTAAATGTTTTTATGACAGTATGATTTTGAACTTTAAAATGTCACTTATAACAGCATGTGATGTTTTATTCTCCACTACATGGATCTCTTTCTGCCTCAGGAACTCTCCTTACTTTGAAGCTGCCTTCTTATTGTCAGTGAAGTGTGCGTGTGCGTGTGCGTGTGTGTGTGTGTGGACAGCAGAAGGTGTTGAGTGAGTGAGAGGAAGCTTTGTGACTAATGTCCCATGGTGCAGGAACCTGTCACTGCCACCTTTGTCATTCTGATGGTCAGTCCCTGTTTCCACCTTGCTCCCTTCTCACATATCCACAGTGCTCTTTCTTCTATATGTGTGTGTGTGTGTGTGTTCAAGAGAGAAAGAATGAGAGGATGTGTTGTACAATCACAACTTTTTCCCATTCTCCCAGGGCTATCACTTATCCAGTTGTTTGCACGTGTTATGATAGCTGTATCCAAAAAATATTGTATTTTTCAGTACTATATATATTATAGTATATTGAATAAGCACAGTATGTTCCCTACAGTACAAACCCAGAGTCCAGAACTTAATCTGTTGTGATGTATATAAGCGCTGAATGCAAGAAAGTGCACACCTTCGGATTAAATAAGACGAAACCTTGAATAATTCATCAAATAACTCTGCCTTGGCCAACCCCCCCCCCCCCCCCACACACACACACACACACACACACACACACACACACACACACACACACACACTTCCCTGCCCAAGTACTCCAAACCACAGCTGATAGCAACACACTCTTAACAGAGGAAAAATAAATTACAACACTTAACCCCGGGACAAAAGATCAATCTTCAATGTGAGCAAAGGCAGGGACAGCCTAAATGGGTCTATCCACAAATTCTGTTAAGATGGGAGCAGCATTCTTTGGAGAGGCTGAATGGGGCTCCAGCTCGTTTCAGACACACTGACGTTATCTCTCTTGCAGGAATTGCCATTGTGGTGGTTTTGATTTGTGTACACGAATAGGTGTATTGTGTGTGCCTGTGATACTGTAAATGTGTTTATGTGCTGAGTTCAGTATGTGGGTTTGAGTCCTAAAGCTTTGGGCTTAGAACTTGGCGGAGAGACATTTGAGTACATGTGTGTATTTTGGGATCATTTCATGCAATGAATAA
Organism: Labrus bergylta; assembly: GCF_963930695.1. Taxonomy (NCBI): domain Eukaryota; kingdom Metazoa; phylum Chordata; class Actinopteri; order Labriformes; family Labridae; genus Labrus; species Labrus bergylta. The sequence goes on along the minus strand of NC_089203.1, from coordinate 15,112,940 downwards.
AAACTCTACAGTACTCTGATATTTGTTATTTTTTTCTGACTACTGAATTCTGTCACTAGACCAGAGAGAGGGGCTCCATGCATTTTTGTTATCATTTCCCCTTCTTCATTATTGAGTTTCATTATCCTTCTCTATTTTCTGTACCCAGTGTCTGGATGGGGTTGGCATTTCTCTCTACTACTATGGATGTATTTGACCAACAAGTTAGCTTCATTCACAAATAACTGTGAGTCATACATCAATCTCACATCCCTTAGGCTGTCATCTGACGACAATTTAGCCAGGCGATGTCCTTATTACAAACAGGGAAAGATTTCTTCTTTCAAGCCTTGGTCATTGCATTCAGCCTGTTTATAGCTCCCCATGATAGGTTTTCCATCCCATTCAAACACAATTGACCAAATGGTTTTTATTGCATTTCTTCCAAGCAGGCAGCAGGTTGGGAACACTGTTGTCTGACTGAGGAAGAATCGGCTGGCTAAATAAAATAAGGAGAAAATGATTATGTTACTGTAAAAGGAGGCCAGTAAATCCAGACACATTTTATCTAAGACAACCATTAAAATAACATTAGTTTCTCTGTGAATGGGGAAAGGATAATCTCTTACAAATAAATTACTATAATCCAGGAAAAAGGGAACATTTTGAGCCATAAACTGTACTGAAAACAAACTGTGAAGCACTGCCTAAAGTCTCTTAGTTGGGATTTGCCACTGGCACTTCTTTTTAGAGTTCACACTCAAAATGACACCAGAGGAACAACTCTTTAATACTTAATTAGAGTTCAACTGAAGTGCAAGAGCTGAAGGTTAGCTGCTCTAGGCATTTACTTTGCTATAGCTATCAGTCCCCGGAAGACATGTTTGCTACCCCAAGACTTTCATAGAATACAAATTCTTTTGTTTTTGTTGTCCCTGTGCTGGGTGAGATGAATTTGGCTTCACTTGCAAGACCCTCACGATTTAAATATTTGAGCCTAACTTACGGTATTCAAAACCTGTCCATGCCCGACCTTATATCATTCAAACGGGCTCTAAGTTTTAGATCCTTGAAAGGTGTGGTGTTATTTTGTTCAACTGATTTTACTTGACAATGGAATTGAATATTTAATGGATTTCACCTGGGTTTTAAATTTAAATATGCAGCTTAAGTAGAAGAGTGGAAGGCTGGATGGTCCAATAATGGGTTTATGAATATATGTATTCACCGTTAACTGCTGCAACAGTTCAGAGTAAAAGAAAAGAGTCTTTTACACTTTAATAAGTATTAATGAGCTGACTAATTTGCCTTTTTGTTCAAGGGTTCATGGTTACACAATTACCTTCCTGTGACTTCCTCCATTCATCTTTCACATTTATTCGCATTATTTTTAACGAGTCTCTCTCTCGCGGTGTAAAATGTTCAAGTAACAAACTAATTTCAAACTTTTTTCTTGCTTACCTTCACATCATGTTCACTCTAATTTAAACTAAGATGAAATGTTTTAAAGTTGCACGACCATTCCTCTGTTTTCTTTCCTCAGTGCGGACGAGCGCTTTGACGCCACCTTCCACACCAATGTACTGGTGAATGCATCAGGTTACTGCCAGTACATCCCTCCTGGTATCCTCAAGAGCACCTGCTACATCGATGTGCGTTGGTTCCCCTTCGACGTGCAAAAGTGCGACTTGAAGTTTGGCTCCTGGACGCACAACGGCTGGCTGCTGGACCTCCAGATGTTGGATGTGGACATATCCACCTACATATCCAATGGGGAGTGGGACCTTGTGGGTAAGAGAAGCACATTGTTTTTCTTCAGAATATATGGCTTTACATAAGAGTCTCCTATGATTTTTACATCTAAATGCTAAGAGGAAATGAAAGCTAACTTTGGAGAAAATTATCCTCTGCAGGCTAATAATTATACGGTACAATCAATTGCTGCTTGGTCTTCCCTCAAAGTGAGTTTAACCTCAGTCTCCTTTAATCTGTAGTTACAGCTTTAATTATTTGAAAAAGCTCAATATTCAGGCATAACCAACCTATACAATGCTTCAAAGTCTGTTAAGGAACATTGCTCATTGTAAGGGGATCTGGCTTTGCCACCATCCTCTGTACAAAATGGACTTGAATTCCAGTTGTGTAAATAATTCCATGATGGGACATCTTTTGGACGGTTGTAGCGGGATTAGAAGAGCTCCCCAGTGGGAGGTTCCCAGCAAGGACTAAACATCAGCTAAAACCGTCTGTGCTACATTTTATAAAGAAATAAATCTACCAAACCCAGACTTTGCAGTTATAGCATGTTTGCCTTTGGCATTTAACAAGAAATGAGTGTCAGACGGCACCATATGGCATGTAATATAAATTTTTGACTAACTGGCAGGTGTGTAGCCAGACCATGTGTTAGAAGAGCAAGTCCAAGCCCTCCAGTTACAGTCTAAACAGAGAATGTTTGGTTTAAAAAATCCAAAATGCTAAACATGAAAATAAAAAAAGTACTCAAACTCATATGCAATCATTTCTTGGGGTTGAGTTAATTCATCAATTATCTACCCAAAGACAGGGACACCTCATTTAATTTAAAGAATCGTCCTACTAGGGTAGGTTTGTTTTGAGAGATTTGTACTTGGAGAAAAAAAAATACTGCGACAAAGAAATCAAAGTCAAGAGCTTATGGAATAAGATCTAGAGTCAATTCTGATAAGTAAGTAGACTAATAATAACAACAGTTTCCCAGTTATTTAAATCTTCCGCTTGAATCCCTTTGTTGGTCCACAAAGATCTACTTGATCTGTACGTGTGTGTTCTCTTCCCTCAGGTGTGCCAGCCAAGCGCAACGAGCTGTATTACGATTGCTGTAAGGAGCCCTACCCAGACGTGACATTCACGGTCACAATGCGCCGCAGGACACTTTATTATGGCCTCAATTTGCTCATCCCCTGTGTGCTGATCTCCGGCTTGGCCCTGCTGGTCTTTCTGTTGCCTGCTGACTCTGGAGAAAAGATTTCTTTAGGTGAGGGAGCCTTAAAACACAAACACAAACACATAGACTCCTGGCATGAAATGAATTAGAAACCATTGAAGATTGGTTTAATATTTTGGTTCCCCAGCCTTTGGTAAGTGTAAACAAAATGAAAGATACATTTTGAAAGGTTTTTAAACACCATAACAATATTGTATTTAATAAATTAGGACAGTTCACAATAATCAACTTATCAACAATATGCATCTTTATAAATATGCTAGAATTAGCACAATAGCGAAATTTCAGCTGTAGTCCTAAGGCAGTTGCTCAAAAAAACACGAGACAAATTTTACAAATGAAAGACACCTTGAAGGAGAGTTCACTAAAAAGCACAGAAACTGTTTTGCATAAAAAAACATTGAAGTTGTTCAAGCTTATCTAGACTCAACTGTACACCATCACATAAACACAAGTGTTTGTTCATGCATGTCCTTATCAATCATGTAAGAAGCCATGAATACTATACGTTTGTAAAAATCACCTTGAAAAAATTGAATGACAAAATAAGAGGCTTGCTACTAAACCACCAGGAATTCCACCAGTTCTGATGAATAGCTACCTGTGCACAAGCAGTCACGAGTTACAGAGCCAAGACTGTTTGAGAGATTTCTGGAGATGTTACCTACCTTCAGACGAGTCAGAGGAGCCAGCAGCTGATAAATAGCTGCAGTCATGAGAAGCTAACTGATTACATACATAAGTAATTACAAAAATAATTTCATAGTCCAGTGACCCTGATCACATCGTTATGTAAATGCTCGTGTTCTCTCTCTATCTCTGTCTCAAGGCATCACCGTGCTCCTCTCGCTAACTGTCTTCATGCTTCTGGTGGCAGAGATCATGCCTGCCACGTCTGACTCTGTCCCTCTCATCGGTGGGTATATATGTTATGTGTTTACATGCATCATATTTAAGTGTGCAACATAATATTTGAATATCCTAGAGGAAGTTGCAGTGGGCACGCCTCAGGAGAGAAGGCATCGTTGCAGATAGGATATTAGGATTAGAACATTAGCAGTACATCTCTTCTTAGATTCCTGACACTGCATACTGCTAATGCATGTGCGCCTCTTGTGAAAAAGCAAAGGTTACAAATGTCCTTAGAAAACTACAGTGACAGTAATATCGATCAGAATCAGCACAAAGGCATTACTGACCTCTCCACAGTAACAACTCAAGTGTCCCTCTGAGTAATTCTTGCACTTTGAGTAAACAATCATATAAAACATGCATTAGTTGTTGCTTTGAAAGCCGGAGCATAAGCCTGCCTGTGCTGTACATGCTGTATATGGTCTCTTCAAAAAATAATAAATAAACTCCCATGTTGGTGGACGACAGTCCGAGGGCACCTATATACATCATTCACACTTCCCCTGGCGGTGTGAGAGGTACGTTTGGTGGCCAGAACTAAAGCTGTCAGTAACATTAATAGGCTATGAAATGAGTCTCCGCTGGGCAAGAGAGGAAAGAAAGGTAGCAAAGAAATAATGGATGAAGAAGGGAAGAGAAGGGTAACCTTTAGGCCACAGTTCTCCCTAAAAAGAGTTAAAAAGGTTTTTGAAGCAAGTGAGCAGGCAGATATGTTGGCATGTGGTTGTGAGAGTGTGTTACATGCTTTCAAGTACAACTGGATCCCTGTATGTAATGTGTCAAAGTGAAAATGTATCATACATATCAACTGTACATTATGTCATTGTAAGTGATGTAGCGTTCAAGCTGAACGTGGTTACCACTACATCAATGTATGATAGCTGTCCGCACTGAGAAAAGCTTGATAAATGCATCATCAGTGACGTGATAAATCTGTAAATCTTTTTTCATTCTCGTGACCTCAACACAAGGCCGACCAGGACACGTTTAGTAGCCGTGTTAAAATGACTTATGCACAGCACAGTGGCTGAATGTTGATGTGAGTTGTTGTAAAGTAGCTGCATGCATTCAGCTGTAAATGTGGAAAGCAAGTTCAACACTGCTACCAGAGTCAGGCCATATGTCTTTTATTATCAGCCCTTTATCTCCATATTAGCATAAAATGCTCCTTTTATTTCTGTTGGCTTTTGAAGACATAGCTTATCTGTTTTAAGATCATTTGAAGTGTTTATTTTATTTCAGTTCAGTTCAAATGTATTTACATTTAGTTCAGCCATGGTCCCCATCATGGTTTGAGTTATTGTACGCTTCCTGTTCTTGCCCCACCATACCTCTTTGAGCTTCTAAACCCGTATACGCCCACCCGCTCTCTCAGGTCAGCTGATCAGCTGCTCCTGAGGGTGCCTAAAACCAAGCGGAAGCTCAGAGGGGACCGTGCGTTTGCAGCTCCAAAATTATGGAATGATCTGCCTCAGCACGTTAAACAGGCCTCTTCTCTGTCTGTTTTTAAATCTCTTCTTAAGACATCTCTTTTCCCTGGCCTTCCCACTTAGTAGGAAGTCGACTTCATTTATTTATTTGATTTCATTTGTGCGTGCCTTACTCATGTTTTATGTCTTTAAATTGACATTACTTTGTACAGCACTTTGGTTAACTAAGGTTGTTTTTTTTGTTAAAGAGCTAAACAAACAAAGTTGGATTTGATTAGATTGGATTCCTCTTTTTCCATATAGAAGGACATATTTGTCATAAATGACTGAGCTTCAAACAATAATGATACACAAATATCTCTTATTTGTGGGCCTCGGTTTACTTCTCCCTATATAAAATAAATAAACAAATAATGAATTCCCATCTCTCTCCCTCCAAAACAACCCTGCCTTTTACCATCTCTCTTTTTTATATCATAACAAATAAGGTCACAACTCTTTTGCCACTATCACATGGAGTTTGACTTTTCTGGCACTGCAGCAGTTGTGTAGTCATGTCAAGCTATAAGCCCTTTTCTGTTTACAGTCACAAGCAAACAAGTGAAATGAGGGCAGACCCTCAGATATATGTTTGTGTGTGCGCAAGTGTAAAGAGAGCACAGCGTTCAGTTTATGCTCCTATCCTGTCTTACTCTTCCCTTGTGAGGGTAAAAAGATCTCTACTGTTTTCCTTTTTTTCTGTCTGAATTATATTTCCCCCCATGCATCCTTTCCCTCTGGCAATATGTCTTTTCATTGGCTGATCAGCTTTACTTTCCTTTTATGTTTAGGTGTGAAATCAACTTATTTTAGTTATTTCAAGCTCAATGTTTTATCTTTTACTGAATGCTGTTGAATGTGACCTTAAGGGAAGGTCAAGGGAGAACTGCAAAAACAAGTAATAAACTGCCTGACAATGTACGTCTGAAATCATTCTTGATGTTCCTTTTGTACTCTGCAGCTCAGTACTTTGCCAGCACCATGATGATTGTGGGGATGTCTGTGGTGGTGACTGTTATCGTCCTGCAGTTCCACCACCATGACCCACAGGGAGGCAAGATGCCCAAGTTGGTGAGTGACAGAAACTGATCTAATCAGATAATCATGCCTATTGTCAGTACCACTTAGCACAACTGTGTGTCATCATATGTGTGAACCACTGACCTTCTTCCTCTTTCTCAGGTTCGTGTGGTTCTATTGAACTGGTGCGCCTGGTTTCTCCGGATGAAACAGCCTGGTGAAGAGCGCAAGCGGCCTGGCTACAAATACCGTCACCCGACCCAGCACCACTCTAGCACCGGCTCCATAGAGATGGGTGCTGTACCAAGCCTCAGCGTGCCCCTTTCACAGACTTCCTGCCCACCATGCCCCACAGGCACCTCCAACGGTTCCATGAGCCTTTACTTCAGTAACTACCACCCCATAGAGAGCCCACACTGCCCACCTTCTAGCGACTCTGGGGTTGCACTAGGAGGACGTGCCCATGGCTCGCCCAGTGATGAGGCTGAGCCACCTGGAGGGGTTGGCAGTGGTGTTGGAGGTCTGGGGATGGGAGTTGGAGCTGGGATGGGTGTTGGCATCCCCCCACCAGAGATCCAGCACATCTTGGAGGAGGTTTCATACATTGCTCAGCGTTTCCGGGACCAGGATGTGGCTGAGGCTATCTGCAGCGAGTGGAAGTTTGCAGCGGCGGTGGTGGACCGGCTGTGTCTGGTGGCCTTCTCTCTCTTCTCCATCATTTGCACCTTCACCATCCTCATGTCAGCACCCAACTTCATTGAGGCTGTCTCCAAGGACTTCACATAGCTGGTTTCAGCAGCTAGAGAGGGGCGAAGGACCATTCAAATATTAGAGATAGAGAAGAGAATAAGAGAAAGTGGATGGGGGGAGGGAAGTTATAAAGAATGCAATATGTGGTCCTGTACCTGATGTCAAAGAGGTAATCAAAGCTATTGGCCAATAACATCTATTAGTGATAAACAAGTTGTGATTAGACACATTTTAGTGTTATATTTGTAAATTCTTAATGAAACTGTATTTACATCAGTGACCAATTTTTATTGTCTTCAGAAGGAAAACAGGTTGGGTTTGCAGACAAATGAGCCCTCAGGCTGGAGTTGGAAATCACAGAGGCAGTAGAGTGTAAAATAGATTTCCTTTTCTAAATTGTTGTCAAAATATTAATAAGGAGTATTATATAGTGTTTGCTGCATATTGTCTTTACCCTGACAACAGTATGAGTATAATGATAATAATGATATTCATAGTAATTATAACAATTGATTGAATTTATATAGCGCCTTCCAGGACGCTTTACATGGTGGAGGGACCAGACAAAGAACAAAACAAAACTGGTGAGAGGCAGAGTAAAGGGGTGGTTGTAGGCTGTGGAGAATAGATATAGTTTTAGAAGGTATTTGAATGAGTCAATGATGGGGCATTGCGGATGTCTGAGGGAAGGGTGTTCCAGAGGGTGGGGGCTGTGACACTGAAGGCCCTGTCTCCACAGGTGCAGAGTGTGGTGTGGAGAGCAGGCCAGGGTCTGAGGACTGGGGGTTTCGGGACATGGTGTGTGGGTGTAGGAGGTTGGAGAGGTACTGAGGGGCTAGGGCTTGGATGGATTATCATTGTTTTATCAGCTTTATTTGTTTTAAAAACTTGCTTTTTTTGTCCTACAAATACCACTCTTCTCTCCAGTGCATTTAAGTCATCCAAGCTGTCGCTGTCTTGTACTGTTAATGTGTAAATCAACACCAGTTCATACACCAGCTGTATATCTTCTGAACCCAAAATCCGACTTCACAGACTTTTCAGATGATCATCTCCACTTTTTGTCAAAAAACAGCTCTGAGGAACATTTATTTTCTGCTGATATTTGTGGCCCTTTGGACAAAAGCAGTAGCCGACTTGTCATGTTTGAGATCTTGATCCTGCTAGCATCTCTTTTTGTCTTGGAAGCAAAGGAACGAAAGACACATCCTCTTTTTAATTCTTTTTCCTTTTTTTTAACACAGTTGTTAGCAAGATGCAAAGTGATTAATCTATGTGTAGCTATGTAATTAGTATGCTAACTAAGAAATAATTATGATGACATTTTGTAAACCTTTTTTTATTACTTTTCAAACACAAAGCCAACAGCAAACAGATTTGTTTGCATCAGCAAGCCCCTGTAATTTAAGTCTTTATTATAATATAAGCCAACAGATTAATATAGATAAATTGCAATGTTACTTATTAAATATTAGATAGGCCTAAAGGAAAAAGGTCTGTACACCGTTCAGCTCCGTCTTCACTTATTAAATAAGAGAAGGAGAGCAAATTTGGATTCCTTTTTGCTGTTTTCTAAGTCTGTCCATTTGACCTTTTTTGTTCTTTGGTCTATTCACTGTTTACACGGCAGCCATTTTACTGTGATGCCATGCTAAGTCTGGCAAGCTCAAATGATGCTATAAGTCATCATGTTGTGTTCCAGGTTATATGTTGTTGTATGAATAAAGTGTATTTGACTATCAATATATTTCTACTACTTCCAGATAATGAGCAACTTAATAGAAATGGATATTAAAAATCCAGAGAGAGAGAGAGAGAGAGAGAGAGAGAGAGAGAGAGAGAGAGATAAGGCTATTTCAGGATAACAACTAATTTGATAACGAATTAGCTACCGTTTTACAGCAGTTAATGTTAGCATTCAACCACTTCCTTGCTAACAATACAATAAGCTAGGATTTAATATCCTTGCTAACGTCACACGGGCAAAGAAAATATAGATTTTCAATTGGATATGGAATTCAAGAAGGTTCAGCTACTTCTAAGCTAGCATTAACATTAGCTAACAAGTCACTAGATGCTAACATTAGATGTTACCTCAATGTAGCTTATTGGTTTAAAATCTGTTGTTTATTTTTGAATTGGCCAGATTCTCCCGTTTCATTTTCAAAGCAGTGTAATGATGAACTTATTGTCAGATTCTCTAGAGGTATACGACATGCAGCCTAGACAACAGCAGCACAACAAGAACATTTGAGCTTCCAGATCTGATAATGACCTCAGAAGAAAACCGTCAATTCTCCACTTTTCATCACTGCTGAACCTGCTCTGTAGCTACAGATGTGGGTACTAGTCTCTAGTTACGATCCCCCCCCCCCCGCTTTGTTTTACCTGGTTAACTTACTACTGACTGTGAAATCGTCTGGTTTGCTATTGTGTGTCATATAGAGGCATCAGTCATAACTGAAGAGAAGAACTCCTCATTGTGTGGTCAAATGAGATGTTTCTACCTTTTTTTTTCACTTTTTTTCACAGAGAATGAAATATAACTGGATTATTTTGACACAAATGTAGAGGTATATGTATTTTTATTAATGAGATTAGAAATGCTAAATTAGGATAACTTTGGGTTGTTTGTATTATTTTATAGCTGCAATACAATCCGTCATGTTTGAACAGTTTGTTTTTATGAAATGATGAAACATCCACTATGTTGTATTCAATTGAACTGTGTTGACTGGTATTTACTGGTGTTGACCACTAACAAAAATATACACATGTCCATCTATGGTACATTAAAACACTGTAAGTTTCACTGATGAAGCAAGTCAAATAAAAGTTATTTATCTACTTTAAATGGTTTATATTTATGAAGTTTAAAATAATTCGCATTCATTTACTTGTTGGAATTCACTAAACATAGATGGCCATTGACGTTGCTGAGCGTTTAGACTTTTGAACCTTGGAAATCTACACTGTCCCATCTGCCACTGTATCACTGGAGAATATACTGTAGATTTAAAATTGTCCTTGTGTCAGTGAGTTTTGTCTGTGTTTGTAATTTCTGCCAGGTGTTTATCACAACCAAGTCTTTAGAGCGTTTCGTTCCACCTTCAAGCCAACTCTTTGTGTTAGTGGCCATTGGTCTTTGTATCTCTTTTTCTATTAAGTATGGGTTTTTTTGCTCTATGTTAATAAAGGTTTATTTATTCTCTGTATAACAGACTCTGGTTTGATCTTTGGGAATACAATGAGATGGGAGGGGATTTGCTTTGTTCCGTCTCAGAAGAAATCTGTGATTTTTGCAAGCCAAATATCTCAGCAAAAATACAAAGGAAAGTGGGAATAAGTAATATGACTGGTAATATTAGCCAAATCCGTATAAACAGAAGTCTGCAAATTAATCATTGTTAGACGAAAGCTGATGGCTTCCAAGATTGTATGTCGTTTTTAAAGATTAGCACATTCACAAACAGTGTCAGCTTCAGTGTCCTCGACGGTAATTTGGAAGAGTAATGAGACATTGAAGTGTCTGGTTTGTGTGTCACAGAAGGCTCTTAATCTTCGACTTTTATAACTGATGTTCATAAAGCTATCATGTTTAATGGGACATCATTTGCTAACCTCGACATGGGGGTTGGGGGGCTAAAACCTTTTAGACAGGTCAAAAAGTAAAAGAATCAGGATAAATAGGACAAATGGTCAGGATAGGACAAATACAAGTAGAAACTTGCAAATGATTTAGTGGAGCTTTTTCTTAACACATTTTTTGTGTGTCAAACGAAGAAGGGAAATAATAATGTGAGAAATCTGAGCTGGAATATGCCCAAAAAGCAACAACAACTGTACTAGATGGAGAATGTGGGACATGTTTCTCTTCTGTGCTCTACGATACAGCTCTGATGTCTTTTGTGTGGCCAACAAGGCTCCCACTCAACTTCCTGTTGTTTGATGTTTGGTGGATGAGCTCCAACCAGTAAGACAGGGACCACCTTTCAGGCAAAGCGTTTGATGCATTTATTTCTTCAAGAGAAATATGTTTTCAATATCAGTAGGTCTGCAGAGTGGGGTACTATACACAACCCTGATAAAAGGGGTTAAATTACATGGCTAACAGTGATACTACCAGAACCAACCAAACAAAAACTGTGTAGAACTTATTATATAGTTATTCAAACTGTGATTTGGACTGATGAATCAATGAGCATTAGTAAGTGAAGCCACAACTACTAATAAAAGCCTTACATCTATCAGATTTACATATATTGACATTAATATAATTATTAAAGTGAATCTTAAAGCTGCTCAACTTCAACCTCTATAATTAACATAATCAGTTCTTCCTGTTTCTTCATCATTACAGTTGCTACTGTCATAATCAGACTTAAAAGCACACATTCTTTTACTATTATTACTGACATTGTAGCTAAAAATATATCTTTTCATTCATTGCTGTAGTTGTTGCTCTGTTTGTCTCTATCCTTGTCCTTGTCCTTCTCCTTCATCTCCCTCTATCCCACTTTCTAACCCCAGCACAGTTTCTGCAGATGGCTGTTGAGTCTAGGTTCTGCTTGAAGTTTTTGCCTGTTAAAAGTAAGTTTTTGTCCTGCCACTGTAACTTTGTTAACTGTTATGCTTAGTGCTCATGATGGATTCATGTTGGGTATTTGGTATATTTGTAAATAATTTAACAATGAGTAAGGTCTTTTACTTGCTCTTTTGTAAAGTGAGATAACATTTGTTATGATTTGGTGCTATACAAATAAAGATTGATTGATTGATTGATTGATTGAGAAGGAATGGTTAAATACATCATTTAGATTAATTGTGTACACTTTCAATTGTATGTTGAAGTGGAAAGAAGCAGAGGTCCCCCCACCTCTCACTGGTTGAAACCGTCAACCCGTAAAGAATATTAAGTGGGGATAATCAGAGATTGCCAGCTTTAAAGATAGATTACAGTTTAAGGATAGGAAAGAGAGTTTGTGATTGAGGGTCGTCTCTGGCAGTCCATATGTTCATAACTGTGTGTGTGTGTGTGTGTGTGTGTGTGTGTGTGTGTGTGTGTGTGTGTGTGTGTGTGTGTGTGTGTGTGTGTGTGTGTAGCTCTTGAGTTATCCGAGGGTTAATCCATTCCTCTCAGTGTATCTGCATGCACCTTCTGATTTCTCTGCATGCCTTTGCTACACCCTTGAGTTTTTTTTGTGTGTTAGCATCTATGTGTGTGCATGTGTGTTTGTGAAGAGAAACAAACTTTGTCAAAGCATTGAAGAGCATTGTAAAATATCTTAAAAATATCCTGAACCTAAGCTGCACAGAACTTTCTCTCATTACACAGAATCACTGGAAATTCTTAAAGAGTGACTAAATGAAATGGTCTTTTATGTTTTATGCTTGGGATTAATACCAAAGATTGGAGCCATGATTAAGAAACTCTATGTGCCATTCAGTTTTGTTTTTGCACTTTATATGCCTAAGGGTTACAGAATGTTAGATTTTGTAAAACATGATAAAATCTGCTGTATATCAGTACAAGCACCGACACACTTAGATTACATCTGGGATGATTTTTTAAAGCAGAAGATAAAGAAGGGAGAGGGGGAAAGAGACAAAAACAAAGTGAGGGATGGTATGTTTGAAACTGTGTGTGTGTGTGTGTGTGTGTGTGTGTGTGTGTGTGTGTGTGTGTGTGTGTGTGTGTGTGTGTTTGAGCTCAGCTGCTAGTGCATCTGTGTCACCTATTTGTTTTTCAGCCCTCTATGGATTCATGTTTGCTTCAATATGAAAGAGTAGCATCTGGAAAGAATATACACATGATATATACCGAACCAACTGACTTCAATGCATACAAACGTTACACAATACCCCCTACAATAAACCCAAAGAGAAATAAAAATGCTTTGAGAAGTCTCAGATAAGTACAGCATTAGCACACCCTCAACATTGGTCTACAGTTGTTTACTGATTTATTTTAATATTAATCCACATTTTGCACCGCAGCCTTTTCTGAGAGCTGCAGTTATAAAAAGCAGCTATTGACCAAAAACAGAATAGGGTAAAGGATGTAAAAACATGCTTATGTATGACTGCAGTAAACCTGAACACATTGTGTTTGTCACAAGGGAGGAGCCAGATGTTGCACATCTTGCTTTTGAACCGTCCAATCGTGCAGCAATTTGGGGATTACACATCAGTCACTCATCACATTACACACAGTTTAATTAGAAATCTGCTCACTCTAATATTCCTCTGGGACTTATGTGAGAATTTCATCAGGGAGCAGAGCACAGCAGTGCTGAGAAGGTAGAAGCACTTGAAAGAAAGGACTTAAACATATAGAGTACAAATTTCTATGCAGAAGAAAAACAGAAAACATCACAACAATAAGTTATATTTTGCTTTATTTTATGCTGATAATGTTTAATACGGGTTGACACACTTAAAATCTTCAACAACAAAAATGTCAACTTCAAAATAAGAATCTAAAATTTTGATTCCAAAAATATAGCACAGTAAAATATATGTGTATGTACTGCTTTAATTCCATTCTTGATTGGTGGTGAGCATGATATGCATGGATGACCTTTTATTCTTTGTGAGGTCAGGAAGGTGAAGGTTTGAGGCAGAATGACGGTAGAATTCAGAGAACTCCTGAAGAAACATGTTATCGGGATCAAACTGTTTCCCTTTGACCTTAATGGTTTCATTCTTACATAATTTGGCAAGTTTTAATCTTCCTGCACTTTTCCTTGCACGTCTTGTTTTATGTTTTGCATTATGAAAATTAGATTAGAAGAGTCTTGGGGAAAACAAACCACTGGAACAGATGTGTGTACCCCAATCTCATCAACACTGCCTGGTATACATAACAAACCCCCTGTGAGGTAAGACAGCTCTGCTGCCAGACGCAACTGCTAATCTTCGATGGCTAGAAATATTCAGCCAGACATCGGCAGTCAAGAGACTTATGGAATGACAACATGTGAACAAGTGTTGTTGTTGTTGTTGTGTTTGTTGTTGTTGTAGTAGTTGTTTTTGTTGTTCTAATGCCAGCTCCAATGTGTAGATTTGATGATATGGTGTTGACAAGACGAAGCGCAACACGCTGTGTGTTGATTCCTCACATGTATAAAGTTGCAAGTCACACAACAAAAACATGCTTGCACGCTAATCAACATAAACACGTTCACGCACACTGTGCATAGCGGGGGCCTGAGCGACACCAGATTGCACATTCAGAGAGTGTCAAACGGTCAGATTGCTGAGCTCAGCGTGGGGCTGATGTATGCCTCACAGGGAATCAAAAAGTTATGAGCCAAACAGATACACTTTCCTTTTCTGCAGCGTTTGATGGTTAATATTGCAACCGAAGCATGGTTATATACTGCAGGTAAATTATTTTTGAAATCTAAAGCATGAAAAGGTCAAGGGAAGGAAAGGGCAGAAAGTAATGAAATCCATGAAAAAGTTATGGGTTGAAGCCAAGGTTGAATCCAATATGGAACCGACTTCTGCCTGAAGAACTGCTGGCCCAGCATTGCTTGTGTATTCTATTTTTGGTAGGATTACCTGTGTTTATGGTTTGTGAATGGGTTTGGCCAGCCAAATGCTATTCCTTTCTCAACTCACACCTATGTCAAGCCCAGCCTCTACCTCCTCTCTTGGTCCCTCTGCTTATTTTCTTGCTCAAGTACCAAACAATCTAACACTCCCACAACTCCCTCTGGGTTTGAGTTAGAAAACAACCCTGCTGGCAGCTGCCATGCCAGATGATCATGTTTACCCTTCTTGTCCTGCAAGTTGACCTGCTACCTGTTTGGTTCTCAAGTACAAATAGTCTCTCACCTTTACACAATATCTAATAATAACCTTCAAACAGTGTCATGGCTGGACCGGTTAGAAATCACTCTCTTTTCTTCTTATGTTCTGTTTTTGATGTCTTTAGTCATGCTAGAGGAGTGTCTCTTTCACTAGCAATCAGGGGCGTGACAGGGAACATTGGGCACCATGGAAAATATCACTTAGGGCCACAGCCTTTATGAACACATCAGGGAAAGACATATTACCAGCAGCTTAAACTTTACTTTGTATTAAGAGCTTAAAAGCAAACATTGGCATGCTAACACACTAAACATGGCAAATATATGAACTGCTACAGATTAGCAAAGAAAGCAATGTCACTATGGTACTCTGCTAATGTTGGTCAAAAGGCTATTTCCTTCATGTAAAGTGTTCCAGAGCTGCTAGCATGCTAGCACAGTAATGTCTTCCTCTTCTGCAAAGTTTTGTTCTCCTGCAAGCCAGTCAACTTTAGTGATTTTTATAACAATTGGATAATCTTCTTATCTGTCTTATCTGATGTAATTCATTTATTGTTTTATATTTTTCTGTCTTTGCTGTTCACTGTTCCGTTTCAGTGTTTCATTACGACATTTTTTAATCAATTCTGTAGTGACACTTTCATTACTGTAATAAGCTGTGATTCATTTCAGTGGGTGGGTAAAAGGGACAGCCTGAATGCTAATGTGACGCATCACCAAATTAGAGAGCAGCAGCAAGTACGGCTGGACAGGGAGTCCTGCCATCCATCAGTCTTGTTTTCTCTCAATTTCCTCATTGTATTCCTGGAACGAAGAGCTTTTTCCTCTCTGTGGGCCAAAGGTCTGGATAACTGTGCCCTTGGCTCCGGCTGCAGGCTGGAACCAAAACATGGGTATTATATGCGAGACGTGTAAATCCCCCTAAAGAGACATGGCAGCAATAAATGAGTTAAATGACATTCATATTCATGGCTGACAAAAACAAATGAGCTCATCATTTGCAAATATGTACAATGGAGTCTGCCAAGTGATGATCTCGCCAAGTTTCAAGGACAACCACAAAGGAGGGCAGTCTACTAAAACAAGCATAACACAACACCTAAACACTATGAAAACAGACAATCTAGCAGAATAAGGACCCTAAACTTTTAGCAGGGAATGATGCCAAAACCAATCACATCAGTGCAATTAAACAGTCTTCCATCTAATATCCAAGCCATTAGTTCCAGTGTGCTCAGGGGCTCAGCGGTTAGACTGCAGGTCACACTTTTTATAGCTCCTTGAGAGGAAAGGAACAGCTCTTTTTATTGTGAAATAAAATGTTCTTTAAGAAGAAAGAAACAGCAGGGAATAGGTTTAACCTTCCCAAAAAACAGGCACAAATCCAGAAAGCAAACATGCATGTGTATAAATATCACACAAATTCCTACTGGAAGTAAGCAAGTATGCACAAACAAACTGAAACAGTACAAGCATGAATCTCTCTCTTACAGCTGCAAATATGTGATGATGCACAACCCATAATCCTCAGGCATAAAGTAATCTGAATGAGTGTGCATTTGGATTATCAGTCTGGAACTAATGTGAAACACTTCTCAAACTGGTTGATTGAGCGGTCATGAAAGAGCTTCACTTATGTGGAGATGTAGTGTATCAGTTCCTGCATCTGTTTTTGCAGGATGAGTAGACATAATTACAGGTGCAGACCACTATTTGTATAGCTTCAGCTAGAAAGTATCAGTAGCAGCACTTTAATACTAGTTCTGAATTTCCTTTTTCTGTTGACAGATATCAGGGATGAAACGTCTTCCTATTCCCAATTGGCTGCTATTTAAGGATTCCATGACTGCTCCCACACATTTTCTACATGTGTCACTGTGACTTCTATCATCATGATGGGCTTTGTGACAGCTGCTATGGCAGCTCTACTAGCACCATGAACATACAGGATTGCATTTTTCTGATGTACAAAAAAAGAGACTTTGTGGATCCTACAACACCTCCATGTTTATTTAAGCATTAGTGAGTAATATTTTGGGTTATTTTCCCCCCAAATAACTGTTGGAATGTTTAGAGCGCCTATGAGGAACATATCGTTTGTGTCTATCTTTGCACCCCTGGTGTGTCTTATCTCTTAGAGTAATTTATGAAGGTAGTGTTTTTTCTTACAAACGTCTCTTTCTGTTTTCTTTAAACAGTAAAATATATAACTCATCAATAATCTTTTCCATGGAAAATTTGAAAACAAAATTTTATTTTACATTTTATTCTGTTTCATAACCAGCTAGAAACTCCCAATAGTAGCTTTTTACAACAGATTTGGTACAAATATCCATGCCACTCTCGCAGTGAGTTTGACATCTCTTTAGATCCAAAACATTTGTTCTAATGGTTTCTTAAATACATTTATCACATTAAATATCCACAAACCTTCATAGATAATGTATACTTATCCACCATGTCTTTCTTTCAATGTCATTTCTTGCATTTACTTTTCTCATGCATTCATCCAAAACCAGTAACAATAAATGCATTCAGCAATGTGGATACTATGATGACATTACTTTCAAGGGACCAAGATGTCTCATACAGGAGTACTTTTTGAATCTTGATGTAGGAGAATTTAGAAAAACAGCACCAGCATACACTGGTTTAAATGATCACCCAGGCTTAGTAATATTTAACCAAGTACTTTGAAGATACATGCTCTATGTGTAGCCGGTGGCACCTGAGACGCTGCTATTCTCTACGAGGGTATAAAGGGGGGTAGTGTTTTGGTTCCCAGCCAGAAGGAGAGGGACGGTGCACACCCTCATCCATGCCGGCTGTTTTATTTGTGTGCGTCTGGGAAAACTGGTAAGGAAACATGCCTCGTTTTTTTAATGTTTTATAAAGAGAAGGTATTAACACCAGTAATATTGTGTTTCCAGTTGTCATTTGGTCGCAACGTTCGGACACATCAGGTGTGACTTCAGGGGCTGATCGCCAAGTGAGTGTCTCTGGTGTGTAGCGGAGCTTGCGATCGGTAAGACAAGTTTTGAAAGTGGTTTTAATTTAGTTTTACTTAAATGGTTATAAAGTCATGTACTTATGCCTTGTCCTCCATTTTAAGCAAAGTCGCCGGGTGTTGTACTTGGCGAGAGTTGCTGGGAAGGTTTGGGCCCAGCACACCAGGTACGCACAGCGATATGTATTTTTGTCTAATAAAGCTATGGCCACTGTGTAATCGATGTTGAGGATATGGTTTTGTATTTTGTTTATTTTGGGATTAGTGTCATTTATTAAGGTGACCAACTAACGCTTCTATTTTCTTTGTTTTAGGGAGCCTGGCAGATTTCCTCTGCTGCTCTTACTGTGTGGGTTTTTGTTTGTTTTCTTCTGTGATAATTTTTGTTTCTGTATTTTGTTTCTAGTCCGCCTGGCATATGAGCCGGTATTTGAGGCAAAAGATCTATGGGGTTGCCTCAGTAGGCGGACTAGTTTAATTTTTTGTTTTTCGTCTTGTTTGTTTTGTTTGTTTTAATTGTCACCACTTCCCCAGTGCAGCGTCAGGGCGGAGTTTATTGCATGCCAATAGTATGAATATAGTTGAAGTTGCATTGATATTGCATGCTGATACATAGTGTGATTATAGTTAAAGTTGCAGTCATATTGCATGCTCTTACATAGTGTGATTTAAGTTGCAGTGATATTGTGACAAGGAGTCTTTTTACTCCCTTACTGTAGAAGTGTGACACTGAATTCCTCCTCAGTAAAGCATCAAAATACCTGCCCAAGCCATACTTCCGCCCATAAGACATTGAAGTCTGCGGCGATTATCTTATGGTAACTCATGAATTTTATGTTAGTTAATTTAATAAACCTTGCCACCTTTTCTCTTTAAATCTGTTTGTGTGTTTCATTTTTGACTGGTCATTTATTTGACCCCTGTTAGGGGACCTTGCAAAGTCTGTGTACCCCCACAGGGCGGGTGTTACATTTGAATAAAGTTTAACTTTTAATGGCTTTAGATGTGAGATGTTTCTTTTTGACTCCAAGAAAACTACGGTCATCGATGTCCAACAGATTAACCTTGAAAGTCTTCAAGTCTCACAGTTACAGTCTGAGGTGATGTTAAAAAATGTCTGTATTGCTTTGCTCTTCTTTGAATTGGAGCCAGGTCAGCACTATCTGGGCAGCTGTGGACTCTTAACAGGAGATTAAGAGCTGATCTAGTATTTAGAGACTGATGTAAGAAACAGGTGTTTAGTCTGATTTCAGGTTGGAAACTGGCCTGAAAGTAAGAGCACTGTGCACATAAAGGCTAATACAGGACATATCCTGAACAGATGTAACAAAAAATTGCAAGGACAATGCAACAACTTCTCCTATTAACTGCTTCAAGCACAACTAATTAATTATACAGCAATCATTTATACACTACATAGACCAGGTTTTTTTCACAGTGCACACGTTCTGTTGAATGAATGTTATAAAATACAGATAAGGACAGAAGAGCATACACAAACATCATTATCATTGATTTTTCATTTGCCCCAAAACAACAACCTGCAGATACTCAGTCCCCATCACATCCAAAGACTCCACATCCAACACATATACACAAAAAATGTGTAATTATTGGTACAACCTATTTTTAAAGATGTGTCACTATTCTGTCCCCTTCGTTCGTTAGGTCTGAACTACGTGACAGGTAGCTAAACTGATAGATCTTGAAAAGGTGGAATAAAGAGCTTGAAAAGGTGGAATAAAGACTCAGACGTTTAAGTAAAGTTGAGGCTGTTTACATGTTTGTCTTTGTTATAAAGTTTCCTTACAAGGTAATTCCAGACACGATCTGTAAAACTGAAAGAACATACATACAACATAGCTGTACACATTGCAAAAAGGTTTTAAACAAAGTACCTTAAAATCTCTCCTATCAAAAAATGAAACATCAAAATATCCTTTAATATATTTACAGATGTATAAAGGAACTAAATCAATCTTACAAACAAAGCTTTCCTGCGGGTCAACACAGCCAGATGCAATGGATTGTAACAAGCTGTTCCCCTGTGTTGTGTCTCCAACAAAATGGCTGAACTCAGCTACTAACTAGTCATGTGATATAATACACAATACTCAATACTTGAGCAGTCTGCTGGAGATGCGTTTCTTTGCTCCAGTGAAGCCATCTGTGACTTGAGTTCATCGTCAACGTAGAAGTCCCTGTGTATGAACTGCTTCGCATCTTCTCCAAACTCATCCTTTCCATGTAGAGCTGCCCGTCGTAGTCCGTAGATAGCGACCGCTGGAGAGGGGAGATTCCCGAAGACATGGACTTTCATCCTATACCCAACTACGTCCTTGGTGGTGTCATTGTCTTTGAACAGGAATCTGAGGAAGTTCCTGTGGTCCTCTCTGACGACAAAGCTGTGGAACATTTGCTCGATGTTTGCTATGATAGTTACATGCTCACATCTAAATTGCACCAGCACATCATACAAGGAGATGCTAAGATGTGAGGCACTGGAGTCGAACACAACTCTGATTTAGCCTGGCTTGCGGGCCAAAACTGGGAAGGTACCAGCATTCTTCCCCATCTTGTAGTTGCGGAGCCAGTTCAGCCTGATCTTGGTCAAATTTTTTCTTCATGAAACTCACAAAATGACTCTTCATTTCAGGCTTTCTATCAAGACTGTGGCAAAGGCTATTAAAACGGTTTACTGCCTGTTCTCTGTTGTTGGAAAGGCGTGGCCTTGATGTGTGAAAAGGTAAGGGAGCCACCCAACTGTTCGCGTCATTGATGTCATTGTCCATCAACTGAATAAACCGTTTGTCCTGAATGGAAGGAGCAACCTTGTTGTCATCCTCAGTTCTTTTGAAAATCTTGCTTCCCAGGGATTGATCTTCGGCATCCCAAAGCAGACCGTCAGAGAAAGAAGAGGGACGCTGGTGTCGAGTGCTAAGGGGTTCTGTACCTGTCATTACAGAGAGCTTCTCTTTCAACACAATGTGATTGGGACATGGGCTGAAATGAGAGTGGCGGCCATTCTCCAGAACATTGGTCCTGTATACACTGACTTTACTTGGCTTGTGAACTGAGCCTAGACAGACTTCTCCAACTACCACCCAGCCGAGGTCAAGTCTTTGAGCATAAGGGGCATTGTTTGGCCCATTACGTTGGTCTCTTACTCTGTGGACTTGTAAGACTTCCCGGCCAAGGAGGAGCAGAATCTGTGCATCAGAATCAAGTTCAGGTATGAGGTTAGCAATAGGCTGGAGGTGGGCATGGTGTTTAGCAGCATCAGTAGGTATTTCCAACCTATCATCTGGCATATGGTTGCACTCAATAAGTGTGAGAAGAGGCACACTGAGACTTCCATCTAAGGGCTGAGCAATGAAGTACCTCTCCTTCCTGACATCTCTGTGACTCCAGCACATGTGCGTAGAGTGTAGGGAGAATCTTCACCCTTGAGATCAAACAGCTCAAAGAACTTGGATCGAGCTTGAAACCTATTACTCTGGTCGTCGAGTATGGCATAGACTCTTATCCATCTCTCAGGTCCTCCTTTTGGATGTACTTTTATAAGGCAGATTTTGGAGCAGGAGTGTTAAGTCCGCCGCAAACTTCTGTGCATTTGGAGTTTATGTCAGGAGAAGTCTCTTCCTTTTCCTCCCCCCATTGATGAGAATCTGTGTAAAGGTATCCCTGGGTTACTGTGGTCAGCTGGTTGATTTGTGCTAAGAACTTTGGAGTCGCTGGCACGTTCTTTGACATAATCTGAAGTTGCATTCAGTCTACCCTCGACTGTCAGAAGGACATATTGCATGCTGTCTAGGTGTAACTGAGCTTCAGGGACATCAAATGACTGATTCGGTATGATGTGAGACTCATGCATTGGCCATGAGTGCTGGGAGTGTATTCTCGAATGGCATTCAACATAGTCGCTTGTCCTTTTCTCTCTGGAGTCATATGGAAGGGCCTTTATATCCTTGAACTTGTAGAAGAACTAGCAACAGACCTGGTCATGTGTGTTGTGGCGGATGCAGCTTCATGTTGATTTCCGCTGTTTTCCATCTTGAGTTTTGCTGTAAGCCTCTTTTTCGTTCGAAAACACAATGAAGCTAAAGGGACAATAACAGAGAGCAGCTTCTTTCTGTGATGATCTCGCTGTGACGCTGTTTTTTCACTATTCTGTCCCCTTCGTTTGTTAGGTCTGAACTACGTGACAGGTAGCTAAACCGATGTGATGGATCTTGAAAAGGTGGAATAAAGATTCAGACGTTGAAGTAAAGTTGAGGCTGTTTACTTGTTTGTCTTTGTCATAAAGTTTCCTTACAAGGTAATTCCAGACACGATCTGTGAAACTGAAAGAAATATACAATACAAGAAATGTTCATAATGTAAAAAAGAGCATGAAAAAGTTGTTACTTACTTATGTATACATACAACATAGGATATCTCTTTTTATCGCTCCATAAATCAGAAAATTTTCGATTTTCGCCATGTTTTTATGGATAAACTGTTATACAAATCAGGCTATGAATGATATATGAACTAATCCCTCAGTAAATACCTTCAGAATAAAGATATGAATAAAACTGGAAAGTTTGGTGTATGCAAGTGCTACTGAAGTGGAGATTTCTGTGTCAGAGTATGAGAAAAAACTCATTTTGAGAAAACGGACATTAAAGATTTGTATTGTAAAATTCCATAAATTCTTATTGGAAATGACTATTTACAGACACAATATATATTTTTTACTCTTATTTTAGGGTATATTTTAGTATTAGTTTTGTATTTATATCAAATGTGTTTTCCCCTCTAAATTAATTTCGTTTTTTCAAACTAAGAGACATAAACACAACGACTACTTGTCCCGACTAAAAGTTCCACTCGATATTCAGTTATTTCTAAGAGTCCAGCACAGTATCAGCAGTAAGCAGATGAGAGAGAGAGAGAGAGAGAGAGAGAGAGAGAGAGAGAGAGAGAGAGAGAGAGAGAGAGAGAGAGAGATATATATATATTTTTTTTTTTTTTTTTTCTCTGTTACTTATAGGAGTTCAGCACTGCAACATCGTTCCTGGACTCATCTTGAAGTCGCATATGTTTACACGCTCCTGCGGTACTCTCTCTGACACACACACGGCACTCGAGCAATAAACTGCTACAGAACCCATGATTCTGTGAATCTATATTTATTTTCATCCCTGACCCAGCACAATTCGGACAAATTAAATCTCAAAGCAGCTCATTCAATGGTGCAACATGAACAAGCAGCCACTGCTGTGTGGCATGCGCGTTACTTTTATATCTAAATCACCCCACCGGTTTCCCATCAACAGCTTACGTTCAGATGCGCTTCCCAAGGGGATTTCGCGGGGTAATGCATCACAACTTTTCCTTTTACATCCCCTTGCAAGTGACAACTGTTGTTTTCTTTTCATTGATTTACACAAAGACATTTTCATTAATTCCTCAAAGGTCCCGCGGAAAGCTAAACAAGGAAGTGTCAAAGTATACCACGTGATGCGTCTGAACAAATCACGTTATCAGAAACCAACATAAGCCAATGAGATTACGTTCTTAGCATTAAACCCCCCTCTGAACTTTCACGATTGGTTGCTGGTAGAAAGGAAGTGTCCTTATTTGGGTTACATAGCGTTGTGCAGGAGAGAGAGAGAGAGAGCTTTTCAGAGATATCAGTCATGACGCAGTTATACTGCACGTCGCATTAGAATGCTAACTTTCGAGCAAATTTCTGAGAAATCTAACACCGCGATCAGACAAAATGTATTAAAATAAACACATAAATGTATAATTTGGATAGTTTCTTTATGGTAATTTGAAACATTACATGTTCAGGGAGTGAACTAGCCCCAAATCTCAAAATTGACCAGTGCATAAAAAATGGATGTTTTTGCCTGCCGTGTCTTGCCTTAAACTTACAAACAAAGCTTTCCTGCGGGTCAACACAGCCGGATGCAATGGATTGTAACAAGCTGTTCCCCTGTGTTGTGTCTCCAACAAAATGGCTGAACTCAGCTACTAACTAGTCATGTGATATAATACAACCAATGAAGAGCAAGCAAAATTAAGCTGCAATACCTTACTCTACCACTAGTTAGTGCTTTAACTCCCTTCATGTACAAGGTCCATAACAGTCACAGCTTTTACAACTTGTCCAGTCTGCATGTGTCACAGCTGTGAGACGTTATGTTTGATCTCCAATATATAGGGCCTGTAGGGAAAAAATAGTCTCTGTTCTACATGTGAAATTGAATCAAACCGAATAAATGCAAATGTCCTCAGCTGCAAACACCATCCAAATACAGACACACTGTGTACACACATTAACTCAACAGTATGTACACATTTACATACTTTATAATCATGCACATTCTTAACAGAGATGACACTGGCCTCAGCCTTGTGTCTGTTCATGTGCTCATGTCCCATATGGGCTTCCTTGGTTAAATTCAGCCCTAATGACTCTTTGCATTCTCTTCAGTTAGTCACAAAGTGTGAGAGCATCCTCCTGTCTAAATAGAGCATCTAAGGAAAGGGAAAAGCCATCCCAAAATAGAATTTGTGATATAATCAGTTTGTTTCAGTCACTAGATTTAATTATTTCCACTTTTTGTTATTCAGGATTAATGTGCTGTTGCAAATTATATGTAGCTCGGTGAATTAATTCTCCAGAACAGATTTTCAACAAATCATATGATGTTGAGCTCAATGTTGATTTAAATGAAGGGTTTATATGTCCTACAATAACTGTAGGCAGCGGGTTCTTTGAGCCTATACTGTGGTTATTTTAATGCTTGTTTTTCCTGTTGAACTCAGCTTAATTGCAACTTGTAAAATAATAACTTTTATCTTCCTTATGAATCAGAGATGTTTAATCTGCTGTTAATGTTCATACAGTTGCAGCTCTTTTAGAGATAGGGGTATAATAACAAGAAATCCCATCATCTGTGTTTGAGTAGATGTTTCCCAACATGCACATCATACCTCCCTAAATACCACCAAGGTTCAAGACTGAGCACCCAACCTCCAATGTATCAAATGAAGAGAGAAAAAACTTATTTGAAGGAATCTGTTTCTTAATGACATCTTGTTGATTAAAAAACATTTTCCTCAGATACTGAAGGATATTAGCGTTTTGTCCATAACTTTAAAAAAAAGGCTCATTACCATGCAGTACCAACTGTTTCTAATGTCGTAACAGATTTCTATGATCTCTTCTCTCTGCTTGAGTTTTGCAGATAAACACAGAATTAAAACTGTGAGAGTTGTTGATTCATATCTTGATTCCTGGTATCTCTCACTGCATAATTAGTTTCCCCACTCATGCTTTCCACAAGTTACATGCACTTCTGAAATTTGGTGTGGGGTTAATCATTTTGCTTTAAATAAATTGTCAGAAAAAGAGAACTATACAAAAAGAGTTTTGTCACCACCAAGTAAAGGGAAAAAAACTATAGACACGAGGAGAAGAGGAAAAGATTGTCTGAAGCATAAAAGATGGACCGGTATCTTTAGAGAACCTTCATTCTTATGTAGCTGAAGTCTGAAGACTGTATAACAAGACATTTTCCTTTTGACACAATTTGAAAAACAGGAATAAATCCCCTTTTCTGTCATATTGGTTCTCAAAAAGTGAGTTAAGGGTTTCATTCTTTCTAGTTAAGGAGTGGTAACATGAAACATACTTGTTTTATAGAATGGGTAAAATATTTTATAATGGTTCATGTGTTTATTTTGAAGTCAGACAGGGGCCTTACTGTGTAGAGTTTGCATGTTCTCTCGGTCCATGTTCTCCAGCTTCCTCGCATTATAGTCCTAAGATATGCTAGTTAGGTTTATTGGTGACCCTAAATTGCCCGTAGCTGTGAATGTGAGTGTGGCTGCTTGTCTGTCTCTATACGTCAGCCCTGTGAGTGACTGGTGACCAGTCCATGGTGTACTCTGCATCTCGCCCAAGAACAACTGGGATCAGCTCCACCCCCGGGATACCCCAAATGGGAAAAGCAGTATAGATAATGGATGGATCGATTGCATCTCTCACTTTTTTTATTCAGCTCATATAGGTTCTTTCATGTTGCAAAATACAAAACTTAGAGCAAAAAGGCACCATGAGGAAAGATAAAGTATTTCCTATTGCTCTCTATAATGCCATGTGACATGTATGCAGTGACTTGTTTTATCTGTGTCAGGAGAATAAAGATACAGCACAGAGCATCTAGACTCCTCTTTCAGTTTGCGACAGGAATAAAACCTTGTTGATTTTTCCATCGATGCACCAATAGGCTACTAAAAGAAATGGTTGAGAGCTTCCACCTGAAAGCTGTTAACCTTGTTTTTATGTTTCATGATCAATCACCACAAACAGAAGATTTCTGGAATTGTCCTGTTTTTTTTCCCACTGGTCTGTAGAGCGAGATGACAGCACATGAGTGACTACAGAGCAGCCTTGTCTTGAGCCTGTTGTCTCCTTTTAATACAGGAGACAGGGGGTCAGGAAGGTTGGTGCTTAATGAGGACCTGTAATAGTACACAAGCAGACCGTAGGACATATGACACTTAATCAGGGCCATGAGGACATGAAAGGACAGGACAAGCCTGGGAGGAACTGACCTTTAGAAACATCAATGGATTCATTTTCACTCAGTCAACAATGTGTCTAAAGCTCTGTCAGAGGAATCCCTGGACTGAAATCTGTTAAACAGAGCTCTGGTCACAATCAATAACATTTTCTCAAGTTTTATTATCTTAGATATTCAAGACTGCCGAGTTGTTTTTGAATGTGTGGGGAAAAAAGACACATTTAAACTGTTCAACTATCTGTTTACAGCTCTGATGTCTCTCGCACATGCATGCAGAAGTAACGTCAAAGTAAATCGCCTGGTGCTGCCTGGGCTCAGGTTTGATTTGTAAACTCCAAATTAAAAAATACAGCACAGATACAAACTTCAGGAGAACATGTTGTGAAGGGCACAGAAATAAGTGAGGAGGAGTGATTAAAGATGTCTTCAGTAAAAGATATGAAGCCATAATGTATGATCTGAATTGTCTTTGGAATCAGAAATCTTGGTACAAATACACTTTTTTTTTTCAGGTTTAAACTTTTATTAGGTTTAAAATCACATTAAAAGAACAAAAGCTGTAGGACAAAACTTTTTCAATATAGCATGTTGTGTTGGCTAATGTCACGCAGATGGGGGGCTCCAATAATGGGGTACAAGATCACATTTGTTCCTTTCCCTTAATCTGTTACAATTAACTCATTAATGACCTGCTACTAAATCTAAATGTGTCTCCGGAGTGTAAGTATATCTGTGTGTGTGTCTGCGTGTGTGTGTGTACGTGTGTGTGTGTGTGTTTATATTGGTATTTGTGTTGGTTCTTTTATCCATATTGAAACCTTTAATGACCACAGCTATAAAAAATTGGTACAAATGTTTTGGAAAATTATTTCTGAACATACATTCAAAAAACAAATACCCCCCCCCCCCACACACACACACACAGTTGTTTGAGAGAGAGCTTTTTGTGAAAAATGTAAAAAACCTGCTAATCCTTATGACTAGTGACTAAAAATACAAAAAAAAAAAAAACGGGCACTGTGGCCTCATAGCTTTGGAAATTTACAAGTGTTTTGTTCTGGACAGTAATGGGTTAAAGTCAGTCCAATGTGTATGAATGTGGCGCCATCTGGTGGTGATACTATTATTATTTATTAGAAATAAATTATTCCTGAAAAAACCCTCTATTTTTTCCATGGAAGTCTCTCAGGTCACTTTTTAACAAGAAAAATATTGTTTATTTAGAAGATAAAGGGAATCTTTACAGAAGCAGCTTTCTTTTAGAAACTTTAGAACACAAACTGTCATTGCTGTGAAAATGTGACACTTATTTACGCTCTCATTTGAACACAGTGTTAAAGAAAACACAACACAAAGCACTTTCAGGAAAAAACTACCAGTTTGTGAGTTTCATTTGATACATATTTCTGAAAGATTGAACACAGCTGTTTAATTGTTGTTAAATATATTTCACATAAATCCAAAAGATTGACATTTAACCCCTCACATGGCTTCTGTCAAAAGAAACAACAACAGCCTTTATTGTTGGTACTGTTATTATAATTGCCCTGCACCTAAGTGACATGTGTCACTACACTCTTTTAAATGAATACAACCCAGAATGTCAAATGTCAGTCAAACAAGCAGACATAATATTATCTTATATATTAAGGACTTAGTCAACAATAAAACGGTTTCTTGCCCAACAACAAACATAAAGAGGTACACAGATACTCTCTCATGTGTCTTCATCAATTAATTCACATCAACACACACAAATTATGAAGAAAACTTTGGGAGATTCACAACATCCACATTTTAGGGTTTAAGTGCAAACTGGATTGCTTGGAGATGAAAAGTATCTAATTTATAAACGCAATCATAAATGTCAACTCCTGCATTCACATTGATCACAGGACACAGCAGTGTTTAATAACTGCTGTCTCATACCTGAGGATCTGATAATGCATCTCATGAATGTAATAAGAAAACATCTGGTTGTTTACGTCAAGAGAAGGAGACAAACAGAACTGAATCTTCACCTTTTTGTTGCAGTGTGCACATAATGCATGTGTAACACACGTCCTTTGACATCTGCTAATCTCGTCCGTTAAATTATTCCTTTTTCTCTTGCCCGCTGGCCTTGCTCTTGTCCCGTGGTACTCTGCCCATGTTATAAAATTCTAAGTTTGGCCTCATGTCGGTGAGGTGGGCCATCCGGTTGGACAAGGCAAAGAATGCAGCGATGGCGGCGATGTCCCAAGCATCCTCGCGGTCAAAGCCCACTTCCTCCAAAGACTGGAAATGCTGCTCAGTGATGGTGTCACAGCGACACACAGCCATTGCAAAGTCCAGCATGGCACGCTCCCGAGCTGACAGCTCTGCATTCTCATAGTTTACAACAACCTGGGTGAAGATGGGGGAGGACCATGATTAGAGTGAGTGTCAAATGTATGTGATTTATATTCAATTTATATAAGATCATACCTGATCAGAAAGAGTTGGTTTCTTTGAGTAGATACGATGCAGTGCACTGTGGGACACCACACAGTAAAGACACTTGTTGTGGATACTGGTAGCCACTACAATCAGCTCTCGATCTGCCTTGGTTAATCTGCCTGAAGACATAACAAATTCACTTTCAACTGTAAAATCACACAACATTAAATAAAAGGTACATAGTAGCACAGAGGTAGCTGTGGCTTGAACACTATCCTGTTCCTTTAAAAGTTTGTGAGGTTTCATTACAGCTTGCAACTTTCTTTCTTTATGTATCTCCCTCTTTCCCGCTGTCCAACATGAGGCGACTCTACTTGAGGTGTCTGCCTGGTAAAAGGCAGTGTTTCCTTGTCACTGTTACTTTGCTAAGTGGTGCCAAGTGCTGTGCGCATGGTGGATTAATGTTGGGTCTTTGTACATAATAAAACAAAGACTACGGTTTAGACCTGCTCTCTTTGTAAAGTGTCTTGAGATAACGTTTGCTATGAATTGACGCTATATGAATAAAGACTGATTGATATGAGAATGAAAACTGATCGCTCATGATGCACTTGAAAAAGAGGTCTGAGTTCTAAGTTGAACATGCCTCCTGAAAAACAAAATCCCAGTGTGACACATGAGATGATACTTTACTGAGTAGAACACATTAGTCACATTAGTCATTAGTCACAAACACACACCTGTCTCTTTGTTCATGAGTTCATTGTAGTAAGCGAAGAAGGCTCTGAACTCTGCCGGTCTGTGAGAGAGGACTTTGAAGACGTTGGGCAGAAATCCCCCCTGTAAGAAAAGGTTAAGTTTAGTAGATAGCTGAATCAAAGTAAGCTTGTGAAAAAAGAATTCAACCAAGTTTAATGCTTTTTTTTTTTTCCTTATTTTTTTCCTTATTTTTTCTTTTTTTTAAATCTTAATTTAATTATCTTTTCTCTCTTCGATTTTTATCTATTTTTATTTTATTTCATGTTGTATTCTTAAAAAATAAAAATAAAATTATATATAAAAATTTGCCAGGATGAACAAAACTTGTGATGAAATATGACAAGTTGTAATGAAGTAAAACAGCCTGCAATAAAGTATTTTTTTTTAAAAAGTGTAATGCCTCGTGTTAAAAGATATCCTTACTTTCGACTCGACTTCTTCCATAAGCTCAACTATATCGTAAGGAAGGTCTTTCATGTAAGGAATCGGATAACGACTGATTTGCTCCGGTGGAGGATCACTAGAGAAATGTCTGATCCCGGCCGCCGCCCCCGCTGCTGCCGCCCTACCGCGGGACACGGAGCCCGGCCGGAGAGACGCCTGGAGGAGGACGGGACAGTCACATGGGTCATTAAGAAGCAGAACTTCAAACAAGTCAAAATGATACAAAAAAAAAAGAGGACTGGCTATTCAACAACTTACGAGCTGTGTGAACACAGTGGGACGAAATAACTTCGAGAAGAGGTTACACGCCATGTCAGTCAACCCGAGGAAGTTTTGCACTTGACGAAGAAGAAGCTGCTCACAGCGTCTGATGTGGAAAAAAAATAAGAGCGTCACTTTAAATCACCTCATTCTTGGTAAATGTTAGCAAGTTATTTAAAGCTACTGTACCGATATCACCATGTATTTTTTACCACGTATTTTATCTCTTATGTTGTCAGGAACCCTCCCTTTGCTTCGAGATGTCAACAGTGTAGTCACACAATCCAACCACAGTGCAGGACTGAGTCACGCCTGCCCTGTGTCTCCGCCTTCATGCTCCCCTGTTATTATTCCTCCTCGCCGCTAGGGGGCAGACTGTGTGTGAAATAGACGGCAGGGTTTCCATGATTAACCCAATGTTTTTTTGTTTTTTTTTGCCTTTATTTCATCATATAATAAGGTAAATGGTTTGGATGAAACCTGGAGGTGTATAGGGACGGGTATTTATGGGGTAAGTGCAAGGGGTCGCTCAAAACGAACCAAGAACAATACCTAACAAATAGGACCCAGAGGGCACCCGTGTGCACCGGAAGTGGTTTCATCTGTTGTTTTTTTTAACGAGCGGCAGGTTTTTCTCTCCTTCATTCAGCACAAGGGTTTTTTATTTTATTTTATTAAATAAGTAACCTTATCGGAGAAAGGACCGAACATTTCAACAGAAATGTTTTACCACGTAAGAATTTGTATTTCCCTCCTTGTTTTTGGATGCTTATTACAGTGAATTGATGTTTTGTTTACCAATTTTTGCTCGGCATGTTTGCAGCTTGGTTAGCATTGCTAATGAAGCTGAACTAAACTTAAAAACAAATCCTCACATTGATAAAGTGTTGTTGCTTTACATTATTACATAAATTCCACAACTTCTGCTCGTCTTTGTATCGGATACTGTGAGGCAGAAAACTTATGTTCAGCTTCATAATTACTTAAAACATTGGTATAGCTGTTTTACTCTTCTCTCATAGTTCATGTATTTTATGTTCTTAGATTTCTCTGGAGCATGAGATCTTGCTACATCCGAGGTATTTTGGTCCTAATCTCCTCAACACCGTGAAGCAGAAGCTTTTTACAGAGGTGGAGGGAACCTGCACTGGGAAGTGAGTGGCTGATACTGTTTTTAAAATGGTTTAGACTAGAGGTTGTCATTTGTTTACAAAGTGAACTTGATTTTTAGTGACTTGTGAAATAAGGTTGGGGCAAATATAGGATTCATGTGCATTTAAATTAAATTCAATGCAGAGATGTAATTAAACATTGTGAGGGATCACTAATATTTCTCTGATAGAGGATAAACTAAAAGATAATGAATAAGTTAAAAACAAACATTCCTGTTTTCATTTGCCGAAGGGTTATTTCTGTTATTAGAGATCATGTGTTAAGTGATTATAAAAATATGCCTAGGTTTTATTCATTTTGAATTCTTAACACTATACTGTGAGTTTTGACTTGGAGTAAACTATGCTATAAAAATACTCAATATGGCAATAG
The DNA here is from genome assembly GCF_963930695.1 of Labrus bergylta. Lineage (NCBI taxonomy): Eukaryota > Metazoa > Chordata > Actinopteri > Labriformes > Labridae > Labrus > Labrus bergylta. The sequence continues at coordinate 15,080,988 of NC_089203.1, read as the reverse complement.
ATCATATTAGAAACTGTAAAGTCATTGGTGTGAACATGCTAAGTTATACATTCTGCAGTCAAAGGTCTGTATTTAAAGGCTTGACCTACACATGTTTTTTATGTATGTATGTATGTATTTGTTAATGTATTTATGTCTCTCCTTTAGGTATGGCTTTGTGATTGCAGTCACCACCATTGACAATATTGGGGCAGGTGTAATTCAGCCAGGGAGAGGGTTTGTCCTCTATCCTGTCAAATACAAGGCCATTGTATTCCGTCCATTTAAAGGGGAGGTGGTGGATGCAGTGGTCACTCAGGTTAACAAGGTGAGAGATATTAGCTGTTGGCCTATCACCACACTTCCCTGCTGCCCTCTAGTTTATACTACTGTAAATCATAATATAATGCAGTGATTCCAAAACTTGGGGGCAACCCCTTGGGTATGGGGTCTGGAGTCTGGAGATATGATGGGTGGGGGGTAGCAAGGCTAAATGCACACAGTTCTGCACTTCTATCTAAAAGTGGACAATGTTGTGCATTAGCTGCCAGGAAAATGTAAGGATTAACAATGAATCAACACAAAGAGGCAGAACTGCTTAAACAGAAACAAAACGAGTCATATCTGTCCCTTTACCTGCAGAACGGGGGTTAATGAAGATAGACCACAGTGTGTGATGTGCCTTAAAATAGTATAATTTAATAGCATGAAGCTGAAAAAGTTAAGATGGCTTGGAGATGTCATATCAGTTTTCTTCTTCTTTTAAAGCAATGAAGGAAATGAAGTGGCTGTGTCACTCGTGTTAGTTCTTCGTGTCATACTGACGTTGCAAAAAAGTAAATTTTGCAAGCAATTTTTAAAATATAGGAATTTACACAAGGATGAGCCTGATGATGTTTGTGTATGTGGTTGTATATTTATATGTTGATGTTTATAGTGGGCATCAGGGGCAGAGCTTGAAATAATTTTCATCTTCCAAGGGGGGCAGAAAAGTTTGGAATCACTGATGCATTACTCAGTGACACTTTCTAAACATTGTTATTGTATAAATTATTAAGTTCAGTAATTGAATTTATTATTTGCTTAAACAGAAATGTTCTGTATAATGTATGTTAACAATATGGAAACATTGCCAAGATTATTTTGCTTGTATATTTTATTGACCAATCAAGTCACATGAAATGTTTTACCATAGAAGAGCACATCTTGAAACTTTATAACATATTTGTGTTTCCAGTGAACATTTTTTTAACTTTAATTTATAAATGATAGCAAACAATATCCTTCTTGCCCTTCTAAAGAATATTATTTCACTCTTTATTTCAGGTTGGATTGTTCACAGAAATCGGTCCCATGTCTTGCTTCATCTCTCGCCACGTGAGTCAGCTTCTCATTTTTAGTTGTTCACTGAATCAGTTGACTTTGATACGCTGATTGATTTCAGGTTATTCAATTCTGACGAGAAACTTTGTATTTACAGTCCATCCCATCAGAGATGGAGTTTGACCCCAACTCTAATCCACCTTGTTATAAGACAGTTGATGAGGTAAGAAGTTCCCTGTGTTTTTTTAAACAACCAGCAGCAGATTTATCAAATCATTTTTGTTAAATAATCTAAATGTCACATTCACCAAATTGTTCCCTTGCTTAATATTGTTACGACCTAATAGGCAAATGTAAAACGTGTCAAAATCCAGGTTGTATTGGTTACACTGACTGGTGTTGAATTTACTTGTTGGGGAGACACAAATGGTAACATTAGGTCTGAAATACTTTGCACTAAGAAGTAAATTTCCCCGTTGTGGGATAAATAAAGGATTATCTTATCTTAATGACTTATACTTAAAGAAGATGCTTACTGCTCTTCTGCTCCTGTTTGAAGTTGTGCGCCTAAGGGATGTTTTCTTTCCCTCTTACAAGGACATTGTCATCCAGCAAGATGACGAGATCCGGTTAAAGATTGTGGGAACAAGAGTGGACAAGAATGATATTGTAAGTATTGCATTGTTGTATTGTATAGTGTTGCACACTCTCATGTGCAAACATTTCCTCTGGTGTTAAGTGATTTTACAGTTCAATAAAAAAGCCTTTGTCTTGTTTTTTTCAGTTTGCCATTGGATCCCTCATGGATGATTATCTGGGTGAGTACCATTTTTTTCCCAAAGAAAAACAGGTGGTAGATTTGTTCATTAGGTGGACAGGAATTTATACATATCCTTACATAAATCTATTTGATGTCAAATTTTCTTCAAACTAAGAAAGACCCAGTTTGACACAGGTGTTTTTCTCTAGTGCATTGATTTAGTTATGATGTTCTCATTTTCTGTTGTATGACCTTAATTATGAAAATGTCTTATTTCTGTGTTGTGATGATAGTAACACTTGCGTCTTGTACTCTATTTCCAGGTCTTGTGAGCTGATTGGCCACAAAAGGAGCACATTTACACAGAACTGTATATCTACTAGCTGAGTTTTTTATTTTTTTGTTAAAATTAATATCTTTCTCTCTGATTGGCAGGGCAGGTAGAAGCCCAATTACTTAATCACTTGACTTACACACTGTACAACACACATTTGTACTATTTGTTATGTTTTTGACCTGGCATGGAAAAATGTGAAGCCAGCAGAATGTGTGGCTGAATGAAAAGCAAAGATAGTATAGCCCACATTTTTTTTCTTTTGTTGCTAAAGTTAAGTTCTTTAATTTCCAACCTATTTCCATTCCAACTATGGTGTTTTTTTTTTGTTGTCATTTTTGTAGGTGAACTATGTAATAAAACATTTGTATTTGTTCATATAGCTTTGTATCTCTTCTGTGTTTTAAATATTCTTTGTCAGATTATTCATCTTTATATTCAGAGACTTACGTAGCTGAAAGCGCACGCTTTTTCAATTGAATGTTCACATATTTAAGACAGTTCCTAGGTCTTTAAATGGGACACATCATCACCATGTTGGCAGACTGACTGACCGGAGGCGAAAACGTGAACGCCAGTATTTAAAGTGCGCGCACGACATGACGTGACCGTAAATACGTCACCGCAACGCGCCGTCGTTCTTTCTTTCTCTCGTCCTGAAGATGGCGGCAGGGGTGAGTAAGATGGAGTGGGGACTAATGGCGAGGCTTTCTCGCAAATTTCAGGGCACAATCCATTGTGAATCGGAGCCATCTGGGTTGTTGTTTAATATTTTAACCGATTTGCAATCCATTCGAGCTGTTAGGTAGACGATGCGGGGTTTATTTACGGATATTTTCATTCAGTGTCGATTCTTAGGACAGCTATCGCTTTCATGACGTTGCATTCAGGCTGAATGACGCGCCTGCCCTGGGCCAGCCGTGTGCCACGTTACCTTCTCCTTTTCCACAAGCTCCGAGAACTTAATGTTAAATGAAAACCTGACTTTGCTTAACTAGGTGGGTTAGTTTATGTAGTCCCGAGGAAACCGTATGTTTAAGTAAGCTTAGCTCAAGTTAATGTGTAAGAAGGCTGTCGTGAAATATCGCCGGTAGTTTAGCGTCGAAAGCGAGCTGAAAACCACGTGAATATTTTAATATATTAGACATTTTCTCGCTCAAAGTTGTTCATCGACGTCCAATTAATCTTAGTAACTTGCAGTTTTCTTTAAAAGACGGGCTTTTCTGTGTTTCCTTTGTGTTTTATGATTAAGTATCTTGTCAGGATCAGCATCATTACGTTGTGAGAACATAATTGGACCAAATTTTTTTTTTTTAATTATATTTAGTATTCTGCTTTACAAACCAAATAATAAATTGTCTTCGATAGAATAAAAAAAAATGTCAAAGAAAGAACGAGCTGTAAAGTGGAATGATTAATTTGACCTGTGCTGTGATGTTGCGTTGAGAACAGCCATGACTACGCCTCTTGCTGAAACTGTGATACTTACATTTTTAAATCAAATGTGAGAAATGTTTTTGGATTGCTAAATAATTCCAGATTTTATTCCTCTCCTCAGACTCTGTACACGTACCCAGAGAACTGGCGGGCCTTCAAGGCCCAGATTGCAGCCCAGTACAGTGGTGCTCGCCTGAAATTGGCCAGCAGTTCCCCTGCCTTCACCTTTGGGCAGACGAACCGTACTCCAGCCTTCCTCAACAACTTCCCTCTTGGCAAGGTCAGTTCAAGTGGTTTTGTTGTTTGCGTGGGTGCTCTAGGCATGCTTTGCTTCAAGGGCCCTGAATCACATGAAACAAATAAATGCACATACGTGGCCTTAATTTTTTAAACCAGTTTGACGATGCCCCTTTTGTGTAATATATCTCATTCTGCACTGAACTCTTTGATATCTTGAATTAAAATGGGTCAAATATTTGTATTCTGCTGTTTTTTTTAGGTACCCGCCTACCAGGGAGATGACGGCTTCTGTCTGTTTGAGAGTAATGCCATTGCTCACTACTGTAAGTCTTTAAATAGTTCCCTTTCATGGCTTGCAAACAACACATTTTAATTTTCAAACTTCATTTTTTTTTTTTAAAGGATAGTTTACCGAAAGCAAGAATTACCATGAAGTTTGTTTTTTCCATTTGGTGCGTCCCCTAGAATGAAGGATTCCTCACTGGAACTAGCAAACTATTATTAAATTGATAGTTGACATAATTGATATTGATTATTGAATCAAAATGACTAATTTGCAGTGATTTACGAAAGTCATTTTGGAGGAAGATGGTTCCTTTTTTTCAAGGTGTGTCTGTAGGCCAAACCTGTGCACCAGCTTAAGCAGTGCACGCCTCTTCACAGCAAGATTGAATACACCCTTTATTGTATGAGAAGACCAAAGATTTATTTTCTTTCCACTGTTGCTCTACAGTGAGCAATGAAGTCCTGCGTGGTGCTACACCCCAGGCTGCAGCCCAGGTGCTCCAATGGGTGAGCTTCGCTGACTCAGAGATCATCCCTCCAGCCAGTGCGTGGGTTTTCCCCACTCTGGGAATAATGCAGTTCAACAAGCAGGTAAGCAGCTCAATATTTCATTGACACCTACAATTAAATAGATTTGGTGAAAAGTGGTTGCCAGCGTTTGTTGGCTGGATTTACAGCACTCTCACTTGGCACCTGGTCATGTACTGGTAGCTGTTTGTATTTTGTGTAATCCTCCATAGTCATTCTTCTGTCTTGGTCTTTTCAGGCCACAGAGCAGGCATGCTATAGAGGGGCGAAAGTGTGCATGATTTTGAATTTCTGGCAACCTAAACATTTAATCGTTCAAAGTGAAAGATATTTAGTCAGCAGACAATGTAATGGCTGGTAATAGTCCTGCACACTAATCATGAAATCACCGTCTTGGAAAAGGAAACAGGTGGTCCCCTGTCACTGGGCAAGGCAGTGTCTAATCATGGCACGCAGTCTTAATCTGACGGGGGCAGAGAAACTTGAGACCATGTTCATCCCAGTCATCTCTGTTTGTGAGAAAAAGGCTGGTTCATGCTATGGGCACAACCCAGAAACAGAACTGTGTTTCATGGATTAGGTTATAAAATGTTTTTGCAATGCTTTAGTTTAGAACTTTCTTACTCCTCTATGATCCTGAAGTTTATGTTGTCAGGCAGTCAACAACCACCTCTGTCCTAATTTTCATATTAGAAAACAGGTGGTGGCCTATGTACAAAAAAATGTTAACCCAAGCAAGAATGTTTCAAATCATGTCTTCCTGACACTGGCCTAATTTCTACACTTACTTTCTCTGCACCCTTAATGTAACTTACAGCCAGCATGTGACCTGATGTGTCTTCATTTTTCTTTATAGCGCATCTGTCATGGACGAGATTGTGTAATCCTCCATCGTCATTCTTCTGTCTTGCTCTTTTCAGGCCACAGAGCAGGCCAAAGAAGATGTGAAGAAGGTTCTCACAGTGCTGAACCAGCACCTAAACACCCGCACCTTCCTGGTAGGGGAGAGGATCAGCCTTGCTGACATCTCCGTGGCCTGCTCCATGCTCTGGCTCTACAAACAGGTGGGATTTACACAGAACAGATGACAGAAGTTCAATGCCACATGCTGATAATTCATTCTTAACATTTCCCAGAGAAAAATCTGAGATGTGACATTTGAGTGAAGAGGCTCTCTGTATAGTGCTAATGCCTTTCTGCTTGCTTTTAGGTCCTTGAGCCTTCTTTCCGTCAGCCTTTCCCCAACGTGACTCGCTGGTTCCTCACCTGTGTCAACCAGCCGCAGTTCAAGGCTGTCCTGGGAGATGTCAAAATATGTGAAAAGATGGCCCAGTTTGATGGTGAGTTACAAAGCCTTAAGATTAGAACACACAAATTAAAGTTTGGGAACCACTGTGTTATAGAGAAGTGAATCTGTACAAGATACGTTTTAGTTAGTGTCCTACAGTAGTGTAATATCACATGGCACGCATGTCTGTTCACTACTTCAAAATCTAAGCTACTCCATCAATTTAAAAAACAAAAAAAAAAACAACCTCTGCTTAATTTTTATGATGAGCTGCAATGTTGCTAGTCAGAATTCCCACTTTATTTGACAAAGTTAATCAAGTTAGCTCTGTAATGTAAAGAGTGAACTTAAACGTTAGTTTATGAACGACTGATTTGGACGTTTGCTCCTTTGTAGTTATGTCAGACCAAACTTAAAGTTTCTACGAGGGTTGAAACGTTTGTTTAACCGTTAGTTTTCATCATCTCATGTTAGTAGATGGTCCCCTGTCTTTGGGCAAGGCAGTGTCCAATCATGGCACGCAGTCTTAATCTGACGGGGGCAGAGAAACTTGAGACCATGTTCATCCCAGTCATCTCTGTTTGTGAGAAAAAGGCTGGTTCATGCTATGGGCACAAACGAAGACTGTTGTTCGAGATTGTTAATTTGATATGTCTGTTGAACACTGGCCAGCGAAGATTGATACTGTTTTGTTCTGTGTTGCTTAAGAATTCCACAGTTTCTTTTGGGAAGGCTTTATTGCATATGGAAGTCTATGACTAACAATTACATTTTCTAAGTTTTCTGACAAGGGAAGATTGTTGTAGTTTCAGGCCGTTGGTCGACATTTTTCTTTCCCAGCAGAAATTGCTGTAACACTCACCTGCAGAGTTTAAATAGAGGAGTTGCTTACATCCACTGAAGTAAAAACATTAGCACTAGGTGCTTACTCTGCTAAAAGGTTATTAACAGAAGCAAATGACAGATGTGAACATTGAAACTTTCTGCAGCCAGAATAAAAGGCCAAATGTGCAGATTTCATAGCATAGAGTAAATATGCAGTGGTCCCTTTGCAAAGAATTCAAACAGGCTGGACTAAGTTGAAATTTGACTAGAGGCTATGTGGCTAAGGCAGAGCTTATGAAGATAACTACAAATGTGTGATTTATATTATATACCCAATTACTTTCAGGGACACAGAATTGCCTTATTAACGACTTGTTGCTTTTTATATTTTGTAAACAATGTCAAGAGTCAAAGCCAGAGTGGCTCCAGAGTGTGCTAACCCGAAGTGAAATAACGGAACATTTAACTGAAAACATGTTTTGCTCTGTTTATCCAGCCAAGAAGTTTTCCGAGATGCAGCCCAAGAAAGAGGCCCCTGCAAAAAAAGAGAAGGGAGCAAAAGAGGCAGCCAAGCCCCAGGAGAAGAAGGAAAAGAAGAAGGAAGAGAAGAAGCCAGCCCCCCAAGAGGATATGGACGACTGTGACGCTGCTTTGGCTGCAGAGCCCAAAACAAAGGACCCCTATGCACATCTGCCAAAGAGGTAGAAGATCTTGCAGCTTTTGTGCGTGTTTGTCTGGGCATACACATACTACATATTTAGATAACAATAACATAATAAGCAGTGACCAATCACACGCTATAGCAATATTAAATCCTTGTCAGTGAAAGATATTTAGTAAGCAGGCAATGTAATGGCTGGTAAGAGGCCTGCACACTAATCATGAAATCTCCATCTTGGAAAAGGAAACAGGTGGTCCCCTGTCTTTGGGCAAGGCAGTGTCTAATCATGGCGCGCAGTCTTAATCTGACGGGGGCAGAGAAACTTGAGACCATGTTCATCCCAGTCATCTCTGTTTGTGAGAAAAAGGCTGGTTCATGCTATGGGCACAACCCAGAAATAGAACTGTGTTTCATGGATTAGGTTATAAAATGTTTTTGCAATGCTTTAGAGCTTTCTTATGCATATAAAATGATCCTGAAGATTATGTTGTCAGGCAGTCAACAACCACCTCTGTCCTAATTTTCATATTAGGAAACAGGTGGTGTCCCAGATACAAAAAAAAAATCAAGTTAACCCAAGCAAGAATGTTTCAAATCATGTCTTTATGACACTGACCTAATTTCTACACTTTTTTTTTTTATGTAACCTACAGCCAGCAGAATTATTTGACCTGATGTGTCTCCATTTCTCTTTGTAGCACATTTGTCATGGACGAGTTCAAGAGAAAGTATTCCAACGAGGACACACTGAAAGTAGCCATTCCCCACTTCTGGGAGCAGTTTGACCGTGAGGGGTTCTCCATCTGGCACTGCCAGTACAAATACCCCGAGGAGCTCACCCAAACCTTTAAGAGCTGCAACCTTATCACAGGTAAGACTTGCGGTTATACCACGCCCAATGTACAGAGGCCAATACTCTTGTTGCACAGCTGTGGGTTCGAATCTGACCTTGGCCCGTTGCGTGTCATAGATGGTCGCCATCATGGGAACACCCAGAAAATATTGCATCTGTTTTGTGCTGAGGAGAAAAAGTACTACAGCAGTGTTTCTCCTACCATTATATTAGGGGGGGGGGGGGGGGGGGGGGTGACCCGGCACCCCCCGCCCCCCGCCCCCCTTGATGGTCAAGTCAATTTTATTTTCTATATAGCGCCAGATCACAACAGAAGTCATAAGGATACCTTTCCTATTGAACAGGTCTCTAGCTTGTTCTTTTATTAAGCAAACTAAATAGCCTTATGTTATTTATCTTATTTACCCAACGTCATGCCAATTTCTGTTTCTACATGGTCACGTGTTTACAATTCTCCTGTGTCGTGCACGACGGAGTTCGCCCTGATGCGCACACAGTCACTTGCGCGAGCACACTCGCCAGCGGAGGCCTGGGTGTGTGTGGTTGTGTCTCACGGATGCACACTCAATAATAAAAAGCCCATAAGAAACATCAGAAAATAAAGTAGTTGGCTTAGTGGACTTCAGACTTTTCGGGGCATGTCTCTCTCTCTGCCGTTACTCGGGATGCTCTGTTGGCACGCTGTATTCAGGGGTGCTCAGAAAATGAGAGATGCATTCTGGTGCGCTCAGAAACGGGAGTTGCAGGAACAAATACTAAGCTGGACATACTGTTAAAAGTTTAAATAATTAAGGGTTTATATTGACTGCTGTAATTAAAAGGAACACATGAACACCATGATTCCTTTAAGTATCTGTTGCGCTGTCTGACTCTGACAGATAATCTAAAGAACCACCAGTTAGCTTTTTGGTCCCCTGTCTTTGGGCAAGGCAGTGTCCAATCATGGCACGCAGTCTTAATCTGACGGGGGCAGAGAAACTTGAGACCATGTTCATCCCAGTCATCTCTGTTTGTGAGAAAAAGGCTGGTTCATGCTATGGCCACAGTAGAGACCAGAGTTAAAGTACCATTATTTTGGACCATGAGATAACTACTTTGATGATGTTTTGTTTGTAAATGTTTTCTTTAAAGGCAGACTTGGAGTTGCTGTTGATAATCAAGATTAAGTCCAGTTAATACAGTTCTCAAAAAATACTACGGTGGCAACATGCAATAAAAAAAAATGTAAAGTCTATTAAGTCTTTCATTGAGAGACAGGACAGTGGATTTAGTTTGAAATCAGGTAGCGAGTTGGAAATGACATGCAAAGGAGCCACAGGTCAGATTAGAACCTGGTCAGCCTGCCTCGAGGGCTTCAGCCTCTGTATATGGGGTGTGTGAACCAACCACTAGGACACTGGCACACCCACTTTCCTTGTATATCAATGATGTACTCAGCCCATCTCAACCCTGTTATGTCATACACAGGTATGTTCCAGCGCCTGGACAAACTCAGAAAGACCGCCTTCGCCAGTGTCATATTGTTTGGCACCAACAACGACAGTAGCATCTCTGGCATCTGGGTCTTCAGGGGTCAGGACCTGGCCTTCCCTGTAAGTATCCATGTAGGAAGACGCTTTCCACAGTGCCCTGATTTAAAAACCTCTGGGCTGAAGTTATTTATATACTAACTGTGAAATTGTAAGGCTGGAAGTCAGTGTTGTCCTGTCAGTCAAAAAAAACTTCTGGAAAAATGTTCCTCGTCTTTAGCTCAGAGGATGGTCCCCTGTCTTTGGGCAAGGCAGTGTCCAATCATGGCACGCAGTCTTAATCTGACGGGGGCAGAGAAACTTGAGACCATGTTCATCCCAGTCATCTCTGTTTTAGTGAGAAAAAGGCTGGTTCATGCTATGGGCACAAACCATTCAGAAAATGCTTTGACACCACATGTGAACACGGGATTATGCGTGATCACAAAATGAAACTCCCATTTTCCAGCAGAAACATAATATGGCTGTGATGCCTCTTATAAATTCATATACTTGTAAAACAAATTGATGCTTCTGCTTTTTCAAGTTCCAGCTAAATCAGATTGAGGACATGGCTGCAATGGAGGCTTTAACCAGCCTCAACTACAATTACAACTTCACTTTTTCTGTTTGAGTGAATCAAAGAGCAGCAGTATTTTAATAGTTGAAACAGTTCCCTTAAAGTAGCCCATCAAATACTGTAAGCCTTTAAACTATCAGGGGCCATTTCACAATGGTTGTGGTTGAAATTATGTAGCTTTTAAATATTGTCAGGCAGGTGAAAAAGTAAATTTTCCAATCCTAACTTGTTATCTTAAAGTTTCTATTCAACAAACCAGCACCCCACATGGTTCCATTTCAAACTGTCTGCCCCTGTTTTCTTTGGATGGGTTTATTTTGCCATGTGGGAAAAAAGCTATTGAGTAGTGCTGGCAGCTCCGTTAGTTTTCCTATCATGCTTTGAGCACAATCATATGGTTGTGATGGACAATGAAAGGAGGCAAATTTTGGTTGACATGTCAATAAAATGAGAGCTGCCACGCCTACATAGTCCTGAGTAAGGGTCTAAACTACTATAATAAGCTCTTGTAGGACAAGGTTTTCTAATAGTTGTGAATGTTTATTTTCACTCCCAATTTGTTGCAAATGCTAAATGATGTCTTCAATTTTGACATACGATATATTTTATCGACAAGTAATTTCAAGTTTTAACCAAGTTGTGGAAATGTACTTGCTTTCAAGTAAATAATTGTTTTCAATTCCCTTCCAGCTGTCTCCTGACTGGCAAATCGACTACGAGTCATATGACTGGCGCAAGCTGGATCCAGACAGTGACGAGTGCAAAACCATGGTGAAGGAGTACTTCGCCTGGGAGGGAGACTTCAAGCATGTGGGCAAAGCTTTCAACCAGGGCAAGGTCTTCAAATGAGGAGACACTGGGAACAATGTCAGCGCAAGCACCCTGCGCCTCTGCTTTCCAGCACTTAAACTTACGGACTTTCAGCCACCACGTGCTTACCTTACTGCAACAATGACTCAGAATGACGGTGTTTGAAGACAACATTTTGTCTCAGTGGCCCCAACCTGTTTTTTTTTGTTTGACCTGCGAAATAAAGCATTTTCCACAATGCCATCTATGGGATTCAATGTCTGTGTTGAGCTTTTTCATGAACAGTAAACCATATACAATTTATTTTAATTAAAATTAATGTATGTTATGCAATCCAAAAAAGCCAAATGAAATGTTAGAGGTGGAAAAGTAAAATTTGGTGCCACACAAGGATCAATACACAGAGTGGCAGAGCAGTGAAAACTGAATTGCAAGTCTGTGTGGACCTCCAGTAAAGATTTGATATAAAAACCTTGCCACATCTATGTAGACCTTTTAACACTCTTTACCTACAGTTCAATGGTACAACTGTACACACTTAAACCACAACCAATGATGATGCTGGGTGTGGTTGGAAATGTGACTCAGTTAAAATGATCAGTAAGATCAGTCACAGCAGCATCAGATGCTCATAATGTAGATGCTGTGAATGTGTTCTTTAAGTCAATGTTCCACTTCATGTTTATGTAAGCCCAGGGTATCCTTAGTGGGGAAAAGTAAGCAGCTAGGGTGGTCTGCCTCCTCCCCATCATAACCCTTGAATTTAAGTTGTTAACAAGACATAAAATATGAGCAATGTCATCAAAATATGATTAGTTTTGTCTTCATGTACAGAAGAAACAAAACATGAAACAAATTCCTTTCATTACACTCCACAGACTAGTAACCTTTGAATCTCTCAACTACCTGTCTTACTCTCCCTCCCGGGCCTCTGACAGGTTTGATGGTAGCCTACTGGTGTTTCCCTGTTTTAAGACTTTATCAGTATTTAATATTGTATAATACACCCAGGGAACTTTCTCATGATTGTATGGATTGAAGCGGAGGCGAGTGCCTCTAAAATGATCAGGGAAAGCAAGTTGCAGCTTGTCAAACTATTTTGTTGGGTCAAAAGGAAAAAGTAGCCAGCTGTAATTCAGATTCTAAAGAGCTGTTCAGCTTGTGCACAGCACTTGGATACACTTAGCATATAAAGGAGAGAAGCAGCCATTAAACACTGTGACTTCAAAACTATCGCAGTATTTTCTGCTTATGTTGCAAAGCTCCTGCTGCCCTGCAGGGGGCATCCAAAGACCTGGCATTTAAACACTTGAGTCTTGCTGAATGGAGTGCTTCTAACAGGGCGAGTAAATGACTGGGCTGAGCTCTGCGGTTTGCTCAGTCTAACACAAGAATGTTGTCTGCTTTTAACTATGGGTTTTTTGTTTTGATGTCGTTTGTGCTTCCCCGAGGGAAAGAAGCCTGAAATGAATCTTTATAAAGAACTCAAATGCCCTGTTAAATGTCATCTAAGGCCAAGGGGTTATTAACTAAACTATGTTCTTCTAAGATTCAATAAGTTAGACACAGTTAAACATTGTCATAATCAAACCAAAAACATGTCTATTAGATCTTCTTACATGAACTTTATGTTTTGAAAGTCCGCTCTGAAATGATAAAAAAAAGAAAACTTTCTACAGACACAATCATTGAAAGAATGCTGCTATGACTTCATCTTCCTGAAGTTAATTCACTTAAAAGAAAAATATTTGATCATACATTAAAATGTATATTCATGCTTCAATGGCAGATCAAATTACCTTGTTTGGCCTGACCACACCCAGATTTAAGGCAGAAATGGCATCTGTCAGTACTTACTTCTGCAAGTAGGCTTCACTAAAAGAAGAAATGATTTCTAATAAGAGGAATAGATCATAAATGGTGACATTTATTTTCCTACTCATTCCTCCTTTATGCGTCAGCCTTGATGCTCAATTTTACATTCAGAACTTTCTTTAGTTTAGCATGTTTATCTTCAATACCCAAATGAACTGTGATGACAAAGTCTTAGCTTTAATCGGACACACCCAACTGTATAAAAGTTTACACAGCACTTCATTGGTTGTTGACTGTTCCCACACCTGCAACCTGGCTTAGTCTTTCACTTCTGCTGTAACTGATTTCTTTGTTCACTGCCTCATTGTTTTTTCTTTGCACAGTAGCTGCAGGGAAAATAGGACACCTGGGCCAGCCCATATTATGAGTTCAGTTTAGGTCAATTTGTAGTATCTTCTTTGAAAGTTTAAAGTAATGCATTTAGCACATCAGCACATTTAGCATTTACTTTAAACACGCAATAAGTCCATTAAAAGTTAGGAAGGTCTTGGGTGGATCTCTTTTCCTCTCTGACACACACTCACTCACACTCGAGGGATGCACGAGCAACAAGTCAGATGCTGGAGTGAGTCAGACGTGTCATTTTTTCCAACTTACTAAGCATGATTACAGCTCATTTTTTACCACAACCATCTCTCACCATATTGTTAAAGCAGGGAGGCCATTTTAGTTTTTGCTCTGTGGTCTCATGGAAATCAGAAAATGGAAATGTTCCCACAACAGCGAAGTCCTTGAACACATGACTCACCCATCCTGTGGATCGTGGTGGAAGAGGGTTGTAACTTGAGCAAATAACTTCACCCACTGCGTCGCAGCAATTACAACACTGCCGATGGCTAACCCTTCGATTGCTGAGGGAGTGATGTTACAATTGCCTTTCAACATGTCAGCGAATATGAAATTGAAGTTTGGAGGAAGAGTTTTTCAACTCCTGAGGCAAGCTTTTAAATGATGGTTGCTATATGAGTATCCCACAGTTTCCTGATTATTATTTTCATGTGTCGTGTTTAGTAACTTCAGAGTTAAATAGTTAAACTAAAGCAGTCCATAAGAACAATACGTAATCTTGTGCCAACAGCAACATTTTCTCTTCCAGCCCTGCCAATCTTGCTTCCCGCCTGGTCTTTATTTCTTGGCCACACACTCTTCTTCCTTTCACTTCCTCTTCCCCCCCCTGTCCTTACTCTCTGGACTTTTTTTTTTTTTGATGTCCTCTTGCAAGGGAGGGAGGGGAGAGAGGAATAGGGCTTCTTCTTCAAAACAGTTGCAGCAGAGAGGAGCGCTATGAAGGGAGGGAAAGCAAGAGCCTGTATTGTTTCACAACACAGGGTCCCTGTGCGGCTGTCAGCCCCCCCTGCGGGAGCTTAAGGCATGGTATGCATGTGCTGAGCATCTGGTAGTGCAGGACACTCACATCTGGAAAAGAGTGTGGCGGTCTGTAGGTTGGTGGGGGGCTTGGAACAGCGAGGTGAAGGGCTAACACGCTTAAATCCAACACAGTTTTCTTTACAAAACCTCTTACAGACTCCATCGCTATACAGAAAGTCCCCTTCTATGGGTTTAGCATTTTTGGTGACTAGATGACAGACTGACTCGAAAGACAGTTATAATTAGCAGGAGAATGTGCAGATTTTTTTTTTTAGGCTGGAGCTGCGGCCACAAAGTCCTTAAATAGACATTTTCTTGTGCTTTAGACATGTTTACGGCTCTGCTGCAGAGTCTGTGCTTAATGGCTGATACAACAGTGGGCAAGTCTTGTCAGCGGGTCGTAGGGGCGTCTCTAGGCTGCTAGAAACAACGCTCAGACACCACACATAGACAGTCCCACCCGCACACAAGTTTTATTGAGTTTCCTTCGGATCAAGTCTGGGAATGGACTTGTTGTCCCACTAACACGCACTAAAACTTCAAAACGGAAAAAGGGATCCTTAGCCAGCCCTTGAGGGCTACTTCACCTTAAGCGTCCTCTTTTTGCATTTGAGCTACAGCCAAGACTTGCTAAACTTAACCGTAACTCAAGAAAAGGCAAGCAGGGGGTTCATAGAAGTCAAGTAAGGACTCAGGTGAGGACTCACACATGTAAAAACAGAGGAGCTATGAAAATGGTGGTACAAAGCAATATCTGCATACATCCTCTGAAATCTGTTTCTATTAAACAAGAACGGTGACCTTCAGATCGTGACCTCTGTCCCGCAGTGAGGGGTGTTTCTTCCCATTTGTGCACTTAAAAGGGTGTGAGCCGAACATTTCTCTGCTGTAGGCTGCTAAAGCGCAACATGATGATTTAGTACAGAAATGGAATGAGTGAGGTCACAGGTCAGTCTTCCGATGGGAAATAGCTGAAGAAGGCAGGACGGGACACGATGATATGATATAGCAACAGAGCAGGCACGGCCGAATAATAATAATAAGTATAGCATGTGTATGTTGAACCCTCTTTGTTTGGAGAAGTGACGATTGAATTAGTTATTTCTCTGTACGTTTGTGTTGCCCTGCAACAGAGTTTGCCCTTGTGAGTAAGGAGAGGAAAGTGCGTGACACAAAGGAAGAGAGGAGAGGTACAGCGGAGGGAAAACAGACAGCCCCTGCACTTATGGACAAGAAACCCCAGTGTTGTCTCTGGCTCATGTTACCAGAATCTGGAGGTGGGGCAAGAGGCGTGATGTTGTCAAACTGAAGCAAAAATATAATACGTATCGCCATGACTACCAAGTGGACTAAATATTGATCACTGTTATGAATTCAAACAAACCTAAGTAAATTTTGTTTAAAATATATATCATATCTTTTTTTAAATACAATAGGTTTAGGTAATTCCCTTTTTTCAAATTGGTGACCAACTTGTCATTGTGAATTGAAATTATATCTTTTAAAAGTTCATCATTATAGCTTTATAATCACCTTGTGGTTGGTTGTTTGCTGAACCTTCAATTTTCAAAAGTGTCTGAGCTATTCATTATCCTCTCTTGAAACACACTTGAAGCTGCCCCACGTTGTTAAGTAGGTACTTTGCAGGTATGATAACTAAAATTAGCACAAGTAAGACATTATTTCAGCTCTCTCTAAAACCTTTAATAGACCACTCTCATTCCAGTATTTACCTGGTTGAGCTCCCTGAACAATAGAAAAAAAAGGTTACTCAACCCTGCATGTGAATGAACAGTCTTCATGTATTGACTTGCTTGTAGTTCATAGTTCACATTTCACTCCAATAGAAAGCATTGCAATGTCGGTACGTCTAACAGCTATGACAGGAATGTGCAGCTCGGGAAGGTTACTTAAGCGCAACAGATGGGTGGTGCTGAGCCGTAGGGAGGAGAAACTCTTGCAAAATTCTTAATCACAGACTTGGATCAATAACTAAAAACAGTGAACAGTTAGTGATTGTCACGCTATGAAGAGACATTAAAAGCTAATAAGAGCTATCTGTTGCTCAGTCAATGCGTCAAATATGTGGAGTTACTCAACTTTTCTCAGGGCTGATATGTTGAAACACACCTAAAGCACTCTGAAAATTGCTCTGAAAGCCATTCAAGCCTGAACCTGTGAAAGGAGTTCCCGGCCTTATTCTGTTTAGCTGAGTACTGAATAGGGCAGACATGAAAAAGATCACATTAAAACAGGAAGGAAGGAAGGGGGGTCATCTTTACTAGGAAACAATAACAAACTTTGTTTAACAAAGCGAGGTTCCTTACTACGTTACAAACTGCTTTGTGGCATGGATTATTTATCTGTACACACACGAGGCATCGCTATGGAAACATGCCTGCAAGTACCTGCCCCCTTGCTTATTATGTTGCTATAGCAGCCATCCCAGAATAGTCTTTCTCTTCTTCTTTTTTTTTCCCTCATCGGCCCTCCCTTGTGTTCGTGACTCACAACTTGCAGTGGAAACCACAATTCAATCTGTCTCTCATTCCCCTTTGCTTCTTTGTACCAAAAGAACGGCTCGTCTTTTTGAATCATCAGCGTGTGTGTGTGTGTGTGTGTGTGTGTGTGTGTGTGTGTGTGTGTGTGTGTGCGCATGCGCATGTGTGTGCGCATGTGTGTGCTTATGATGAAGAACACGCTGTAGGGGGAATTCCAAAATGATTACCAATGATGAGTTACTATGGAAATGGCAAATATCAGACGGGGTGACCTGGGTGTTGTAAGATAGTGTATCTTGAGTAGTTCACACTGTCATTAGCTGACTGTGTGTTCTCTGTGGTTGTAATCTCTCCATGGTTACTTCAAGTCCACTTTGTTAGGAGAAGTCCCAGCTTGTGCTCTGCTTACGCACAGGGCTCCTGGGGCACGATAACACCAAATCACATGCGTGATGACAAGATGCATACAATATAACAAACGATACGTGCAGTAATGAAGTTAAGAGAAACCTGTTGGACGATGATGTGAAGATAAACAACATGATCTCTCTGGTTTTTACCTTTTACTTTATCATCCTGAAGGAAATTACATTGTTTCAGAACCATAGTTCAACATGATTTTTTATTTTTTTTGTTGGAGATGAAGAAAATCCAATTATCAGTGCTAATTAAATGAAGTTCAGTTAAATGGGATTTTAAAAGAGCCTCACATACAGCTTGGTGCCTTTCCTAAACTTTGAAAGTAATTTAACCATTCAGGAAATTCCTGAACGTATTTCATGCTTGATTGGTCAGAACTGTAAACGTTTAAAAATTATTCTCCAAGACACTTTGACACAGAGGTTTACAAGTTAAAATGTTGAATTTACTTCAAATATGTTTGGAAACTGTTAGAGGCAAAATATTTCTGCATTATATAGTCAAATATTATTTCATTGAATAAGTATTATTGACAGAATAAGTGACTGTAATACCGTTGCTTAAGTGAAGGTACTGCACTGTGAAATGATTTCACTAAAAGTAACAGTCTGGCATTTCAAATGGGATAAAAATATTTTAAAAAGGCATGTGTATCAACAGCAGAATTTACTTTAAGTGTCAAAGGTTAAAGCCGTCATTTTTACACTTTGCTTTTGAAACAATACTAATGCTGCATGAATGTGTGCTTTGTATTAAATGCATCTTTAATAGTGTAGTGAAGGACTGATATTTAGGCTATTTTCAAAAGTGCTATATTTTGAGGTGTTCATTGGATAGAAGGGCTATGAATAACTGATAAGAGACAGAAAAGTCAGCACGCCAAATGTCCTTCAAAGTATGTTTCTCCTTGGCAGAGCAGCAGTGCACAGACCAACAACAGACGCATTTACATTTTATGAAAAACTGTGAACTTAGTGTAACAGAAAAACCACAGAATTCATATACATTTAACAAATATATAAAACATACCATATTGAATATAAAACAAAACTGCAAAATGAGTGAAGTGAAGTAAAAACTGCTATATTGCTCTTTAAAATGTAGTAGGAGTTGAATAATAAAGAAGCCTTTTTTCAGTGGCATTTAAAATAAGTTAAGATAAACTTTATTGATCCCCATTGGGGAAATTTGGTTGTTACAACAGCTCAAAAAAGAGTAGAATCAGCAAAAGATAGCAAAAAGTATGAAACAAATTGACAGTAATTAAATATAAGTAGAAACAAACTTTAGTGATAAAAGTAAACTTTCACATGTGGAAAGGCAGAAAAC
Source organism: Labrus bergylta (assembly GCF_963930695.1). Taxonomy (NCBI): domain Eukaryota; kingdom Metazoa; phylum Chordata; class Actinopteri; order Labriformes; family Labridae; genus Labrus; species Labrus bergylta. Next base: position 15,062,084 of record NC_089203.1, on the reverse strand, counting down.
AGTTTTCTTTTAAACTGGATGCTAAATAAACTCAGTCAGTAACATTCCACCTCTGATTATAACAAGAAGATCTGATCTGTATAGTTATGAAAATTATATGCGACGACATTTGTGCTGTACATTATTGAAGACAAAAGTCACGTGTGAATTGTATTAGAAGTTTTAATTCAGGGGATTTATTTACATCTTTACTGTCAGCCTGTTCTGTCTTTTATTATTATAAAGTTGGTGAGTAATGGGCGTCATCATTCGTATTGTCTTTATTGCATTTCATTTATTAAACTGGTTTCATATTTTAACCTGATAAACTTTTTATTTTTCTCTTTCAAGTTTCCATATTTTTGGGGATTTTTACATTTTGTTGTTTTATATGAAAGAGATCTTCATTAGACTAACTGTTTTAGTCTGTTCCTCAACCAAGACTATGTTTCAAATAGCTCTCAGTAGACTGTATGAAGTGGAACCTTTAGTGGGAACACATGATGTGTCCCTGTGAATTACTGAGATTTGAGTGTTTTTGACTCATCCTCAACAAAAGGGCATTCAGTCATTTATCAAGAACACAAGCTTGGTCTGTAGTACATTTCCTTTGACATTCTTTGAAACTGACAATGCCTCTTTGACAATGTTTATCTGACTGTGTCTTTAGCGTCGGCTGCTGAGACATTTGTCACAATATTGACAATGTAGCGTTGTGTAAAAAAATCTAATGAAGCAGGAATACAAAGATCTCTTCTACTTGCACACAATATGGTTTGTGTGGTGAGTGTCTGTTGTAAACAAATATCTTTGCAGAGACAGACTGGGCTTTTTAAAGACATATGAAGTGTTTTTGACAATTTCAAACAACCACTTATTGATCCAACAACATTCATTTCAGTGGAATTACTGCAAATTAAAAGTGATGCCGAGTTCAACCTTTTACACTATGTCAGAATAGAGACAAATAAATCAGAAAGACAACAACAGACACTGTGGTACATCCAATGCTCACTTGGGTTATCTGTTACACCCTACAACTTACTAAACTTCATTCTGAATATCATAAATTAATGTCATGAGTCACCTGAAGTTTGCATACATACAAAATAAAGATCGAGTTACATTCTCACATGTGTTTTGGAACATCTATTGGATCCCTTGTTCTCAAAAATTATCTTTATGACTCACGAAAAGTGAGTGGCCTTTTGCCAAGAACACAGCCCACATTGTCTGAATTAGGAAAGAATTTATGAGGATAATTGTGACATTTTACACATAATAACACAAGAACATTCTCTTCACCAAAGCCTGACCATTTTATGTTTTTGGAAACCTATTGGGAGTCCCACTGCTTTAAAAACTGAGTTGGCAGAGTGTCAGATAGTCCTTTGTGTCTGATCAATCCTGTATTACACAATCAAATGTACAACTCCCTCCCATCTGGCTCCTATGCAAATAATAAGCAGAGCCAGGCAGTTGCTTTAAGAAATGTGATCAAATTTAAATAATCATTAGGTACAAATACTTGTGTCACTTTTATTTAATCCCATCACAAGTTAACAGTTTTGCTCGTGCTGGTGCCATCTGACTTCCCTTATCCTGCTCTGCATTAATCATACCCACATGCTCAAACAAACACACACAAACACACACTCATACACATACACATACACCCACACACCCCCCCCCCCCCCCACACACACACACACACGTTCAAGTGTCCATCCCCATCTAATCCTCTGGTTTTCCTCTGCTTTACAATCTGAGCTGCCCTGTTTTCATTGTAGTCACGGGCTGTGAGTCATCGCTCGTCTGAGCCAAGCTATTTGCGCTGGTTCACACTGGCTGACACACCTAGGCGCAGGAAACACACCCATTCCCACATATCCTTGAATTCAACAAGAGTGACCTGCCACAAAACCGTGATAGTTAGAGGGGATTTGGTTGGTAAAAAACTAGCCCTGGATGTGCAAAACATTCAGGACATAACCCTAAAGTTAAGTTTTGTTTCAATTGCACAATCCACATTTTTATTGTCTCGTAGCTCTTCTCCCACTGTAATTTGGAATTCATCCAGTTGAATAAATAAGTAGCAGGGACTTTAACCTGAATTCACCTCCCTAGCATATGCAATAGCTCTTGAGCACCAGTAAAAGTCCACAAACATGGTCACTCTTTGTAGTAAAAGCTTAGTCTAGCAGTGGGAGTGTTTACTGTGGGGTTGTTATGTGACCATAAACATTCAAAACCTTCATGCAAGTTGTTGAACAGCACACAGCTGGGAAGACATCCCCCTGTTTAAGTGTACACACATCGTAGGAGTTGTCTGAGTGGAAGCAGCTATTTGCTTGAAGCTGGAACTGTTCTTCAAAGGCAACAACAGCCACACCTCAGTGGCTCTGAAGTGAAACCTTAGTGAAGCCGAGCAAACAGGTGTGAGAGCAGAGCACTATATGGGATGATGCATAGGGAAAGGGTTGTTAATGTGGAATAGAATCCAGACAGAGTGTGTCTCGCCCTGAAGGGATTCATCCGCAATAAAAACCAACTCATATTATATATATAACAAGGCTACTTACCTAAGAAATAAAAAAATCAAAATATTGATTTTGAAATAATTTTACTGATTGAAATTGTTTTTATTTCTTCCACTAAACAAATTAGAATCAACAGTAAGAGCTGTCCTAAATGCAGCTTATTCTGTAGCAGCATTAAGGACAACATGTTAATAATAAAAATTACCTCTGCAGGCAATACCATGATGTAATACATGATGTCCACCTACGCTTCACAAAGTATGTCGTTCAAAACTGTCTAAGCTCTACAGTTATGTTTTGTGGCAGGAACATTTTTCTGTTCTTCAACGTTGTTTTTTCAGAACACTGCTACTGAGCTAGAGTAAATAATTCCACACTTCATGCAGAGTTCTTTAGGGTTTCTGCTTATCCTACACATGGTTAGTGTTACTCCTTCACTTTTATCTCAGCATGCATACAACTTGAGATGAATACACACATGAACAATGAGTCTCCCTTCTGTGGACGAGCTGCACCCTGTGTGTTTTTTTTTTTTTTTTGAGAGAACACTAAATCAGAGCTCTCTTGACTCATGGTGGTTTAATGTGGTACATTAAAGTATGTGTCTGCGCATGTTCCAGTGTGTGCACCACTCCCTGTTGATCCCTTCAAAGCCATGCAGTTACTTCCTCTATGTGTGTTCGACTTTTTCCATGTTTGCTATCTCACCTGACAGAGCATTTGTGTGACTATAGTGATGCGAATATAAGGGGTTTTTCGGGGACAGCAAACACTGCTGTGAGAGCTGAAGAAGCACATTTGTTTACACAGACATAACGGCTACATCCACATACTACATGACAGCTCATATTAAAAAAATATGATGTGACATACTTGCTTCCAGTGAGAGACTTTCACTCCAGGGGTTACGTAGAAAAGAACATTTGAAATTTGGTGTTATTCAAAAATTGTCCCCCCATATTAAAGGACCAAAATGTAACTCTGAAACCCACTCCTCCCAAGAGTCGATGAGCTATGTCGCATATACGGAAGCTTCAGTGTTTAGCCAGCTCTGCATCAGCCTTAAAACCTTTCTACGTTCTAACCCCTCTCCATTTTTATAAAGCATCTTCAATATTTATTCTAGTTTTACCACTTTTTTGGTCATGGAGCTCATTAGAAAAATGCAGAGGATTTTTAGGCTGGGGAGAATCAGTTATTTCTGAACCACTTCGCTTGACCGCTTTCATCTGCAACACCTGAGCCACTGTCTACTTCTCTGGTCAAAACAAAGACAAACCATTGCGCACTGGAAATGAAACTTAGAAGGAGGACATACTGGCGGCTGTGTTGTTGACAGAGAAGCCAGCGCTTCAACATAGCATAGCTGATGATATAGTGAGGTAATTTCATGATTTAATATCGTAAATATCTTACATATTGAAGCTTGAAGTTAGCTGTTACCAAAATATTTGTTCCAAACAAGCCTCTTCCATCCAGGGCTAAAAAGAGAAATGTGTTGAAAAATGCTGTTGCTCCAATGCCTCCTCCGGCTGGCTTCAAAAATGAGCCGATCTCCTTTAGGGCAAATGTTTATGTGCAAAAAGAAATAGTTTTAACTGTAGTTTTACAAATAATATGAATGACACTTGTAAGGTTAAAATCATAGATTATTAATGGCCTTGTTGCTTTAAGTGACAGGTGAAGGAGGCTGGCTGCTAGTTGTCACCTTAAATCACTGAATTACATCTCAGCCGTGTTTGTGCCTTAAGGAGATGTTGTCTAGTTAGCTATGATTGTCAAGCTGTCAGCCTTTTTGTCTCATAAACCAACCACTCAAGTCACCTGCCGCCTCAAATGCAACAATACTCTCTGAGGCACACTGTTGTTGTTTATCTCATAAGTAAGCTAATGGATAAGCCTTAGCATACCAAGTGCATGCTAACCTCCCTTAGCTATGTCAAAATGAGTTAGTGAGCGAGCAGAGAAATTGAAATGTTTAAAATGATTGTTTTAAATAGATAGGTTATGGTTAAGGCATCAATAATTGAGCTATTAAAACTAACGCAATGGGTAAACAGTTAACATTGTCATTTATAATTACAGTTGATAGATGGTTACATACACAGAAGTAGGGTATACATATGTAAAGCCAAATGAATAAAAATGGCTTGAAGATGTAGATAAAAAGAAAACGAGCTAGCTAGCTAACAGGGGATAACCCAATACACAGCTAAAAGACATAAATGAATGGTTAGACCAAAATACATACATTCATATATATATATAGCTAAAAGCAAAAGTTTAACTGATGTGAGCCGGTTTGCTTCAAATACGAAGCAAAAAGAGACTGTATGGATGCATTGATGCCAAAGTTAGCTAAAATATTTGAATCTACAGCTAAAAGTTAACATCAAATGTTTGAAAAATGGATTACAAATATGAAGAAATGGTTATAATATAGCCGTATAATATATATAATTGGATCATGTGGTGTAAATCTGACAGGGCTGTGTAGGTATATCTATAAAAAAGGGCTGGGAATCACACCTTTAAAGTATTTAAAAGTTGCAGAACTAATGTTGTATTAAATATAAGCCTGTAGCAGTTGTAATTTGCTAAGCTAATATCATCTTTAATCCCAGGCTAGAAGGCACCGCCCAATATGTCTCTGTCCCAACAGCTCCTTCCCTCATTTCTCCGCCACACAAAAGAGATGCACGCATTCAATTTATATCAACTTTTACGTGAAATTCCTTGCATTGTTTTGACATTGTGGAAAAAAAGTAGACAAATTGTAAAGTATGGATATACATTTTGTTAAAACGACACAGTAACATTCAATGTAATAGAATATTGGAGGTGAGTAAGGCGAGCCCTGTTTACTTTGGCTGGCCCTGCTTTTGAGCTTGTAGAGACAAAGCCTGCGTCTGTGTGCCAACGGAAATGTGCAGAGCTGGAGGAAAACTGGAACATCATTCAGTACATCATGGATCTCTAATGTATTCTTAAAATTCTTGTAATAACAGCAGACTATAAAAGGAACAGTACCAACAACATAGGAGTTTCGTCCAAGAATAAAACCTTCCTGTGACATTCTATTGCAAAATTAAACAGAGAAAAAAAAGAGTTTGACGGACAATTACAACAGTTATTTTTGTTTTGAAATGGATGAAAATATTAACAAAAACATAAATTATAAAATATCAATTCACTCAGAACAGCATGAAATTTAAATAGCTGATTAAAATACAAAACTGAGGGAGAATTATTAAACGCATAACATGCTCTCATTACAGTGAACAGAGACTTGGTTCAGGGTGGGCTTTGTTAAAATAAAACAAAGCAAAAAAGAATCTGAACTCATAAACACACACACACACAATGACTTGTGTGTGTAAGTAAAGGCCTCACTCTTGAGTCATTTTGTAAATGATAACTCTTTGTCAGATTGTGTACAGTAGTTTAACTTCTGTAATAACATGTTTATGTCATCGTCTATCACATGATACTCATTTTGTGGTGTGTTTAAACTCTGTTCTTCAGTCTTGTGCTTAAGTATATTGAAAAGTAGTGGAAAAGTCTTTGTTTCTCTGTCACTGACTGTAGCTTACTTTGACAGGATAACTACTTTGGTTCAAACTCCCTGAGTGAATGTAAAACTAACGTGATAAGTGTAGGTACAGAGACAATGAATTCAGTGGTTGTATTGTGAACTAACCTGAACTAACTTTTGCTGTTGCATTGTATTGGAGCCCTCTATGAGAGGCAGTGGGTGGTCACAAGTCTGAGGAGAACCACTCCCTCGCACCGGTCCCCTCCCAAGCATTCCCCTCCCTCTGCAAACCAGGAGCCCTACCCAGTTCCCTGTCCAGGCACTCTGCTCAGCCCAGAGTAGCAGCTGCACAGAAAAAAAAGAGTTTAAATCAACTCGGTGAAGAAGAAGAAGAGGGAGGGAGGGAGAGAGAGAGAGAGAGAGAGAGAGAGAGAGGGGCAGAAAACGCCCTGGAAACTTTGTTGATCAAATAAGAAAATAGTGACAGAATCCTCACAGACTGCGAAGTTGTGACTGGAAGCAGTGCTCTTTCTTGGGCTGTGTAGAAGGACAGAGGACACGTTTTCAAGGATGCTCAAGCTGGTGTGAGGCTTCTCGGGGCGCACAGACTGCGCACAGGTAAATATGCACTTTTTTTTTCCATTCTTTGTTTGAAGTTAACACTTTTTGTGAACTTCTTTGGCTTTAAACTTAATAGTGCTGAAATGAACAAAGCAAATCAATTACAACAATATTGTGAAAGTTCAAACAAATGAGTTTGAAAGTGTCAATCTTATCTGCACGGCTATCTGTGATATTGTGCTGAGCTTGAGTATCAGCAGGAAGATTGCAGTGACTTTGTCCTACTTTATTGCATGTGTTTTTCTCTGGCAGTATCATAAGGTTTTCCTAGAGGGAAGTTTTGAAAAGGAAGTTTCTGATGAGGAGAAAATTTGTTTCATGTCTTGAGTGCGTTTATGTAAAGAGTTGGCAGTAATTGTGTGTGAATACCATCCTCTGTTATACATGCTGATTTGAAATAACTCAGGATATGAGAAGTGGGTGTGTTCTCACAGCTACCACATGAATTAGGACTTGACTGGAGTTGCGCACTTTCTTTTTCTTCAAGTGCACACAAAGGTTTTTAATCCAGGATGTATATGAGAGCAAGAAATACAATATATTTTAATATGATGTTAAAAAGTAACAGATAGCAATAAAAAAGACTTGTGCGGTGATTGGACTATTGTGCAACGTGGATGTCCTCTACAGTCAAACCCTAGTCTTTGGGATGGCAGATTTGTGGAATATGAATAGAGGAGGCAGCAGAGAGTTTCAAAAGTAATGTTGTTTGTGTTAATGTTATCCTCCAGGTGTTGTTTTATCTTTCAAATACCTTTTGACATATAATAAGTAAAGTTAGAGACTTCCCCATGAGAGGCTGCAACTAGCTTGGGTGTGGATTACTCTCTTTCACCTCCCTCCACCCCTCCCTTTTTTTTTCTCCCTCCCTGCTTGCTTTGCTGTCTCTTCACAGAGGCACACCCTTCACAGCCAAAAAAAAAAAAAAAAGAGGAAAAAACCCATACATGCTGCAGACGGTTGACGCAGTGGGTCATTAGAAACATACACAAAGTTCCTTCATGTGATATTAAGGGGTTCTAGAGATATTAAAGCACTCATCAGAGCTTTTATTCTACTTATTCAATGTTTTTAAAGTGTCATAACTGAGGCATATGGGACCATGGAAATCTTTGCTGCTTAATGTTGTCTACTGTTGAGGAATACTGTGAACTTTTTCTGAAGGTCTTTGATATGATATGAACACGTTTTTTTTCACGTGTACCCTCTGTCCAACCATATTTACATTAGATAAAAGTAAACTTCTGCTTGTTCTAAGGCATTTCGCCTTTTCATTTCTTTAAATTAGACAGCGTTAGATTTGTCTTTTTTGTACCTTGGGTCTCTTAACCTGGGCAGAAAGCCATAGTGTGCAGTGGAGGAGAGAGTAAGGGGGGAGTGAGGGAGGAAGATGGTGAAGAAAGTCAGGGAGTGAGTAAGTGAAGGGGGATGGGTGGGGCGGGGGCAAGGAGGGGAGTAATGGAATGTAGTGGTTTGGAAAGACAAGCTAATTGAAACCAGGTTTGGGGCTTAGAGGGGGGAGCTAAGACTTCGCACATTTAGAGAAAGAGAGAAACACTTTTTAATCTGCTGCAAAAAGTTGAGATAGTTGTCTTTTGTATGTATGAACTCATTTCGAGCAATCACTGCATATTCTAAGTTCGAACGAAACCAAATAATTACGTGTTGTTCTGCCTGGGTTTGGCGTTTGTTTAAGCTGAGCAAAATGTTGAAGGAAACGCAGACCAGACATAATACTTTGTTGATCCCAGTTGAAAGTCATATTTCTGTGTGTGCCGTTGCCTGTCCTCCATTGCTCCCTCGAGCCACACCCAAAAATCATCTCAGTGGGTGTTACGGAGAGCTGATTTTCACTTCCTCAACATAGTTTTTCATAGAAGTTACACTTAAGTTTTTGTCAAGCACCCAGCAGCTGCAAATGACTGACATTTTTTAAATCACTCTAGTGATGGTGATTGTGAAACAAACATTTTGCAGTGCCAGATGGTGACACACGGCTAAAAGGGGTTTGGGTAGGAGGTTGTCATTTGGGCTATTTCATATTAAGCATTTTTAGCATTTGAAATATTCATCTTGTACTCAGGGATGTTATGCCAAAAAAGACTTCACTACCAGCAAGAATATGAACTTACTCATAATCAAATATAGTTAATATGAATCGTACATTTAGAGTGCTGAAACGTTCATAACTGGTTTCTGACTGCTAAAACGTTTGTTGGTTCATGTGCCCTCATCTTTGCCTGGGGCGGATTTTGTTTGCCTAAATTCCTGCACTGTCAACCAACGCACTAATACAGAGGCTACATTATGCTGTAACCTTAAATAATGTAGGACTCCTGGTATTTCCAAAACCACAATGTACATTTTTGAACCAGCTTCAGTGATCAAATCTTGCTCAGTCATGGCAGCTAACACCGGCTGCTGTCACTCCAGATCATTTTGTTGCATTTGCCATCAATGTGCCAAACAGCATATTTTACTAGCTTGAAGAAAAGGATGTGTATTGTGTCGGTTCGGGGTCCTAGCTTGACAGTGTTAAGATATTTATCACAGGACTGTGGCAGTACTAATATATAGTCACGCCCTGATGACTGGCAGCACAGACAGGAGGAATGGTGTTCAGCCACTGTTAAACGGAAAGAAACAGGGCTCTCGCACACTTCCTCTGCCATTTCCTCACGGGTTTGTTGAGTGGGTGGTTGGAAGGAAGGACAGCGTGGGGAGGTGAAAAATAGGGAGGTGAGTTAGCTGAACGTAGTAAGGGTGTTGCAATCATGCTGTAGTTCATTTTTTTCACACTTGGCATTTAATTTGAGGCAATGCTCTTACTCATCTTTAAATCCCCATTTAGAGATTAGTTAAAAAAAAAAAAAAAAAAAGCCACTCCCTTTTCATCCATCCAGCGCTGGTTTGGAAGGTTTCAGCATGTCCTTAGTGTGCACTGGGAAGCACCTATCATCAGCAATGTTCCCCTTGTAGTTGAGAAATAGTCAACTGAGAATGATGACAGTAATCACAAGTGCACATAATTCCCCTATAAGTCACACCCATGCACATGCATGGAAACCAGTCTTGTTTATGCAGCTTAAATAAAAATAAAGAAAAAAAAATTACATAAGTGCTAGTTTACGGCACAGCCTTACTGCCCCCACTTATTGTCTGACCTACTCCCCCACTCCTGCTGAAATGCTGTTATGTTGCCCTGCGCAGGAATGACACGCAGCATCTGTCAAAAAAACTCTATTTGGAAAGATGGGGCCAAAATGTCAAGGCAGCAGGGGCCTGGAATGTAAATTCAGAAATACATTAAGCTTTGTCTGGGCGTTTTTTTTTCTGGCACAAGATACACAAGGACGGCACTGATCAATATCCAACGCTCTCTTGCGCTAAACAACTTTGCACTAATCAGGAGAGCTCTACATGCGACTTATGAATATACATCCTAATGCTGTGCTTATGCTTTATGTAAAGGTGAAATTGTGTCAATTAATACATTTAGCTGCTATTGCTGCCATCCATCTCTACTCTTAACCTTCTCGTTTCCTGCTCCTTGAATGAACACTCATATTCAAATAGCTGTGGATGATTGAAACAAAAATCGGAGTAAATTACAAATTGAGTATGCTTTAGCTTGGCAGTAAAATGACGTGACCTATAAAAAGTTGCTTTGAATGTTTACTAATTGCATGACACCTGTCTGTGTAAACGTGCCTCTCCTTTGTCTCTGTACTGTAACTAGTTATGCCAGTTTAAAATTTGCATCTTAAGTTATTCTGCAACCAATTATTTTTAGGCGGTCAATTGCTCAATGTACTTGGCACTGAGACTACCTGTCAGCATCACAAAAGGATCACTTGTTGTTTCAAAACTCCAGACAAAATGTTTTGCCCCATTTGTGCAAAAAATGAACGAATCCTTTCTTTTTTTAGTCCCGTATAATGGTGCACATCGGTTTGAGATGCAGCCTGAAAAGAAGTCATACATTTCTTTCCTGAAAACCGTTGCACATATTGAAGAAACCTCATGAGTGAGCATTCAAGTGAGATCCTCCCATCTCAGATGTCTCAGGGTGTAGTTGAGAACAATAAGTAATGATAGGAGTCATGAGTTTACTTGCACTGTAAAGCCTTATACAGAGAAGAACCTTTCTTTTGCAGTCCTTATGTGAACATGAGGCTTTCTGATTTCAAAGAAAGTCATAGCCAAAGTTTTCTCTTGAAGCAACCCCTGGGCTTGTTTGTGATCTTGTACAGTGAATTTTTCCATTTAGCACAAAACTCCTGCCAAAGTCACAATAGTCAGCAACAGGCCAAGTGGGCGTCATGGGCAGGCTCTGGTCTTGTGCAGAACTTATGGTGTGGTTTAAGGCTATGTGGACTATGGAGTACAGAAAAGAACCATTTATTTTGACTCACATTCCTTTCATATGCGTCACACATGCATGTTTTATCTGCGTTTTTGAGGGTAGAGTGAACCTACACTTGGGCCTGCTATGTCTCCTTCTGTATTTGTTGTACTTGCTACAATGATGATAGAGGAACAGCGAGTACTTTCTGTTATGACAACAAGACTGATTTGGTCACTGCTCGTCGTATCTCTTTTCCCTTTCTTCACTGAGGCCTTTTTATTTGTTTGTAATCAAATCTTATCACTCAACGGCAGCGCTGTGCCTGATTCACTTTAAATTGAAATAATCATTGACACACTGCTCTCTGTTTTTTGCTCACAAAATTGATTCGATTTGGCAATCAGCCTGGTTGATTGACTAGAGCCTCTTTGATCAAATTCCAGAGTGCTGTGACCTAGTTAAAGGTAGACTATGACAGTTTTTAACAGTCTTGGTATGTTCCCTCAAGGCAGATGAGACACTTGAGGTGAGAAGGAAAATGATAGCAGTGAGAAGTAGATTTATGCTTTTTGGATCTACCTGGAAAATAGGTGAAGTCAACACAGAAATGATGATGACAATAAAGGTGAAATGTGATGCTGCGTTGCTTCTCAGCTTACATTTTGAGAGTTTTATTAGGGTGTCATTAAACGTGCATATTTGACTGAACGTGGTGTTCTTGTTTATTTGAGCAGAACCTGGAGGATTGGGGGAGTGGTAATGTAACTGCGGGGGGGGGGGGGGGGGGGGGGGGGGGGGGGGGGCAGGGTGCAGGGTGGGCAGCACAGAGTCAGAGAGAAAGAGGACATTGCTTTGGAGTTAGTCACTGCGGGGAGAGGCTGGGCTCCCTTCCAGCTGGCCTGACGGCTCTATCAAGGAATGTGTGAGACTGGCCTGGGTGGGGCCGTGCACTGAACTGCTCCCTCTGCAAGCCCTGCACAGAGACACAGAGAACTGATCTGCCTCGGGACTGTGGCGTGGTATTTCTCCTCTTTAACACAGCAATGTGTTTTTATTTTTCTTGTCGCACTCTTGGTGACCACACTTGACCTCGATCTGCATGCCTGTGTGTGTATGCGTGTGTGTGTGTGTGTGTGTGTGTGTGTGTGTGTGTGTGTGTGTGTGTCTGTGTGTGTGTGTGTTTATGAGTATGGTCTCACCAAGGTACTGAGAACAAAAGGTGGCACAACCTGTGTCTTATCTTTTGAGTTTGTGTTCTCAGATAAGCACATTGCGAAGAGTTCTACATGCATGAGACTCTTGTTTAAACATCATATATCTGGAGATTACATAACACCCCTTTCATCAACACATCTCTCAATAAGTCAGAAGCGCCTCTTTCACAGTCAAATAACCAGCCTACCAGTAAGTGATCAAGGCAAATCTTATCTCCCTTAACTTTAGATCCATACTTGAACCACCAAAAATACATTTCATTCCTACAGTCACCTCTTCACCTGATTATCTACCAATATGGCCGTCTGATTAATACGTCTCTGTAACAAGAGTATGGGCCAGATAGTGTACACAGCTGCTGTAGCGTCTCCCAAACACAAACAAAAAGACAACCATGTATTGGCTGGCATTTATCTCAGCTATGTCCCATCTATTCTTGTATACGACCAATTCAAAAAAAGGACATCAAAACAGTTTACACTAAGGCAAAACATTTTAAGCTTTGCACCAGAGTGGCTGGTTTTATGGAACATGTGTACTAACTCTTCTCCAACTGTTTAGGGTCTTACAAACACAGTTATTGGGCATAATTTTCAACAAGGTAATGAACAGGGCCGACTGGGGAGGGGGAGGTTAATGATGGGGTTGGAGAGCCTGTCTCAGAAGAATTTTTCAGAGGGACATGTTCCCACCGGCAGATGCCTGTCTGTACACACATCAAGTCTGGTTCTGTTTGTACTGGGACTGACAAAGAGAAAGCTTTGTTTCACAATGTGCCTGTGGGTTGAAGCAATAATCCTAGTGAGTCCTGTAAGATGTTGGGCTTGCCAAAATGGGTAAAAGTAAGATTGACTCAGAATGCAGAACAACAAAAATAATGTACACAGTTGCATCAGTGTTTTAATACTGAAGTTACTTCTGTGGCTGCTCATTTCTGCTCAAACACTGCAATGGTTTTATCATTTTCACCTTGGCAGAGCAGCCTTGTCTCACAGTCCGCAGCCGAGAAATGAAACTAAGCCGAGGGATTTAAAAGCATGTTTCCAAATACATGTCCTTTAACAATTCCCTTTATTCCATCAAACTGAACTGGAAACTGGAGAGATACACAGTGTTCATTTTAGCTCCAGAAGTAAATACAACACAAAATATGTGGTAGGATTTATTCAATTAAAGGGAGTATTATTACTTGCAGGGTAAATACTGCTACTATTTGTGGGTTAATTTTTAATGGCATACGCAAAACCTGACTATTACCTCGGCAAATATGGCGGTGTTCCATGTTGGGACACACCTCTAAAGCAACAGTGAGTTGTATGTGAGGAATAGATTCTGTTATCCATCTAGCCTGTGACTGAAACATGAATAGTTATTGCTTAAGAGAGATGTACAGAGAATTTCAGGATTTTTTGGGGGGGAGGGGGGTTTCTTATGATGAAGAGGAATAACTTTTCGACGACAGCAACACATTATTGCCTTAAAAGCAATTCTTAAACGTATTGTCTAAATCAATGTCTTGTTTTTTGCTCTTCTTTCAACAGAAGTCAAAAATAAAAGAACCACAGCATCAGACTGAAGCCCTTGGCTTTGCTTGAGCAATCCGAGGTAAGTTTCCTTAAATCTACTGCCAGAAATAAACAACATATTTGTAACTGGTTAAGTTAAACAAAGAAAAGTACATTTTTCTTACCCATCCCACCACTCCAAGACCATCTAGGCAATGTCACCTTAGAACAGAGTTCTGCTATGTGGCTGGATGCCAAACCTCCTTTGGAATGATTGTTGCAAAGCCTCCTTTGAACCTGGAAGGTCATGCCACTGCCATTCAGCTGTGAAAGGCCTGCCTTGTAGAAACCTGACACTAGGCTGCTTCTGCTCCCAGTGCCTCCTCTTTGCACCTCTCTTTCCTCCCCCCAGACACCACCTGTTCTGCTAGAACCCCCTTTCCCCTTCTTATGAAACAAACAACCCTGTCAAAAAATTCTACCAAGTTCATGCTGCTTTAACTGTTTGTTGTCGGCAACTGTGCACAATTTATTTCGAAGGAGTGGAGGGAAAGCTAGTAAAGAAAAAGAGCAACAGAAAACCTGAAGCATGTGCAGGCGGATGACTAGACATAAGAGAGGCACATTCTAGATATTCAATTCAACTCAATTCAAAAAACTTTATTTGTCCCCAGGGACAAATAAAGTTTTTTGAATTGAATTGAATTGAATTGAATTGAATTGAATTGAATTGAATTGAATTGAATTGAATTGAATTGAATTGAATATCTAGAAATGCTCTGTGGTTGCATTTTAGTTAACGGAAGCTTTTTTCTGGCTGGTCGTCCCCACACCTCCCCGTGCTCAGCACACATACCCGGCTGTTCTTAAACATAAAAGATAAACAAGATCAACCACCTCTCTCTGTCTCCATGATTCCCTTTAGCGCTTTTGTAGAAAAATAATTTGGTCTGTGCTCCCAATAGGCTTTCGGTGTGAACACTGGCTGCCTGTTGGAAGATCTCACGATCTCAACAGAGACATATATAGCATCCGTTCACAAATCAATTCATTTCTAATCATGAAATCTTTATTTTGAAAGTATGTTTTTCTCTCGCTCAGCTTGTAAAGAGGGCGAGTCTCATATTTGAGACTGAGTTTTGTAAAGAGTTAAGAAAGAGAGTAAAGTCTGTAAATATTTAGGATGCCCACTGCAGTGTCAATTTGTCAGCTGTCTGGTTTTCAGCAATAGCATCATATTTCCATTGCAACTTGTCTTTTTTCTTTTCCCCTTTACAGTCAACTAGTCGTCTCACATTCCACAGAATCCCAGCAACAATTATTCTACACTTTCTCTTTTGCTATCTTTATTTATTTTAGCATTTCTTTACCACCCCCCCCCCCCCCCCCCTTGAAGGTCCTTCCTTCACTTCTTAAAATATAGCAGTTGAAATTTTCAATTTTGAAGGTGACTGTGTTTCAGAAGAAATGTAGGGATCAAGTAATGAATAAGAAAACTGTTTTCTCTCATCTGCTCCAGGGGAATTTTTGTGAACACATGGATATTGCCCATATTGCTTCCCTCTGAGACTGACCAAATCCAGGCAACTATAATAAGTGCCTTGTTTGAGAGTGAATATAAGTCATAGTCACAGCCCCCACTCTCAAATGCAGCATAGTTCTATGCTGTCCCTGCAATATGAGGGAACCTAGATCATGTGAAAAATATGTGCTATTTCGGTCTGTTTCCGGATGCGTAAAATGAGCCATAATAAAACTCATTGGGAAAGCAACAATTCATTTTGGTTTTGTTCATGTCCAGCTGTGCTTCGATCAGAGTGGAGACACTGTTACTGGTAGTCAGTTGACCTTAAAATATTGTCTTTGGCACTGCAAGCAGTCTTGCTTGGCCTCTTCGTCTCACACAACCATTTCAGTTAGGTTTGATACATGTAAGGTTGCAGACTTGGGGTCTTGATAGAGTTGCATAACTAGCCTCAATCAAGGCACACTGAAAAGACAATGAGAGCGAGATTAGGTGGTTTGTGTCATCTGTATACAAGTTATTGACTGCTTTTATTGTCTGTTACCTGTATTATTGTTATTATTATTATTATTATTATTAATAATGATAATAATAATGATAATAATAATAATAATAACAAACACTATATCTTTGGTATTATCACTCTCATCTGACCTGATCTTTGTTATTTAGTTATATGTTTAGTTATATGTTATATGTATATTAGAGGGAAGGCTTTATATAACGCATACACGTCGATTATTGACTTATGTTAACTGGTGTATTGCATGTTGTATGCTCATGGACAAGGTCCGGCAAACTAGGAAGACCAGTTTGGACATCTTTTGGGATGTGTTTTTGTTTTCATGGAAAAAGACGGCTCAGCTTTATCTATCATTATTTTCTATATTGACACTGGAACTAGGGTGTCGATGCAGGAACAGTTCTGCTTTCCTCAGGGCAGGGTGTGGTTTGCCTCCAAGAAAATGTCCAAAACACAGCATCCAGTAGGGAGGTAGTTGATAGTTTATGTTTGAGATAGGGTCTGGGCTGTGTTTTATAAAAGGTTTGTCACACCATCTAGTGTTCAGTATAGTGACCTACAAACCTCCCTCATTACTTACAGAGTAAGGTTGGAAAATGTTAAATTCAGACAAGTACAGAATGTTGTAAAGACAGTTTTGAAAACTGATGCATTATTTGTCATGATTTTCACTAAAATAATGTTTCTTCTTTCAGCAGGAAAACCAAGATTGAGTTTCCATCACACACTAGTTTAAATCGAGGGGAAGAAAATAAAGGTATCTTGCTATTTTAAGTCACAATCAATTCCCTGCTCTTTATTTGATCTTCTTTAGCAACATGGAAATACATATACTCTCACCTTTTCAACACTGCCTACAACCACTAACTCCTATCCTACCCCCTTACATTACTTCTTCATTGTACTGTCCTAATTGTTTTTGTTTTGTTTTTGTTGTTATTCCCTGTTAAAGCATCTTTGAGTATCTAGAAAAGTGGTATATAAGACTAATTAATTATTATGCTTATTATTATTATTATTATTATTATTATTATATACTGAGTATAAAACTTACCAGATCAGTGTGTTTTTTTATTTACTCATTAATTATATGACTATGATCACAGATGGCTGAAGAGGAGGAAACCAGGGAGGTGCTCTTTCCAGACTGGGAGGGTCCTGACAAAACTGGCTTGACTATTGAACAGACAAGTGAA
Source organism: Labrus bergylta (assembly GCF_963930695.1). Lineage (NCBI taxonomy): Eukaryota > Metazoa > Chordata > Actinopteri > Labriformes > Labridae > Labrus > Labrus bergylta. Next base: position 15,045,097 of record NC_089203.1, on the reverse strand, counting down.
GGAGAGATTTTTGTCAAGGAGGTCAAAGGAGAGTCACCGGCAGCACGGTCTGGAAAAGTATATGAAGGTAGCAAATCCATTTTTCTCTCACATTATTATATATGAAGCAATGATAGTCACACTGAATTAATCCTTGATATTTGAATAAAAAAGGATCTTTGCTGCTGTCCCTTTAATATATAGGTGACCAGATTGTAGGCGCCACTGTCTACTTTGATAACATGAGCTCAGAAGAAACAGCTGAGCTACTGAAGACATTGAATCGCCACAAAGTTGGACTGAAACTGCAAAACAGAGACAAATCACCTTGCTGCTCACCTTTGAGCACACCATGCCGTTCACCAATGGGCACGCTGACATGGGAAGGGAAGACCCACTTTGGAGGTTCCAGTCCAGACATTATTCTTGTAAGTCATTATTTCCTGTAATTATAAAATCAATATTATCTCAAGACATTTCACAACAAACAGGTAAAATACCTTACTCTTTGTTATGTTATGTTAGTCCATCATGAGCACAGCACTTAGCAACATTTAATTTAATCAATGATTAATTAATCAAAAAAGACATGCAAATCCCTTACAGGCCTCTACATCCAACAACAAACAGGTATAAAGAAGCAAAAAGATCTGCACACCAAAAGCTCCTGTTAAAGAATTCATTTAGCAACAAGTGACTCTTTCTTAGACTTACTTTTATACCTTATTTGTGGATTAGCCTTTAGACAAAATTCAGGATGCAATAATGTTTCTGTATTCATTCCTTTATTCTCTATCTACAGGGTGGAGATGATGAGGAATATAAGAGAATATATACAAAAAAAATCAAACCAAGGCTGAAGTCTGAAGATCTTGCAGAGGGAGTGGATGTTCGCACAGAACGTCACAGCAGCACAAGCAGTGATGGCAGCACAATTACCACCATCACCCGTCGCATTACTACCTACACTGTGGATATGCCTATTGGCATAGGTGACCAACTTGAACTTGCAGGCCCAAATCTCAAGGGGCAAAGGCACGAATCTGGTGATGGCTCCCCTCATATCAGAATTGCTCATGGCAGTCCTTCAGGTAAAGTGGAAACAGAAGGTGTTTTTGAGTCAAGTGATGTCTCTTACACTGGGCCAAAAGTTGGCTCAATAGAGACACGCTTGGGCAGTGGGGGAGTTCAGACCACAACAATTACAAGAGATGTAGATAGAGACAGAGGTACAGGACTCAGATTTAAAGGGCCTAACTTTGGAGTAACAGAGGGTAAAGGCCAGAAAGTCTTTGAGATCTCAGGAGGAAATGGAGAGAAAGGTGATGGAAGTATTCAGGTGTTAGAAAGTATGACACTAAGCAACAGCTCAAACACTGGTAGTAGGCAGGTTGTAATAGGCGGTAGGGGAGTTGCAGGGTCAGCTGATGAAAACGGAGGATCAGTTAGTCTGTCTTTGCCAGGACAAAGCATGCAGATTATGACTTCTCCTATGGAAATAACACAAGGAGAAGGTGTTGACAAAAGTTTAGGTGAAAGGACAAAAGTCAAGGTATCTGAAATTACTGTCAGTCACCCGCAATCAAAGGGATCAGATAGTACTAATATTCATAATGTCAAACTTGTTGGAGTTCCAAGAGGAATAGATACTGAATTAAGAGATGGCAAGATTGGAGCATCGGCAATAACAGAAGGCAATGTTACCTCAGGTTATTCCTCAGTCCCAGGCAAGATTCCAGTTGCAGGTGTGGATGCCACCCCTATGGGATTAAAGTTCAAAGGTGAACTTAATGCCAACCTGCCAAGCACAAGGCAGGTAATACAAGCATCTGGAATACACACTGAATTCCCAGGCCATGAAACTGATGACACTCTGAGAGGCAGAGAACAGTCAATGGTCAAATTACCTGACATTTCTGGGCCTAGTATCTCCATGTCAGATGTGGATTCAAATACACAAGGTCTTAAACTCAAAGGTGATGTGAATGTGTCAGCGCCAAAGATAAAAGGTCAAAAAGGGGAGAGTCCAAATATAGATATACACCTCCCAAAGGCAAATATTGATTTGAAAGCACCTCATGACATTAAAGGGCCAGAGGTTGATCTGAAAGGTCCAAAACTGGAAGGTGATTTAGGTGTGTCAGCTCCAAAGTTAAAGGGAGCAATAAACACACCTAAAATTGACATCCAAGGATCCAATGTTGATATTCAAGACACCAAGGGTGGATTTGGAATGCCGATAATCAAAATGGCAAAGGTTGAGGGTCCAGATGTTGGTATACACCTCCCTAAAGCAAATGCTAAGGTTGAAATTGAAGGACCAGATGCCAAACTGAAAGGAACCAAATTTAACATGCCAAACATTTCCGGACCAAAAATCTCAAGGCCAAATATGGACTTCAATCGGAAAGGTGACATTGATGTATCACTTTCAAAGATTGAAGGAGACATGAAAGCACCTGAACTTGACATCAAAGGACCTCAGGTTGATATTGAAGGTCCCAAAGATGGATTTGAGATGCCAAAAGTCAAAATGCCATCATTTGGCCTCAGTGGTCCAAAAGTGTCGTGTCCAGAGGTTGATATAAACCTTCCCAAAGCAGACATTGATGTGAAAGCACCCAATATTGACATCAAAGGGCCAGATTTTGACATTGAAGGATCAGATGCCAAAATAAAAGGACCCAAATTTAACCTGCCAAAAATTTCTGGAACGAAAATGTCCATGCCAGACGTGGACATCAATCTGAAAAGTCCCAAACTCAAAGGTGACGTGGATGTATCATGTCCAAAGATTGAAGGAGACATAGTAGCACCTGAAGTTGACATCAAAGGACCACAGGTTGATATTGAATGTCCCAAAGGTGGATTCGAGATGCCAAAATTCAAAATACCATCATTTGGCTTCAGTGGTCCAAAAGTGTCGTGTCCAGATGTTGATATAAACCTTCCCGAAGCAGACATTGATGTGAAAGCACCTGATATTGACATCAAAGGACCAAAACTTGACCTTGAAGGACCAGATGCCAAACTAAAAGGACACAAATTCAAAATGCCAACAATTTCTGGAACGAAAATGTCCATGCCAGACGTCGACTTGAACCTGAAAGGTCCCAAACTCAAAGGTGACGTGGATGTATCATGTCCAACGATTGAAGGAGACATAGAAGCACCTGATTTTGACATCAAAGGACCACAGGTTGATATTAAAGGTCCCAAAGGTGGATTCGAGATGCCAAAAATCAAAATGCCATCATTTGGCCTAAAAAGTTCAAAAGTGGATTGTCCAGATGTTGATATAGACCTTCCCAAAGCGGAAATTGATGTGAAAGCACCCGATCTTGACTTTAAAGGACCAAAACTTGACCTTGAAGGACCAGATGCCAAACTAAAAGGACACAAATTCAAAATGCCAACAATTTCTGGACCGAAAATCTCCATGCCAGACGTCGACTTGAATCTGAAAGGTCCCAAACTCAAAGGTGACGTGGATGTATCATGTCCAACGATTGAAGGAGACATAGAAGCACCTGATTTTGACATCAAAGGACCACAGGTTGATATTAAAGGTCGCAAAGGTGGATTCGAGATGCCAAAAATCAAAATGCCATCATTTGGCGTAAAAGGTTCAAAAGTGGAGGGTCCAGATGTTGATATAAACCTTCCCAAAGCAGAAATTGATGTGAAAGCACCTGATCTTGACATCAAAGGACCAAAACTTGACCTTGAAGGACCAGATGCCAAACTAAAAGGACACAAATTCAAAATGCCAACAATTTCTGGAACGAAAATGTCCATGCCAGATGTCGACTTGAATCTAAAAGGTCCCAAACTCAAAGGTGACGTGGATGTATCATGTCCAACGATTGAAGGAGACATAGAAGCACCTGATTTTGACATCAAAGGACCACAGGTTGATATTAAAGGTCGCAAAGGTGGATTCGAGATGCCAAAAATCAAAATGCCATCATTTGGCGTAAAAGGTTCAAAGGTAGATTGTCCAGATGTTGATATAAACCTTCCTAAAGCAGAAATTGATGTGAAAGCACCTGATCTTGACATCAAAGGACCAAAACTTGACCTTGAAGGACCAGATGCCAAACTAAAAGGACACAAATTCAAAATGCCAACAATTTCTGGAACGAAAATGTCCATGCCAGATGTCGACTTGAATCTAAAAGGTCCCAAACTCAAAGGTGACGTGGATGTATCATGTCCAACGATTGAAGGAGACATAGAAGCACCTGATTTTGACATCAAAGGACCACAGGTTGATATTAAAGGTCGCAAAGGTGGATTCGAGATGCCAAAAATCAAAATGCCATCATTTGGCCTCAAAGGTTCAAAAGTGGATTGTCCAGATGTTGATATAAACCTTCCCAAAGCAGACATTGATGTGAAAGCACCCAATATTGACATCAAAGGGCCAGATTTTGACGTTGAAGGACCAGATGCCAAACTAAAAGGACACAAATTCAAAATGCCAAAGATTTCTGGTCCAAAAATATCTATGCCAGATATGGACCTCGATCTGAAAGGTCCAAACCTCAAAGGTGATTTAGATGTGTCAGCTCCAAAGATAGAGGGAGACATAAAAGCACCTGGTTTTGACATGGAAGCACCACAGCTTGATATTGAAGGACCCAAACCTGGATTTGAGATGCCAAAAATCAAAATGCCAAAATTTGGCTTCAAAGTTCCAAAAGTGGAGGGTCCAGATGTTGATATAGACCTTCCCAAAGCAGACATTGATGTGAAAGCACCCAATATTGACATTCAAGGGCCAGATTTTGACATTGCAGGACCAGATGCCAAAGTAAAAGGACCCAAATTCAAAATGCCAACAATTTCTGGACCGAAAATCTCCATGCCAGATGTGGACTTCAATCTGAAAGGTCCCAAACTCAAAGGTAACGTGGATGTATCATGTCCAAAAATTGAAGGAGACATAGAAGCACCTGAAGTTGACATCAAAGGACCACAGGTTGATATTGAAGGTCCCAAAGGTGAATTTGAGATGCCAAAAATCAAAATGCCATCATTTGGCCTCAAAGTTTCAAAAGTGGAGGGTCCAGATGTTGATATAGACCTTCCCAAAGCAGACATTGATGTGAAAGCACCCAATATTGATATCAAAGGACCAAAACTTGACCTTGAAGGACCAGATGCCAAACTTAAAGGACACAAATTCAAAATGCCAACAATTTCTGGACCGAAAATCTCCATGCCAGATGTGGACTTCAATCTGAAAGGTCCCAAACTCAAAGGTGACGTGGATGTATCATGTCCAAAGATTGAAGGAGACATAGAAGCACCTGAAGTTGACATCAAAGGACCACAGGTTGATATTGAAGGTTCCAAAGGTGGATTCGAGATGCCAAAATTCAAAATGCCATCACTTGGCTTCAGTGGTCCAAAAGTGACGTGTCCAGATGTTGATGTAAACCTTCCAAAAGCAGACATTGATGTGAAAGCACCCAATATTGACATCAAAGGGCCAGATTTTGACATTGAAGGATCAGATGCCAAACTAAAAGGACACAGACTCAAAATGCCAAAAATTTCTGGACCGAAAATCTCTATGCCAGATATGGACTTCAATCTGAAAGGTCCCAAACTCAAAGGTGACGTGGATGTATCATGTCCAAAGATTGAAGGAGACATAGAAGCACCTGAAGTTGACATCAAAGGACCACAGGTTGATATTGAAGGTCCCAAAGGTGGATTCGAGATGCCAAAAATCAAAATGCCAAAATTTGGCCTCAAAGGTTCAAAAGTGGAGGGTCCAGATGTTGATATAGACCTTCCCAAAGCAGACATTGATGTGAAAGCACCCAATATTGATATCAAAGGACCAAAACTTGACCTTGAAGGACCAGATGCCAAACTAAAAGGACACAAATTCAAAATGCCAACAATTTCTGGACCGAAAATCTCCATGCCAGATGTGGACTTCAATCTGAAAGGTCCCAAACTCAAAGGTGACGTGGATGTATCATGTCCAAAGATTGAAGGAGACATAGAAGCACCTGAAGTTGACATCAAAGGACCACAGGTTGATATTGAAGGCTCCAAAGGTGGATTCGAGATGCCAAAAATCAAAATGCCAAAATTTGGCCTCAAAGGTTCAAAAGTGGAGGGTCCAGATGTTGATATAGACCTTCCCAAAGCAGACATTGATGTGAAAGCACCCAATATTGATATCAAAGGACCAAAACTTGACCTTGAAGGACCAGATGCCAAACTAAAAGGACACAAATTCAAAATGCCAACAATTTCTGGACCGAAAATCTCCATGCCAGATGTGGACTTCAATCTGAAAGGTCCCAAACTCAAAGGTGACGTGGATGTATCATGTCCAAAGATTGAAGGAGACATAGAAGCACCTGAAGTTGACATCAAAGGACCACAGGTTGATATTGAAGGTCCCAAAGGTGAATTCGAGATGCCAAAAATCAAAATGCCAAAATTTGGCCTCAAAGGTTCAAAAGTGGAGGGTCCAGATGTTGATATAGACCTTCCCAAAGCAGACATTGATGTGAAAGCACCCAATATTGATATCAAAGGACCAAAACTTGACCTTGAAGGACCAGATGCCAAACTAAAAGGACACAAATTCAAAATGCCAACAATTTCTGGACCGAAAATCTCCATGCCAGATATGGACTTCAATCTGAAAGGTCCCAAACTCAAAGGTGACGTGGATGTATCATGTCCAAAGATTGAAGGAGACATAGAAGCACCTGAAGTTGACATCAAAGGACCACAGGTTGATATTGAAGGCTCCAAAGGTGGATTCGAGATGCCAAAAATCAAAATGCCAAAATTTGGCCTCAAAGGTTCAAAAGTGGAGGGTCCAGATGTTGATATAGACCTTCCCAAAGCAGACATTGATGTGAAAGCACCCAATATTGATATCAAAGGACCAAAACTTGACCTTGAAGGACCAGATGCCAAACTAAAAGGACACAAATTCAAAATGCCAACAATTTCTGGACCGAAAATCTCCATGCCAGACGTCGACTTGAATCTGAAAGGTCCCAAACTCAAAGGTGACGTGGATGTATCATGTCCAACGATTGAAGGAGACATAGAAGCACCTGATTTTGACATCAAAGGACCACAGGTTGATATTAAAGGTCGCAAAGGTGGATTCGAGATGCCAAAAATCAAAATGCCATCATTTGGCGTAAAAGGTTCAAAAGTGGAGGGTCCAGATGTTGATATAAACCTTCCCAAAGCAGAAATTGATGTGAAAGCACCTGATCTTGACATCAAAGGACCAAAACTTGACCTTGAAGGACCAGATGCCAAACTAAAAGGACACAAATTCAAAATGCCAACAATTTCTGGAACGAAAATGTCCATGCCAGATGTCGACTTGAATCTAAAAGGTCCCAAACTCAAAGGTGACGTGGATGTATCATGTCCAACGATTGAAGGAGACATAGAAGCACCTGATTTTGACATCAAAGGACCACAGCTTGATATTGAAGGTCCCAAAGGTGGATTCGAGATGCCAAAAATCAAAATGCCATCATTTGGCCTCAAAGGTTCAAAAGTGGAGGGTCCAGATGTTGATATAGACCTTCCCAAAGCAGACATTGATGTGAAAGCACCCAATATTGATATCAAAGGACCAAAACTTGACCTTGAAGGACCAGATGCCAAACTAAAAGGACACAAATTCAAAATGCCAACAATTTCTGGACCGAAAATCTCCATGCCAGATATGGACTTCAATCTGAAAGGTCCCAAACTCAAAGGTGACGTGGATGTATCATGTCCAAAGATTGAAGGAGACATAGAAGCACCTGAAGTTGACATCAAAGGACCACAGGTTGATATTGAAGGCTCCAAAGGTGGATTCGAGATGCCAAAAATCAAAATGCCAAAATTTGGCCTCAAAGGTTCAAAAGTGGAGGGTCCAGATGTTGATATAGACCTTCCCAAAGCAGACATTGATGTGAAAGCACCCAATATTGATATCAAAGGACCAAAACTTGACCTTGAAGGACCAGATGCCAAACTAAAAGGACACAAATTCAAAATGCCAACAATTTCTGGACCCAAACTGCACATGCCAGACGTGGACTTCAATCTAAAAGGTCCCAAACTCAAAGGTGACGTGGATGTATCAGCTCCAAAGATTAAGGGAGACATAGAAGCCCCTGATTTTGACATCAAAGGACCACAGCTTGATATTGAAGGTCCCAAAGGTGGATTCGAGATGCCAAAAATCAAAATGCCATCATTTGGCCTCAAAGGTTCAAAAGTGGAGGGTCCAGATGTTGATATAGACCTTCCCAAAGCAGACATTGATGTGAAAGCACCCAATATTGATATCAAAGGACCAAAACTTGACCTTGAAGGACCAGATGCCAAACTAAAAGGACACAAATTCAAAATGCCAACAATTTCTGGACCGAAAATCTCCATGCCAGATATGGACTTCAATCTGAAAGGTCCCAAACTCAAAGGTGACGTGGATGTATCATGTCCAAAGATTGAAGGAGACATAGAAGCACCTGAAGTTGACATCAAAGGACCACAGGTTGATATTGAAGGCTCCAAAGGTGGATTCGAGATGCCAAAAATCAAAATGCCAAAATTTGGCCTCAAAGGTTCAAAAGTGGAGGGTCCAGATGTTGATATAGACCTTCCCAAAGCAGACATTGATGTGAAAGCACCCAATATTGATATCAAAGGACCAAAACTTGACCTTGAAGGACCAGATGCCAAACTAAAAGGACACAAATTCAAAATGCCAACAATTTCTGGACCGAAAATCTCCATGCCAGATGTGGACTTCAATCTGAAAGGTCCCAAACTCAAAGGTGAAGTGGATGTATCATGTCCAAAGATTGAAGGAGACATAGAAGCACCTGATTTTGACATCAAAGGACCACAGGTTGATATTGAAGGTCCCAAAGGTGAATTCGAGATGCCAAAAATCAAAATGCCAAAATTTGGCCTCAAAGGTTCAAAAGTGGAGGGTCCAGATGTTGATATAGACCTTCCCAAAGCAGACATTGATGTGAAAGCACCCAATATTGACATCAAAGGGCCAGATTTTGACATTGAAGGACCAGATGCCAAACTAAAAGGACCCAAATTTAACATGCCAAAAATGTCTGGACCGACAATCTCCATGCCACATGTGGATTTCAATCTGAAAAGTCCAAAACTCAAAGGTGATATAGATCTGTCAGCTCCAAAGATAGAGGGAGACATAAAAACTCCTAAAGTTGACATCAAAGGTCCAGATGTTGACATTGACGTTGGCACAACTGGCATGAAGAAAACGAAGTTCAAAATGCCAAAATTTGGATTCAAGGGTTCTAAGATAAAGACCCCTGACAAAGAATTGAAAGTAGAAAAAGGGGAAATCAACATTAAAGGCAATACTACGAGCTCAGCGGATCTAGACCTTGACTTGGAACTGACCGGATCAAAAATAAAGGGATCGAAATTCAAAATGCCAAAATTTGGATTCAGAAGCCCAAAGGTTGAAGAACCAGAGATTGATGTGAGTATCCCAAAGACAGAAATAGATGTTAATGCCCCAGATATGGATATTAAAGCACCTGACATTGACATTGAGAGCCCAAGTGGCAAAATCAAAGGACACAAATTCAAAATGCCAACAATTTCTGGACCCAAACTGCACATGCCAGACGTGGACTTCAATCTGAAAAGTCCAAAACTCAAAGGTGATGTGGATGTGTCAGCTCCAAAGATAGAGGGAGACATAAATGCACCTGATTTTGACATCAAAGGACCACAGCTTGATATTGAAGGTTCCAAAGGTGGATTCGAGATGCCAAAATTCAAAATGCCATCATTTGGCTTCAGTGGTCCAAAAGTGGAATGTCCAGAGGTTGATATAAACCTTCCCAAAGCAGACATTGATGTGAAAGCACCCAATATTGACATCAAAGGGCCAGAGCTTGATATTGAAGGTCCCAAAGGTGCATTTGAGATGCCAAAAATCAAAATGCCATCATTTGGCCTCAAAGGTTCAAAAGTGGATTGTCCAGATGTTGATATAAACCTTCCCAAAGCAGACATTGATGTGAAAGCACCCAATATTGACATCAAAGGGCCAGATTTTGACATTGAAGGATCAGATGGCAAACTAAAAGGACACAAATTCAAAATGCCAAAGATTTCTGGTCCAAAAATATCTATGCCAGATATGGACCTCGATCTGAAAGGTCCAAAACTCAAAGGTGATGTAGATGTGTCAGCTCCAAAGATAGAGGGAGACATAAAAACACCGGATTTTGACATCAAAGGACCACAGGTTGATATTGAAGGTTCCAAAAGTGGATTTGAGATGCCAAAATTCAAAATGCCATCATTTGGCTTCAGTGGTCCAAAAGTGGAGTGTCCAGATGTTGATGTGAACCTTCCCAAAGCAGAAATTGACGTGAAAGCACCCGATCTTGACATCAAAGGACCAAAACTTGACCTTGAAGGACCAGATGCCAAACTTAAAGGACACAAATTCAAAATGCCAACAATTTCTGGACCCAAACTGCACATGCCAGACGTGGACTTCAATCTAAAAGGTCCCAAACTCAAAGGTGATGTGGATGTATCAGCTCCAAAGATTAAGGGAGACATAGAAGCCCCTGATTTTGACATCAAAGGACCACAGGTTGATATTGAAGGTTCCAAAGGTGGATTCGAGATGCCAAAATTCAAAATGCCATCATTTGGCTTCAGTGGTCCAAAAGTTGAATGTCCAGAGGTTGATATAAACCTTCCCAAAGCAGACATTGATGTGAAAGCACCCAATATTGACATCAAAGGGCCAGAGCTTGATATTGAAGGTCCCAAAGGTGCATTTGAGATGCCAAAAATCAAAATGCCATCATTTGGCCTCAAAGGTTCAAAAGTGGATTGTCCAGATGTTGATATAAACCTTCCCAAAGCAGACATTGATGTGAAAGCACCCAATATTGACATCAAAGGGCCAGATTTTGACATTGAAGGTTCAGATGGCAAACTAAAAGGACACAAATTCAAAATGCCAAAAATTTCTGGTCCAAAAATATCTATGCCTGATATGGACCTCGATCTGAAAGGTCCAAAACTCAAAGGTGATGTAGATGTGTCAGCTCCAAAGATAGAGGGAGACATAAAAGCACCAGATTTTGACATCAAAGGACCACAGGTTGATATTGAAGGTTCCAAAAGTGGATTTGAGATGCCAAAATTCAAAATGCCATCATTTGGCTTCGGTGGTCCAAAAGTGGCATGTCCAGATGTTGATGTGAACCTTCCCACAGCAGAAATTGACATGAAAGCACCCGATCTTGACATCAAAGGACCAAAACTTGACCTTGAAGGACCAGATGCCAAACTTAAAGGACACAAATTCAAAATGCCAACAATTTCTGGACCCAAACTGCACATGCCAGACGTGGACTTTAATCTAAAAGGTCCCAATCTCAAAGGTGATGTGGATGTGTCAGCTCCAAAGATTAAGGGAGACATAGAAGCCCCTGATTTTGACATCAAAGGACCACAGCTTGATATTGAAGGTCCCAAAGGTGGATTCGAGATGCCAAAATTCAAAATGCCATCATTTGGCCACAAAGGTTCAAAAGTGGAATGTCCAGAGGTTGATATAAACCTTCCCAAAGCAGACATTGATGTGAAAGCACCCAATATTGACATCAAAGGGCCAGATTTTGACATTGAAGGACCAGATGCCAAACTAAAAGGACCCAAATTTAACCTGCCAAAAATTTCTGGTCCAAAAATATCTATGCCAGATATGGATTTCAATCTGAAAAGTCCAAAACTCAAAGGTGATTTAAATGTGTCAGCTCCGAAGATAGAGGGAGACATAAAAGCACCTGATTTTGACATCAAAGGACCACAGGTTGATATTGAAGGTTCCAAAAGTGGATTTGAGATGCCAAAATTCAAAATGCCATCATTTGGCTTCAGTGGTCCAAAAGTGGCATGTCCAGATGTTGATGTGAACCTTCCCAAAGCAGAAATTGACGTGAAAGCACCCGATCTTGACATCAAAGGACCAAAACTTGACCTTGAAGGACCAGATGCCAAACTTAAAGGACACAAATTCAAAATGCCAACAATTTCTGGACCCAAACTGCACATGCCAGACGTGGACTTCAACCTGAAAAGTCCAAAACTCAAAGGTGATGTGGATGTGTCAGCTCCAAAGATAGAGGGAGACATAAATGCACCTGATTTTGACATCAAAGGACCACAGCTTGATATTGAAGGTTCCAAAGGTGGATTCGAGATGCCAAAATTCAAAATGCCATCATTTGGCTTCAGTGGTCCAAAAGTGGAATGTCCAGAGGTTGATATAAACCTTCCCAAAGCAGACATTGATGTGAAAGCACCCAATATTGACATCAAAGGGCCAGAGCTTGATATTGAAGGTCCCAAAGGTGCATTTGAGATGCCAAAAATCAAAATGCCATCATTTGGCCTCAAAGGTTCAAAAGTGGATTGTCCAGATGTTGATATAAACCTTCCCAAAGCAGACATTGATGTGAAAGCACCCAATATTGACATCAAAGGGCCAGATTTTGACATTGAAGGACCAGATGCCAAACTAAAAGGACCCAAATTTAACCTGCCAAAAATTTCTGCACCAAAAATATCTATGCCAGATATGGATTTCAATCTGAAAAGTCCAAAACTCAAAGGTGATTTAAATGTGTCAGCTCCAAAGATAGAGGGAGACATAAAAGCACCTGATTTTGACATCAAAGGACCACAGGTTGATATTGAAGGTTCCAAAAGTGGATTTGAGATGCCAAAATTCAAAATGCCATCATTTGGCTTCGGTGGTCCAAAAGTGGCATGTCCAGATGTTGATGTGAACCTTCCCAAAGCAGAAATTGACGTGAAAGCACCCGATCTTGACATCAAAGGACCAAAACTTGACCTTGAAGGACCAGATGCCAAACTTAAAGGACACACATTCAAAATGCCAACAATTTCTGGACCCAAACTGCACATGCCAGACGTGGACTTCAATCTAAAAGGTCCCAAACTCAAAGGTGACGTGGATGTGTCAGCTCCAAAGATTAAGGGAGACATAGAAGCCCCTGATTTTGACATCAAAGGACCACAGCTTGATATTGAAGGTCCCAAAGGTGGATTCGAGATGCCAAAATTCAAAATGCCATCATTTGGCTTCGGTGGTCCAAAAGTGGCATGTCCAGAGGTTGATATAAACCTTCCCAAAGCAGACATTGATGTGAAAGCACCCAATATTGACATCAAAGGGCCAGAGCTTGATATTGAAGGACCAGATGCAAAACTAAAAGGACACAAATTCAAAATGCCATCATTTGGCCTCAAAGGTTCAAAAGTGGAGTGTCCAGATGTTGATATAAATCTTCCCAAAGCAGACATTGATGTGAAAAGACCCGATATCGACATTCAAGGGCCAGATTTTGATATTGAAGGACCAGATGCCAAACTAAAAGGACACAAATTCAAAATGCCAACAATTTCTGGACCCAAACTGCACATGCCAGACGTGGACTTCAATCTAAAAGGTCCCAAACTCAAAGGTGACGTGGATGTATCAGCTCCAAAGATTAAGGGAGACATAGAAGCCCCTGATTTTGACATCAAAGGACCACAGCTTGATATTGAAGGTCCCAAAGGTGGATTCGAGATGCCAAAAATCAAAATGCCATCATTTGGCCTCAAAGGTTCAAAAGTGGATTGTCCAGATGTTGATATAAACCTTCCCAAAGCAGACATTGATGTGAAAGCACCCAATATTGACATCAAAGGGCCAGATTTTGACATTGAAGGACCAGATGCCAAACTAAAAGGACCCAAATTTAACATGCCAAAAATTTCTGGTCCAAAAATATCTATGCCAGATATGGATTTCAATCTGAAAAGTCCAAAACTCAAAGGTGATTTAAATGTGTCCGCTCCAAAGATAGAGGGAGACATAAAAGCACCTGATTTTGACATCAAAGGACCACAGGTTGATATTGAAGGTTCCAAAAGTGGATTTGAGATGCCAAAATTCAAAATGCCATCATTTGGCTTCGGTGGTCCAAAAGTGGCATGTCCAGATGTTGATGTGAACCTTCCCAAAGCAGAAATTGACGTGAAAGCACCCGATCTTGACATCAAAGGACCAAAACTTGACCTTGAAGGACCAGATGCCAAACTTAAAGGACACAAATTCAAAATGCCAACAATTTCTGGACCCAAACTGCACATGCCAGACGTGGACTTCAATCTAAAAGGTCCCAAACTCAAAGGTGACGTGGATGTATCAGCTCCAAAGATTAAGGGAGACATAGAAGCCCCTGATTTTGACATCAAAGGACCACAGGTTGATATTGAAGGTTCCAAAGGTGGATTCGAGATGCCAAAATTCAAAATGCCATCATTTGGCCTCAAAGGTTCAAAAGTGGATTGTCCAGAGGTTGATATAAACCTTCCCAAAGCAGACATTGATGTGAAAGCACCCAATATTGACATCAAAGGGCCAGATTTTGACATTGAAGGACCAGATGCCAAACTAAAAGGACACAAATTCAAAATGCCATCATTTGGCCTCAAAGGTTCAAAAGTGGAATGTCCAGATGTTGATATAAACCTTCCCAAAGCAGACATTGATGTGAAAGCACCCAATATTGACATCAAAGGGCCAGATTTTGACATTGAAGGACCAGATGCCAAACTAAAAGGACCCAAATTTAACCTGCCAAAAATTTCTGGTCCAAAAATATCTATGCCAGATATGGATTTCAATCTGAAAAGTCCAAAACTCAAAGGTGATTTAAATGTGTCAGCTCCGAAGATAGAGGGAGACATAAAAGCACCTGATTTTGACATCAAAGGACCACAGGTTGATATTGAAGGTTCCAAAAGTGGATTTGAGATGCCAAAATTCAAAATGCCATCATTTGGCTTCAGTGGTCCAAAAGTGGCATGTCCAGATGTTGATGTGAACCTTCCCAAAGCAGAAATTGACGTGAAAGCACCCGATCTTGACATCAAAGGACCAAAACTTGACCTTGAAGGACCAGATGCCAAACTTAAAGGACACAAATTCAAAATGCCAACAATTTCTGGACCCAAACTGCACATGCCAGACGTGGACTTCAATCTGAAAAGTCCAAAACTCAAAGGTGATGTGGATGTGTCAGCTCCAAAGATAGAGGGAGACATAAATGCACCTGATTTTGACATCAAAGGACCACAGCTTGATATTGAAGGTTCCAAAGGTGGATTCGAGATGCCGAAATTCAAAATGCCATCATTTGGCTTCAGTGGTCCAAAAGTGGAATGTCCAGAGGTTGATATAAACCTTCCCAAAGCAGACATTGATGTGAAAGCACCCAATATTGACATCAAAGGGCCAGAGCTTGATATTGAAGGTCCCAAAGGTGCATTTGAGATGCCAAAAATCAAAATGCCATCATTTGGCCTCAAAGGTTCAAAAGTGGATTGTCCAGAGGTTGATATAAACCTTCCCAAAGCAGACATTGATGTGAAAGCACCCAATATTGACATCAAAGGGCCAGATTTTGACATTGAAGGACCAGATGCGAAACTAAAAGGACCCAAATTTAACATGCCAAAAATTTCTGCACCAAAAATATCTATGCCAGATATGGATTTCAATCTGAAAAGTCCAAAACTCAAAGGTGATTTAAATGTGTCCGCTCCAAAGATAGAGGGAGACATAAAAGCACCTGATTTTGACATCAAAGGACCACAGGTTGATATTGAAGGTTCCAAAAGTGGATTTGAGATGCCAAAATTCAAAATGCCATCATTTGGCTTCGGTGGTCCAAAAGTGGCATGTCCAGATGTTGATGTGAACCTTCCCAAAGCAGAAATTGACGTGAAAGCACCCGATCTTGACATCAAAGGACCAAAACTTGACCTTGAAGGACCAGATGCCAAACTTAAAGGACACACATTCAAAATGCCAACAATTTCTGGACCCAAACTGCACATGCCAGACGTGGACTTCAATCTAAAAGGTCCCAAACTCAAAGGTGACGTGGATGTGTCAGCTCCAAAGATTAAGGGAGACATAGAAGCCCCTGATTTTGACATCAAAGGACCACAGCTTGATATTGAAGGTCCCAAAGGTGGATTCGAGATGCCAAAATTCAAAATGCCATCATTTGGCTTCGGTGGTCCAAAAGTGGCATGTCCAGAGGTTGATATAAACCTTCCCAAAGCAGACATTGATGTGAAAGCACCCAATATTGACATCAAAGGGCCAGAGCTTGATATTGAAGGACCAGATGCAAAACTAAAAGGACACAAATTCAAAATGCCATCATTTGGCCTCAAAGGTTCAAAAGTGGAGTGTCCAGATGTTGATATAAATCTTCCCAAAGCAGACATTGATGTGAAAAGACCCGATATCGACATTCAAGGGCCAGATTTTGATATTGAAGGACCAGATGCCAAACTAAAAGGACACAAATTCAAAATGCCAACAATTTCTGGACCCAGACTGCACATGCCAGACGTGGACTTCAATCTAAAAGGTCCCAAACTCAAAGGTGACGTGGATGTATCAGCTCCAAAGATTAAGGGAGACATAGAAGCCCCTGATTTTGACATCAAAGGACCACAGCTTGATATTGAAGGTCCCAAAGGTGGATTCGAGATGCCAAAAATCAAAATGCCATCATTTGGCCTCAAAGGTTCAAAAGTGGATTGTCCAGATGTTGATATAAACCTTCCCAAAGCAGACATTGATGTGAAAGCACCCAATATTGATATCAAAGGGCCAGATTTTGACATTGAAGGACCAGATGCCAAACTAAAAGGACCCAAATTTAACCTGCCAAAAATTTCTGCACCAAAAATATCTATGCCAGATATGGATTTCAATCTGAAAAGTCCAAAACTCAAAGGTGATTTAAATGTGTCCGCTCCAAAGATAGAGGGAGACATAAAAGCACCTGATTTTGACATCAAAGGACCACAGGTTGATATTGAAGGTTCCAAAAGTGGATTTGAGATGCCAAAATTCAAAATGCCATCATTTGGCTTCAGTGGTCCAAAAGTGGCATGTCCAGATGTTGATGTGAACCTTCCCAAAGCAGAAATTGACGTGAAAGCACCTGATCTTGATATCAAAGGACCAAAACTTGACCTTGAAGGACCAGATGCCAAACTTAAAGGACACACATTCAAAATGCCAACAATTTCTGGACCCAAACTGCACATGCCAGATGTGGACTTCAATCTAAAAGGTCCCAAACTCAAAGGTGATGTGGATGTGTCAGCTCCAAAGATTAAGGGAGACATAGAAGCCCCTGATTTTGACATCAAAGGACCACAGCTTGATATTGAAGGTCCCAAAGGTGCATTTGAGATGCCAAAAATCAAAATGCCATCATTTGGCTTCAAAGGTTCAAAAGTGGAATGTCCAGATGTTGATATAAACCTTCCCAAAGCAGACATTGATGTGAAAGCACCCAATATTGACATCAAAGGGCCAGATTTTGACATTGAAGGACCAGATGCCAAACTAAAAGGACCCAAATTTAACATGCCAAAAATTTCTGCACCAAAAATATCTATGCCAGATATGGATTTCAATCTGAAAAGTCCAAAACTCAAAGGTGATTTAAATGTGTCAGCTCCAAAGATAGAGGGAGACATAAAAGCACCTGATTTTGACATCAAAGGGCCAGATTTTGAGATTGAAGGACCAGATGCCAAAGTAAAAGGACCCAAATTCAAAATGCCAACAATTTCTGGACCGAAAGTGTCCATGCCAGACGTGGATTTCAATCGGAAAGGTCCTAAACTTAAAGGCGATGTGGATTTGTCAACTCCTTACATGCAAGGCGAACTAAAAGGACCAGACTTGCCTAAATTGGAGGGAGACATCAAAATTTCAAATGCCAAAATAGCAGTTCCCACCATAGCCACGGGGGGTGTGGCTATTGATCCTGTAAAAACAGGTGTTTCATTTCCTAAGTTCAAAGGACCAAAGTTTGGAATGAAAGCCCCTGATGTTGAGGGGCCTGAATCAACTGTTAATACACCAACGCTCAATGTAGGTGGAAAAGGTTCCAATACAGACTTTAGTCTCCCACATACTGAGGCAAGTCTTGATGCCCCTGACATTAATATACATGTGAAGGGGAAGAAGGGCAAATTTAAACTCCCTAAAGTTAAAGTAAAGGGGAAGAAACCTGAAGTTGATGTAGGACCACCAGGAGTAGACTTGGATCTAGATGCACCAAGTATCAATGTCAAAGGAAAAAAGGGAAAGAAGCCTCTTTTTGGTAAGCTTCATTTCCCTGATGTGGAATTAGATATCAAATCGTCCAAATTGAAAGGCGATGGATCTTTTGCTGGGGGACTGAAATCACCTGACATAGATTTACCATCTTCAAGCTTCAACACTGCCATTGAGTCTTCTGGTTCAAGCATTAAACTGGAAAGGCCAGATGTAAATCTCAAGACTCCTAAAATCAAAATTTCAAATCCAAACTTATCTGCTCCTGATATTGATGCAGATCTAAATAGACATGGAGAGGCAAAAATGTTTACAAGTTCTAAAGGCCAACATTTTTATGTGAAAGGTGGTGCAGAGTTTGACTCTAATGTTGCTGGTGGCCTTCATTTCCCAGAAGGTACTGTAACATTTCCCAAAATGAAGTTACCAAAATTTGGTATTGCTCTGCCTCAGTTGGAAGGGCCTCAAGGTGGTGGCAATTTTGAATCAGATCTTGGAGCTAGTGGAAGCATAAACATACAGTCTCCATCTGTTATCCAAGTCAGTTCACAGAATATTGAGGTTCCCAGTCCAGAACTTAGGCACAGTGAAGGCAAAATAAAGGTAAAGATGCCAAAGTTTTTTGGCAAATCAAAAGGAAAGGGCAGTAGTGTGGGTGACCTTCGGGGTCCAGAGGTAGACTTAAGTACAAGTGGGAAAGGCGGCAAGGTCTCTAAAGACCCAAGTGCATTGGAGGGTGATACTGGGCTTAGTATGTCAACAAAAGGCAAATCAGCCTCACTGGATCTATTTAAGAAATCAAGGCACCGATCTTCTTCTCTGAGTGATGAGGGAGGGCTTGAAGTTAATTCTCCCTCTGCTCACTTAGAGGCCGAGGGAGGTGACATTTCATTAGACCTAGGAGGAAGCAAGGTCAAAGGAAAGAAAGGCAAGTTGAAGTTTGGCACCTTTGGAGGTTTTGGTTCAAAGTCAAAAGGCTCATATGAAGTGTCACTTGGTGAGGACACTGGAGCAGGACTGGAGGGAAGTGCAGGTGTTTCTCTACCTACTAAGAAAACAAGATTGTCCTCATCTTCGAGCAGTGACAGTGGTTCAAGAGGTGGTTTCAGGTTCCCAAGGCTTGAATTATCTGTTTCACCAAAAAAATGAATAACTCTGAGGAAAAATACAATTTCGTACCCCCAAATACCCTCTCCTAACATAGCTCTTCACATCAGTCCTTAAAAACCTAAGGAGACATACCCAGTCATTATTGTTGTTAAACGTGTACGTCCTTTTTCAGTTAAAGACTGGAGTGCATGAGATCATTTAAAATCCCTCTAAACTGTAAATAAGATTAATTTGTTTTGTAATAATAGATATTTGTACATAGTCCAGATTTAATAAATATATATGCAATCTCACCAATATTTCATCCATAGTTGAATACAGGGTTAGTCTTTTTTTTTCCTATTTCATTCTATGAGATGACTATTTTGAATTAATCGGTGTGGTTTATTTGTATCCAGGGGTCAATGCACAGAACAGTGAGACTAGTTATTTTTGAAGGAAAATGTTGTCCATACACCCTGACACATGCATAAGCAGTTACTGTTTTTATTGTATGACATGTGTTTATTTTCATGCTTTGATACCATATAATCAGTGCAGAATCCCATTTCAACTTTGAGCTGGCCTGCAACAATTGCAAAGACAATCACTGTTTTGAAACTATCATCCCTCTGAAGTGCTGTCCGTAGTTTTCTTTTCATTTAAGAATTTTTTACCCGTACATTTTTCTGCAATTTATCAAAATATGATTTTTCTTTTTCTTTTTATTCATTTTGTTTCATAACCCTGTCATTGAAATGCTTCACTCTTTCACAATCATCCATATTGTTACCCTAATTTTCTGTCACTCTGCCTTTGTACAGATGCTTTTTGATAATGCAAACAATGTAATACAAACAATGTAACAAATAAACACTCACTTTTTGATGTCAATTGTTATGTACAAAATATATGTTGATAAATATTTGATGGAAATAGGGTATGATTTTTGGGGTCTATTCTTTTGAGTACATTCTTCCAAATAAATATAATAAAATGATTTTTAGAATTACAAGGTTCTTAAGTAGTTATTACTGGTGCCGTAGTCACATTACTTGATATGATGATTATATAGTTTTGTCCATCTATTAATCCATATTAAACACTGGATAGGCACACATAAAATATATATATATATATATATATATATATATATATATATATATATAAAAAAAACTTTTAGTTACACAAAACATTATTTATAAGCTTTTATTCACAAATTTTTAACTCAATTAAAAACTGCAGCAAGTAGGTTTTTTTCTCATCCTGATGGTGGTTGCCTTGACTTGTTTGACGAAATTTAATTAATTTAGTCTTCGTTTTGTTTTTGAAGCTGGATGTTACAAATGTGGGGTTAGCTGAGGAAATCATGTATATGTGTCAAGACAAGGAAACTACATTTTTAAAAAACCTATTCCACCGTTTGGTACTTATATGTCTTTTTTATATGCCAAAGTTGCCTTCAAGTAAATAACGTTAACATCAGGCAAAGAGATTTTCTTCTCCCGCTTTAATTTCTGTAATAGGTAGGCAACAACCAAAGTACGGTCAAAAGGACTTTTTAAAATGCATTTTTGATAATAATGTGATCAACTCCTTTAATTTCTAATTTGGTCCTTGCTTGTATGAGATAGGAAGGCTGAAGAGAAACCGTAAAAAATATGAAAAGAAGCTGAAGATGAAATGCAACAAATTGCCACAGACAAGTCGAGCAAGTGGCCAGTGCCCTGGGGACTTTTCTTTGGTATTTGGTGACCCTGATTTACCAATCTGGCTGAACCAGTTCCTAAACCTCCTAGATTTATACTTTCCAAACAGCCAACACAGACACATACATTTTTATTTTATGTTTTTGAGCAAAAAGCAGCCCCTCAATGTTAAAAAATTATGGCTAGTGGAGGTAATTTACAGTATGCTGTTTCCCCCATCACTACATTAACACATTTCATTCCAAAAGAAAATATTCTCTTCTTCATTGAATATGTATAAATAATTTGTATATTTTGCAGAGCTAAACATCCTTACCTGATGCATTTCAAGTGGACTAAATATAACTTCTAAATCTATAAAAATGTGGTAACGAGGTTCAAGGCTATCTGTCAAACATTAACTCTGCTCATATTCCTCATTATAAAGGAGATTACAGTTTTTATGTGAACGTATCTGCAAACAGTTGCTTATTATAAAATTATTTCATAATTTTGTTAATTTATTTCATTTTGGCATAGAAAGGGTCAAGGAAATGATAATTGTAGCGGCATTTGTGCAAAGGGATTTTGTAGTGGAAGGGGAAATCCATATGCAAAGATGTAATTTCAACTGATTTAATTTTCACTTTTAAAAAGAGTGTTTTAAACATCCTCCACTGAAGACAGAAAAAGAAAAAGGAAGAAAAAAGCTTAAAGGTATAGGCCACAAGCTGTAAAGCTCTGACTAGACTGCTGGGTGCTGACGTAGTCATTTGATACCTGACAGGAGCTGGTATTAGAAAGTAATGTGGTAGCTGGTGGTGGATAGCACTGCACTTCCATGCAGGTATTGAGCGCTTGAAACCAGGTACACTCCTTGGTGCATTTTATTTCTGTTGGTGACTGTCATGCACTGACTGGCCACTTATACATTTATTTTAGCTGCTATAAATAAGAGATGCATCTTGAAAATCTCCTTGTGTAAATGTGTATTTATTCTTTTGACAGAAGCAGATTTCCTGGTTATTTTGGTCTGAATACAGCCGTTGGATCCATGTCTTTAGTGAACAAATGTGAACTTTTGAACCAGCCTTGTCAACAGTTACCATAGATGTCTTTAAACATCTTTTCAACAGAAAATTGCTCATTTGGATGTTATATATATTCATGAAAGGTAACCCACAATTAGTGTACATGGTAGACCGGGTGTGAATAATGTCATGGTTATTAAAGTGAAATGCTTTATTTTAAACCACACCATGCCCCATGTTATCCTTCTGACCAGATTTTACCATTATATAATTGTCAATCTTTGTGATTTACGATATACTCACAATTGCAAGAGGTTATTTTAGGGAAAAGACAAATAGTAGTTATGTAATGTGATCTAACAATCACATGGTTCTTTTTCTGTTTATTGGCTGTTGAAAAAGCATTCTCAGCTCTTTGCTCTAGTTTGATATAAATATGGTATTGTTGATTTTTTTTAAAGGAGCATATTCCCAAAGTAAAAAAAATCTTTAAAAGCCCTTAAACATGCCTGACCCTTGCAACTATATTTAATTGACAAAACAGTTTATTGTAAAAAGGTTTTCTAAAAGAACATATCAAATATGCCACCTAGTGGTTGAAACAAATAATACCACAACTTTCAAAAGATAATCAATTTTCACATACTTGCTCCTTTTTATTTTTTTCCAGACAGAGACTTATACAAAGCTGTATACCAGTAATTACCTGCTGTTCTAAAGCTTTGGTTGATATTCATCAGTCTTAATAAAGAACAATCAAACACACAGAAAATGCTAGCTTCAGTTATGATCAAACCTATAAACACAAAAGTGTTACCGAAACGTGGTTTGTAAGGTTAGTCTTTTTATTCCTTTTTAAAAACAGTGTTTTGGCCTCATCACAGGATGTTATCCCTGTGTTTCTGGTTGAATGCAATTGTTGTTGTAGTGCAGAGGAAGGAACTTATCAGGAGTTTCCTTTCAAAGAGGAAAGTGCCCCCTTCCTTTCTAGAGAGGCTAACATTTTTTTGTGCTGCAAGAGGAGGACACAGGAGAAGAAAAAGTTAGAGCTGTCCTGCACAGTTGGGATGTGTTAGTTTTTGGATTACCTACTCGTCTTCATTGCTCATCTGTTTCAGAAGATAATCATACCCGTTGAATACTGAGGAGTAACATAGAATCAATTGCTCAGGTAAGAAGATCATTTAGTTACATATAGAATGACATTTTAAATTCACAAGCTACATCACTCACATCAGTTCCTTCGAAAAAAGTCCTATTATTTCTTACGATGCATTTTGGTTAAGTAATGTCCTTTGTGATGTTGAGGCATGCCTAAAATTATTTAATCTATTGATTCTAGAGGTTACCACACATATAACAATTACTGTAATATTCTCATAAACTTTTAACTGGTCACTCCTGCCCTCCATGTTGACTGAAATGCTGCATTTCCTCTTGATGCCCTGGCAATGGATGTATCAGGTCAAGGAATTATAAGCAAAGAGTAAGACATTCTTACATTCAAGCATAGTTTTGTATACTGTTAATCACTATTTCTGTGTGCTTTGTTTTACTGTATATGCTGTGTAAGTATAGGTAAACATGTTAGCACATATTGTGCTGAGATTTAGTGCTTAGCCATGTCGCCTGTTTAGTCTCATGACTATGGAAAATGGTCAATGACATTGAAAAAAAAAAGCACAACACAGCACAAGAAATGACATGCAAACTTGTTCCTTCAGCATATACAGCAGTTGATATTTGCCAGGATCTTGCGAGGGGGAAGGTGTCTCCATTCATGTTTGTATCAGGCTATTATCAAGAATACTCCATAGTATGAGCACATAAATATGATGATAAATGAAACAGATATACACAATCCTAGCAAAGCATGCATTTTGTTGCTTCTCCCCTTTTGTTAGTCAAATAATTTAAAGACTGCAAAAGACATTTAAGGTATTTTACTCACAACTGGTGTACAGTTCTGGTGCAAGGGGAAAATATCTACCTGTTCTGCACATTTAAAGAATAGCCGTCTTGGCATGTAGGTATATATGTTCACTCAGGAGGCACATGATAACATGGTTTACCTCGTCGGTCTGACATCTGACATCTCACGTGTCATGCGGCATGCAGCCAGATGGTGTCTTTGACTCCTGCAAGAATAAAAGAGGTCACCCAGTGTGATGGCTTGTTACTATACATTAGATCATATCTCACTTTAATGGGTCTATATTAATACACCAGCTCTTTGACAGTTACAAGATGTCCTCACAATAACACATTTAATAAATTCTCTTTTCTGGTAGATAATTAAGTATGGATACAATTGCATGCATTCAGACTAAACAAACATGTACAAGAGGGCATTTTTGGCATTAACACAATCAGTTGGAATATTAAAGTGTCACTGAGTTATGTTTGACTTTGTTTAGCTAAACATCTTCCTGCTTTGTCGATTATATTTAGTGGTTCCTTACTGGGCTTAAAGATGTAGTAGCTGGCATAGAATATCTACAAAGCCAAGTGCTACTTTTAGTTTTTTAGGTCTTAAAATGCACCACAACATTGGGAATAAAATACAATTTTAAATATTAAAACTTTAAAAATTAGTTTGCAGACCAGCAGAATGAGGCCAGTCAACCTTCTCTGTTTTATTAGTGTAAACATAATGTATACTGCATTTTATTATGGTGTTTAATGAGACTGATTATAGCATCACATCATAAAAAATATGTACATACTCAAACTTCAGATCATAAATACAGCCAAAGGTCTTGTTGTGTTAAATTTATGGACACCATTAATGGAGCCATGGCATTAAAGATTATCACTATCCTTACCATGAAGCAGTAAATGTCATAAGGTGAAGGTCTTGGATACAGGAAACCAACATGGCCTTCACTACAAACAAAGGAAACACTGCAGTCAGCAACAAAATGGGTGCTCTGGTGGATAATCGTGTATTAACCATTTTAATTATGATCCCCAGCAGGACCCAGTTGCTCTGTGCTGCACCTTTTTGACCCAAAAATCTGAAATCTAAAATATTCTTTTTACACACGTGATTGAATTAATTATTCAGTGTTTTACATCTTGACTGTGAAAAATGTTGCCAAAACTCATCCAAGTCTTATTAAATCTTCAGCATAAACACTTTTTAAAATTATTTCTACCCTATAGAAAGGAGGTCAGAAAGGTACCTGAATATTTAATAATATTTTTTTAGTTGATCTAAGTGTGGGAGAATCCTTGTCTATGTAGTAGTTATTAGGGATGGGAATCACCAGAGTCCCCGCGACACAATATTATCACGATACTCGAGACACGATGCGATTCTATTGCGATTTTAAACATTTTGCGATATGTGGAGAATTGCGATACAATATAATGCGATTAAGCTTTTTAACTGCATATTATGTCCCCTTCACTAAACTAAATCAAGAACTGTTTAGTCAAATAAGAAAAAGTTCTCAGTCTATTCATTTCACTTCAGTCTTTTTATTCCTACACAATGTGAGTCAAGCTCACAAACTGACCAACACTGTGATCTAAGTAAAATCCTGTAAAAGGCTGCATGCAGCATAAAATCTGAACTGTTAGTGTTTGTTAGGTGGGGGTTGTTTCTATAGTAGATGAACAATGATGAAATTGTGAAACTGTGGATCATCTCAGATTTATTCAACCATGGTCAGACAACACAGAAACACAACACACATGGCTGACAAAGTGCAGACCATCGCTGACCCATGCTGACCAAGATCTCACAATCATTGGCAAAGTGGCCATCATGGACAAAGTGGCAGAATGGCAAAATCTTCATCTTCACCAGTGTTGCTTATATTCTGCTAGAAGGTACAGCCCACAAATTCCTGGCTGCTTCGGTTCATCTCTAAAAGGCTAGAAAGAAGACATCACCATCATATCAGACATATACATTTCTTCAGTCTCAGAGTCACATTTCCTTTTCAGCTCACAACAGACACTTGGATCCAAACCAAATATAACTCTGCTGCTTATGAGGTCTTTTACACATATGTATTACAGCTTCACAAACCTAAAATAAGAATTATCCTTAGATGGTTGACACAATTTAAAGATATATCCACAAAATTATCAAGATGAATGAATTCATGAAAGTACGTACTAACAGTATTTCAGTCTAATCCAACTTTAACATGAATTCTTAACAATGCAACTTGTTCAAAATGAAATGTGCAACCCCTTCAGCGGTTAAAAATAAAAAAAATCTAAAATATCATATTAAAAATAATGACACTTGGCTGCCATGAGACGATATAATATCGGCACACAACTATCGCAATACTATGCTGTATTGATTTTTTCTCCCACCTCTAGTAGTTATAATTTTTGTCTCCTTTGTGATGTTGTTTGGCATGTGTAAAGAACACAAAACATGATGGGAAAGCGATACCTTTTTTGAAGGAAGGATCAGTAGCTGGATTCATTATTAAAAAATATTTGTGTTAGTGAAGGCCATTTAAACATATGTTATACATCTGATCTGTTTTCTAAAAAACATGTTATTTAATTCATGTTCTCATTACATAAAATAGATATAGACATAGACATAGTCATGGTTTAAATAGATACTTGTTAAATATCAGCTGGCTGCATCCTCTAAACCTGTACTGAGAGGTGGTGGAGGCGGATAAGAGATTAAAATCCAGCCGTTTGAGTGCAAGGTTCTTCTCTCATCTTATACTGGAATCTAATATTAGGAATGGGGAACAGAGAGATCTGTTTAATAGGGATACAAGTTAAGCTCACACAAATACTGTTATATTAGTTGTGAAAAATCATCAAAAACCACAGTACCAGAGGATTGTGAACAGAATATAACTGCAAACTATTATTGTGGCATAGAGATGTCTTTCAGCCAGTGGTGTGCACATGTCAATATGTTTAAAAATCAGGAATCTATAGGGGTTTACAAAATGTTTTGAACAGAAGATTTCTCCATGTCTCTTTTATAGAAAAGTCCACTTCAGGGTTTATCAAAGACCAGGGTTTTCCAAGAAAAGTTCCTACATTACATCAGTTACTAAAACCTTATTAGAGATTCAAATTATGCCCAGTGTGTTGTAATAGCCTAAATAAATATTTGATTTGATATTAACATAGGCATAGACCTAGTCTTACAATGAAATTAGACTGACACGCTTTGGATTTTTACCAACAACCATAGAAATTAAACAAATTCTAAGACTAAGCAGTCTAATCTTTGCACAGTGTGGAAAGTATGAATTAACACATTATGCAGAGAACCTGAAATTATGGGAGAATAAGGCCTATCTCAAAATAGAAATAAATAAAGTAAATAAATTAGACTTTAGCTTACTGGTGTCACAACAACAGACGAGCAAAACAAACATTTTCATTTCAGGTCTGTAAACAACAGTAACTGACAAAGAGTCCTTACCTTTTCTCATGTTTGTTTATGGATACTCAGCTGTTTTCCCATTGTGTGTTGGTTTACCGCGGAGTCGCAGACGGGTGATTGGCTGTACCGAGAACAAGATGCTCGCCGGTGTTACGGCTGAACATTCTCCGCTTATCGACCCGAGGCAGTGTTACCATGATTGATTATAGCCGGAATGATGGTAGTCACGTCCTCATTACCATTACCGTATGTATTTAACCGTCTTAATAATTGTTTTTTCACTTTTACTTTGTTACTATTCGGCTAGCTGGCTAATGTTAACTGAACATCTATTTACACCAATGAGAGCAAATTTACACTTACTGTATCTCCTACCTGCTTTTTTGTGTGGTAATTTGCTGTTAGAACCAATAGATATCGACTTGTTTTCCAACCATTTCACTATGTTTCCAACTTGGCTAGTGTGGACTACCTGAATTTTCTAATCCATATTTAATAGGCTACTTAAAATATACACCATACTGGAGTTTTAGGCCTGGCGACGGGTCAAATGAGGCCAGATGTGCTGCTAGGCTTGTGATGCACTTGCGGTAAAAAGCTTTAGAGTCACACTGTTGTAAAATGCAGAGATTGTTTTTTTTGTGTGTAGATTCTGCAGATGAGTGCAGAAACAAACTCTGCACATAGACCTCATCATTGTGCACAGTAAATAAGCCATGATCAGCTCTTCTAACTAGTAGGTTATAGATGCTGGCTGCAAGGCTACAGTACATGCCCCAGCTATTTAGAATCACTTTCCTTAAACACCACCATGTGACCATTTTTACATGCAGGAGATGCTCTCAGAATTCATCAAATAACCCCAAACTACCTCGTAGGCTCTTCCACTGTCCCTTTGCCTTTGAAGTCTTGAGTGAAGTTATGGTGTCTCAATTACATGCAATGGCGCAGGATTAAGCTTATGCCAAAGCAAGATCTATTTCTGAAATTCAGAAGCGTGTTTTCTGAAGCCCTGACTTGGTTAAAACAGCTTACTGACCTTGAGGGTTCATCAGTATGTAGTTTTTCACTTGTGATCGCAGGGGGATTTCAAGACGGTGACTGAAGTGGAATATTTTTTTCTGCATGGCTACATATGCAGAGACATTCCCCCATGAGATTCTCTTTGATGACAGAATAGCAAACTGCACAGATGTGTGTTAGTGTGTGATACACTTTACTTACATTTAGAGATGTGTGTTAGGTATTTATGAGGGTTATTAATGTATCCGCTGTTCAGTTAATGGATTAGCATGCGATGCATTCACATACATGAATGTATTACGGGCTCATACTAATAGCTTTGATAGCACAGTGTACTTTGTAGTCTTTATCTTTCCCTCCATCAGCAAGCAGTGATTTACTTTGTTAAGGTGTGACCTCATCCTCCTGGCTCCCTAATACCCCACCTCCCCCTCTGAGCAAGAGCAGGCAACCCTGTTATCACCCACGCATACACGCAAACACACACACGCACGCACACGCACACACACACACACACACACACACACACACACACACACACACACACACACACACACACACACTTATAAATACACGTACACGCACACTTGTAAATTCACATACACACAGTGCAGCAAAAAAGGGGACTGGGGTAGGGCTTGGGAGATTTTCACATTTTATTTTCAGAGTATATATGTCTATCTCAGTGTGTGTATGTGTGCTCAGACTTGCAAAAAGGCAGAGAGAGTGAGAGAGAGAGAGAGAGAGAGAGAGAAGCAGAGGAGGCGAAGGGGAGGGAGTGTGGATCATGCATGTGCATTAACTCAGCTCCAGCGGCACAGCAGCAGCAGCAGAAGCAGCAGCAGCAGCAGCAAACAGAAACAGCAGCAGCACAGGAGGGAAAGAGAGAGAGAGAGAGAGAGAGAAAGAGAGAACAAGACAGAGGAGAGTTGGAGGGAGGGTAGTAGTCTCAGGCACAGGAACAAAAGCTGCAGAGGACTGCTTTCCATCTCCACTAAAAGAACAACGGAGGAGTAATAGCTGGAGGAGGGGCCGGTCATGATAGTAGTGAGACAATAACGGTGGAGAAGAGGCACATCAGTAGTCAGAGAGGACTGAAAACAGGGCGCTTCTCTTCTCTGCTCTCCATGTTTTGGGGGGCTTCACGTACCATTACCTTCGTCTCCAAACCCAGAGGAGGATGTCTGTGTCGGGGAAGAAGGAATTTGACGTGAAGCAGATCCTCAGGCTCCGCTGGCGCTGGTTCAGCCATTCGTCCCAAGGTTCATCTGGCGGTGGAGGTGGCGGCGGTGGCGGGGTGGGAGGCTACATCCAGCAGGATGGCCTGGATCACAGAGGAACGCCTGTCCAGGGCCGGCTGAAGAGTCACTCTCGGGAAAGAGGTGTTGGAGGACTACGGAAGACCAGCAGTCCAGTCCACAGCATCTTAGCACCTACACCAGGGCCCACACCTGTCTGTGTCAGAGCCGGTCATCAATCATGGCACCATCAGCAGAACACCATCCAGGGTCTCCAGGTCAACGAGGAATCTTCAAAGAGCAGCTCCTCGCCCAGCACCACAAGGAAAGAGGATGCCAACACCGGCCAGGAAGATGTGAAGAGCAGCAAAGAGGAACCTGCAGAGGTGGAGGCCAGAGAGAGGTACGGATCTTATCAGGTGTAGGATACTGACGAGACATAGATTCATTTTTGGTGCCACATCAGTCACTTTACATCTCATTAGTTCAGTAAGTTATAACCAGATTACTGTGTGCTGTTTTGGGATGACATGGTTCCCCCACATTTCATAGTGAAAGCATTGCCGCTAAATAAAATATGCATTTAATTGAGAAAGTGTGACGCCCGAGGCAGAACCCTAGGATTAAAAAGTCAGACTGCTTTGTTGGGATCAGTAGAGATAAGTCCTTAAGAGTAAATGCTGCTTACTTTGCTCAGAGCAGTCGTACTGAATCTGTACTGAATTTTTATCATTTCTCAGATTAAACACATATCAGAAGCCTTCAAACTTTGATTAATATTTGCACTTCCATCCTGCATGTAGACCCTTTAACTAAGCTAAGAAGAAATTATCTACACAGCTATCATTTTCCAATTTACTCAGACTGCCCCTATGGCTCACCTGGGGACAGCTCACTCTCATTGTCCACAGCATGTTGGGCAGCATAAACCAATAAAGCATCCCTTTAATTATTCAGGAAGAGACCAAAAGCCAAGGCTTTTTTCCTCTCCCTTGTCTGTGCTGTGGTGCATGTTACATTCATAGAATCACTCTTCCTGATTCCTGAGCATTTAGTTTAAAAAAAAGAATACTTCTACAGTCTGCAAAATGATTCCTGCCACATTTTTCCACAGAAACTGAAACCAGCCACCAGTCATAGATCTCCACCCATAAATCCCACCACCACCTTTTGTAGGATCTGTTTTTCTTCCCCCATCTTCCATGTGATCCCACGTCTTCTTTCAGGAAGTAAACAGGATAGAAGTGTTTGTGTGTGTGTGTTTGTGTGTGTGTGTGTTTGTGTGTGTGTGTGTGTGTGTGTGTGTGTGTGTGTGTGTGTGTGTGTGTGTGTGTGTGTGTGTGTGTGTGTGTGTGCGTGTGTGTGCGTGCATGCTGGCACAGACACTTAAAGCACCTCACTTCAATGATGAAAATACCAGTTCTCCTTTTATCTTGTCTGTGACATCGTAAGGTGATTGAACCTCAATCTTTTCTGATTCCTGCATGCACCTTTTGTTCTCTGCACCTGGTGGTGGAATGAACAACAAATGTTAACCTGTCCCTTTGCTTTTATATATGAATGTCACTATTATTGAACAGATAATTATAAATGCAAATTGTCCATCTACAGCCCAAAACGTGTGCCGATGTGGTTTAAATGGGCAGTGGACGGTTTAGTTCCCTGAACAGAACATGAATTATTCTGAGTAAAGATACAGTTTTGGAATCAGCTCGATGTTCGGCTCCCCGTGTTGGCATAATTGGCAGATGTTCATGTTTTGGGGCTCCCTGTGCTTGAAAAGTGCATGCATAAAAGATGTGCCTCACAGTAATGTGTAACTCCAGCTCTCAGGGGGACCTTGAGTTCACGCTGGCCATGTAAAATACAGCACAGCCGTCATATTTTGACAATGATACTGAAATATTGAAATAGTTCTTCTCTGGTGGATCAGAAAATATATCCTTCGCTCTGCTGTACTTGTAATTTGACCAACAGAAATGGAATCAGACTTTTTAATGGGCTTTATATGTTTATCCCCCATAATTGTCAAATGTGTTTTTTATAGTCATTAGGCTGCCTAAGTAGCTAGAAACAAATAGTTTGATGATGTGAACATTTACCAGGAATAAACATGGCCGTTTAAAGATGCCATACTTGAATCAAGGTTTAGTTGAATGGTAATGCAGTCACTTGATAAGTGTAAAGGACTTCTTACCTGGAGTAATGTTTGGACAAGCTCTGCATCTTGAGCTTTAAGAAGTTGCACAGCGAATTAGGCCAGTGACTGTGTTGACACACCAAGGCTTGCATGTTCGTCGGTGGCTAAGCAGATGTGTGGATGTCACTGAGATATGCACATTCATTCACTCCACCAGATGGGTGGCCCTATTACGTCTCACATCATAAATCCTTGACACATAATTTGTCACAATCCCTCAGGCTGAATGTAGAAATGAGTTCTGCCGGCTATGAAAGATGCAAAAGTTTTAGCCATTCCCCTGCAGTGAGAAAAAAAAAAACGTGTCAGTCATTCTGTTGTGCATGGCCCTCGGTCAACATGCATTCACACACTGTTTACAGGAGAAACGTCCTATCAGTTTCCTTTATTCTTTCATTTACTTTTGTTGTTTATGTTTAAGAAGTGAACTAACAGCTCATCTTATTTGGATATATCTTACTGGAAACAATAATATCAGAAAAGTATTCCTATCAGATTTCTTTTACTTTTCAATAATTGATGTTGATCACACATAGTACTGTCACACAAGTTCATGCAAAGGAAAGTTCCCTGGAGACATTGCACTACTTTGAGTTATTGAAAATGTTTTTTATATTAAATGAAGCTAATTATGTTTTTTTTATGTGTGTGTTTGCCCTGGCTGAGTACAACTCAAAAGTCTGTGACTCATTTTGTTGTGATACGCCAACATAATAATGTTGTTCTGTAAGCATTCAAACTGACGGCGACAAAACTGCAGAGTTGTTAAATCAAGCGTAGTGGAGTATGTAGGATATAACACCTTGTTGTTTTCCCACCCTCGCTCCTGACGCCCCTACCTATCTGTATGCTGTATATTTGTTTGTCCTCACGACTTTCATCTCCAAGACCTCTCCCCATGGTTGGCAGAGAATATACGACAGAAGTTAACCTGAATGGAATGGAAACCCTGACCTCTCCCACATAAACACTAACACAGGCTTGACTCAGCTGCCGTTTAGTTTGAATGATATCTCAATTCCCTCTCCGCTGCCTTGGAGAAGAAATACCACCACCTCTCCCCCTGTCAACAGCAGTAATTCAAATGTTTGTCGGATGCCTCATAACACCACAAGGCTTAAAGGGTCTCAGTCTGTGTGACACATCCGACGGAGGCGTCCTTAAGATGCTGTAAATTGCAATATACAGTATATCTGTTGTAATCTCTACATGAAATACTCAGGGTGTAGGAGATTCTGGGATTGCTTTTAATTGATTCTGAATCTTCTTTCACTCCTGCAAATCATCATTTTGTGTACAACAAGGCCATCTCAGAAAAATGAATCTAGAGTTATCTGTAGTAGTACTTTATGATATAGAGGAAGACTGAACATTAATAAGAAGAAATACAAAAACATACTGTATGCTGTACACATTTCTGTTCAAATGTGGATCAGTAACCCCCCCCCCCCCCATAAGTAGAGCCCACGACTTAATTCAATGGTGTTCCAGACCACCAACATCCAGTAATTTGAAAAAGAATCATGGAGGCACAGACAACTGAGATCAAACTATAAATATGTAAGTTTGTATACAAAGTTCAACTTGATTATATGTAACAAAGCCATATTTCTGAGAAAAACAACAACATATTAAAAATGTATAGAAAATGTGGGAAAAATACAAAATTATAAGCATTAGTTAAAAAAATCACCCAGTGTACAGGATTCATTATTTCACATCACAGATAACAACTCTAGTTTTTTAAAGGTTAAGTTTTAAAGCCCAAAGTAGATAAGATACAAATGTGTATAGGAAATCAATTCCTGTATCTATACATGTAAGCATATTTAATTTGGACAGTAGACGATGTGCATGCCTGAACCCTTTATGCTTTAATAACGTGGATTCATTTGTTTACCCCGTAACAGCAGATGAAAATAAATTACGGACAATCCAACGGTGATGACAGTGTCATATATATATGCGAGTTAACCCGCCATCAGCAAAGCAGTGAGGAGCTTTCTGCTAAGATCTGCACATTTTTCACTTACAGGACTCCCCCAACCCCCAAGACACACAAACACACACACACACACACTATTTCTAACCAAATTCCTCAGCGTTAGAATGCACAGCTCAGCATTGCAATCACAGTAAACCAACTAATAAAAGAGCAATCGGATTAAAAATGTAACATAAAATGTATCTTAGCTTTACCATTTTAATGCCGTCTCAGTCATAATGTGCTGTGCTGATCAACATCTAGATATTTAGATATGTATTTACCCTTAGGCACATTATTCCTTTAAGGCTTCAAATGTTATTTGATTGCACAAGTAATGTAGAATATAATTATTTAACCTTTTTCCATTTCACTGAGCAAGATCGATTGTTTAAAAATTCAAAACAGGAATCATTATCCCACCTTAGGCGTTCATTTTTATTTCGCAGACATTGTGCTGACTGGACCGCTGCACCACACTTCTTCTTTACAACGTGTCTGGTTTTGGCAAAACTGAAGGGAAAAGCTACAAGAAGGCAATATTTAATTTATACTAAGAGTATTTCTTCCACTGCACTCTGTAAGGCCCTCCGGTCACATATACGGAGCCGATTTCAAAAGAAAAGGTTCCTGTATTCAGCCAGGTTTCCTCTATCATTGTCCATGTTAAGCAGGTATGTCTGTTGTAACAGAGGTATCAGAAGAAGGATGTGTGTTAGGAGCCTCGGTGAGATAGGAAAAATACAGGGAGGAAAATCTATTTCTGCAGAGTTATCTTCTCATCCTCACTGCAGGGTTCAAGTTATTACCGTCAGTGTGTATATTTCTCTCCACACAAAGCTCAACAGCACTACATCGGCTGTCATAGTACAGAAGCATAAAGATCTCATGGAATATATAGACTTGGCACATGCTGCATGAGGCATTGTTGGAGTCACTGGATTTTCAATCCAAGCCGAGCTACTCAGCAGCAGCCTTCGGGGGCAAATGGCTGTTATAATCCATTTTGAAAGAGACATTTCCCATTTGGCCCAGCCAGGCACGACTTTCCCTCTTTTCAGAAAGGATGGAGTTGACACTCATTGGAATAAGACTGAGACTCTCAGCAACACGTCTGAATCACAACCTTTACAGCTAGGGGCTAATCTGGGCTGACGAAAGCACATCTTAGATTGTCCAACCGTTGCACTTGGAGGTTTTTTTTTTTTAGCACAGGGAGAACTCAGACTGATCACAGAGATCAGTGTCTTCTCTTTATTTAAGCGCCGTATATCTTTCTGCATCTTGTACAGAAAAAACAGCATATGCAGCTTACAGTGTACAGCCATAAAGGAGGATCCGAGTCTTTTTAACACATGCAAGAAACACATAGCATCTGCTTCACCTGAATAGCAGATTATATTTAGCGTATGCAGCGTCTCTTAAAGCCAATTAGTCACATTTGAGTTGTGATATTTTTGGGGAGGTGTGAATAGAGAATGACAAGATGTGCTCGCTGAAGGAAACATCATGTGTACTGTAGAAGAAGGTGGGGTTGGACAAAGAGGCCAAACTCTATTTGTTTGTTTTAGATAGGCTAATTTACCTTCTCACTGTATAGGGATGCAAGTCAGCACAATGAAACAGTTTGCAGACTACAAAGGAAGTCCAAAAGCCTTGTTAGGCCCTGTGACTCTCTGAATTGCTTAGTAATATGCGACGTACAGCAATGTCCCCACAGAATTTTCTCTGGAGTAAGGTGTTCTTGGGCTTTAGTGCCTCAATAAAATTGGGCTATACCTTTGATGATCCAACCCACTGCTACTGAAAGCGAAATACACACCTCAGAGAAATTTACTGCTCCCTAGAATGTGATACCAAAGCAATTAGTGTCGGAGAGATTGGTAGGCATGAAAAATCCTTACAGCATGCCTTGGAGCCAATACAAAGGCAATGCATCTCAGTTTTACGGCCCCATTGCTTATTCAGTCTTGTTTGGTGTTCCTCTCCAAGACTCCAGAGTCAGTGGGGAATTATCATGACAGGGCAATAAATTACTCTTGCATTTAGCATAAAGTCTCCCAATAAAGATTAGACTATAGGATAGTGTGGTGTCCGGGGGGCAATATAAACAATTCCCATAGGGAAAATGTTGTTGCTTTGTGTAATCAAAGGGGAGAAAGTCACACAGTCGGCTTAAAACTTTGTAATAGTGCATTAATCAGGACATCAATAACAGCTGGCACCCCCCTCCATCCTTCGTGTCATCAATCTTAATACGTGCCAATACGTTGTGTTGCAAAGCATCAAAGGGAATGCAGTTTATTTGTATTAAGAAAGCTCTAATTTCACTGGTTTATTCATCTGCCATTCAAGCATATGAGTGTTGCTTTAAATAGCTTTGACATTTTTTGAGCACCATCAGACTGTCCGCAGGAGAAGGACCATGAGATGGCGGTAAATTCCCTGTGGGAGGCAGCTTGGGTCTGTTTATGTAGCGTAACAAACAGCCCTAAATGTCAATGAGTGGACTCGCTCCGTGAAGGACACAAAGTGACTGGGTTGCATTATTTGCCACGAGTCTGACGGATTACTTGGATTCCTGTAAAACAGCATGTAATCTAGCAGCCTGTGGGGACAGGGACTCAGCCTAGACACAATACTGCGAGGAAAAGGCTTGTTCACTCGTTAAGACCCTGTCTTTTGGAAGACACACATGCACACACAGATATGCAGACGCACTCGGAAACAGACACAAAGGCATGCACTCATACAGGCACAGAGAAGCTCTGTCTGGAAAGCTGTTGCATAGATTGTGATGTTTGCTTGTCCCATTGGACTGCAGAGCTTAGTTATCCACTTATGTACGGAGTTTAGTCCAAAACAGTTTAAATTTCATCTTAGACTGGCCAGAAAGATGTATACGCACCGCAGGGAGCGGAGGGATCAGAAGTGCCATGTGTCCTAATAAGCTCTTTTGTGTTCTCATTAATTTGTTGCTTATCTTGCCGTGTACAGCTTGTTGATTGTTTATTTTTTTTATACTTGTGATAACAGACCGGGAGAGAAAACTGAGAGTGATGAAATTAATTTTCTTAATCATTTTGTCTCCAGTGAATGACATTTCTTTGTTCATTTCACCCTAATTGTCCATTTTATTCCCCTTTTTAGGTCTGTTGTTCGATTTTCTCCTCTAGTGAAATTTCCGTTAGGGAAGTAATTATCTTTTCATGGTCTTTATCCAGAAAAGGTATTAAATGAAAAAGTCAATGCAAGTAAATATCAAGTGTTTTCCTGTTTATTTGGAAGAGACCACATGCAAAACGACTGTGCAATGCTCATTGTTGTTCTGGAAGGAAAAGAGTGCTACTATGGTAATCAAAAGTTTAATATTAAAGGAAAATATTGCAAACTAAGGCCATAGGTACTACAGACAGGGTCCTTCACTTTCTTCAATGACATCTCTATTGTTTTCACCCTCCATGCTTGTCTCCTCACAGGTTGGCTATAAGCACCTTCACCAGAATGAACACCAACTCCTCCGATGAGTTCTTCCAGGCCACAAACCATGCAGAACAGACTTTCCGCAAGATGGAGACCTACCTCCAGCACAAGCAGCTATGTGATGTCCTCTTGATAGCAGGCGATCACAAGATACCAGCTCACAGGTTGGTGTTTGTGCTTCGGCCCACTTGACTTGTATCAATTAAACCGGCATCAACTTAAGTTAAGAGATGCTGAAGCTCATCAGGATCCACTATATTAAGTGTATCAATGTGTGCACATCCAGGCTTTGGTCTGGACCTCAGCTCACATGTTGGTAATGATTCTGTCAGTTCAAATCCATATGAGGGTGTATCTGAGGAGTCTTTGAAAAACAAAGAAAGATTCTTTTGATTTTCAGGTGACAGGGGAGATGTGTAAACAGCAAGTTCACTGGTTTGCATCTAAAGAATGCCCTCTCCTCATGTCCACATTACATTTGAGATGAGAAGAACTCATGGATCCATACATGTAGGGGTCTATCTTTGGGCATCTGGCCCTCGGTTGAATGGCTGAATCGAACAAATCGCATGACTTCCCGTGATTGCTGCTGAGAGGAATTCACTCTTCATGTGCTTGTATGTCTGGATCTACAGAACATTTTGTTAGTTCATCCAGGCAGACTCATGAAAGGGAAACCAGAATACTCCATAGAGAGAGAAAGACGTGTATCAGTGACTGACCTAGTTGAGTAAAGTGATCCTGCTCTGACTGCCTCTTTCCATGTGGCTTTATTTTCGCTCAGAGGACACAGCCATGTAAAGCAGGAATGGCTTATAGACATAAGTACATGAAAACCAGAATGTTTTGCAAATGAAGGTGTAGACTGTAATTCTTGATCTCTGCTTTCCTTCATGAATCAACCAGTGTGTTATGTGAGCTTGACAAATGAGCTAATTTAATTAGAAGTCTGACCTGTGTAGCTAGTAGCAACATAAAATGTATCATAAGCTGACGAGGTATGATACATAATTTGGGCTTAACTGTAAATTAATGAAATGCTCATACATTCTGGCATAAAGTAAAAACATCAAAGCGGCATGAATCACAGATAGAAACAGTACGACATGTAATTATTACGACATAGTGAGTACATGCCTTTTCTTTGAAGGAGGACAACCTTATGATTGATTAGACTACCACTTAACATAATAAGTATATAGATCTCCCAGAGGAACTACTGTACAGCATAATAGCATTAACTCCCCGTGTTTCCCTTTATGACAGACTGGTCCTGAGCGCGGTGTCCGACTACTTTGCTGCCATGTTCACCAGCGACGTGAGAGAGGCAAAGCAGGAGGAGATCAAGATGGAGGGAGTCGATCCGGAGGCGCTCAGATCTCTCGTTCATTTCGCCTACACTGGTGAGTGCTCATAAAGACGTTCACTAGCTCTTGTAAGTAGTTATGAGACTTCTGAAATCCAGCGTCATTAAAATGGATCAATAAGGCCATTCATCACTGAGCTGACAGACCGGGCATGTACAACATTGTTCCATTTTTACAGGATAAATCCTCTTGGATAAGTGCTGCTCATTTGGAATATCCTCTGCCACAATATTACATTTGTTCAATGGAGGAAAATAACTTAGCTGTGTTTGAATTGTGCCCATTTATCATGAGGTTGTACAAAAAACAAGTTCATTTACTCAAATTCAATACATCAGCTTAGGTTTTTCCTTCTTGATAAAGCACCCAATAAATGTCTCAGTAATTTAGCACTCTGAAAAATAAATAGTTTACTATTGGTGCTGTAACTGTTTACACACACTTATGATTAAAGATGTTGATGCTGCCACACACTGCTGTGTGAGCGATAATGGCTACCTCTGGTCCTGACACAAAAACACATTTTCCTTGTCCTGACATTGCAGGCGTCCTTGAGCTCAAAGAGGACACCATTGAGAGTTTATTAGCGGCAGCTTGTCTCCTCCAGCTTCCACAAGTCATCCAGGTCTGCTGCAACTTCCTGATGAAACAGCTCCATCCTTCCAACTGCCTGGGCATACGCTCCTTCGCAGACGCCCAGGGCTGCATGGATCTGCTCAACGTGGCTCATAACTACACCATGGTAGGTGGGGGGGGGGGCAATTTTGAGCTGCACCACGTTTACACAGCTGGGTGGGCTACATTATTTATTTTCTCAATAAGGGATTGTGCGTGCAAAGCAACTCTTCATTGCATAAAGACTCCGGGGGCAGCTGCAGTAATGAGACATATATTAGTGACAAGAGTGTTTAAAAATGCCGAGTAATTACAAATTCATAAACTTTCTCATAAGGCAGTCGACAGTATAGTGAGTCATATTAACTGTGCTTCACTTCTCTAAGGTGCTGACAGGACGTTTAGCCATTTTAAAGCACATATCTGATTCTTAGTACCTTACATGTGATTATACAATGGGATTTGTTTTTTCATTCACCCGGCTATATGATAACGTCACAGCTTGGTAGACTGTTCATAACACATGGAAATATATGTGAGCATCCTCTGAACTGAAGCTAGTTCATTTAAACAACCTGTCATAAACTGTGAAGGAGCACACTGTTGGCGCTTCCCTTTATTCATATCATCTGATTTCAGCAGACAAACTTGCACATTTGAATAGAAATGGAATAATTTCAGGCCTTCACCTTATCTAAATTGGTTATACGTCCGTCAGTAAGGACTACTGTACCACGTAGTTGCACATTGATTAGTGCACTGCCAGACATGTGGAAATGAATTCTCTCTCTCTCTCTCTCTCTCTCTCTCTCTCTCTATATATATATATATATATATATATATATATATATATGTATGTACATATATCTGCGAGGAATATTTGCATTGGATTAAGATTCATGCTCATATTTGTCTGATAGTGTCCCGCTGGCCGTGCAGAAGTGACAGCGGGAGGGAAGCGTTATCTCCTAAAGGACATCTGCTCTGCCTGTTTACGTAGGCCCCGTCGAGAAGCAGGAGGTTAATCTAATCATCAAACTGCAAAAGAGGGCCAACTTCCTGTTCAATCACTCCAGTAATGAGCAGAGAGAGCTGCGGGCTTCCTGGAAGTCCAACCTCTGGGTTCTGAGCGGAGCGAGTTGTGTTTTGATAAGCTTGTTTTTCCTGGTTGAGCGTGGCAGTAGAGATCCGCCCCTGACATCCCTTTCCTTTCTGAAGAAAAGTTGGCCTTTTTATGTTGTAGGAGATAAAAATGTTTTGTAGTGTGGGATGACTGTAATTCTTCTTAGCAGCAAAACATTATTCAGCTGCATATCCCAATATGAATGTTCCTCAGCTAAAACTAATAATGAAATGTGGTCCTCTGTGTTTATAAGCCCTTCTCTAAATTGCATGGTAAAAGAAACGTTTTTGGAGGTAATTCTCACTGCCTCACTCCAATTAAACATCAGCATTTGCCTCCTCAGAAAACACTGTTATTACTCAATTACTCTTTTGCAGTAGTTAAATCAATTAGTGTCCTCTCCAGCTGATCTTGTTTTCCAAACCATTTACCCGCCAATGAGTTTGCCAGCATGTGAAAACACTTCCCTTC
This sequence comes from Labrus bergylta, assembly GCF_963930695.1. NCBI lineage: Eukaryota > Metazoa > Chordata > Actinopteri > Labriformes > Labridae > Labrus > Labrus bergylta. Next base: position 15,004,164 of record NC_089203.1, on the reverse strand, counting down.
AAATGGTTATGAAACAAACTTGGTCGAGCTGTCAATTTTTGTTGATGGCTTTTCAGGACTTGTAATTACAAATAATTGGTCTCAGGCATCGTCAAAGACTTGGACGGAGTTGCTCTCTTAGTGTTACCACAGCAGATCAATAGATGTCCCTCATTTCATTAAGGCTGTCGGCGTTAAGCTCTTAAAACCTGCTCTCATAATGGATCGGACCAAGACGCTGTAATTTGCTGCAAGCTGATGATCAATAGTGTGCTTGTATTTTGTAATTGTTGCGCAGTGAGTAGTTGATTTGTCAAAGTTATCCTGGCAGCTTCATAATTAAGGCTCAGCAGCCTCTTTCCAAAAGGGAAACAGGGCATGATTATGGCCAAGGATTGCTCACATGTCTTTCATGTGTTGAATATATCATGCTGCAGTCGAGAGACAGTGTTTTATATATCATTATCTCTAATGGAAGTGCCCAGAGACAATGTCCTTGAAGAGGTAGCCATGCGGTGCAGTAATACAGCCTGGGCTTCTGGCCAGTGAATGGGAGATCAATCTTCAGTAAGGCACTTGAGAACAGCTTCTACAAAACTTAGAGCTGGACACTGCATTGGTGTGATGTAAATGTTGGTGTGCGGTGCATTTGTGTTTCCAATTACACGGATTGTGAAGGCTCAATGTGTCTTACATATTTAGCTACAAAGCTAAATATGCTTACGAAGGGGCTTTTTTTGGAGATGCACCGGATTGATTTGTTAAATAATGTAAGGCAGATTATTTATTAACTAAGTAAAACACATTATTATCTTTTAATTCAAAATGATTTAAGTATAGGCAGTATTTTCAGTGTGGTGGTCAGTTACATTGCTTTGCATCAGTATTCAGTGGCCTTGAACTTTTCCATGTTTTGTTTTGTTACCACTGCATCAGAAGGGATTTAGTTGGGGTTGTTTTTAATGGAACACAAAATTGTCCAGGATTTTGAAGTGGGAGTGGCGGATATTACTTTGTTAAATTTAAACATTTTCATAAATTTATGAAAAACCTTGACATTTTTTGTGCTATTCTCTGAAACTACAAACTAAGAACGGATTAAACCTTTTCTTCCCGTCTTTGTCCTTGTGCATTTTGGTCTCCATGGGTAAAAAAGAAAAACCTCAAACACACAGAGCTGCACCACGCTAACCCCTTGGCTAATGACTGATGATTATCTGCCTCCTCCTCGTCTCCTCTGTGTTCCAGGAACACTTCCTGGAGGTCATTCAGAACCAGGAGTTCCTGCTTCTCCCCACGGCAGAGATTGTTAAGCTGCTCTCCAGCGATGACATCAACGTCCCCGACGAGGAAACCATCTTCCAGGCTTTGATGATGTGGGTGCGGTATGATGTTCAGCATCGACAAGAGGATCTGGGGGTGCTCCTCGCTTTCATTCGCCTGCCTCTTCTTCCTCCCCAGGTGAGAGAGCAAGTAATAGGGTAGACTTGGTGGCTGAGAAAAAGGCAGGATAAGGATCTAATGATGGGCTTTTGTTTGAGATGGTAGCTGAAGGTTTTGCTGTCACAACTGCAGGGTAATAGCATGGCTTCTGTATGTTTGTCCAGTTCAGTTTGCTGGATTGTTTTTGACACATTTTGACAAATGTCTTATTGATTACGCAGGATTTCAGCTATGTAGGCTGTACAATGATGAGAATACATTTAAAAAAGCTGGACAAAGATTCTTTTGAGCCTGATATGACATATTCAGAAATCTTGTTTTGTCCAAGCAACAGTTTACAATCCAGTTTAAAATCCAAGCATATTTAGTAAATGACTATATTAAACATAAGTAGCAACCAATCTTCAGTTGATGTCCTGGAACAAGGGCATGTTTAGCCTCTATGATGACAAATGGCTGCTTCAGTTAATGGATTATCTAAAGAGTTCCTGATTACTTTTCTGTCAACTAATTGATTTACTTTTTATTTCAGCTTAAGGTCCCATACATTCACTGTGAGAGAACCAACTGGCACACACTCAATCTTTGAACTGACCACTGACAGGCTGTAAAGTAATGCATCGTTAATAATCACTTGGTTTATGTTAGGAGCTTTAGTAAAGAAAACCCCACCCTCTTCAGTGATGAATCAATCTGACAATATGATAGATACACATGACCTTTTATGATTACAAGGACCTCAAACCTCAATAGCTTATTTATGTTTAAACAAATACACACATGTTTGAATTCTGTATTTCTGACAAATGAGGATATATCAGATAAGTCATTATTGACAGATCTGTTGTATGAGAGTGTTTCTCCCTAAACTAATGCATCTTCATTTTCACTGACGAGTGACTGAACTCAAAACTAATCGTGCATACGTAATTCTTATTTCACTATTTTTATTTTTAGTCACAACAATGAAGTAAATGTCCTATGAATGAAAAATATGTCTTAGTATTATCTAATACAGGAGTAATACATTTAATCTATTGTCTGGGAATAACATGTTTGCTTTGAGGCAAATGAACAGAACTGATTGACTGCATTTGAAAGTCTTGGCCTGTATTTAGTAGAAACTGAAACGATAAGCAGCAGCAGTGTTATTGATGTGTCTTTCAGGCTTGAGATCAATAAATATATACCAAAGCTTCATTCATAAAAATGTATTTAAGCTTCTCTTTGCTCTGCAGCCTTTTGCATTTGATGAAAAAAAAAAAAACTGCTCAATGATAAACTCAATGGTTATAGAAATACAACTATTTTGATTTTACACACACAGCCTTTTACTGCATACCTTCAAATAACACTGAAGCCATTCTCTATTAGGCTTCAATAGCAGCCGAGTAATGTGATTTTATGTAATTTAGCTCCTTGCAGATCTGGAAAACAACAAAATGTTTTCTGATGATCTGGAATGCCAAAAGCTGCTGATGGAGGCCATGAAGTACCATCTTCTCCCGGAGAGACGTCCCATGTTTCAGAGCCCAAGAACCAAACCTAGAAAGTCTACTGTGGGTGCACTTTATGCTGTAGGCGGGATGGATGCTACCAAAGGTATGGCTCATAGGCAGTGGTTATCACTACACAGCAGCACAGTTTATTGACACTTTAATACATTTCTGTTTCTTTGGTTTTAGGGGCCACCACCATTGAGAAGTACGACCTGCGGACCAACACGTGGGTCCAGGTTGGAGTCATGAACGGGCGGCGGCTGCAGTTTGGCGTGGCGGTCATTGACAACAAGCTGTATGTGGTCGGAGGGAGGGATGGACTGAAGACGTCCAACATGGTGGAGTGTTACAATCCAATCAATAAAGTATGGTCCACCATGCCCCCAATGTCAACACACAGACATGGACTTGGTAAGTAAGTCGTTAGCAGCAACTGCTCCAGTTGAGTCATTTAAAGAAAACACTTCTATATATTGTTATAATAACAGAAAAACATTCAACATTTCAGGTCTATAAATCATGTGAGAATCATGCTACCATTCCAGGTTATCATCTAAAAAGTATAAAGTATACTTTGTTTAAAATTTGTCATTAAAATAGTGCAAGATACCCTTTAAAATTTCAAATGACAAAAGAAAACTTTTGCTTGATTGAAATACAAGGTTTCTCGAGAATACATGACAGAGAAATACAGCTGACACAGCAATTTTTAAAAACAAAATAATAGCTAAATCAACATTTATCATCTACATAAATCATGAACAAAATCTTTGTTACTTTACTAAAAGATACACATATGCTTTAATGTGAATAGTAACGTCGATCTGTATATTTTAGCTCAATTCATTTGAACCTTATTACTATTCTTTCAGAGGACGCCGATAATGAAAAACATTTTTTTTCTGACTACTTCAAAGTTTGAGGATTTAACTCAGTCAGACTACCCGCTGTTATGAAACAGCAGAGATTGCAGGATGCATGCTCAGGAGGGTCACAGCTGGCACGCTGTAAAACTCATACATTTCTTTTTTTTTTAGATAGACCTTTGATATTTTCCCATTCCCCCTATCAAAGCCTGGCAGGCTGCTCTGGCCCTGCTCTTCCTTTACCCCTCCCTGGCCAATAAATCTGATATCAGAAGCGTTTTGATTCACAGTTGAAACGAGCCTGAGTAACAGAACAGGGAGATCTTGTCAAAGCATTCAGCTCCCACACCCGGTGTGGTCGGAGGTATCAGCGAGCCCAGGAGATCACACTGTACGGATTACCTGTTTCCACTTTCATCTTTCCCACAGCAAATATCTCTTGCTGCTTTGCTTGTGGCGTGCATATTTAGAGTCTGAATATATCTGAGCTTAGTGTCTACTAACCACCCTGCTGTGTGCATTTTGTGTAAAGACAAGGAAAAGGAAAGTATACATTTCTTATTCCAAAAACCACCACTCAGTAATAACAGTGAGTCTGGCTATGAGAATTCTCTCTGAAAGTTTTTGTGTTGTTCAAACTTCTCTGGATGCAGCATTGCCCTCATTTCCCTGTGAAGTTATTGAACTCTCACCTACAGAAATAAGGGTGGTAATGTAAAAAAAACCATTGTCCTTAAACATCCTCTACAAAGTTTTCTGGCAAAAACACACGTTCCTCCGTGACTTGGGAATCAGGAACAACAATACAGTTTTATGGTCTTCCTGTTTTGAGAAAATGTTTGGCAGTATGACTCACTCTGTCCAGCTCTAAAGTGAGACACAGCCCTCGGCCTGAGCACTCTCCAAGAATGATGTCGAGGAAGTTTAAAATAGAAAAGACATTTCTTTAATCACTTACATACATTACCTAGAGCTGATAGGATGTTTTATGAAGACAGTTTATAATCAAAGGTGCAAAAGTAATCTGTGTTTGATTTGCCTAAATAGAGGTTTTGATTTCAATGATGGCATACTGTTTACACATTGTGCAATTCCTTTTTTTTTGCAGATGAGACAAAATGTCTTTGTTCTGGAAAGGATTTGAAGACAATTACAGAAACTATAGTGTGTGAAACTTCAGAGGTGGTTTAATCAAAATAAATGATCCTTGAATTGGAATAAAACTAAAGTTGTGATTTTTGTAAATAAAAAAAATGATGATTTAACGTAACAGTACAAGTACAACCGTTCAAGATACGAAGAGAAGCAATATCCAAACGGTAAACAATGGGTTAGCCATCTGATTCCGTATCAACAGTAACTTATGTTATTAAGAGAGCGACCTTTCTACTTCTTGTGGCCATCTTTGCAGGCATTGCAGTCCTGGAGGGTCCTATGTACGCAGTGGGCGGTCACGATGGCTGGAGCTATCTCAACACGGTGGAACGATGGGACCCGCAGGCCAGACAGTGGAACTACGTGGCCAGCATGTCGACACCACGCAGCACCATGGGAGTCACTGCTCTCAATGGAAAGTAAGTTACTCTATCAAACCTGTACACCACCCAAACTTAGCTTAATGCTTACACTGTGATGCTAAAACACATATGATAAGATTTTCCCTGGACTCTATATAGCTGCAGTTACAAAAAAGAAACAAAGAAGAACAAAGAAATCACAGGTCAAACTTATTAAAGGCAATCTGCACCAGAGAGGAGAACAATTTCACAAGCTGTTTATTACAGCACATTCTTCTACACAGATAGCACATACATGCACAAACACTATAGTACTACATGGAGTGCCTTTACATGGACTTGAGTATCCCGGTTTTGATTGGGGTTTTAAGTATCCCGTTTTTGTATTTCTGCATGTAAACATCACATCCCGATTTCAGAAACCGGGATTCTAGTATTTATCATGAATACAGGGATATGAATAACCAGGTTTCTCTGTGTGCATGTAAATGCCATATCCCGAATATGATCAAAACCGGGATGCTCAAGTCCATGTAAACGCACTCACATGAGACTTTTTTTTACTGTCCTTATGATGACCTAATATTGCACACATTGTCTCTTATTGCACAGACCTTACACTGTTGTATTTGTGTTGAAATGTATGGAGCCTGAGGTCAAGGTCACTGGCAGGTTAAGGCCACAAGTAGAGTACATGGAGTTAGAATGACACTGTTAGAGTATTGAAAGGGCCTTGACTGCCTTCAGTATAGATTTCCTTTTTAAATGATAAACAGTTGCCGTATGTTAACAGTATCCAGTGCTGCTGCATGTTTATCCAGTACTTTCTTTCGATCCTGTCGGAGAGGAGGAGTTCACTGAATTAGATTTTGAACATCTAAGGTCCTTCTCTGAGAGCAGATGTGTCCTTCTACTTTGCTATAATTATTACCGTACTCATCTGAATGTATTGGAGTTCTGACTATGTCTGCCATCAAACTGCAGAACGCACTCAAATGAAAAAAGTACCAAAAATCTTTAACACTGCAGCATGTTTGCTTTGAACAACCAGTCAGCACTAATGTGCTGTATTACTTGAAATAGAGCATGTAAAAACACAGGCAGGGTTATGTAACTCAGAGTGCACTGGTCCAGGAAAAGCTGAAGAGCAGTATTAGTGTGCTGCTGATAGTTTGACAACATTTCAATCCTTGAATGCAGAGTCGACCTTTTTGGTCTGCGTGAGATAAACTACAGTGTGGCTCTGCAGCAGTCAGTAGCTCAAAAGCACGGCTGCTGTGCTTACTGTGGTAATTTATACAGTGTCATTTAGTCTCTATAAAAGCAACATTTCATGGATTTGTATGTACTAAATGCCTGACAACATTATTTTAAAATAAATTATGCACAGAACGGACCAGCTCTCAGCCTAATTTAAATATGTTTGTGTGCCAAAGGAGGAAAGAAGCTGCTGCTAGGCTGCATACAGTATTCAGTTAAAGTCGATACTGGGTTATTTCTGCATCTAGGTCAAAAATAGACAACAAGGATACTGTTTCCCTCGCCTCTACTTTCTTGCTGTTGGGCCTGCAAGCTACAAGCACTTAAAACACTGATGTGATCTTCCTGGGAGAGAAAACCCTCAAAGAAAGACCCTTTGAAAAAGTGCTATTCACTGTTCACTGCTGCTTCTTATAAGAAATCTGTCACATTATCATTTTTCCGTCAACATTTTTACTAACATCTGACATCTGATGTTGGGCTCATCCTGCCAGATCCAGTTGAACTGTAAGCACATGTGAGATGTTTTGAATTGTGAACCAGTTTTTGATTCCACTCCTCAGATTGTTTGCAGTAGGGGGAAGAGACGGCAGCTCGTGTCTGAGGTCAATGGAGTGCTTCGATCCGCACACCAACAAGTGGAGCATGTGTGCTCCTATGGCCAAGAGGCGAGGGGGAGTGGGTGTGGCAACGTACAACAACTTCCTGTATGCTGTAGGCGGACACGACGCCCCCGCCTCCAACCACTGTTCTAGACTCTCCGATTGTGTGGAGAGGTCAGTTAATGCTCCTTCTCTGGAGGAAAATACACAAACACAGAAATGTTATGCAACTGATTTGGATTGCAGTTGTTGGAATTTAGTCAAGGGTGGGGATGAGGTTTTTTGACTTTCTTACAAAAACAAAAGGGAATTAAACTCCTATTGATCCACACCCTGTTCTTACATTTTGAGACATGTCTGTATTTCACTTCATGATACACAACCAATCCCTGAAAAGCTCATTGTTTCCACACTTGTTTCTATTTCACAGTATCTGGCTCCACCTGGTGGGCATAACAGAAACTGTTATGACTCACAATAAAGCTCCTTTAGTTGCATGTCACTACTATTTCACTGCTGTCTTTTCCACTCGAAAACATACTCTTGACTTTTTTAATTTACTTTTCATTATTTGTGTATTTAAAGAAGAAAAGTTACGATTATAGCTGAAATTGAATTTAAATAATCTATCTTTGATTCTGAAAGGGGGTTTAAAGAAGTAACACGTCTGTCATTCATTCTTAATTTTTGAACTGTTCCTTACTTTTACTTTTACTTTTCTTTCAGGGAACAAAAAAGGAAAGCTTATAACAGAAAACACTTTGCAATATCTCTTTATGTTTAATCTAAAGAGGATGTTTAGATGATGAAAATAGGACACTGACAACACACATACTGTATGTTCCAGTTGTAACTTGAATGCAGATTTCATCAGGAGTTCAGAGCTTTAACCACTTGTCATGTTGTGTCATATCCACTGCAGTTACATCTACAGATTATATACATAATACTCCATTATGAACTGTTTGCAGACCATTTCTGGCTCATTATGCATAAAACTAATACTAGTACCCTTTGTGAAGCAAGATAAGTGAATACACTTTTACATATCTATCAAATACCCAGAAACTGTTGAATGTAATTCAAATGATGTCTCTTCCCCGCAGTGTGGTGAAGAAATATAATTGTAAAACTCTGTGAACTGAGTTATTCCCAAGCTGCTATCGAAAACGAAATGTAGCTTTAAAGTTTCAGTTTATATACCCTCTGTAAGAAACGGAGCTGCTTGTAGTGACGACCTGTGTTTTAAAGTCTTAAAGTCACAGTTGGTGGGGCTGGTTCAATATGCTTCCCTGTTCCAAAAATGGTTAAAAATAAATAAGGAATTAACATACCCTTTTTGTTAATTCAGGTATGACCCAAAGACGGACACGTGGACCACTGTGTCCTCCCTCAGTGTTCCGCGGGATGCGGTGGGCGTCTGCCTGCTGGGTGACAGGCTTTATGCTGTGGGTGGATATGATGGCCAGTCCTATCTAAACACTGTCGAGTCCTATGATGCACAGAACAACGAGTGGACCGAGGTAATCACAAAAAGTCCTTACAACAGTGACACAACAAGCTTTCTCTCTTGTATTCTTTGTGTTGATACATTTTAAAAGCTAGTTCAGTTTATGGACACTTTTGACATTTATAAAAGTTGACATATTGTATGGATTTGTAGCTTGTTTTTGCCAGAGCTGGTAACATCAGGGTTCTAGTTATCACTGTTCAGGGGCCATAAGTCTGCTGGATTCTCTGAATACCATTAATATTTTAGAGTTGTCTTGTGTTATTTTGCAACTTGTTTTTCCACTTTGCCTCTGTAACCCCATTATCTGCATGAAGTAAAATGGGATTTTCTGAAACAAGCCTCAGACGAGCGGCTGCACGTTAACCCCTCTGTCTTCCTGCAGGAGGTCCCTCTCAACATTGGCAGGGCAGGCGCCTGCGTGGTGGTGGTGGTGGTGAAATTGCCTTGAGCGCTTTGTCTCACGACAGCACGGGAAACAAATGAGAGAGCGGCGCAGAAGAGTGGACTAGCAAAACAACAGATCAAGGACACATCCTTCGAGAGTTCTGCTTTCATTTCATTGTCCCTTAACTCAGCTCTCCAGATTTTTCAGAGGGAAACACAGACAGAGCCTTGCCCATAAACCATTGTTTCTATCATTAGTGGACATGTCTGCCCATGGGGAGAGGACTGCACATTCTCCACATTCTCAACCGATCAAGAATTTTCATAGACTTGGCTTGGCTGTAGCAAGAAGCCAAGCCTCTGTTGTTCTGGTTTGTTGAACTAGTTTTATGAAGTTCTGTGTATGTCTGTGACATTTAATGTGAAAGTGACATTTTGAGAAAATAAGCCTCAAACTTATTTTACATCCACACAGAGACTTTTCTTATCAGTGACATCACAATATAGTCTCTATTTTTGGGTTTGTATTTCACTTTTTAGCCACACAATTGAAACATAAATGTAACTTATGTACCAGTGTTGTTCCTTAGTGCGTGGTCCGAACACATTCTTACTCTTTATGGGAGAAGACCACTGTGAACACTGAGGGTCTATGTTTGTCAGGCTCGTTTGAAGAACAGGGGAAACAACAGATTCTGAATAATAGATTCGGATGTTTCCTTGACTTCTTTTTTATGGAGCCTGTAGCTACAGAACACCAAAGTCATTTGCTTTTCTTAGAAGTCTCGTTACGCATTCAATACAAGTTTACAAAATTGTGAATTACAGAAAATATATCATATTGATATTTTACATTGCTGTACAGATTTCTGGTGAACTTTCTGAATATGTGTTGATAGAATCATGCCTAAACCAGTGCGCTCTGGTGACTACAGTTATTAATATTATTATTATTATTATTATTATTATTATTATTATTATTATTCTGTCTTGATTACTGGGCATGCTAGCTGATTTGATTTATACAACATTACATATCAAGATCACTGTCTGTATTTCTAATGATGGGATGCCTTTGGGGTCATGGAGATGATCTTGTAATAAAAAAACAAACATTGGAATAATCTGCAGGCATCAAAAATCTCTTCACTAACATGACTTTGATTACAATTTTTAGATTTGTAGTTGGTTCTGCTAATTAAATTATAAAAGAATGACTCACTTGATCTCAATAAGAATAATTTGTATCTGTAATAAAAACACGTTTTGAGGCAAAGTGTTACTTTCTATGCTTTTATCATAATTTTGTACAGCATGCAAACCTATCAATAAAATGACCTCAGTCTTCTCTGCATGTTCAATTCCATGTTTTGAGCTGAATGTGGCCCCTCAGCGGGCAGGTTTTTTATTTCTCTTGTTCTGCTTTCAGTAAACTAAACGGATTCTTTGACCAAACAGAGTTTGAAGCTACTTTGATGTCAGCATTAACCTCAGCTTTCTCCTTGTTGCAGCGCTGGCTTTTCAAATCAAGCAAGCATGTTTGCTGATATCGCTCTCTCATCACCAGCCTGAAGACCAACTGCTAGTACTTGGCTTTGTTTTTCTCATTGTTTACCCTCCAAAAGTTGTAGAGGCCCTCCACCCTTACCCTCCCCTCGCTTGTTTGGATGGCTTTGAACGTTCTTTGCATACAAAACACTTGCTATGTGTTCAAGCAAAGGTTTTATTCCAAAACTTGTTGGTCTGTCAGAATGCTCAACATATTTGGCACAGCTTTATCTTTTTAGTTTTTTGAGGTGTACGTCTTTTTTTTTTTTTTTTTTTTTTGCCAATCCATTTCTCATCTGATGTGAAGATAAGCCTCTCTCGCTATCTTTCTATTTCTGTTTATCTGCATCTCCTGTCAGATCTTATAATGGAATTCAATAAAGGATAATAGCTTTCACCTAAGTTCTTCTCCTCAGAATATTACTGAAGCCCCAGTGTGCACAAATATAACCAATTCAGAATTTTTGTGTAATGGCTGTGGAAACCTGAGACTATCATGATGAAGATAAGTTTCAATTAATTTTTCCATGCATTATGAAATCATAGATCCTAATGTGCAACATTTGACTCTTTTTTTTCTGTTAATCTCTTTGATGTTCTCTCTCTGGGTGTTTGTTAAGAATTGTCCAAATTGAAATGCATCTGTTCAGGACTGAAGTGTTCTCTGCCTCCAGAGAGAGTCAGCACCATGTGATCAAAGTATGATGTCATACATCAACTCAAAGCAGGCAGATTTCCCGGTCTGATTCTGGCTTTTAGAAAAATGGGCTTTATCTTACAGAACAACATTAACATATTCTAGAAAAGAGCTGGGAAACCAAGATGGCAGTGTTTTTTCTTCACTGGTGTTATCAAGAAAAATAAATAGCTGATTTAATAATAGTTAGGTGGTGCTGCAATGATTCAACTCAAGCTGCTTTGTTGTAGCTATATTATTGAATAATCAAAATAAAACAGACTGCGATCCTCAGTTCTTCTTTAATAGAATTCCAGGTCTTAAAAGCGTAGACTATATTTCAGTCTCCTTCAAGGATATCTTGAGGTTATCCTGACGTGTATTAAAATCCAAAAAGTACCTAATCATATTCAATTGCTTAACTTTTTATTTTATTCTGGATCATGTAAATACACACCATACAACAGGCCCTCCCCTAAAAGTGGCACTTCAGGTCATTTAGCTGAATACATAGAATTCACAATACATGACACTATTGTCCTACAAACAGAAGCATGTGGGTCACTTATTTGGGAGCATTTTAAAAAATGGTTTATGCCAAATGAAAAAGAAAAAAACTGTCTTTACCGATTGCCTTTACTTAAAACCAGAGACACGACACAAGAGGAATAGGAAATAGAGAAAAACAGTATGTATTTTTTTTCAAAAGAAATTACTGAAAGTGTGCATTGGATAAAAGCTTTTTAGTGCACAGGCCTAATGCCAGCTCTTAATTTGGGTAGTTTGTTATGAAAGTGTGTAAACCAAGTTTTGAATTATGCATCCCTGCATTTTGGTTTTGTTTGTGTACAGCTTGATTCACTTTAGCATCCTTTCAGCAGTCTCAGCAAACATGCACGTGCACATGCACACGCACACACTAACACACCTTCTATCTATGCTGTATTCATGGTGATGTAATCATACCAAAAATGATCCATAGAGGGTGCTATTGCACCGCAGACAAAGTATCACACAATGCTTACCACTGCAAATCATAGATCTCCAATACCATTACTGTTCATAATAAATGTCAGTCGGCATTAAGAATGCCAAGGACAAATACTTGAGCTAATAACCCTGCATAATTATTGAGACACAATGATGAAATGTTAGGAAATTGGATGTTAAGGCGTCTGCTTCTCCTACTTTCAAATGAGCATCTTTCAGGGATGCATAAAGGCGAAGGAGATGAGTTCTGACTTGAGAGACGGTATGTCAGGTTTTAAAGGGATTTTGGCATCACAAAAGTTTGAACAATCTTTTATAATTGCATGACAAATGTAGACAGATTGTTCTATTTTGGAGCTCTGCTCCTTGCCTTTTTCTGATATTTTGTAGGAGTGATGGAGTAGCACTGCCTCATTTTTTATTCTTTTTTTATTTTTTTTTCGTGACAGTGAACAGAGATGGAAAGTGATGAGAGAAAGATGCAACAGCACAGCGTGAGCTGCAAACATCATTCTATATTGATTGTTGGTTGTAAAGACATTCTGTCTGTGTGCCAGGTTGCTTTCTTACACAATATATATTTCAGGATTTAGGAGGACTACATTTTAGGTTTGTTTTAAAAAATAAATCATCAGTCACAGAATTTTTAGATTTCACCAAACACGTATCTTCTGCTAGTCAAATAAACGCTGCATAATTGTTTGCTGTCAAAACACCATCATAACTTCAGACAGATCAGTTGGCCTCACGCTCACTGAAGAATGGCTGAAAGAAGGGATTTGGATGGTTTATTTGTCAAAACACAGGGTACAAAAAAGAGTGAGAATAAAAAAATATAAAAAAAACAGCATGCAAGGGATCATCTTCACCACAGGGACAAAAGACAAGATGGATCCCGCTAGAAGTGCCACAACAAACTGTCAACTTAGAATAAGATTGTCCCGTCAAGCCTGCTTAAATAAGCCTGTTAACATGGCACTGTTGACATCCAGCAATGGAGCACCGTGTCAAGCAGAATGTTGTCTTCTCTTCCCAGGTGACGGCAAATTGATTTGCAACAATGCAACAATTTTTTGTCAAGCGACTGACTTCACTGAGATTTAACATACAGGTAGCGGGACAGCATCAAACCACACAGGTGTGTGTCACTATACAGGTGAAGCTGAAGAAAAAAAAAATCTCCTGCTTGAGGAACTATACCACCAACTACAGCCTTGAACTTGAACACTGACAGTGATGAAGTAGTTGGCCTAGCCTTCAGGAGTCCAGTGCTGATACAAAGAATGACAGTCAGTCTGATCAAAGGCAGCAGACAAGTGCTGTAGAATGTTTCCTCCCCCCCCCGAACCCCCTGTCTCTACCTAATGATAGTTGAATTCATTGTCATCTCATTATCTTTGAAGAGGGGAAAGATCCCTCCCGTATGAGTGGGCACTGTGTCTCTTGCCATCAGACAGGCCCTAAGATTGGTGAAGCGCATTCTTGTCTCATTACGTTGAGTGAGAGGTATCAGACACATCCCATCTGCCTGACGCCTTCCGCACACATGCCGCCATGCTTCAACCGCACAAGCTGGTGCAGAAATACAGCATGAACCTTATCTGAAATTCTACATCCCTGCTTTGAGAATGGTATTCCTCTAAACACTGCTGCTGACTAAAACACTGCATGCTTAAATCTCACTGAATGCTGGCTTACTCTTCATTGCACACGCGGCTGATTTGCAGTGCCAACCATCGTAGAGCCAACTACTCTCAGACACGCGTCTAGTCTGCTACTCTTATCATCATTAATATTGCAGCGTAACTTGTAGTTTACTTCTTAATGGTTTTAAACTAGTACACAAAGCCCATTTATCCCCCGGCAACTGGCTGCAAGGCTTTTTCTGGTTGCTTCTGACAAATGAAAAGAGAACAAAATTCTGCAGTCCCTCCCAATTTTCCACTTTGCAAACCCTCTCTGGGGTAAAGGAACAGCACAGATAGAAATAAGAAAATCAGAGCACATTACAGAATCACACACTGATGCAACAGCACAGCATATTGCATCAAGAATGAATATAAAAAGCCATATACAGTCGCTGAAGCATCCTTTTTTAATTTTTCAATCTAGACATACAGTATAATTAAATTCAGGGATAATTTTAGGCCTTGGTTGACTAGTCTTATTGTGCCCGAAGCCAAAAGTGAACAATAACTTGTGACAGAAACACCAAATTGGTCCCAGTTTCTCTTGACTGGCTTTAACAGATGTCATGGGCCGATTGCCAAAGCATCTTATCGTGGACACAGTAAAGTGAAACCACAACACTGATCTACATGATGGATGTCAGATCAAAATGAATCCAGCCATGGTTTTTACCAGCTTTGAATTCATGCATGGGGGAAGCCTGTCAGGGGCTAGAGATGATGTGGACACTGGCTCTCACTGTTTGTCAAGATTTTACATCCCTCCCCCTCGCTTCTCGTTTGAAGCTAAGCGTCTGCCGTCTAGCAGCTTGCTGCCAATACGCCTGAGAATCTAGATCCAACATTTGTGGACTTCATACGGGAATAAATGCAATTAGACTGTTTTGTGGGTGCTCTGCATCCCTTTGCACACACCCATGCAATCTATCATTTTAATGGGCCTCAACTTTGCCAGGCAACATTGCTTTAAATTGGTAACTACACTTGTCTGTTCCGTATTTTATGTGTCAAATTCAGACAGGAAACTTGTGACCCATCAATGGTGCATTTTTCACAGCAGTTTTGCTTCTTTGAAAGGCTGTGAGGAACTAAGAAACACAAAGCAGACTTTGGAAAGCATCAAACATTGTTTTGACATTAAATGGAATAATGAGGAGGCATCAAAACCTGAAAAGGATCACCTACGCAAACTGCCCAATACTTTAAATGAGATCTGTTGTTTGTTTTCTGATGCAGCTGCAACTCGCAAAGTCTCTCTTGTCCAACTTGCTTGCAGCCTCCATAATTTATAAAACATCATGTCAACTTTAATAACACAAGATCTGGTTTTGTGAAGGACACACACTATATATGTTTTATAGCCTCATTTTTTCCGGATAAATCTTTGCAATAAGAGAAAAAAAACATCTGGTTGATTGTGTGTCACCATTGTGTGTGTTCCACCTTTTACACCATGATCTTTCTCTCTGCAAATTAGTGACCCTGCAACACCTGCTCACAAATTACCTCTCGAATGATATCACTTCTTTTGTCAGACACGACTGCCTTTCTTTCCCTGAGCCACTGCTTACCACTATCGTTAGTGAAGATGAACAGTCCACGACAATTAAAGGTGTGGACCATTACTTCTGTTGGAAGGAACGTTAGGCCTCATGCTTTACAGCCTGCGGGTGAACCTTGTCGTCTATATCTGTCATCCAGACCAGAGCCATTATGGAGAGCCTTGGAACGGATGAAGAGCTAACAAATATCCATGGCTCTGAATTCATTGGGTCCGGAGGTCTGAAGAATGCAGAAAGAGAATACAATGGAAGGTAATAAAAATTGGTAAAATAAATTAAGCTTGCGGTAAATAAAGAAGACATAAGCAAAATGCTGCATTGTCTAGCAAATTACAGATTAACAGGTGACTTTGTGTGATTAATAAGTTAGGCTATTACATAAAAATTAAAAAATACTTTTGATCGCCAACATCCACCAAAATTTCTCAGAATTAGTGGATATTTCTTGGTTCTATGTATTATTTGGTGTGTTAGTAACAGCACCATATTTATTTGTTAGTAGCCTTCTGCAAAGACCAGCAGAGGGCGTTCTGAGCTAAAACAGGTCAGTGCGCATGCTAACAGGCACGACCAAGAGAACAGGTGAAATGTATGAACGTGTTTACACAGGTAAGAGTAAACAAATAGACTTCTATTGTGGCAAAACACAGTATAAACTCTTGGTCATTTTAGAAATGTACATTATTTGTAGGTAAAACAGTGATTGTGAGCTTTCATGTGAGGAGGTCCTGTTTTTGCTTGTTGCTAACCTATGACGTACGTAAAACAGCTTGCGATGCGTTGCTAGCGTTAGCGTTTAGCATAAACAAATTACAGTTAACGTTTTGCATGAAGAGGCATGTAAGTCAGTAAAGTCGGTCAAAGGTGAAGTTAATGGTTACCAGACAAAGAAATTTGTTAAGTGCTATTTTATCACTTTAACAATAAACCATCTATATGTTTAGAGTGAGTGAAGTTAAGGATATGGCTACTAGACAGGCAATAAGCTGGCATTGTTAAGCCTGTAAAAAACATTTAACTGTAACAGTTTATCAATCAGGAAAGCTAGATATAGTCTATATTTTTTTATTTTTTTATTTTATTTTATTTTACTATGAACCACAAGATAAACAAGGAAACAGGGCTGGCCAATTTTACCAAGGATAGTCAACTACCTTTGAAACTTGTAGAATTAAAGCTATTTAACCTATACAGGTTTAATTTATGTTCATGAGACAAGTAGGTCTATTTTTATTTTGGTTGTTGTTGGAAATGTTACTGCAGAGTACAAATACTATGTGTACTTTAATTATGTTGGAAACCCAGTGGTGAAAACTAGGTCTTGTGTGAATTTTTTCACGAGAAGGGTGATGTAGGTGTTGGGAAGCAGCATTACAGTGTTTGCCTTAATATGAATGTGTAGTTGGATACTGTCACAATTTCAACGAAATAGCAAAGAAGCACATAACTGGTGAACAGAAACCATAATGGAGCAGTTTCATTATGTGCATGGAGATTGCACTGGTGGTGTGCAGGTCACAGGATATAAACGTCAACACGCCCTCCCGCTCGCTCATGGTGAATTTTCTTGAATATTTCCTGCTGCATTCTCACCTCAGCTCACCCTGACTTTACACTGTCGATTAACAAGGGGGTTATGAGGGCTGGAAGTAACAAAAATTAAACGATAAAAGTGGGGGTGATGAAAACTTGTGAATAAGAAAATGGAGTTATAAAAATTCATTGAAGTTGAATAATTCATATTTATCAAACATGCTTAGTATTTCAAATCACATGAATTTTCATCCCCTCCTTTTTTATCGTCACTTTTTGTTACTTCCACTGTTGAGGCCTCTTTCCTTAAATGATAAATGAAAATGTTTGTGTTGAGAATAACAATTAATGAACGAAAGACAATCAAAAATGATCAAATTTGGCTCGATTATCATCAACACAACAACTGTTTGATTTTTTGAATTCAAATGCATTTTTTTCTCTGCATTTTCTAATTCACCATTGTTTTCATCACTGCTGATTTTATTGTTTATTTTTTGTTACTTCTACCCGTCATAGGAAGTAAAAAAAAATCTGGATAAAGTTTAATTGAAAAATTTGGGGTTTTTTTGCGTTCACACATGCAGCAGCTCATCTTAAAATTTTCAGAAAGTTTTCAGGAGTTTTGTGCAAGTGTGAAATTTTAGTGTATTGTTTATTAAGGATGACTGTTACTTCCACTCAGAGGGCTCTGTAACTCTAGATGTAGGAGTCACCTGGGGTTGTTTCATATTTGGGAGGTAATCGAACTTCTAATAGGGCTATTAAGCTTTGTGTTTGATGGTCAGTGAGTACCAGTTAATGTAGTCTGGCTGCTTCTTCAACTGCTCTGTATGAATTTGAATTTATTCAAGAATTTAATACTGAAGGTGTGATGTTGTGTTGTTTTGTTGTGTAGCCTTTGCAGTTTTTTTAGGTCTTGACAGGGCTCAGCTGAAATGAGTAAAGAAACAAAATGAACACATCGCTAGTATTTAATATATTTCCCGGTTACTGTACTTTCTTGTGCTTTCTCATCCCCTCGTAAGGGCATAGGGGGAAAAAATATAGAAATCTTATCACTAGTGATGTGTGCAATTATTCAATTTAACAAATCAAAGGCATGAACCTCTAAAATTATGTGGCTTTCCATTTACCTTGGAAGTCGGAACTGGGAATGACGTCACACCCGAGTTAACTGCGTTCCAGTTGCAAGTCAGAATTTCTGACTTCCGAGATCAACTGGAACGCAGCATTAGCACCACAATTACTAGTTGGTTATATTTATTTATTTTGTCAATTAGGTCCATAGTGCCAGTTAAATGCCTTGTTTAAAGGAAGAATATGTAATACTTTTTGGTCCAGTAGATGTCGCCCTTCAGCACGAAACCAAAACAACTCGTGCTGCATTGTGGTGTTAGCATGCTAATGCTAGCGCAAGCGCTGGGAATGTTTTTCAGTGGGTGGACTTCCTAGACTCGGGTCTAGACTATCTCCATAAAATGTTGACATTTTCATTTTGCTGAACAAAAATGTTTTGGAGTGGGTTGCCGGTATCCAAGTTGTGGGTGCACGCACCGCATGTACAGTATGGAGGCTGAAGTCTTCCAATCGAACGGGCAGGGTTTGAATTCGATCTGTGGCTCCTTTCCCACATTTTATTCCTAACACTCGCACCCCATTTTCTGACTCTATCCAATGTCGTGTCTCTAAATACAAAAGGCATAATAACCCCCCCCCAAAAAAATAAAATAAATAAAAATAAATAACAATATTTTTTTGGAGTCTAGTAAGTACCACATAATGTGTGTGTGCTGTTTGGTGTTGTTTAAAGGGGATTGCCAATATCAGGCAGGCTGTTGTTTAAAAGTCTAAACATGTTAATCCAGGCCTAACTGTCATCATTTTGTAGGTCAAGCTGCATTTTTGTTGTCCGCTGCGCACATAAACACTGTTCCATGGCGTGAGTGTTCGTCTCTGTCACTGATTGCCACGGCGTTGTTGTGAAAGAAAATACTAAAATAAGTAAAAGTCACAATCAAACTAATCTTGCGGGCCAAATAGTATTTATGAGGTGAGAGCTCAAATTGGATGTGTTTCCTGGTTTCAGAGGGATATTTTCGGCACAGATTTTACAAATTGCATAATTTAAATTTGTTTTTTCTGTATTCATAAGATTAGGTCTGAGCTGCCTACAGATAGCATCTGAGCAGGCACATACTACAGCTGATGTAGTCAACTTTTTAGGACATTTTGTTTCTTGCATAACCCCAGGCAATCAGCATCACAAAGACAAAACCCACAGGGCAGCCATATTGCCAGGAGGATTGCCCACGGTGGAGAAAAACTGAATCTTTCTTATCCTCCTATAGCCTGGTGTCTGAATCTGATAGCATATGCATGCAGATATCAACTTGAAAAGATGAATTCCCATCTTACTACACTTTTTTTGCAGGAAAATTTCTTGTACTCAGAGTAGCCTAGGTCTCTTGTAACATAGCCTTTGGCTTGATAAAGAACTTTCCCTCCAGATTCATCCTTTGGCTCATGCCTGATTCCACTGCTGTTAAATAATGTAGGCCGAATCTGTATTTTGTTACAGGATGGAGTTTGAAGGAATACTAAACTGCATCAAGTAAAAAGCTATTAAGGCTGCTTCAGTAAATTAAATACATGATATTTTACCATGTAAATAGTTGGTTTGTACACCTGATCATTATATAATGTAATGCTTTCCTGCACTGCCCCTAAGCACATCCCATTTCAGCAGAAGGTGTTCTAAAAAAAAAAAATCTCAAGTGATTACTGCATGTGAGCTTGATATTAATTACTCTAAAGCCAATATCCACATCAGCACTTTCCAGAATTTTACAAAATTACAAATGAGCTCATGTCAAAACATCAATGTTTGTAATGTAACACTAGATTCAGTCTTTCAAACATTTAAAATGAAACAACAGGACTAAAAATTACATGAAAATACAACTAATAAACACAAATATTTACCGTATATGTTTTCAGTGCAAAAGGTGAATGCCAACTTTTTTATGAATGTACAGTCAAGCCCGTTTCCACTTCTGCTATACACTGTATACCTTATGTCCTTCACAACAGCAAACCATGCATAAAGACCAGCTTCCCAACATAGTTACAAGTAGGATGCAACACTGTGAAAGGTGCTGCCTCTTTAAGTCTCCTGTGTGGCATGTTAAGCAATGGTAATCTGCCGCAGTGCAGACAATAAATTCCACTGCATAACTTAGCGTCGCCATGACATCCTACCTGGGTGGAATATCATATGGGCAGATGGAGCGATAGGTGGGTGGATGGATAGAGGCCATGCCCCTTGCAGAATAAATATGTGTCCTCAATGTTGACACAAAAGGGACAAAATCTGACTACTCACTGCCGTGTCACCACTTGTCCATGTTCTGAATTAGAGTGAAAAAAAGGACTGTGAATAAATTATTTCCCCCTGCTTAGAGACGTTTTGGTCAGCATGCGATTCATCTGTTCAGTGCAACAATGGAGCTCAATGCAATGACAAATCTGAAGGCATGGGCTGTCTTCCCAGCTCCCAAAAGCTTAATGGTGTGCCATGTGGAATGATGTAATGCTAAAACACTGCAAAACTTGAGTGCTCAACAGCTTTAGTGAGGGCAGGGAGAAGAGGGAGAGACAGGCTGGAGAGAGAGAGGGAGAGAGACAGAAGGAGACTCAAAGGGCCTGATTACTGCATATCATCTAGAATACAACTTGTACCACACAAATCTCCAGTGAGATCCCCATACTGTTGGAGGATGATAACAGAAATGAAAAGCTAGTTTGTGTTGGGGCTCTCTTAACGCTGCCGCCTCGCAGTGTTGAGGAAAGTGATCTTCGAATGTTCACTGCGTGACTTAGACAGCGACTCTGCATTTATTTGACAAACTGAAAGCCATTTCAGGCTGTCGTAAGCAAAATTATTTGGAACACCCTGAAGCAAGGACCTATAATCCCCAGCAAAGAAATGTTATTATTCATAACAGTGTGAAAAGAGACACACCAAAGCTGCCCTGCACTAACTGCGGCTTTTTGCTACAGGGTTTAGATATTATTTTATTCCCCAAATTTTCATGAAAGATATTAGACTGGCT
Organism: Labrus bergylta; assembly: GCF_963930695.1. Classification (NCBI taxonomy): domain Eukaryota; kingdom Metazoa; phylum Chordata; class Actinopteri; order Labriformes; family Labridae; genus Labrus; species Labrus bergylta. The sequence continues at coordinate 14,982,989 of NC_089203.1, read as the reverse complement.
TTTTATTCTTTTCCCTTTTTGTAAGTACAGAAGATTAAATGGTGGTACTCTATAAGCAAGCACAGTAACACTCTATAAAACAGCTCTTTGCATACATATTGCTTCTTACGTAAAGGAAGCCAGTGAGTGTTATTCCACACGAGACAGCATGATGTCAAATGTAATGAGAAAGACTTTATCAGATGCAAAAGAAATGAAGGCATTATTGCTAAATTGTTCCTATTCATTCATGTTGGTTCTTTCAGAAATGAGAAAAAGCTAGTGAGAAAGCTGAGAAATCCAAATCTCACATGGGGTCAGCTGTGGCTCAGGTGGTAGCGTTGTTGCCTCTTAACCAGAAGGTTGAGGGTTCAATCCCCAGCTGATCAACATGCTCAATGTGTCCTTGGGCAAGATTCTTCACCCTGCATTGCTCCCATTGGTTCAGTGGATGAATGGATTGTTGTTGGAGGATTCACTTTAGATAAAAGCATCTGCTAAGTAAATTGTAACAATGCAGTTCTGATCAGGCAGATAAGTAGCAAAATTACAGCATTTTAAAAGAAACAATAATGAACAGTTCTTTCAGTTGAGCTTTTTAAAATTGTAATTTGGTTGGTCTCTCTACTTCTATGAAGTTCATATCTAGTACTGTGGACAAAATAGCAGATTTCAGGGTTTCTTTTGTGCATTGGGAAACATTAAATGACATTTTTCACATTTTTCTCACATATTTATAACCAAAGAACAATTTCATTAATCATGAAAATAACCTGTAGATGAATTTTCAATGAACTAATCATCAGTTGCAGCCCCAATGAAATGCTACATGTTTTGAATGAGTAGATTTAAATCAGTAAAAAATCAGGCTAAAAATCTCCATCAGGTTCATCCCCTTCTGGGACGCATTGGTGAGCTGTTAAAATAATAATATTTTGTTCTAAGAAGTTCATGCAGCCCCTGTTACTGTGGCATTTAAATCACTTAAAATGGAAATCTGATAGAATTTTCTTTATGTACCACTGCAGTCTGGGGACTAATTTCACACCGAGCAAAATATGCACAAGGAATACTTATCAGGTGTCAATTAAAGAAATACAGACAAAAAAACCCTCTCAACACATTTCTACATTTGCAACAAAATAACATTATATTATTTAACAACATAAAGGCAGTTTGTTATTTAAATGATGATTCAGAGAAAAACATTAGATCAGAGGTGTAATGAGGACTGCTTCTTAAAAGCTCTCACAGGAGTCGTTTCTTCATGGTGAGTCTTTATTATAGCTTGGTACAGAAATCAATTACACTTTTAAAGGGAATCTTGATCCCTTATGGGAAATTCATCAAGGAACATTTTGCATTTTCACAGGTCTTCAGGGTTGAGAGAGCAAAGCAAAATGTTCATGTTCAAAGCCAAATGCATGCCTGTACAAGACCTTTATAGGATAATATTAAAAGTAATGATGATCATACTAATGAAAAACTAACGCCAGTTCAAGTCCTGCATCTGACCAATAAAGATCCAGCCAGTAGTACATATTTAAATTCCCTTTTTGTGTATTTTTGGTTGCTGTATGAGTGACTTGGTATCCCACATTCATGGTCGATTTTCTATTTCATTTCAGATCCCAAACCAATTTGTTGCAGCCTGTAGAAACACGCTCTTTACTATGCATGGCGTTCTAATACCCTTGGCCCTTTTTGGACAAAAGGCAGAGCAGAGAGCCAAGGGGCATTTCATTTCATGCTCTGCCTCCTCACCCCCAGATGTTCACCTGGAAAACATCTCCACTGATACAGGTTGAAGTTTAATGGCCTGCAAATTGCCCCAAGCTCAGGTAATGAAATGCAACCTCTGTATAATTTTAATTGAGAACTCTGGATGGAAATCAAATGATAATGTGCTCCATGCTTGGGAAGTTTTCAAGTAACAGTGAAATTTGTGCCTGGTGTGTAAGTGCAGCTTGGGCTAAGGTAAATGGCTTTTTCCTTTTCAGCCTCTCCATTTTAATTGTGGATTGCACGGTGTAATAAACGGGTTGGTCATGACTTAGCATCTGGTAAATGAAGCAGAGGATGTACACACCTCTGGATGCACAATGGTGCTCCATATTTACAATTCAATCTGACAGGGTGCCTATTAGAAGCCATAAAGCTGCTCAAGTGTTAGATAAGATACCCTCAATAACCTCCGCTCCCCTGGGCACAGACAGTGTGTGTGTGTGTGTGTGTGAGACACACTCATTTCTTGCACTCAACATTGATCCATCTGTGTGTCGTCATTTCTTTTACATGTTTTTGCTATGTTGAGTAACATAAGTATTTAATGTACGGTGCCCTTGATTTTAGCCTTGTGTCAATAGTTGCAGTTTACAGCAACCCCAACAGCCGATAGTTGGGAATGAATTCAGCAGATGGGTTGAGTTTCTAAAAAAATGTTTTTATTTTAGCTTTTTTTGAGGGGAGCATTAATAACATTAGCTTCCATTTTTAGTTCAGTCAATTTGCCGGTGTTACATTTGGAATTTGCCATGTTGTCTCCTGAATTTACCCAGCAGTTATTACTTTTTTTTTTTTTTTTACGATTTAGGCATCTTGCATTATATCATCATGGAAGACATAGATGGCTTCTAATAAGCACCCTGTCAGATTGAATTGTAAATATGGACATAGACAGCAAAGGCAAAGCAAAGGCAAAGCTTTTCAAAAGACAAAACATCTCTAGAAACAGCTGATACGACCCGGGTTCTATTTTGCATTACAAATTAATAAAGTGAGCATCCTCTGTGTTGGGTTTTAAAAAGTGTAGCCACACCTTGGCCGCTTTTCTTTCACTATTGCCCATGGCACACACCTTTAGTGCATTAGTGTAAGCAGAGCACACACAGGCTAGTTATCCTAGCCTGCAGATACACCGGAAATTTGAGCCCCCTAGGCTGACATTGTTGTTGATTTTTTGTTAGGTGACATTTATGTGGTTGCTGCCCCTGGCTGAGAGATTACGGCTCAGTTAAACAGTTATTCACGTCCTCGCCTGTAGCAGTGCATCAGTGAACCAAAATCCAGCGGACTAATTGTGACTTGAATAAACTGCAGAGGTGACTTAGTCTCACTCGCCCTCTCTCTCTGTATGTGATATGCTACAGGTATGACATTTGTCATCATTATATATAAAGGTAGTCTGTAATTTGTAGTACTGAGAAAATACTTCTGTATGTGTGTCAGAAGACCTTACAAATGTAAGTCCAATATTCACTCCCTTTTGTACCCATTCGGTTACAGCTTCTTGAGAACATAGTTGTTATTTTTACCTCCCAAATACTTTACTGTGGTCATTAGCTAGTCACTAATGCTGCCTTATTTCCTCATGCTGATGGGCAAGCTACAAACTGTGTCTTTATCAAACATTTTCACTTTAAAACTTCTACTTGGGACAGTGTTGATAGGAGTAATCAGACTGAACCAAAAGATTCCAATTGTGAGCTATTAGACTGAAACACTAAGGGCCAGATTTTCTTAAGGTTTGCGTGTCTTAAAACGTGTGCAAACTTGATACCACCAGCAAAAAAAGTGCTATCTGATCTACTAACGGCGCGCAGTGAGGATTGCGTCTTTCAAATGAGCAAAACAACACGCATTGACTATTTAGTACGTTTGCCTTAATGTATATGCAATATGGGGCGTTTCTGCCCTGATTGTGACGGTGTCTGTATTTAACACCTTTGCTAACCCAGGAGACCAGCGTTAAGCACAACAAAAGAAGACATAAAGATCACGTTTTTCCCCACATGTGTTTACATGTTTCAAATGACAGAAAAATAAATGGCATGCATTTATTTTTTAATTTGATTCAATATTCTAATCGTTAAGGAAGAGAAACACCATGATTAAACTACAGGCTATTGTTGCCATATATCCAAACAAAACTGAACATTCACAGCCTCTGCGTTCTATAGAATTTCAACATTGACATTTATGTCTTCCTATTTCCCTTTTCACCAACATTACATTTTAAACTGGGGATTTCCTTTTTCTCTCCCCCAGCTCGCCCCCTCTGGTGCGCTCCTCTCCATAGTGCGTGCGTCTCCTCCCTCTAAAGCCCGCTGCTGCTGCTACTCTGTAGGACGCTTTGATTGGGGGACCTCACCAATGTTTGTACCCCCGTCTTCGACACCTCTTTCCAGGGCATTTATGTCTGATCAGACGCAGCGCTGGCCAGCTGTCTGGTGCGAAACAACGGCGAGTGTAGAGCGCCCGTGCCACAGAGGACACAGCTCGCACCTCCTGCGCAATGTATGACACTTCATTCTTAAGATTAAGGGAAGAAAAGAGAGGCCCTGTTTAATGCCGATGTTTTCTATTAACCAAAATTTTCTTTGTAATATTCAGATTTATATCCTATAACTCAAAAGTATTGTGCGTTTATTTGCCTCTCCCACTAATACCTATTTTGCGCTTGCAGTCATCCTGCTTTCTGTCCAAACTCTCCGTGATGTAAACCAGTAGAACACACAAAAGCCTAACTTAAATAGTACCGCCTCCACAAGGTTTGCACCTGTTGTCATTCACCCGCAAAACGCCCATCAAACCAAACGTGCAAACTTTTGGAGCGAACACGCAATTTAGTAATCTTTAATTGGGAGCTTAGTAAATCTGGCCCTTCGTATTAAGTGCAAATTTATTGACTGTAAAATAATAGAATTGTTTTTTATAAAGTACACATGAGATTTTTCATCCTCCTTTATGCTAAAATGAACAATGATTTATACCACTTGGTTGTTTACTGAAAGCTGGTTACGGTCAGCAGTTGTCATTGATGCACACATGCTGTGGGTGCACTGCACTGTGGGAATGGCATAATAAACCAGATGTTGTCAAACTATCATTTGAAGCCCAACTGTTGCCACAGATATAGTATTTGAAGTTTGGTGATAAAGGAGTGATTGAAAAAAAAAAAGGTATGTATGTTTAGCTCCAGTGTGTGAAATAGTAACGTGAGGCAGCCTTTGAACAGTTTACCAAAAAGTAGTTTAAGAGAGAAATGTATATGTCTTCTTGGCTGTTTCATTTGACATGAGGTGCACACGTGCAAACTAACTGAAGTACTGGCATCTTCTCCAGACACTACTGCTTATTTGTCACCTGTCTCACCTCTCCCAGATGTTCACGAAAGCCCTAATGATGTGCACGCTCTCTCTTTCTCCTGCTCTAGTCTACTTCAAGAAGAAGATGGAATTCATGCCGTGCCTGAAGTTGCCTGAAGTATTTTTTCACACAAACAGGTACACAAACACACACATATACGCACACATAGGAACGTACACTTAGAGCGTGGATGGACCTTATTCGAAAGGTTTCCGACAGGCAGCAGGTGATGGCGCCAGGGCCAGCTGCTCCTGCCCCACCTCTGCTCAGCTGTCCGAGCCCAGAGCAGCCTTTGAACAGCCTATTACCCCGACACAGGACCGGGGGAAAGCAATCAGCTCCAGAGGTTCACCGCTCTCACACCAGATGGTGTGGGAGATGAATCGAGCCATTATATTAGTGCTGGATAATTCCTCAGATGAAGCTAATTAAAAAGAAAAATAAGTGCTATCCTCCCTCTTCTTACCTCCGTTGCAGTCTGAACGGAAACTCCTCTGACAATCTTTCACTTCATGGAGAAAAAAAAAAAGAAATAGCCGTATTTGAGATTATGCTAATATCTGCTCTTAACGTCAAGAAATGAAACGTTTCTTCTTCATTGCAAGTGTTCAGAAAACACCTGCTCTTAGGAAAAATGATTGACATCACAATCTGATGGTGCTTTTTCAGGGAATAAAGGATGCTGTTGACAAAGTAGATATGCTTTAAAGCCTGGATCTGCCATGACAATTTTAATTAAACTGAAAAGATCCTTATCTGACAAGATCATCTGCTCATGATATCCAATATGTTTAAAATGCTTTAAGATTTAAATCTCCAACTGCATGAGCAGTTTGATTATGTAGGGAAATATCTAGACAGAAATGAAGCCAATTTGAAAACATCAAATTCTTTTGATATAGGGACACTTTCTGCTTCATTTTTTAAAGTTACTTATTTCTGATTTACACTGAATGTTAAAGGAAACAATAACAGATCACTATTCAGTATTGCTTACATGTCTCTCATTTTACAAACGACTGGATGTAGTTCAATTTCACATAAACAGTTGTGAAATTAGTTTTTCCTACAATTGTTTGTAGTTGCACCTTGAAAACTACAGCTGAAAAAGTATGTCAAAAAGCTCAGTAAATATGGTACCTGCATTGGCTTAAGCCCAGGCAGACAGAGACGTGCGACACCAGAATGTGAATTTCAGTTAGCTTTAAAGGATTTAGGTAAACTCTGAAACAGTGCTTATTGCTCTCTTATCCACTTTTGTGTTAATGAAAAGCATGTCCTGAATCTGTCAGGGGAGATTAGGTGAATATCATTACTATTGTCCTTTTGCCAATGTAGATTCACTGTATCCGCAGGGATTACAGTCCAAACCATCGGAACGTGTATTACCTCTCTCTGCCAAGGAAACTTGAAAAATGGTTGAACTGATGATAAGGACTGGAAACCATGTGTGACAGGAAATTCAGACTTTATCAAATTCTGACAGGTGGATCTTCATTCAAAGAACTGAACTTCAAAAGGAAGGAAATCGTTGAGGATTTGTCGTGATTTGCCATTGGTTTCTAATGCAGCAGCAATGGTGTTGTTATGCCCCCAAATACTTGATCTCACTAATGATAAGATTCGTGTTTTCTGAGTCGTCATTTGCTGCAAGTAGATCTCTGTCATCAAAAGGCTTTGACTGTTGTTCATCTGTTAGACCTTCTCTAAACTTCTCATTTAAGGAAGGTGGCTTTGTTTGTAATGCATGCATAAGATGCAGTCTGCCTTGTGTTTGTTATGGGATGTGAGTTTAAGATGTGTGTAAATTTAATTTAAAGTACCAGGATGTATCACAGACAAAGTGAAGCATGCTTTCTTTGAGTTGGTGAGTTAAAGAGGTCAGCAGAAAGTTTGGAGATAAGCTCAGATCACGTGTCGTAGTTGTGAGGTGGCATTGATGTGTTAGCTTTCCTGTGTCACTAAAGCAGTGGATTTATGCAATGTAACAGTGGTGTTTGTGTATGGTTGTCAATTTAACACACGACACGCACAACATTATTTATTTTATTTAATCTCGATACTCTTTTAGGAGTAATTAACATTACCTTACCTAGGATTTCTTATGATGTCGTCTTTTAGAGATACTTAATGTCTTGATTTATTCCATAAACTTTAACTCATGTCCATTGTTTCCTCCAAGCAAGAACCCGCTTTTTTATTTTATCAGGCATATCAGAAGAATTTTAGATCGATTTAGACCTTTAACGTCAGATGTCAGTTCTACCTCTACTATAGTCACTTTGTCCTGGGCTGACTTTTGTGAGCTTTCAATGTAATAAAAGTTTATTGGACGTCAGCTCCCACAAAGGAATATGTGCAGATTTCCACGTTCAGCCTTTCAGCTGCTGTGGAAGTTGATCTCTCTGCAGCCATGAAACACCATGAAACAGACTCACTGCGTCAATGTTTTCTTTAAGTGTGCCCAAAATCCATATCAAGGCAAAATTATTGGAATTATTTGTATAAAGAGCCATGCTGTGCTGCAGCTTACCTCTCATATTGGGCACAACATCAGAAATATTTAAATCCGTCACCCCTGCTCCTGCCCCATAGCTGTAGATATCAGGGGCAAAAAGCTCTTGGCCCTAATTCCAAGAAAACAAACAGGTTAACCTGCCAATGCCCGGAGATACCTTGAGGCTTTTCCATCAAACAACAACAAATGAATTCTATTTTTTAAATGTGTTACATTATCTCTTTGAATTTCTTTACACGGAACCATATGTAGAGCACACATTCAATACATTTTAAATTATCGATCTGTTTTCTGGTCTCTTACTTTTCCACGGATTAAAAATTCCCTAACAGTTTCATTTTGGAAATGTATTCAGAAAAAAATTCTATCTTAAAATATTTGATGGCAGGCACTCTAAATATTTACAAAATGATTACAACAGTCAAAAGTATTTTCCAGAGCTGAAGGTACCTCAGTTCCAGCAGAAATATAGTTCCAAGGACTGAATCCCCTTTAAGAAAGGTCATACTGTGAAGTCGGGTATTTCCACTGTAGCCAAAACAACATTTAGAGTTGAGAGAAAATGTTCTCTGCACATGTGCAGCATTTTAAAAAAAAACAACTCGATGTTGTCAGCCCAAAATAGTTGAAGTCATCCCTAAAATGCAAAGCAGCCAATTATGTAGTCTGTGTAAGGCTGTGTTAGTCGGAAGAAAACATCACAGGCATGCCACTTGCTGTCTGTGAACTGTTGCATCACATAGACTTTATTTAAGGGCAAATGTTCAGTGGTCAGCGGTACAAAGTACAAACCTGTGCCCTGTTGCACCAGCTATGCATAAGTTATGGTTTAAAGTCCACACACTAAATCTAACGTTGAAACTTGATATGTTGAAACTTAAGTTTTGTCTTTGTTTGGTTGCACTAGGGAGACATAGGGTTGGTCTTAACTAGTGGAGCGTAACGTCCAAACTTACCAAAATATTGTAGCAGATATGACAATTTCACTTTGTGTGACCGATGAGTGAAAAGCATTTTAGAAAAAGGAGCTTTCATTAGAGTGCGGCCTCTTTTGCAATTGTCTCTGAACTGACGACCGGCTGTAAAAAACTTCTGTTAACCACCGTTAATCAACAAACAGCGACAAAAATGTATTTCAAATATGACAAACCATCATGGAAAAAGTGATAACAACAGCTACAACCTTAATCTACAGCTAGCGTCAAACAACAACAGTGTCATCGAGTGGTGAAATCTTTAACTAAAACACAAGGTCATTTAACAGAAGGCTACTAATTACAAATCGAAGTCATGATACATTTCTGAGGGAGAGAACACACTGCTGATGCAAAACAGCTGGTAAAACCCTCTGCTCCTCCTCATCCTCCAAGTTATCCTTTTAAAACAATACCCCATTACAACCATGTTTTACGGAGGACTTCACACCTACTAGGAGCTCGGTTTAAGAATTTATAACTTATGCCTCATCATAAGAACTATCTCTTCTGGTGCAACACCTAAAATATAGGTATTGCGTAAACTCTCTAAAGGTAGAACTTACGTTCAAACAAGGCTACGTTTAAACTTACACTTAGCTGGTGCAACCTGGTGCTGTCCTTGGCTGATGATCTGCAAAGCTTTGACCAGCAGTTTGATTGTTTTACATTTAACTCAAATGGAACGACATAAAACCAAATCAAGCCTTCTGCTTTGCTGTTTCTTATTTTACTGACAGGAGAGTCAGGCCCTTTTTTAGCAGCAAAGAGCTTGAACACAGCAAGGAATTTAAAGAATAAATACAAATATTTCTTTGTAAGAATGTCCACATGTGTTCATCTGCAGACAGTAATTTGTTTTAATTAAATCAGGAGAAAGATGATCTACTATATTTATAAAGAACGTGTTACATTTCTTTAATAATGCCTACATTTTTCAAATGATGTGTGAAATTACTCGCCACACCAAGGGTCACCTGCCTGCATCGTGTTAAGATAAGTTTGGGGCTTCAAACTCAGTCCAGAGCTTTGTAGAGGACTGAAGGCACAAATGAGAATGTCAGTGCCACAGGTTATAGGCTATTCCCCCGAAGCTGAGATGCGCTTAAAAATTCATAGAGTATCGATCTTTACACTCGGGCAAAGTAAAATACCACATTCAAAGGCAATATTGATGTATACAGTACCTGAAGTATGATGTTTTAGATATAAGTTGAGGAGAACATATATTGTAGGTCCAAGGGGAGGTCTGGTCAGGTCGTAGCTATTACTCATGATGTGAAAGTCCTCTAACCCGTGTACAACCGATTTTTAGATGAGAAAAAATAAAAAAGGGCTGAGCTAAGATATGAGGGCTGTGAGTGCATGATGGTGTTTTAAGTGGGTTCAGTTTGCACATTAGTTTGTAGATCAATTGAGAAAGAATTAATCAAATCATGATTGAAAACTTATTTTTTGAATAGGTACAAAAAGTATAGTATTCATATTTTTTTTAACTTTGGTGTTAGAAGAAACCCGTTAAGCTGGTTGTTTGCTTTTCTCTGCACATTTGTAATCACTCATCTATGTTAAACAATGACAACTAATCATGCAAATGGCATCAAGAGTGCCACTTTTGCCTGCTCACAGATAACACTCTGTGCCCACACATCACACACATGTATCTGTGCATGCACATGTCTATGCTTAACTATCACATGCACAAACATACGACTATATACTGCAGACGAACATTACATACAGGTGTTGTTATCAGCCCTTCCATCATGAAGGAGATGTCATGCTACATGAGTGGGGTACAATCAGTTGAAAAAGAAATCCATAAAATAACCATGTACTTGTCCAAGGTGTTATTTCCATTTCAAGATGTGATTGCAGTTTCTAGGAGGATTGCAACATTGTTTATATGTCTTCCGTGGTTTGAATTTCTCATCACCACACACATACTACATGATCGTAACCATAGACTGTGCATGCATTTGGACAAAGTGTCGCCATCTCCTTCCTTTGTCAAAATACCCCCAGTGACAAGTGCTTAAAAAAAAAAACCCTAAGATCGGTAATGTCCACAGCAGAACAGATTCCTATGTAGGTTTGAAGCAGACACGTTTATAATCAAAGACCCTCGTGTTAGTGTTTGTTATGTTTCTTCTCGCCACTCCTCCTCTGTACTGCTTCTTTGGTAAAGAATACTGCCGGAGCCGCATTTGGAAAAGCTGTGAACCATGATGTCATGCGCTCTTCTTCTTATCAAATAATTAATTAAAACTAAACTTTCAAAAAGTGGAGCATTGGACATAAATCAGCATGATTTGAACTGATGATGACAGAAAGCAGGTGTGGGAAAAATGTATTTGATGTATATCTGGACAAAATGCTCTTCATCCTGGACAACGCCCACCACCCTCTGCACAGCACCATCACCAGGCAGTGGATTGTGTTCAGTGGCAGACTGCTGTCACAATCCTGCTCAACAAACAGACTTAAGAACTCTTTTGTCCCCCTGGCCATACGACTGTACAACACCTCACTGGTACGGCAGGGGAAAAGCAAACTGTGACTCATGGACTAAACTTTCACTTTTTTTTAAATTTCAGAAGGTCTACGCTTTTATTTATTTTTATGCACAGGTCTAATTTTTCCAATGTTCCTTAAACAGCTTCCACTTAAATTGCACATATATATTTTTATTCCTGAACAGGGTTATGTACATTTTTCTTTGTATTAGTCTATTTTTAATTGCACAGCTTTAATTTTATTTCATGTTGGGGCTTACTTAAATCTTTGTTTCCCTCGGGATTGATAAAGTATCTATCTATCGATCTATCTATCTATCTTAATTTGGACATTTGGACATTTGCCCCATGTTCCTTATGTTAAAGGCTTTATATGCGATTTTTCACCTTAATATAATATAAATCAAGTATATCCTCTGAAAATAACTCTGTGAGTCATGACTGTCTACAATGGGTGTAACACCCGAGTCCCACTGTCTGTGATGCTTTCCGAATTTTCAGAGTCCTATCTTCAGTTTGCCCTCACGTATAAAAGTTGTTTAATTGAGGGACTAGAGAAAAGAAGAATAACATACTGTACTCACTGCTTAGCTGCGTTTCTAGATCACGCTCATTTCAGGTAAATTTACATGCAGTGTGAAGATACGAGCATAATAAAGATCACTAGCATTAGCATACTAACACAACAATGCACTTGTTGTTTTGGTTTCATGCTGGTGCTCATCTGCTGGATCAAAAAAATCACATATAAAGCCTTTAAGCTGGAGGAGGCGGGGTTTATGAACCTACACTGCAACCCGTCAGCAAGGGGAGCTCAAAATTGTTTTTGACTTTGCTCCTCTTGTGCCGGCCGTTCTCTTTACGGTCTCTAATCTTAACACACATGCTACCAATTTATCGATTGTTTCTGTTGAACATTTAAGGTAGTGTTGCTTCACAGACTCAAAACTTCCATTGCTAGTGAATCAACAATGAACTCATATCTGAAATCTCAACACTTTGGTTTCGGTCAGAGCCACAAGCAACCACGCAAATATAAATTAAGAACACACAAAAATAGTATATGTAAAATAGACATGAACATAGTGTAAATGTAACCTTGAAATGCTAATATTTTGCATAGTCTCAAGAGTTTCCCTGACAGATAGTCATAAGAATAGTTTGATGTTTATGTAAATCACATCTTGCTGACAGATGTATTGCTGTCTTTGGAAGTGCAAACAAAGAAAAACGGGGAAGCACTGAAGAGCATGTCTATTGTTCCGACAGCTTGTGTCCCCAGCATCTGGCATCAAACGGGAACAGCATGTCAACATTAATGAAATGTAACTTTTATTGATCTACAGTATGCAGTATATAAATATATTCTTCTTAAGAAACAGCAGGCGCTCTTATAGTACCCAGCAGCGAGTGCAAGCTCAGTTTGCAAAGTTTCAGAAGTTTTAAGGCTGCAAACTCAGAAGACAAGAATTCAGCCATACTGTACTACAATTTAAAAACAAATGTTCGGAACACGGTTTAGGGAATAGATAATCTTAATGTCTTCCTCGCTATATTCGGGGGCTTTAAATTCCAATCAATGAAGTGAAATTAAAGACCATGTGAATGAGTTTCAGTGCGAGTCGACCGAGTGGACTTGTTAGTGGGAGCAGGGGCTGGGTGACAAGAGCGTGGCAGAGACTGCTTCCTCACTCTCCTCTCCCCATTTAATTTTCCAATCCACTTCCTCCACATAGTTAGGAGAAGTGAGTTTTGTTCTGGTTTGATACACCATCTAATGAGAGCTACTAAGAGCCTGTTGAAATCATTCCCTAATAACATATTCTGAAGGCTGCAAATGTGGAATATTTTTCCTCTATCTCTCCTTTCGGGGTTTAATATATTCCCTCACTCACCTCTGTCCCATTTCCCTTTCTCTACTGTGTTTCTTCACTTTCATTAACTGTACTTCACAGGGAAAAAAAAGCTTTTGAACAATCATTACACTTTGATTCTATGTAATTTTAACAAGCATCAGATTTTGGTTTTAAACTATCCAGTCACTGGCGCCTTAAAAAAAAAAAAAAAAAACCCTAGAAAGAAGTCTTTGAAAAAGCACACGACCACAAAATGAGTACCACATAGTTTGAGATTTTCTATTCAGAGATTCACAGATACAAGTGTTGTTGCAGGCATAAATTCTTATCTCAATGTGGACAGCAGCTTGACTTGTTAGCCTTGATTTGGTCTGAAATTGGTCACACGACTGCCATGAAAATGATTTCAGATCGAAGATTAGAAGCAATGTACTGTGGAGGAAGGTGATGTGTTCTTCAAATATGAATTATTCCATTTCTATATAAACTGAGGCCCCATTGAACTTAATTGTACATAACAGCATAACCTGTCCAGCCTTATTCCATTCTACTTTCTTGACACACATCCCATGTAAAGAGTTGACCTGTGTTGACCTGACCTGTGCTGCTGTATAGAGCTTTTATAGTTCCTATGTGGTTTAAATGTTATCTGTTTCAGAGATAAAGCGCCCTACCCTTCACTTCCTTGGGCTGAGGGTATTAGTTACAGCTGAAACACTGGTTGGCATTTAGCTTTGAATCCTGGAATTGTGTCGGCATCTTGACGTTTGATTGGATCTGTGCAAATACATGTATATGCAAATTTGCCAGATACCAGCTTCTTGCTCAGGGTGAAACGGGATACAGCGGTTGCATTCTGACGAGCCTCCTGCACGGATTTTCCCTCTCTCTCTCCTTAGAGAGTAGCATTTGGCGATCTATAAATTTCGAGCAAGTCTCAGAACCTGGGTGCCTTCTCTGACATTTCCACGCTCCCACATAGCATATTTTTAAGAAGGTAAAATCCATAATCTGTGTCAATGGTATCACACGGTGTATTTGCAAGGAGCCCCATGCAAGATAAACTGGCCAAGGATGCAGTACAGAGGCTCAGAGGAGGTAAAAATGTTTGTTCTTGAACCCCGTTGTCATACTGGCGCCTCAGGGCCTACACCAGTTACTCATACCTCAGCAGAGACAATCCAATATTCTGCTTACTATACTACAAAGCAGTTCATGCAATAAGACTAAATGCAACCATATTTATAGAAATGACGCAATTATTGATGCACTGAATAGAAATTGTGCAAGTCTATAAAATATTAACAGGGGAGGGTAAAATGAGATTTAAAATGGGTCTTTTTTTACATTTTGCCTTTGATGATACACACTAACAAAACACAAGTTACCCGCACTCTGAGGGCTTTCGCATAATCAACGTCCTCTCTTCAAAATCACACACTGCTGCTTTAATTTATTTCCAATCCTCCTTTCAAAAACTAGAGCATCACTCTGGGTTAATGCTAATAGTTTGGTGATGTAAAACATTAGTGTACATAAACATATAACATGTCCCTAAGAGATGTTCAGATACCATTGTTGTCTAGCTTTGACTGAAATGACACATTCTACCAGTACCACACGTGGTTTATTTTTCTGACAGGATCATTGAAATTAAACCAGTTGAATTTTTGGGTCTAATTGGTTTTAGTTTGAAATACTGTGATGACTAGCAGACTAACTAACTGTAATAACCCTATGGGATGTTAAACTATTTTTGTCTTTAGCATCTTCTGTTACTCACATCTGGATTTGTTGAGTTTCTTTGTGCTGTAGTTAATGATGATGTATTGCATCACCCACTACATTTGTAAGCAGAGTAGTGTAACTCACTGTGTGAGTAATTCAGTTGAATATAAAAGAGCTCAGTAATACTTCCACACCAGGGTCCCATTATTCTGTAATGATGGCTCAAAGTCTACACATCCTAATCGTTTGTGGAACTTGGATTTACACTCGTTGCTACTCTGACATTCATTCTTGCAGAGAAGAACAGATAATTGTATATGATGCCCACTAAAACGTGGTTATGCTGCCTTGTCTGTGGGTCTTTGCATTCTGACAGTGGTAATCATTAGTCTTTCAGCGATCTTTGCTATTAATCTATCTTGACATGATAATTTGCGTCAGTTCTATTTGAGGTGTTTTTGTGAACCTTTGCTCAGCAGGATGGCTCGGCGAAGCGCGTCTGTAGAAGAAACAAGAGGCAGATGCATTCAGTGTTCCAGTCTGTCAGCTCTACACAGGCTGTTAACACCCGAGATCAGAACAGAACAGGCCTTCCAGGTTTTTGTTCATTGTGTCACCAAATTACACTTGACAAGCGGAGGGAAAAATGACTTGATTGATGAACAAAGTAATACCCTACATGTAATTAATACACTACTAATGGCTATCCATTTGTCATCCATTCTGTGAGGTTAAACCTAGAGTAAGGTGGGGAAACAAATCCTGCTGAAGGCTCCAAACTGACCGCCCTGCGATGTGAAAGATTGGCTTGCCTTTGTGAGATTTTGTTACCTAATGGCCTGTTGGAAAGCCTTGGGGACAATGTAATGGACCATGTAATGGATAGAGGATTGCATTGATGGGCATGTGTTTACTTAACAATATTGATCTGCAGGATTTATATTGATAAATACAAAAACATTTTCTGATAAAACACTAATACTGTTTGTGTGAATGAGATAATAAAAGCTCAAAGCTTTTGCATGAACACAAATCATCTGTGACATTTCCATAGAAAACAAATATGAGTTCTGTTTACTGTTATCCGTACACGATTTATGATAATGTTGAGGCTTTTACATGTTCTGCTCTAAATGCAAGGGTCTCTCCTAAAAAAAAAAAAAGAAATCTCTGGTGCATAGAATTCGATGCTTTGCATTTCCGTAAAGAGAGACACCATTTGTTTGGAAGATAAAAGAACTAAGATGCAATAATGAGCAGTGAAGCTCACTAAGGTAGAGCACCCTCCACACAGTACCACAAAAACAGAAATTCAAACAATATAAATAGAAAATCAAAGTAAAATGAAGCAATAGAGCTACTGTTTGATAGAGAGGATATCTCCTAGGAGCTTAGTTCAGCAATAACACAGTGATGAGCACTCAGCAACACATCAGAAAAACCACCATCACTATTTGGCATCCTTTGGTTTGAACTTTAGGGGACTTGGAATGCTCCATCAAAATTGAAGTGGTCAGTTAAACAGATAAATAGATAAGGGAGCACCTTATCAAACAATGTTAGCCTGGTATGATGTTATAGAGGGAGACAGAGGAGAAGAAGAGGACAGAGATTGTGATGGACGACACAACATCCAGCATAGTTTCATATCGCTGTGGATTAAATGCTCTGGGAAACTGGCCCTGGAGTGTGCTTGTGCATATCATTAAGCCCCATGAAGAGGAGGAGGGCACGCTGGAGCTGCTGCCAGGCCAAGTGTACGGAATCGGCCATATCTCACAGCTGGAGCTAGTGAAACTCCATAGGCAACTGTTTCTAAGAAGGATTAGGTATATATATATATTTTTTTTTTCAGAGTATTTGAGATGATAAACATTTCAGCTGGACAGAGGAAGAAAAATCAAAGTAGCCCTGCAGGACCTGGTGGCTGTCTGTGTGTGTGTGTGTGTGACAGCATGTATGGGTTGTTTGTAAGCGTCTGCGAGGGTTTGCGCATGCACGCATATCCTCATATGTCGTTCAACTTGTGTTCTCTCCAGTGTATTTACCTGTGTGCGTTGGTGTGTGTGTCATTCTTCCAGAAGGCAGTTTTAAAACACTATGTCAGATATTGGTTGGCTACTGTATAATTTGACGGGTCTGTGCACAGAGGCCGGCTGTGGTATGAGTCATTGATTACACATCAGCTTAGTATGCTGCAGTGCAGACCCCTACATTGGTGGAGAGGCAACCTGAAGCCCCCAATCAATAGCTGCAGGCCTGTGAAGCTTTCATCAGGTCCAGAGTGAAGAACTCCCTCCCTCTCCTCTGGGCCCAGGCCTAACCTTTTCCAAAGAGAGGTGACGAAGAAGCTCATCATTTCTAATGAAGAATTAGTGATCGGGGCCAGAAGGAATGACTGTCAGCACCGCATCGCGGAGTCCAAAATGTCTTGGAGACTGGGAAGGGCCAAACAGTATTCATTAGGGACCTGGAGGTTTTCTTTGCTTTAAGCAACAGACAGCAGGGTCAACTATTGAATGATTATATGTGTTTTCATGTCAGGACATTTTTTATGTAGGGATTACATAGAAATCCCATATTACTTGAAGATAAGCCAGTTTTCCAATCTCTAAGAGGAGTAAAGGAAGCAATATCAAGAACGATTAAAGGTTTTATGACAGAACCTTTCAGAGCACAAAGCATACACTTGTTCTGAAAATCAGACCTAGTTTACCCTTTCTGAAATCACGTGATACATTTCATGTTAAAGAGATGAATCACTCCAATTGACAGAAACATATTCACAGCTAATTAAAAACGTAATTGCGTGCACTTTAGCCATTTAGAGTAAGATGAATGTGGAATCATTAGACATCCCCACAAAACCAGATGTTCATTAAATTATGTCAGTACGAATGCCATTGTTCAATAGATGGCGAGAATATATGCTACAGTAAAATGTGGGATAATTCATCCTTTAAAGCGCTTTGATTGATTTAAGCCTGCAGAAGTACCCCACCACTGCAGCACAACATTAAAAGCCAGAACCGGCATGACAGTTCAGTGTTATTTTCTCCTTTTTCTCTCAGTTGTTCTATAGCTCATCTATTATTAAGATCCGTTTAACAACTTAATATGAATTGTGAATAAATAAGAAGTCTGATGAATCTCAAGAATGTAATCCAGTAATGTTGCTTTTTAATAAATAATGTTGGTAACCTAGAAATACTCACGCGTATAATCTGCTATTGTCACACGCATGGTAATCACAGCAGCGATAAGGCAACATTCCCCTTCACCCCGTCTCAGACAAAACCATCTCTGGAGAATGCAACAATTCATGCCTCGGTCTCTCTCTCTTTCTCTCTCAATTAGCCCCCGCTGTGAAATTCATTGGGTTTGCTGTAACAGCCCCTTAACAATACTTACCCAGGCTAGTCATTACTCAGTCCTACAAGACAGGGACTGCTTTCTGCTTATTTAGAAGACATAATGTTCAGTTTGAGCTAAACTATCTAAATCTCATGGCTCTGACTGAGACATAGGAGACATAGAATCATCCAGTTTCATCAAAACTAACTGGAAATAGATCTTTTTTTTTGTTCAAGCCACCTACACATTATTTATTTCTTGTACTTTTTGGGAAATTAAGCTGTGTTGGCCACAAAACACAAAATCTTTGTTTGGCCTGCCAAATGGCTGTGACAGGCTTGAAACAAAACTCCTCACAATGTCTCCCTTGCATTTCTTTTTTTATTTGGATTCCCTTTTCAGATTTAAAAAAAGATACAAAAAAGTTGGACCAACTATTTTAGTTTGCACAAACTGTACTTCCTGAAAGAAAGCATATCCAAAGTTCTGCTTCAGTGGAGGGATATTAGATATTTTACTGGTGGAAAAGGGGTCCCTGACCAATCACATAATATTATTTTATCCTGCTCATATACTTTCTTTTATTGTATACAAGCACTGAATCCTTCCTTTTTGAGGTTTTTACAATTATCATGACTGTGTTTGGCTGGTAAGAAAGCAAACTCCCTGTAGTTTATGTACCTGATAGCTATGTTGAGTACTTTTAACTCATCTGAAGGCTTAACAACAGCCGCTGCCTTTTTACATTAGACTTCTCTCCCACTTCCAGCGGCTGTGGACTGGACTAATGGAAAGTGTACTTTTGCCTTTTCCTTGGAAAGATGGAGATATGAAGAAAGAGTGAAAAGTGGGGGAGGCTGAGGAGAGAGTTAGATGTTGAGGGTGACAGATGGGACTGCAGTTCTAATTGGTGTTGAAACAGCATCATGTTAATTAAATACAGATTTCTGCATATTTAGCTCATATTATGATTAGTCTCAAATAACAGCCAAATCTTTCACTTTGTATTAAAACACCTTACAGTACTCTCTCTTGTTTATTTCTCATTTTTAAAAAGTATTTGAAATGTCTAGCAAAGCAGCCAGCTGAAAACAGTTTGGATTCCTTATTGATATTTACAAACCTGCTATTCATTTTTCTGTTACTGCTGTCAGAAGCTTAAATGTGTTGCCATCAAAAGGAGTCTGTTGAAGACCGGCTTAGACACCTCGCTCAAAGCAGCTGCATCTATCAGGCACTTCTCATGTGGAAACCAGATGGGGCCATTTTTAGAGCATTCACTAGGTGGCAGTCAAGTAGCACAAAAGCTATGGACTGGCATTGGCCTGTACACATACATCAAGGCCGAGCGAGATGAGCTGATAATATATATTAACAAGAGTTGGCTATTTCACAGCTGTATCAGAATATTTTATTTGATGTTTGGTTTGAAAAAAAAACTTGACCTAAAGGAGGAAGTTTTATACATGCAGGATGTGACTGAGCATGGTAATCAGCTTCTTTCTGTTTTCAATAGATCACTGTGCCTGTCGATGCAGTTGGAAGGGATAGAGGGTGGGGAGTGGTGAATGTTAGGGAGGGTTCATTTTACTTTAAGGATCTGTAAATTGTCCAAGTTGTGTTCTTTCCTCTGATACCTACCCACCTGGAACTGCTGTTCCCACACTTCACTGAAGCAATTATAGAGAAGGACTTTGGAAGATCAATGAAATCCCCTTTAGATGAGAGAGCCGTACAGGCGTTTTGATCAATTCAAGATCAATTCCACTGTTTTCCCCAAACCTTGGCCAAATAAAAAGTGGGACTCCTGGTTGAGGAGTTGTACAAGCCAATAACGATAACAACGTCTCTGTCGATGGCTGCCTATATCTGTTTTCTGGCTCGTGTGTGGCAGTAGTACATTGTCTACACTGTGAGATGTAGCTCACACCTTTCGTCTCTCTCTCTCTCTCTCTCTCTGTCTCTACGTCGTCTTCACATCTCCTCTGTTTCGAATGTGGAAAAGTGACAGGTGCTTGAATGCAATCTGAGTTGGCAACTCACATCAAAGCTCTCAGTAAATTCTAAAGAGGAGCTGAAAGTCGTCATTAAAGAGACTCTGCATGGCTAAATCTGACAAGACTAAGTACTGAGTGTAATTGAGACAGCAGGAGATTGAGTGATAGAATAGCTGTAATTTCTCCTGAAATTCACTGTCATTGTACAGTATGTTCATTGTCAGAAAATACAGTCCGTACCATTTTTATGGATCCCCATGATGCATCCCATTGCTCTTGATTTATTGTCGCACATTTCCATTTTAGGAGTAAAAGCTGCTGCTCTGCACAGCTCTGCTGCTGTGTTTCTAGGTGGCTCCTCGCAGCAGCTTAACATAACTGTCTGAAAATTATAACCCAATTTACAAATAAAAAACAGAACAACATCTGAGCTTATATGTATAATTAAACTACCTTTAAAGAAATATAAAAATGCATAGAAATGACTTCAGATTTTTGGTCTTTCTTTTTATAGACAGATTCCTGGTTACTAGAAATATTAATAACAGTGCCAGAGTTTCATCAGGGCAAATATAGGCCAAATCAATGTTTTTTCAATTAAAGGGGATGGGGCTGTCTTCTCTAATGCAGCCTCACTCTTTGATGAGCCTGGTAAAATGGGTGTCTTTTTACATTATAAAATGCCTTATGCAGCTTAAAAAATATCGACAACTACTGCAGGACTTTTTTTTGCCAACTGAAAACTGCTTTGTAAGCTGACAAAATATATTTGTCTAATCCTTGTTTAACCACTCCCATTAGATATTTGTTTTCCCCCTTTCCCTTACATTTTTAACCCTCTGGACATGTGCAGCTCTGTGCTCTTAACAGAGTGAACATAGCAAGTGGGAATGATGATTTCATGCACTTATAATACAAACTCTGCTCTGATCACCACACAGACACACAGATTCGCCTCTTCTCCTGTACACACAGGGAGCAGAGGCAATATTTGTAGAGTCAAGCATACTTATCCTGTACTTTGCGCCAGCTTTGAGCAAGTCAGGAGCTGTTAATACATTTTCTGTGCTGCACCGGTTTTCCACAGCTTCATGATAATATATTTCCACTAGTTGAAAACAAGAAAAACACATCTGAGGCCATTAATAATGTAGATGGAGAACCACTTTGCTCCACCCGCACAATGCATCCAAAAATGAGTGTCAAAAGCATGCATCTTCTCAAATAGCTTAGCCACCAAAGCAGTCTCAAAAATAAATATGTCAAATATATTGGCGTTCTGTATGAATAATGGATCTTTTAATACATCAGCGTGTTGTATTGTATTACTAAAGAGCAATATGAAATATACATCATCTAATTAGACAATGTTCTCAGACGTGGCACAGCCTGTGCTTGATCAATATGTAATAAGATCTAGTATCAATTAGTGATGGCTGTGGTTAGAGATTCAGCAGCAAAAAATGGCTACTCCAAAGGTAAGTAAAATAGCAGTAAAATCACTACAGCTCCAAGAATAAACAAATCACACAATAAATGTCTAAAAGTACCATTTTGAAAGCAGAATATTGAAATCCCTAGATTTACTGCATCATTATTCTGCAGCTCAGCAGTAACTACTCTATTGATCAAAGGAATTATGTCTGCTTGGTTTTCTATTTCACATTTACAGTGCATGTAGACTTTTCCATCTGTCAAAAGATAACGGAAAAGTCGAGCTAGCAGTGAGAAAAAGCATGCTGGCATAGCAATAAATCCAGTCATTTCACTTACTGGGTTTATTCACAACCTCATAGTTTTGACATGCAAAACCCTTATTCTTTGTTGTATAATTGCTGTACAAATATGGTTTTATTGCCCTTTAAAAACAAAACAAAACAGAGATAAGATTATTTTAATGGACATGAAAACACTGTGTCACTGGATGACAAATCGATGAACTTGTCATGTAGGGCAAAACGACACTAAATGAACAGTGTTATTGTAGAGGTTATAGATACAATCCATATACCAGTTAACTCTTGTTCCTCAAATCAGGAGATTAATGTTGAGTTAAATACACTTCCATCAATAACGACACTCATAACGACTAGGATCTCAAACCGGGGGGATAGTAAAGGAAGATAGTGTTTTGACCTGCTCTGCGGCTCATGGTTGTGGCAGCCAGCATATCTGTAACACGGTGTAGTGTGTGTGCATGCCTCTCTGTGTTGAGGGAAGTCACTGAAGCAAAGACAGAGCATGCACTTGAATGATTGAGGTTACCTGGGTGACCTCATAAACCAAAACCCATGGCAGTCTCCCAAGGTGAACGCTGAATTATGCCGTCATTAAAGGACAGGCCCAGTTGCCAAGGTTAGTATGTAAAGTATAATCATCTTCCTCCCCCTTCTTCCAGTCACTCATTAGCCCCTCTCACGGACCAACAGAGATTATACCTTGAACTTGCTTGACTATCGCTATGTGCCCGATGGGAATGATTCCGCCATGGGCCATTTATATCCCCTCCTACCACCTCGCCGAGCTAGCCATGCCGACAAATTCTGCAGGTGTAGTGTCTGAATATGTGTGTGAGAGTCCCAGTGTACTTGAGTGTGTGTCTTCTAGCCCACACTCGGCACCCAGATCATCGAGTTTGTTCCATTAAAAAATGAGGGATGCCCTGACTTACCGACGCATTATGTCCCAATTTATAAAAGAACCGCTGGGAAGAAGCCCAGTGCGTTGCAACAATTTGTTAGTATTAGGGCCATTTGTTTCGTCTCCTCAGTACTGATTCAAATCTTTTGCTTTCAAATTTGTCTAGGTCACAATTTAAAGTGCAACAATGTCACACAGATATGTGCCAAACATAACCTCAACCCTTAGTAGGAAAGGAGTATCTATTAAAACAATTAACAATCAGCACAGCAGGACCTCACATTAGCGTGTACTCAGAGTAGCCAAGTTTAATCAAGCCCTGAAGAGCAAAATGTTTAGATTAGCAGCTGAAGTCAATCTGACCATTTTTACATTATTTCTCTTGTTGAACTGACTTCCACCACTCAGAATCAAATGCCATTCACAATCACAGCAGAAGCTAAACTATACACAGTGATTAAAGTTATTAAGTGGAGTTTTGCCTAGTTGTTCCTTTTTTTTTAGATATT
Source organism: Labrus bergylta (assembly GCF_963930695.1). NCBI lineage: Eukaryota > Metazoa > Chordata > Actinopteri > Labriformes > Labridae > Labrus > Labrus bergylta. The sequence goes on along the minus strand of NC_089203.1, from coordinate 14,959,770 downwards.
CAAAGGTACTTAGAGATGAGCCGTACTCTTGTTAAAAAATGATGGCAGTTATTTGAACAGATTGTTTATGTTTGCATAAAGTAATAGATAATGTTCATCCACTTTCCCATTTACTCTAGCCAATTGCCAGCTAATGTTGGTGTCGGACGATAAGAGAGGGTATTCATTTCAAAATTGGCAGCGACGCTAAGCACACTTCAAGCTCAGAGTACTTCTGGTTGGATGTACAGTACAGCTGCTAAAAAGTAACACATTTTGATGTCCCTCCTTTGAGTAAGTTAGCTGCTTTGTGTGAATGGTTTTATAACAATAGAGAGCGTGTGCATCAGGTAGCTATTATATTGTAGGATTATAGCATCAGAGTGTCTGTCAGCACATCTCAATCCCCTTTAGAGATTAAAGAGCCGTTTTGTGCCTCTAAAGTTTGAAAAAAAGAGAGTATGATCAAGATAACTGAGGGTTTTGCTGGACAATGGTAGAGAACTAAAGGGGAGACAGGAAAGGTGTGCCACACACTATTAAGAACACTAAGCTTCATTATCAAAAAGTAGACTTTGTATTGTCAAATAGAGCTTTGTTATTGCCTTTTTGAAAATACTGTCTTGTGATGTACTTTTCTTTCAAATGGATTAAAGCAAACTGACATGTGCTGTAAGGCAAAGACTAGTCTTTTCATGGTTCCAACAGGCTTTGATGAACTGGTTTTTGAATATGAGCAAAGTCATAGAAAATACACACATCACTACGGCATGGGAAGCTGAAGTATTAAGCCACTTTCCCATTTTTATACAATGATAGTGTATGAATAATGAAATGCAACACATTTGTATTTTAATGACCAGCGGCAGGACCCTCTCCCAGTACAGCACCAGCAGCTGCATCCCCACTAGTTCACTGCGTCTCTTTGACTGCTCGCTAACCACTTTCAAAGTCACCATATGAGAGCATTGTACCTGTCTGTTTGTGTAACTCAAACAACATAATGTAATCTATTACAGTATTTCTATTAATAAAAAAAATGGAGGCATAAAAAACACAAGATGGATGATTTTGTCACTGGAGTTGAACCATTGACAACCCACCATGAGCAAATATGTGTTTTTTTTGTGATCACTGGAAACACTACATCAAATCCTGTTTGACACACGCATCACATCAGAGAGCAATAATCTGGTCAAAGACATCAAGGTTGTGCTGAACATAGAAGCTCCACTACACTAGACAGCACTTTGCGTTCTTAACAGTGCATTAGCACTCTAAGACTCTCTTGCTTTGATGCTAAGCAGAGCCCTGAAAACAAGAGCCAGACACGTCCAGCAGGTAAAACTGATGAACGGACAGAGGAATCAACCACAACCCTCTACAGAGGCTGCACTGAACGAGGTTTTACGTTTGAACACTTCTCAAGGAGCGTGCATGGACAGCTGCAGGAGGATCCTGTTCTGATACTTTCCCATTACAAATCTTGCAACCTCTTTGCATCTGTCCATGTCATTCTTATGTAGGAAGATTGAGTGCATTGTGGTGATGCGATAGAGTTAAACGCTCTCAGGCAAGAGGGATGAATTCTGTTTGAGGCACCACTTAAATCTGTTCTTTTAAATATGCAGCTCAGGTATTCTGAAAGCTACACAAATCACTCGCTCTCTTTGTAGAGGTGAAAGCAAGTAGTAACACAATCTTAAATGCCAGTGACTTGAGCAAGTGACCAAATGTGCTCAAAGATCTCTTTTGTATTGAACTGAAGCTATAAAGGCAAACCATGCTGAGGGAGGATCTGATCAGCTGACAATTCCTCAACATCTTTTTATGAAATGCTTCATGACTGATTTCTCCAAACTCCTTATGCAATCAGAGGATTCCTAGAGCATGCAATTTTACCTGAACAAGAAATCAAGAATTTAATCAGAATGTACCAGTCATCCTTCTATCAGAGGCTTCATGAATGGCACCGGTTCTGTGTTTTGAGACTGCACAAAAACCAGCCGATGCCGAGGACAGGGACCGCCAGCAGAGGGTTGTAGGACGTCTCTAATTGGTTAGACGATGCCCTCTGGGGGGATTTGAATGTTATGGCTTTAAAATATTTAAACAAATAGCCCTGTTTTTGCACTTTTCAATTGTCATATTTACAGGAAGCCACTTAGTTTTCAGATAGAATCAATATGCACAATTCTCTCGATCTACTTGACTCTCCACTGTTTGCTGATTCTTGTTTGATGACGTTTTAATCGGGTTTGGCACCACAAACGTCACCTTTCCCAGAATCAGCCAATAGAAAAATTAAATCGCAGGTTTTACCTGTAGAGGGCAGTTGCTATGCCTATTTCTAACACAATATTAAATACTTTGTACTCAAATGTCAAGATTTGGACCCTAACAACACTTCTAAATACCTCTAAATGTAGGTTTTTGGTCTGGATGATACTCTTAAAACATATTAAATGCAAACTATTTAAAACATATTCATGTACAGAATTTGTATCCATCCAAAGATTACAACCATTAACTGTCATTTTCGAAACAGACAATACATTTTTTATTTATGTTATTTGTCTCATGGTATGAATTCACACTAACAAATGGAACAATGAATCCCTGTCTTGTTTAACCATGCAGTTCTTATGAATTGTTTCCAAGTTTAAGTTTAAATCATTATTTTCTGAGGCCGGAAACTTTTTCCATTTGGTTTGATAAGGGTACAATGAAGCCTGGACACCCAGCAGAAATCATGACATATTTTGAGGCTGACCAAAATGAAAATGACAGCTCTTTCCCTACACACCCTTCAAACTATTTTACTTTTGCACAAACAGAATAGTTGTTCTATTGATAAGGTCAGTGTCAGCATGCAAAGTCCTCTGCACATGCACTGTGACCGATGGAGAGGTTGCTAGTGTGACTGGATTTGAACACATGTGGTGGTTGATTGTCCTCACCCTGCTTTATATTTAGACCTTTCTATCCTTTTTTGATTCTGTATAAATATTTTTGTAGCACAGTGTACAAACTGTTATAGGTGACAGATGTTTTTAAAGATCTCTCTATCTGATTTAAAAAGGCAGGAGCCATAAAACGTTGTGAGGCCGAGAACTTTTCAGTGTGTCATTTTAGTACTTTGTCAGAAATGGATTGACTTTAGATCCACACTAATAAAAAGCATTTTTTTTACAGTGATGGCCAAGTGCATTGTTGCTATACACTTGAGAATAATTTTAGGAGTGGCAACTTGAATTTAATTGTATATTGTATTAATTGTATGATTTTCCTTTCCTCATATAACAACCTGTCTCAAAGAATGTGACCCAGTAAGCTTTGCGACAAAATCAGGTTGATGTAATTATTTCCTATTTTGAGTGTCCTAGCAGCAAGCAAGTGACACCTCGATGCCCTGTTTCTACTTTCCTCTCAATCGCTTACACGGACGAGGCACAGAGAGAAGGGCTTTCTATGAGGCGTTGGCTTTTCTCAATCAACAGAGCTTGTCAGCTTGTTTCACAAAGTGGAGATAGTGGTACATTAATAATATCCACATCTGTGATTGAAGGCTTTTGTTTTAACTTCTGTCAACACTGAATGAATATAATGTAATATGAAAAGCTGCATCGTTTCAATAAGAGTATTTGTTTACCCCCCATCAGGGACTTCAGCTGAACAAAAAAAGACAAATACATCTTTCTGTGAATAACCAGTTTGCATTGATTTACAGAGACACGTTCTTTGTCTTCTATGAGCTTTAACAATGTTGAACATGTAACAAACACCCACTGTTCATTTAGCAGACGTGTTTGTGCTTGTGCACTGGCTGCAGAGCGTTCTGTCTAGGCAGACACAACTTGTATCTGGCAGAGCCTCGAAGCTTAAACCAATAGCGAAGCCCGTTAGAGGGCTACGCACTTACTCACAAAACTGGAGTAACAAACAGTATCCATCAATTTTTGTTTTTTTGATACCTGAATGATAGATTCAGACAGTTAGATAAAATCTAACTGAATTTAATAATGAATCCCATTATTTGCTCTGTGTAACTCTGACTTCTATCATTGAAATGAATGAATGAAATCCACTGGATTCTGTAAGCAGTAATAAAGGTGACCCCCATCTCATGAACGACCGTTTCTCTGGCTGAACATGCATCCAGAGATCCGTGTAGAATATTTACATGTTTGGACACAATTATTGGTAGAGGCAATTAAGTGGTAGCTTGATATTTGTAGAGCACAGTGGTTCCCAAACTGTATCTGCCAGGCCTTCCTTTGGAAGATTAAAACATTTTCAAGCCACTCTCCCTCTCCTCACTCGCTTCACCACCCATACATGCGCAATGAGCTATACACAAACAGACACGCGTTACTCGTATAACACTTGGTAAGAGTTTGTAAATACAGACTGAACAGTTCGTATATATAAACGTAACAAGATCCAAATGTGTTTTCAATGAAAACTGCATATATTTCTGAATCTTGTTTTTTTACATGTGGATTTTTTTACATTAATATAAAATGCTAAATATTTGTGTGTGCAGTGAAAAATAAATTTGTGGATAGTCTTTTTTATATAAATCACAAAATACATTTGTGAATTGTTCTGTGTGCATTCATGACTATTGAGACTGATCTACCTTCATACTAGTGAGGGTTTGTTTTGTTCTTAAGATTTTCTCACTCGGGGTGCAGCTGTGAGACCGACGCTCTCACTTCATTTTCAATGTCCAGCTTTGATCTGTAAGTTGTGTTGATTGGGCCAGCAGCAGTAAACCTCCCTCGCACAGGTAGGATGCGTCAAAAGGAAGAAGTGTGGCTCTCTTCATTACCCACTGTTGTACAGATGAAGTCGAGGGCAAGATATGACTCATCCTGATTTCTCATCTTTGTTGAGTAGTTGTGACGTCTGGTGTAGATTAATTGTTAGCCATACGTTTACCTGGAAGTCCTCTGACTTAATTTGCCATGCTTTGCTGTCAGTGCCAAACAGTGTGCAATGTTTTTATTTAGCTTTGCCACAGGGGGTTCTGTCACAAAAACACATGGTCAGTAGGGGTGTGGGGAACAGTTGATTCATATCAGAATCAGAATCATTAATTAGTACTATTCTGAATCAATTTTGATTTAAAAAGTTGATTTAACTTTAACTTTAGTTTGTCTTAAAAACATTGAGTACAATGAATCCTCGGTATTACCATCACCTTACTAACGTATTGTCTGTTTTTTTTTTTACAAATTCAAATCTTAATTTGAAGCGACTCTTGATAAGCACATTTGTCATCTGAACTGAAACATTTCCCTCCTTCCAATCTGCTGCACTCCAGAGTTCATGTATTGACCACAAAAGGTATTAGAAACTGGCATTTTTGCGTTGGCTGTCGGCTGACTGATGGCATTATTTTATTAATGATTTAGCACTGAACTTTGCATTGTGCTGACACCAGAGATGGGGTAGCTAAGCTGCGAATTAAGCCCCAAATCCCTTCGATTCCCCCTGGCTGGCAGTATGCTCATAGCCATTACTTATTCACCAGAAATGAAAAAAAAAAAGGGACTTCCAGCGTGGTAGCAGCCCTCTACATACACTATATTCTCCAAGTCCTACCTACCTGTTATAATCCTGCATAATGGAAAAGTGGAATGTCACCTTGTGTGAGAGGCAGCTGATATCTTTCAGCGAGCTGAAAAAAAGTCATTTAGCACAAGTGCAGATCACATTTAATTAGACGAGAGGATTTAAATTGCCATGCATCAAACACTGTGGATGACCAAAACGGAAAGAACTTGGGCTGAGGGCCAAATTCCATGAGCTCCTCTATAACCCATCAAAATCCCTTGAGCTACGGGGGTCAATAAGTCAGAACACAGCCGCCTTAATTAACGATGACCATAGCTGGGAGGTGCTCAGAATTTCAATGCCTGCCACCTGCATTCCTGTGAAATATGGAGAAAAAATACAAATGAGCAACTTTAGCTACAAATTGCCGTTATTATCTTATTCAGTGCAGGGTTTAATTTCGAATGCGTGTCCAGGAATGTGCCATTAAAAATCCTCCCTGCATGGGCAACATTGTCAGAGGATTATTCAGCAGTTACTCATTACATGCACAAGATGGATATCTCCATGAGGCATCTCAGATAAAATGAGTTTGAGGTCCCTAGTTCTGTAATGACTGCAGTCTTGGTGTGGTGGTAATTTTTTGATACATGTTAACCTGTCATAGCTGGCGAATATTTTCACCATTTAGCTGCCACCTATTGTCGGGGAGTGATTTCACTTTCATTATGCTTCGCGGGGACATCAATAATAGCCACACAGCTGTCAGAGTCCATTAAGACACATCTACATGAGGATGGGAGCAAATATTCATGCGCATATCAGTTTTCTGGGAACCGCTCGGTGAGATGGATTGGAATGACACCAAGATGAACTCCCTTTTGAATCCATTGTGAGACAGGAAGTGCCACATTGGCTCAAGGTAAAATATCACCCACGCATGTATACAGGTAATGAATAGCACATGCCAGAGATGGTACATGTGCATGTACGTGCATATATAGCTGATCTGTCAAAGAACCACTGCAGGCATATGGAGTCACAGATTCTCTGGGTATTTGTTTACTGTTTAAATTTGATTAGTGTAATTCAAAACCTAAGTAAAAGATGATGTGTGCAGAAATATTTATCTAGTGATCCGTATCCAATCTCTGTGTGCTCTACTGACCAATATTTAATGATTATGCAATCAAAAATCTTTTTTAATATTCACAGCTAAATTTACTGAACAGTTCTTCAAAAAATGATTCACCAGAACATCACTATTATTTTTTTTCCCCTGCTGTTGGATCTCCCGTTGAAAATACGGTGTCCCACTTAAACACTTCATTTCATAGAAGAATGTCCGAACCCCAGAGCTTTAAAGATGAACAGTGAATTATATTTCATCACAAGGTTTATGATGGAGAGGATCTGGTATGCTAATAAGCATTACCTGCAGTATAAAGAAGAAAGTCTTTTCTTGAACATAGGAAAATTCAGATCCAGGGCATATGTCAGTCTAAACAAATCCCCCCCGCTGGTCTGAGGCAGCTTGGAAAGTTCATCCTCGCCACACTCTGATACCTTCTCTGGTTTATAATAGTAACATCATACAATATGTTAGCATTAATGAAGAAAATTATTAAAAAGGACTTCAATATTGATGGATCATCTTTATATCAACTGTCATGTTTTGATTTGTTGCTATAAGAAACCCCATCTTAACAAAGGTTTTGCAACCAACACTTGTTATTTTCCAATTATGGCAGTTGACTAAAAGCCCATTTCAGAGTGATTATTAATGTCAAAAAGAAAGCATCAGTCTGGCGTGGACTAGATAGGAAAGGAAAGGCGATGGGAAACAAGGAGAGGACTGAAAGGTACAGGATAGAGAAGAGATGAAAGACGAAAGTGATACAGGCCATGAGAGGAAAGGAGGAGATTCAATTAGAAAGACAAAATAATTAAAAGAGAAATGAATACAGAAGAGTAAAGGAGAGAAAATAAGAGATGAGAAGAATAAAGAGAGAGGAATGGACAATGCAAAAGCAGGGGTTGACATTAAGTTAAATTTACCACCGGGCCACTGGGTTTTTTAAGATCACTGGCCCCACTATTGTAACCGATGGCCCAGGAACATGACATGCTGCATCATTTCAGTAACGGTAGCCTATTTGCAACCCCCGATCAGAGATATCAACTTTACAAACATAAAACATATCTTTCTGTGAATAGTTTGCTGTGGTCTACAGAAATATGTTTGGTCTGCCATGAGATTTGTGTGTTGAACATACACTAACATACACTGCTCATTTAGGGGATGTGTGTGTCTGCACACTGACTGCTCCTGCAGCACGTCGTATTTAAGTCCAAAAAACAACAGACAGGGTGCGTGCATGTTGGAACTCTATCTTTCGTTTTTGGACGTAACATGGTGCTCTGTAATGGAGTTTGTTTGGCTTAGTTAACAGCAACAGAAAACTGCAGGCTTAATCGTTCCTAACATTAAGTTTGCGATTGATGTACCGTAAAATCTGGAATATAAGTCGCACCGGTGTATAAGACGCACCCTGTTTTTAAGGTCTCTTTGAGAGAAAAAAAACTTTAAACTGTTTTCCTGACTCCGAAGTTAACTTCAGTGTCTATCGGATGACTGGCTGTCTTTAAGCAGTCAGTTTCCCAGAGTTCCTTGCGGTCATGACCAAAACTCAGTATAGTTCTAATGCATTACTCTTAAACATATTCACACACTCAACTATATCTTCAAATAAGTTGTATCATTTTTGTAGTTTAAACAACTTTTTAAAAGAAATTTTCAAGTATAGTGCTATGAAACGTAAACAATTTAGTTAGAAAAGAAGTACATTTGAAAGTGTGGTTTACAGTGTAAGTGACTTAGGTCTCATGGAACCAGCCGTTGACTAACAGTAGAGCTTCAGTTATTGAAAATACTTTAAGTTAAATAAACACAGTCTGTTATTCATGTACAGATTTACTCTTAACATATGTAATGAGAGCATCAACCAGGGACATGTGCCACTGATAAAGGAATACACACAGTTTTACTGACAGTGACATGTCCTGCACTGTGACTATGACACACATGCACATTGTGATGTTGATCCTTAAACTATATATCATGCAGATTTGTTAACGTTCTGATGTTGATGTTTTTCATGTAGCATATACATCATGGTTAGATTGACTGTCACTTCATCTGATATCTAAAGAGAAAGAAAAGTCTGAACTACCACGCAATCTGACTCTCATGCAATTTCTCCTCGAGCACAAAGCCATGTGTTTTCATTAGTAGCATAATGCTTTGCACAGTTAACAAGAACTTGCCTCATTGTTCTTGATTCACATCTGTAACACACTGAGCAAAACGGCCAAACGGAGCATTCACTGACAGTATTGCCTTGATAGCCTCATAGCCCCCAGCAGTCTCTGCATAACGAGAACAATGTGCATGATGGTCTCACGATTGCTGCTTATTGCTTTGACTACACAAGGCCTCAATTACACTGTAAGCCTACATGTAGGTTTGTATGATTTTACATAAACATTCAAAAGGGCGGCTCTCTTTATTGCCTGAGCTCAGCAAGAAAGAGAGAGAGAGAGAGAGAGAGAGAGAGAGAGAGAGAGAGAGAGAGAGCGAAAGGAGGAACAAGAAATAAATAATGCTCTGTTTCAGTATTACACAGGATCAAATCCCAGATGAAACACTATCCTTACAGTGAGCGACTATCCTAACCCATATCCAGGTGTCCAAGCACTGGTATTGACCATCACAACAGTGGCGGAGCGAGAACAAGCTTCCCTGTGGGGCCAAGATGAGTAAGGAGCTGTCAAGTTTGGCTCCCCTAAGCGTTAATAAGACCCCCTGCATGCACCCATCTCCAGGTCTGCACCTAGCCTCCAGCTGAGTTCTCCAAAACTCCAACTATAGAACCTGATTACAAAGTCCCATCCATTTTATTCTGTCTCACAGATGACAAAAGAGATAAAGATCCTTCACAGAAGATAGGATGGATGGTGACGGCTTCAAAAGAGACCCTTTATTGTCATAAGATTGACAAATATAATTTAGTGAACAATTTTTCATTAAAAGCAGGATATTGTATTTTAATATGGGCAATGCATGAACAACATTTTTTTTCAAAAGACTCTGCTGCTGTTTGGCTCTCAGTTGACTACTGTACTGCATAATGTATTACATGGTGTTATTATTCTTAGTTGTAAAACTATTCTGAAAAGTGACTGAGAACATTTTGGACTTCAGCATTATCACTAAGTTTTGTTGAAGCAGACATGTTGTGAGTTTGAAGCTGCAGTAGCTGAATACACATTGCCTAACATTGGCCTCACAGCAGAGACTTTGCTTTAAACCATTCTGCTTTTTAAAAGTGAAGTATGTCCTCAAATGTGACTGGACAAAATCAAGAGTTCTCACAGCTTCTCCTTACTAAAACACATTAAAAATGTTTATAATATATTTCATCTCTTGGAATACATATATATATTCAGCATTGAGAAAAAGGAGAAGTATTGTGCTTAAGATCTTTATGTTATGATTAGTGGAAGGTGGACCAGGTGGAAGGAGACAACCAAAAACAGTTTTTATACTCTAAATCTGAAGATTTTCATAAAATCGAAGCCTGTTTTTATTCTTACAATTTCAGCCAAGCCTGCTTTTCATCTTATTTTGCTCTTTATTGAAATTGTCGTCCTGTGTTTGAGAATTTCACTGTTCACTCTCTTGCTGCTGTTAAAGCTCTTTAATACTTCATGTTTGTAGCATTAAACCAATGAAACATGTGGTGAATATATATATATTTATCATTTTGAATGGGGGTGGGCATAGCTGTCAATAAAAATCACAGTTAATTTATCTCGCATTTGAATAATATTTTGATTGTTGGCATGTTTTTCTCAAGTGGACATGTATTAAAGAATGCAGGGGGTAATAGAACAAGACGCAGTAACCACAGTGAGCTGTCACATGAGCTGCAGGCTACAACCTGCACAGCTCCGCAGCGAGGTAATCAGCTCCTGTCATTACTGCTGGGCAATACTGCTGTTATGTAGACAACTGCTCATGATCCTTTTAACAGGTTAAAAGTTAGAGTCCTGATTAAAGGGAAGCTAAATGTTATTTTTCTTTAAGAGTAGAGTGGGAATCTGGTCATTGTTAAGCTGCTAGAGAAACAACAGGTTGTTTTCTTGAGTGAAGTTGTGAGCAGGAGAACATCAAAATAAACCATGTACAGTTGTACAACTGTTCAGCAACCTGTTCTTTATACATTTGATTTGTAGGTTGTGTTATTTAAGACCTAAAATAATACTATTATAATGCACAGAATCAATAATTCACACATGAATTTATGAAACGTTACTTTTTTTCAATGATATGGCTTCTAAAGGGACACATTTTACAATAAAGCTTTAGTCCAGGTAAGGCTAAATGTTTTCAGTAACTGAGTTAGGGCTGAGTTTTCTTGGTTTTTTACCCAGATACTCTTCAAAAGTATGTCTTTTTAATTTAATTCTTGGCCTTAGCCGTGACGGATTTCTTTTCCTACCATACCTTCATTAAAACTATCCCGTTTTCTCTTTTCTCTCACCAATCCAGATATTAATTTGAACAAGGCAAAGAAGCTGTAATTGGGATAACAGTGATTTTGGCGGTTTTAAAATAGAGGAAGAATTCTGCTGCACATATTTGAGAAGTCTTCCGTTATATCCACATTCATAAGATGCACCAACATGTCAGTTAAGGTTCATCTAAACGTAACATAGTGTTAAGAGTAAAGGTGTATGTATGGAGTACTCTTTCTGGCTACCTGTCGTTTTAAGTCCAGGACATCATCTGCCAACCCATACGATAAACTTCAATTTTTTTTACTTACACTTAGCCTATACCTACTTTATGTTACAGCAAGATTTGTTTTAGCTTGTATGCTAATGTAGCTTAACTATTTCATTTCAGATGACAAATAATGAGCCACAAGCTGCCATTTTCATTTTGGATGTTGATTCTCAGTGCAGTGAGCGATAGTTGTAGCTCTTTCACTTCAAGAAGTCATATAAGATATAATGTGACATGTTAAAAAGGAATGCACTTTCAGTTAAGAATAAAACACAGAGTTCATGATCTGTTAGAGGGTTAAATAATTGATTGTGCATAAAAACATTGCATAGTCACAAGAAGTTACATAGAGAGTGAATAAAAAGTATAAATAAGTGAAAATGATTAAATATCAGTTTTATGTTAAAAGAAAAGGTTAAAGATGCTGAAATATTTAATAGACATGATTTAGTTCATTCTTTATTGTTAAAAATAAGATTTGTTGATGTGTATCTGTGATCTACTGACTTGTCTGAGTTAGATTATCTGGGAGCGATTGCTTTTGTCTCCGCCCACATACCAGGAGAAATCAAGGTGTTTTCCTCATTACACTAAACGCCCTTGATGAGGAAACACAACTGAATCACTCTCGTGATTATTTCTCTCCTTATTCAGGTTTGTTTATGGTCATAAACACAGCTAACATGTCCGAAATAACTTACTAACAAGTAAAGAGTTTCATGACTAAGTAATTTCGATGTTTGAGTAAGTTTAAAGTTAAGTTTCAGAACAGTAAGTTTGCTAGCATACGAGCCCGTGCTCAGAGCCACAGCACAACCCGTAGCTGCGCCGCGGCGTGTTCTGTGTGTAGTCTTCTGTTTCACAGGAGTGAGGATGTATTTAAGTTGTTTCATTTTCTTATGTAGTTGGACTCATGCACTTTTATTAGCTCAATACGAGTTTAAGACATATATTTGATGCTTAAAAGAAATGTGAGGAAAAGATTTATTGCAGGAAAATACTGTTTGTTATTGTTTGTAAAAGGAAAAGGTGTATATCCTACCTCCACCTCTATTCATTCTGAAATGTGAAAGATGTTGTAAATGTGTACTTTTGTACATTGTTATATTTCTGTAAACATGTAATTCATAACTAAACACTCTTGATGAGGAAACACAACTGAATCACTCTCGTGATTATTTCTCTCCTTATTCAGGGGTGTAACAATAACGTCCTTCCATTAATTTTTCTTCCTCTTTATGCAGCTTTAAACTATTTATTACAATGACATTTCAGTTAATAATTTATCAATGCACTGATTTCTTTAACTAGTAAACTAACAGTCTGTATGAGATATAAACTGAGGGTATGACATGAGCCTATGATATGAGCCAGCTTACAACAGGCATTGAGATGGTTCAGAATCAGAAATACTTTATTCATCCCAGAGTGAAATTCGATTGATACAGTTTCTCCAAAATATACAATATAGCAGTAGAAATATAGTAATAAAAACATTTACAGACATATTTACTTCAACACATAAGGCCATTTCCTCAACTGATTCCGAAATTTCTTCCAGAATTGATCTTGGAAATTCCTGGCAGAAAACAGGAGACTCGGCCGGCGGCTGCAATATAGCAATATAGCCGCGAGACGGCTGCTGCCGACAGGCCGGTCTTGTGTTGCGGGCAGCTCCCGGGGGCCGGGCTCCCGGCGGCCGCAGCAGCCATAACACTAGACCAGCCTGTCGGCAGCAGCCGTCTCGCCGCTATATTTATATTTTTTCGCCATTATCAGCTTTCTCCATAGAGCCTGTTAGCATAGCTTCCAAGCAATATGGCGGACATTAAGTTTTGATTCTGGGAGTGAGTTCCCACCCACTGATCTGTGATTGGTCTGTAGCTTCAGTGGTCAAAAATATGAGGAACTAGCGTTGTAGTTTCACCCTGCTAACCGCAACAGTGACGCAAAAATCTGCATTTTGCGTCACTGGAAGCTCCTTTTCAGACTTAATACAAAATACAAAGGTTTCCCATCTCAGGGGAAAATGAGGGCGGGATGCACGACCATTCAAAAATACTAGCAGGTTTCTAATGATACAAAGCTTAATGCAAATGGGTGAAGTATCCCTTTAACCTTTCATTCACATATCTTGAAATTAGGGCTGTCAAATGATTATATTTTTGCACTATTAATGACATTTTGTGATTAATTGTTACATTTCATTAATAGCGATTAATCACATTTAATTGCATCTTTGAAATTCCATTAATTCCCATTTACAAATAAAAACTGTTAGGCTTTTATTTTGAAATAATGTAAGGACCTCCTGGTAGCTGAGCTGACAGTTTATTTTTAAAGTGAAATGAGATACTGTATTTAAAGAGCATCATGGTCGTTCTTTTCTATCACTGTGAGTACAGGGAGACACTGAGGGGGCTCATCCACGGTGCGCCTTAAGGGACAAAATAGCATTTGATTAACTAGTTAATGCTGACAGCCCTTCTTAAAATATATTGAACCCAGACTTTTTAACTATGAGATTGGCAGAAGCATTAACACAAGTTCACTGATACAGCATTAATCCAGATTTTTTTAAATATCTACTAGTAGGCTACTTCCACAATTGATGGGTAATTTAACAAGAAAATGATGGGTCACTCAGTTGTTAACAACCAGAAGCTCTGTTGAATGTGGCCAAATGAAACTGTGTTGATGATCAGACTTGTGTTTTCACAATGCTTTGTTTTCTCAGAGACTTTTGTTAAACAGTTACAACATTGGATAGATGGATGAACTGAAATCTCTCTTGACAGCTTTTAACATGTTTTAAACTGGATTCCCTGAGAAACCTTCAGAATGAATACGCTGTAAACCGCTGAACCATTAAAGAGAAAACTTAGTCTATATTGTTTTTCTATTATTGTTCTGAAAAAATGAATCCTCCATTTATGAAATAGTGTATGATGTGACAGGATGGCATTGACTGGATGTAACACCTTGGAGCTGTCAAACTTAATGTGCAGCACGTTATGAAAAGCTCTACATGTATGAATGCATATTACTTTACCACATTCCTATTGGATCTCCCGTTGAATCAAGGTTAAAGTCCTTGAGCCAATGTCCCACGATGACTCGCTCGATGTATAGATCTGAGTTCATTAGCTCGTACAACCCTGGTGTAAGTGTCTGGTGTTGAATACCATCAGAACTCTGCCTCATTGAGATGGACAAGCAAAAAAAAAAACATGAGTGACAATAGGAAATGTAAAGGGTGAAAAGTTTCCATGGAAACAAAGAGAAGGCTTTGATACCTCTGGGCATGGAGTGATGAAGACAGAGAAAAAAGCCTGCATGGATTTGCGCCTCAGTTGTGCACCTTGTGAATAGAGCTCAATTAAAATTCTTGTCGTCTGTGATGAAACCTTCAACCTGTTGAATTTAAACTTCAACATTACTTTTTTTTTTTTCATCTGTTCAGTTGTGCCTTTTGAATTTAGAGAATGGAATAACCCTTAAGATAATCTTTTCACATAGACTCTTGTGTGTGCTGCAAACACAATATCCTGCTGAGGCCTTTCTCTACTGGCTTAGCCAATGTGTCTGAAATACATTACTGGACCCCCTGAGAGCTTTATTTAACACAAGAAATCATGAACAATTCAAAGACTTCTTTTTGAGGTGATTTTAGTTGGTATCAATAGGTGTTTAGTTTCTCCCCCAGTCTTGAAAATGAAGCTGATGCAGAAGTGCAAAATCCTTCAGTTCATCAAGTGTCCTCTTGAGGCTGGCTCCAGGAGCATGAACATCACTTACAGTACACACCACAGCCCAATCAGCCTGTTTTTACCGTAGACATTAACATGTTTACAGCCTGGTACAAAAAAACAAAATTGGTCTGATTAGTTATTGTCATCATGAGCACACACTGTACGAGGGGTGATTTCTTCAAATGGCTCCATTTTGATTTTGTGAACTATACGTGTTATTGTCACAGTTGGCCGAGTGTCTGACCTGATCGACAGGTCGGCGCGATGTAAAGGTTCATCAAGAGGCTTTTAACCCGCCTCAGCTTCAGTTCTCAGCCTGTCCTTTTGTTGACTGAAAGTGAGGCTGAGACAGCATTTCCAGAATGGCGGCTGCTGCCGAAGAGCCTCCGGAGCCCCCTGCCCTAACAGATGGCTGACGTCACTCAGGCTTCGTCCATTAATATTATGGTATAGTAGGGTAAATAAATGTCAGAGTTTTTTTTTTCTATTCAGAAAGGATTCATAATTCCATCATCTAAAATATATTGATTGAAAATATATTTCTTATTCAACACCTATCTAAAGTCATTTGAATAGATTGTTTCTTTCTCTGAAATAACATAGTATGCCATGCTGAGATGTAAGAGTGACTGCCCTTTTTTTTATAGCCGGCCTGTCACAGAACATTATTACAAGCCTTAGTGGTTCCCTGATTTTCATTTAATCTGCCTCCGAGATGCATTATTGCTCACCCTTTACTATCTCATATTGTTTTATTGAACATGCCTTGTGCTTCTCTGATAGCGCTTGCTTTTATGGCACTGCAGTAAATTCCACTCTTTTTAGATGAAATCTTCAAATACTTTTTAAAAGTTGGTGCTTAGGAGCACAGAGGGCACAGGGTAAATTTGGAAGCTGCGGTGTGGCGAAGTGTGGTTTCATGTCGGGTTCATGGGAAAATTCAGAGCCAACTCTAACTAATAAACCAGTTGAGCTTCACAACAGGATCCAGCTGCTCTCCAAAAGTTGACTCCATGACTGCTTCATTATAACTGATAAAGCTGCGGCCCTTATCGCTTGTGCTGCTCTGGCTTGAAGCATCCTATATAAAATCCTGTCTAGAATGTGCCTTTGTATTTAAATGACTGATGAGGCCTGATGACATTTCACCTGATGCCATAAATGAACACATTCCAAATTCTGATGATGGCGGTTTTATAAAGGACAGTAGTTAATACGTGAGAGGGCATTCTTTACAATGGGTTGTTATTGGCAGCACATCATGCCTGCAGCATCATTAAAAAAAACCTTCATTTTCCATTTTAAACAGAAGATCAGACACCGCACTGAGAGGGCAGCAGATCAAAGTACAAAGATCCTCATTTTACAGAAGTGGTACAAACCAGTTTTGATGTAATCTGCAGAGAGATTTTTATTTTATCAATTGGATTATTTGACTCAGTAAGTTTCCAACAACTGCTGTTAGAACTTCTCGATACAGACCCTGACTGTTTTGGAGGACAATTATTCTAGAGTTACTTTGAGAACAGAGATCATAATTAATACATTCTTAAGTAAAATTAGACATTTAATTTGTTGCTTTCTTGTTATTTTTTTGTTGTATGCTGGTGTCCTCTCACACAGCAATTGCATCTAATTGTCCCTGTATGTGTCAGCCTCACTGTGTGCATTAAAAATGCATGTGATCATTAGTAGTCCTCCACGCAAACGACATCCTGTGAGCTCCAGACAACATATTTAACAAGAAAGAATAGATATCCTCACTTTGCTCAGGGTCCCACAACACCCATGACATTTTCTTTTTACTGCAGTCGGCTTGCTTGAAGTCATTACTCCTATATAAAGTACAAGACCAGAAAGCAGGGCCTGAATGTAGCGGATCTTGTGTCCAAATGATCTTTCTTTCTTTCTTTCTTTCTTTCTTTCTGTCTTTCTTTCTGTCTTTCTTTCTGTCTTTCTTTCTTTCTTTCTTTCTGTCTTTCTTTCTTTCTTTCTGTCTTTCTGTCTTTCTTTCTTCCTTCCTGTCCAAGTTCTTCATGATAATAAACTCCTTCTCTTGTTCTTGTTCTTGTTCTTGTTCTTGTTCTTGTTCTTCTTCTTTGATAATAATTTTAAATTAACATCCACGTTAAAAAATAAATAAATAACCAAATGTGCATGCCCAACTCTGCTCATATTACATGAGAGGTGTTTGTGTGTATTGGTTGTTCCAGGTTACAACAGTCAGAAATGTATCGTCAGTAACCTGTGTTTGATCCGAAAACTGAAGATATGATAAATTAATCACATCATCTTCTCACAAGCTTAGATTCTATCTATATGTTTTTTTAATATTAAGTAAAAAACATCTAACCTCCTTCCACGTTATGTAAAGATCGAGGCCGTCCTGCGGAGCGGTCTGACAGCCTACATGAAAGTCAGCATCAATGGCCCACCAGTGGCTGACTTAAATTACAATAGAACCCTGGAGCTGTTCTTCTCACAACCACGCAGGATAGCATGTAGCCATGTTTCCTGTCAGCTCGGCCATAAAGAGGAAAACTACTAACACAAACAGTAACTACAGACACATACTCAGTGGATAGAAACACATTTTTATGTATTTATTTAGTCTACATGCACTTTCACCTACTTTAATAAATACACATGTTAACTCTATGCTCAGTTGTTGCTTTTTTTGTATTAATTTTGTGTCATTTACTTAACTCATAAATTACTCTTTCTCAATGAATATGTGCGTGACGTATGTCCAAACATGTAACGAGTGAAAGGTTTCTTTGAAGGAGCACAAAATCAGAGTACAGAACAGGGAAGAACAAAAAAGTTAACTTAGGGAATACTTCCATAAGAACTGGCCACACTGGCAAAACAGTAAAGCACGGCTAGTTGTGCTTTATGGGAATCATCGGCTCAGTTGGAGCGCGTCTTTGACCAAATAACTTGGCCCAATCCGCACTTTATATCACAGTATATTAACCACAAACAATGAGTCAGCAAAAATGTTATCGCATAGATGTCTTTTTTAGCGATGAATAGTAAAAGGTAGTACATTATTAAAATGAGATTGGTTCAGTCAGAGATCTAAAACATCCACATTTACCTTCAACTCTTTGTTTCTGAAACATGTTTGCTGATAGAACAATAAGCTCTCACACTGTCGACCTTCAGATACAGTACGTTGTCTAAATGCAAATCTGAGTAATATGCATATGTTAAACAAATTTTTTCTCCAAAATCCACTGGGTCTTAATCACTGATACTGAAGTCTGCAAGAACAACAAGGGTGATGCTGTTTATGTCTGTTATGCAGACATCCTGTTGATACTTACTTCATGTTAGTAGAGACGTATTCCTTGAGACTTATTCTTCATGCTCATGACTTCTAGCCTTATTGCTTTGTGCAGGGGAATTCTTTACAGTGAGAAGAATCATATGGACGTATAAATCAAAAAGTGCATTCTGAACCAATAAAGAGGAAGATAAATAGGCCCTATCCAAGAGTGCCTGTGGAAGGAGCTGAGAGCTTGAGGCATTCAAAAGCAACCCACCCCCCTTCAATAAGCCGTGCGCAGATGAATGGACTGTTCTCCCATTCCAGGCTGATTGGTGCTGACAAACTATAGATCACCTGTGAGCGAGCAGCACCCTATTTCACCAGGACTTGTCTCACTCTATTCCTCAGCTACTGGAATCACTTGACTCAGGACTCAATGACAACTCAGGCCTTTTGTGTGACTTTGACTTTTTCTACCCTCTGAGCCAGTTCAGTTCTGATAGAGGCTTCTAGGTGCATACAGCTCATGTTAAATAAGATTTTAATAAGGTTAAATTATTCCCCCCTTTTAATCCCCAGCCAGGCAGTTATATTTTTATCTGAACACTGCAAAAAGTGGAATCTAATTAAAGTGAAATATTTTGAATCAAAGCGATATGTGATCTTTTCTTTTCTCACTGAGGTTTTTTTTTCTCTAGATATAAACGTTTCCTTTTCATGACAGAGCATTTCAGTTTGCTCAAGAATGTTCTGTTTTTTTGTTGTCTGAAGATGTTGTCTTTGTTGTCTTATCTGAGATTTTAAGTCTGAGTAACTTAAGGCAGAATTGTATAACCATTCTGCCTCACCAACACTGACAAGTTAAAAACAGCTTTAACGAAGTCCGATTGTTCTATTTCAAGCATTTCAACATTTTCTCTTTAAATACGAAGAAAATGGATTTCAATGTTTTATTGTCAATTTTGCACCAAAGACTCCCTGTTGTATGGACAAACCAAACAAAGACAGTGCACCTGTTATATCTGCAGAACTCTCTGAATCATTTGACTCTTTGGATACTGTAACATCACTAATGAAAATAATTTTTTTCTTTGTTTTACTGCTGTAATCATAGCCGCGGGATCGTATTTTGAGCGGGGGAGAGAATAAAAAAGAGGAGGTGGGTGGGGTCGAGTTAAGCCAGGATTGACGTTGACTGTGCATTGCCTATAGCTTAAGTAAAACATTGATAAATGACTAGAATGTAGTATTAGTTGCTGCTGTGGGACACACACACACACACACACACACACACACACACACACACACACACACACACACACACACACACACACACACACACACACACACACACACACACACACACAGTGGTGCCAGGCCGAATGTTATGGGCCCTGCTTTTCTATGCTTGTACGCTGTCCATGGTGCTGAACATCAACACTCATTTATGCATGACACATTAAAACCACATCACCACACAAGTGCAGACTGCTCGGCGGCAGCATAAAAAAACAACATTTGTATGCCTAAGCACAATCTCCAAAACACTTCTGCAGGGTGCGTATTCGGAGGTGCTACAGCTGCTGCTGCTGGTAGGATTACTCGGCTCCAAGTCTGCTCCCTCCTCCTCCTCTTGATCCGCCAACTCAAGGCTCAGTCT
The DNA here is from genome assembly GCF_963930695.1 of Labrus bergylta. NCBI lineage: Eukaryota > Metazoa > Chordata > Actinopteri > Labriformes > Labridae > Labrus > Labrus bergylta. The sequence continues at coordinate 14,939,692 of NC_089203.1, read as the reverse complement.
CTTTTTGTCTGTTTTGGGCTTTCCATAAAAAGTCAGACATGCGTTTTTGCGTCATTTGTACTGGTGTTCAGAACATATGCTGTATTAGACACTTGATCTGACTGAGTCACCGATGGGTGCTGTCATGAGACAATTGTTGCTTATTGGCATTGTGGCTTAGGCCCCTTACTTTTTACAGTCAAGTCATTAACGTTTCCAATGAATCAATAGACGAATGAATACAATGAATTAGATTTATTTTTTTGTTAAAATGTTTTATATGTTTATTTTAAACACACACACACACACACACACACACACACACACACACACACACACACAATAATTATTGGGTTCCACGCCTATTTCCCGCAGGTCAGGCTGTAATAATGCAAATTCCCTTTGCTGTGGGGCTAAAAAAAGATTAGTTTATCTTGTCTTATTACTACACCTACAGTACATAAATATTACACTTTAAAGTCATTAAACTCGATAATGTACTTTCATTTATGGGAACACCTTTTACTTCAGCAAAACAAAGACATTTTTTTTACTCTTTAAAGGTGCACTATTTTGATTTGGTAGTGTAATTTGAAAGTTGGAGAAGTGAAACAATTTTCTGAACTGAATACACAAACTTTACTCAAAGAAAAATTGGGTCCCTGGAACACTGTTTGGAGCTAAAAAGCTACCAGGAGCATTAATGTTGCAGCCCTCCACCATAACTTCTCTTGTAACATTGTATCTTCAAACAGAGTTACAGGGACTACATTTTCCTCTGAGGACAGTTTGTGTTTAGAGTTATGAACATATACCACAGAATGTGTACATTTCTCCAACTTTCACATTTCTCTACCAAAACTCTATAGTGCACCTTTAACAGTTAATTTACTTTATACTTTTTTTTTTTACAGTAACCTTTTTCAGATATGTTATTGTTAGGAGTTGATATGATTAGTGGGGCCAGTAAAAGTAAATAAATGATGATTCAAACTTTTGGATTTTAAAGAAGCCTCAAGGAAAATGATTTGACTCGAGGCTTTTTGTAAGTGATTGGAGGAACAGTTTCAGGCCTACTTCATTTCCATCTATTTAGTACAGTATATACTGTAATATTAGGAGAACTTATCTGAACAACTAGTTTCTGTTGTAAATTCATAAACATATACCCTTTTTGAAAGCTTATTTAAATCAGAATGCCTGACATGCTGAGAAAATAAATGCTTTCTTACTATCAGAAATCCAGTAGCAGTTATCTGTATACTTTAAAAAGTATTTAGTGATGGCTAGTGCTGCCACAACAAACCGATAAAAAGATTATTTAAAGGGTTGGCTTTGATTATAAATTCATTGTGTTGCACGATTATTACATTATTTGCTGTGGTGTGGAGGTCTTTACGTCACCTGCAGATAGTTGGGTGTGCGTTTGCTCAGCTAAAGCTGCGTTTAAGGCAACATTCACACGACAGATCCGCTGGAAAGGGAAACGTTTTTCGATTTTAAATAAGGTCCACGTTCAGAGGACAATGTTACCACCAAGGGGCAACCTCCGGTCTCAAAAAATGAAGCGTATGCGGAAGTACAAAAAACTGCAGTTCCTCGAGGTTCCGCTTGAGGCTGGCTGCAGAAGCGCCGGAAGTGCCATAAGCCCACAGCCAAAAAAGCCCGTTTTTACCACAGGAATCAACATGTTTACAGCCTGGTTCAAAAAACGAGATGTATCTGAGAAGTTGACGGCCCCTTCTCCTCACACTGTGGGGGGGGTGAATTTTTTTATAACTCATCGGATTTTATTCTATTAAGGAAAACGACTATGCCCATATTTGGTTGTGTCAGATTTGATTGACAGCTGTGCGCGCTGCATCTGTCTGTCAGGTCAGCAGGTCAGGAGGCTAACAGCTTGATCCGTCTGATTTCTCCTCTTTCTTACTTCGTTTGGAGAGTTTGTTTAACACATATCTGACAACATACATGGCTTGCTGTGTGGTTAACAGACCATCCAACAAGTTGATGCTTCAGTTTTTTTCGGTAAGTGATATAGTAGTGTTATATTTACTGCTTACTCATGTGTTTATATTTACGGACCTAGCTTGTTTAGCGTTAGCTTGTAAACCAGTCGGCTAACTGTGTAGCTCATTATTTACATTTTTTACGGTCAATGGTTTAGAAATGTTTGTTGTTAAGATGTTGTTGTTGAAAATAGTGAGTTTGTGTGATGTTAGAAGCTAAAGGTTCACCTCGGTGGTTAACCACAGACTGTAAATATGGTTATCTGACGTTATGATGAATGTTATACTCCACGTAAATGTGGACATTAAAAAACAAACTTTGTGTAGTAATTATCCGTCAGTAACATAAACTGAACTGAACCTAATGTGCTGTGTAGGTTATAGAGGATGACATTAAAGTTACATGGTTGATGTAGTGTCTTAAGATTTGAGCAAACTGTTAACAAATAAAAAAAAAATCACTTTGTAAAAGAGCATCTGTAACCATTAAGAACTATATTAATAACCATATTAATTTTCACTGAACTCATACACAGAATATAGCAATAGAAATATAAAATATAAATAACATGTGGAATGAAAATAAGATTTAAAGCACATAGATATAAAGTATAAGAAATAGTTTGAAGAATACAGCCATGTACTGAGCTCATGTTAATAATAAATGAGTTACTGTATGTTCTGTACTGAAGCACAGAGAGTTGGGACCTGTTAATGATTTAAATAATTCATTAATTAATGTTAAGATGGAGTACTATCCACAATAAATTGCTTAATTTTTCCTCACAAAATCTGAGACAATTTGATGTGGAATATCATTGTGTGAGTGAGAGAGCTGAAAACAGCATGATTACAATAATGTTTATCTTCTTAACTTTGAATAGATGTTGATTACCTGAATACTGGACCTTTGTTGTCTGGGTAGTACACTGTTGAATTCATAAATGTGCTCTTACACACAGATGAATACAGAAAAATAGATGAGAACAAAAAAAATGATTTAATGAATAACTGATATTTTCTCTCTTTCTTTGCCATCCTGAAGACCCCTCACTAAAAGTCCATGTTCTCCTGGATCCATGTCACATGCTTGAGCTTCTTCTGAATGACTTTTCAACAGTTGAAGTTCTGCTGAGAGAAGATGGCCAGCAGATAAGACAGCAGTACATGAAGGAGCTCCACAGGCTTCAGGAGGAGGAGGAGGGTTTGCACCTTAGAGACTGTATTCATGCTGTTCAAATAAAACTAGATCTCCTCCAAACAACTTGCAATCAAACTATTTTCTTCCCATTTTAAAACCCTTTGTCCAGTTTAGATGGGAGAAGTTGATATTATGTGATATTGATCAGGGAAGACTACATTTCTAAATCATTTTTAACTGTGTTTTTATTCACCAGTTATTGATCTTATTTACTCTCCACGTATCTTGGTTTAAGAATGGGGCTGTGTTTAAGGGCAAATTTTTGCAATGACTCTGTTCCATCCCATTTTCAGAAATGAACTACATTAGTATTTATCAAAAGAGTAAGAAGTTGTGTAAAAGTAGACTTCCTTCCCTAAGCTATTGAGTTGAGCATTAATCTGAAATGTATACTCATAAGTAGACATAAAGGAGTGCATTTATATAGAAATATTTATTTAATCTGAAAAACAACATTAAAAAAAGTCTGTTTTTACAGCAGAGATGAACATGTTTACAGCTTGGTACAAAACAAACAAATAGGTGTGATTAGCTCATGTCTTGATGGACACACACTGTACGGGGGGGGTGAATGTTTTGATGAAGGATAAGAGTTATTCACAATAAGGCGTGTAGCTGACCAGCTTGACAGGTGGGCGCGGTGTAACGGTTTGTCAAAAGGCTTAAAACCCGTCTCAGCTCTCAGCCTGTGGGTGACATCACTCAGGCCATCCGGGGGAGACCTCCCTCACAGCGAGCTGTTGAAGAGAAGCAACCGAAGTCCACCCCAGAAGAACCAACAAATGCAGATGTTGTTGAAGCTCAGGTTTCTTCCTCTGTCTCTGCAGCTCTCTGGGCACCTCGACGGACAAGTCACCAATAATCCACACTGTGTCTATAAGAGAAATACAAAGGTGTTCAATTAATGCCTCAGACAAGACAAAATGTACAGTTAACTACATGTGACAGCTCAGGGTGTTTTTTTGTTATGAGCCACATCTGCAGGAATAATATTGAACAAGGTAGCTGCAACACATCATAATAGATGCCAGTCTTAAACACTATTTTTTCTAATACTTAAAGTTTTTGGTGTGAAGCTGACACTGTCCACAGACTCCATGACTTCACGGGGTTCAATAGAAAACAAATGTCTTATAATAAATACTAAATAATTATTTTTCAATTGTCATGTTCACCTCATCGCTGTTGACATCAGTAAATATAAAACACAGACATTCCTCTTTTTGTCAGAACAGTAACATGAACTGTATGCTTTATAATATTGATTTCTTCTGGATGTCTCACATTTATTTACAGTCTATGGATAAAACTTTTTTAATGTATTTCTCTGCTAACACTGACAAGTCTAACTGCTCTGACAAATAACTAATAACCATAGTTGTATATTTAAAAAAGTGTAGTTTTAAGACTTTAATTAAATATTTGTGTTGAATATAATTCGTTTTAACTGTGTTGTAGAAAAGTTAAATGCTAACTTACTGTTTATAGAGTTTTCTCAGGACGAGCAGGAATAGAGGATGATAGCAGCCTAGCTGTTAGCTATGCTGTCAAGTGGACTGCTAACGTCGAGCTGAATGGGCGGAGCTAAGTCCCGCCGGTCCCGCCTTACTGCTGTGGCTAGGTTGATCCGAAGTTAGGTTGAGACTGCAAATCCAATATGGATGCGGCCGTCGATTGGACTCATTTTCTGCCTATGTCACAGACGGGTCAGGGTTCGTCCAGTAATATTTACAGTCTATGGTTACCACTAACCCTAACCCAGGTTGGTAGTTGCACTGTGACTTTGTAATGAATAAATACGCGAATGCACACATATGATCCTTCTGCAGAGCGTGAGGTGTAAACATACAAAAATGCGAACACAGAAGCATTTATGTGGATGGACGATGAGGTGTGTTCGCTTCTCTAATACCCTTAACTCCAAATCGAGTACATTTCAAGAAAATGTCGACTGAGAGTAATAGTCGACTGGCCGAGAGCAGACTGTGAGTGTGTCAGTGAAGAAGAGCAAAAGACACAGCACGAGCTGACGCAATAACGAGCTACCAATATCCTGAGTGACTCAGGTCTGTACGGTATCACAACGTCAGTGACCTTTGAAGGCGAAGGCTTCCCCTTATAAAGATGTATAAAACAGTCTTTTAAGCTACATCAGGTTGCTGCTTGAACGTTTGTGTTCTGTTTTTGAATAAATGGAAATCATCGATGAATCAAAAATAATAATCCAACGAATTATCGATTATTAAAACAATTGTTCTTTTCAGCCCCAGTGATGAAGTGACTACTGCTGTGATGTGTGTTTTAGAGGTTTAAGTTGTATATTTCAAATTTTATCATTTTGAAAATAATTTGTACCATTAAGGTACGTCCTGAGGTGGCCGTTTCATTTCTTAATCTGATCTTTATTTTGAACACAATCTGTTAACCATTGTCTCTGGTATCGCCTGATTCCATAAACTACATTTTGCAATAATCTGCATGTCCCAAATAATTGATCAAACATACTGTTATGATACCACAACAGAGTTTTGCATCAGTAAGAATATCATTTTTGAGTAGCTTGTTGTTTCCTAAACATAAAGCATTATTTCATGTATACTCTGATACTCCAGTTTCTTAATTTCTAGCACACTTAAATAAAAAAAAAACATTGTTTCTTTAACTTTTGAAAGATCCTGTTTTATATATAAATACAAGATTTTACAAGTTCTGTGGGCTCCTTAATATTTAAAGTAAATTTAAACATTCCAAAAAGATAAAAGCAAGTGGCATGTTTTGTTCTGTTGGCAGAACTCATTAAAATTCTTTTTTTTTTGTCTTTTCTTTGTTTCTGCGAGCTGGCCAGTGACAAACAAATGTGATATTAGGCCGCTTCTTGTGGACATGAGTGTGTGCTAATTAGAACAAAGTCTTGTTACTCAAGTGAGAAACTCGCCACTGATCTCAGCTGGTTCATGTCTGACATCACTCTTTGTCCGTGTGGGCGATGAAAGCACTCAAATTAAAAAGTCACCCCATGCGGAGACTGTAGCCAAATTATCCTAATATACAGTCTAAATGAATCTCGCATGTATCATCTAGTTGAGAACTTATGACAAATGATATAATGAGCCCACGCCATCAGTGACTTTTACTTTGAAAAACAGCTCATTAGAGACAGGAAAGTGTAGGTTTCTAGCAGAAGCGATGAATTGTGGGTTTAGTAATTATCCAGGAGATTTATTTGTGAATGATGAAAATAGTCTGTGAACTACAGGCAATGCAGAACTTATCAATTGAATGAGTTGCAGGATTTTTATCCTGTTAATATCCTTCAAACTCATTTTTAATACATACTTTTATCGCCGGGGGCAAAACTCAGTTCCTTTGATCCTCTGCAAGTCTGTGCATAAAGGATCATAAGGAATTGTGCCATTAGGATTAGGGGAACAGCTTCTTTTATCAATTACATCAAAGTTTCAACTGGGGCCCATTAATGCTCAAACACACATACAAACACATATGCACACCATTAAATTCACTGGACATCCAAAAGATTGTTGGTAAAAATCTAAGAAGCACATATTTTGTACTTGACTGGACTCAGTGTCTGCATAGTAATTAGTTTGTAAATTTGGGTTGAATCACAAGTCAATCCTCAAAGCATCATGCTTGTAAGACCCGTAGGCAGCAGGCTACGAGCTTGGAAGAAAGCCAGGGGCATTTTAAACAGTCTTCTATCCAAAGAAGGGATGAAAGCTACTTTTAACTCATGCTATGCTACCAGTGTTAAAAGCACACTGTTGTCACTGTTACTTTGTCATGTCCAAACATGCAGATGACACTAATGATAATAAAGCAGCAGGGAATATCTTGTTATAACCTGTGCTTAGACTCTCTGATTAGCAACAGAAAATGTGGCTACCGCTTAATGTAAGAGGAATTTTACAACAATAAAAGCATGGCTTGTTTCCGTTCAGGACAGAGAATATACTTTGGTATTTACAGTCATTACTGGGAAGACACCAGTTGAATTAACAGTCAGTTGCAGGGTGTGAAAAAGCACAACCTCTGCAATGCCCTTGTGAGACGGTAAATTTTATGATGGAGCCCTCTGTGTTGGGCATTCATTGAATATAATCCCTCATGACTTGTTATATGGCAGCTAAGAGGAGATGGATCACCCGCTCAAAGCAGATGCTGCCATCACACACCGGCCCCTCTGAAAACAACAGTGATCCTTGAGGACCAACTAAAGCACACACAGAGGCAGACAAACAAAACGCAGAGACACACTGATCTTAATATATTACATGGATGTGCCTCCTGCTTGTAGTATACGCAGACACACACACACACACAGACACACACACACACGAATGCAAACACACCGCTTTTATATGCTTTATAAGTACACAGAAACACAAAACCCGCCACAGATACACAATGGGATTTGCCAGCCCACGAAACACACATCAGCCAAGCTTTATTTGTTTGTGTTTTATTCTCAGAGCCGCTATAGCAGAGAGGACATCACACAGAGAAGAGCTGTCGATAAAACCTGCTCAGCATGCCCTTTAGTGTTTATTTTAGTATGAAAGGTAAGGTCATTCCTGGTTGCAGACAGCCAGTTCCTATAGAGCCAATACATCCTGAACATTGAAGTCATATGTTTTCTAACTTTAAAGCTTTATTCTATCGTTAATGTTTTACAGATTTGATGTACTCTCATCTTGTTTGTTGAAATGTTTTTCATATTCAGAAAAGAAGGCAGTTCAATTGTCACATGCTTTAATAACTTTGCAAATCTTTGGAGCTTCTTTCTAATGAAGAAGCCACTCTTTTGGGACCATCTTTAGTCCTCCTTAATATCCCCTTTTCTTTTAGAAATTCAGATGCTGGCATGTTTTGTAAAGTCACCATTGTCATGGGAATAGGAATGGAGTGTGTGCACACACAGAGCTAAATGTCAACCTACCTCCCTTGAGTAAATGACTCATATGGAGCTCGGAGACTGAAGCAGAAAGGTGTGTAATAGAGCCAAGCTGGACCAAAGTTAAGAGAATGGGTCTAGCTTGGCCTATTAAAAAACACTGCTGTATTTCTTTCCAAAGCAGTCTTTTTTTTTTTTTTTAGCTATTCATCATATACTTTATCTTAACCTTGCTTTATCAGCTGCAATTAAATTAATACAAAGAGAGATGCAACATGAGCAGACATGATGTAAGCCTACAGACCTTTTTAATCTAACAGTTTCAGGTGAAAGTCCATGTCTATCCAGCAGGAAGGACAATGCTACGCGCCCTGTGTTCAAACTTCTCTCATTGTCTCCTTTGTGTGATCTGTAAATGAGAGACAATTTGCATTACGTGGCATTGGTAAAGGGATTAGGAGACATGATTTATGCTCCAAAGACATTTATCGTTCAAAGCAAATGAGTTTCTTTTCTCAGCGGAACAATGGAGGACTGCCTGACTCCTCCCTTAATCTTTGTGGACAAAAAGGGCTCACTAAACTGGAACTGAGGGTCCATGTAATTCAGACCCTGATTAAGCCGTTTCTCCTAATTTTACATTCGCCTGGCTTTCTATTCCCCAAGTTATGAGCATTAATCACGGTTACACAAGCTAATCGCAGGTTAAAACAACCTGATGGGTTACTTTTTTAATGGTTATTGCTTAGACAGAACCAAAGCTTGGATCAAAGGTTTTCTTTGTTGTAGAAATAGAAAATTTAGAAAAGCCAAGGTACAGAATAAATGGTTTTCAGTTCTTTGTTCTTTCTTTTTCTCTTTGTCCAGAGAGCCAGTCGTAGACCACGAGCTGAAGGTGCCTTTCCTTTCTCTGAAACAGGCAGTTACAAAAACAAAACCCTCTACTGTTTACTACTGTCCCCTTTGAAAATGATTTGTTGGAATTGGGCCCTGACACAGCTCCAGGATATTTTGTCGTTAACGTCCCAAATCCGAAAATGGTTTTTAACCTCCTCCTCTCAATCCTTCTGCAGCACAGCACACCTGCAACACAGATCTGAAAACACAACTCCTGTTTGAACCTCGGCCCAGGAATACAAACAGTGAGACAGGAGGGCTTCCTGCACACTGTCCATAATCACGCCGGGCCCGAGGGGACGTCAGAGTCAAAGGAGTCAATATGATTGGCATGACTTTCAACCTTGGTGGTGGTGCTTGGCGGTGAAGCAGAGGCGAGGGGTGGGGTCTTGGCTGTTAACACATGGCGTGGTACTCAGCCAGGGAGATTAATGGTTCTGACTGCATCAGCCCAGTGACTGGGGATCAGAGGATGTAATTGGGTTGAGCCCAAATATGGGCATTCTAGACAGCTGCTCATAGCGGGAGCCAATCGCACTCCCATCCCTGCTACGCTTCCAGTTGTTTGCCACCTTTGGTAGAGATACTCAAATCTCTTATGCTCTGAAGGATTTTGCTCTTGAGTACTTGTCTTATGATTTAAGAGGTCCTTTTAAAAATCAAACATCAATCAATTCAGACCTTACAAGGAATAAACTGTCATTATATTCATAAGGACCTCTCAGCAGAGAATATCCACTGAATTATTTAAATTGTTACAGTAAAAGCGCCAGATGTTACCAATTTCAGAAACTTTGAAAGAAAAATAAGTGTGGCACATCTTTCACATCTATCATAAAGTTAGGTGTCCAGGTGGTTGAGTAGTTTAGGATATATTTTGTTTCCTCCTTTACAGAAGATACAGGTACATGCTGTATTATTGTCTACAAATTGATGATTAAAGAGTTTTCTATGCATACAAATTTCATCTAACTGTACCTAAATGGAGTAATAATCTTTACTTCAAAACAAGCCAACTTGAAACGAGCCGGTCCTGCTCCTTTGACATTGTCATGCTCCCCTAATTCCAGCAAAGTCCCCACTCTGATCCCAGCTGTAGCAAGGGAAGAAATCATGTAAATTTATTGGTGACATTGAGATGGTTCTTTGCTATTCAAATGAGGTATGCCTTGTCAGACGCTAAACGGTAGTGCACATTGGCTGGTAGCGGTAACCTCCCCGCAAACAGCTGTGACCCCATGCAGGAAGTCAGACATCCCACTTCCTGTGGCAAGCTGTGCCGCTGGCTCTCTTGGCCGAGGATGGCTTTCTAATTGGTGTCCTCTCACCCCTTTACTCTGAGATGCTCCTGCCTGACAGGTCTTGGCAGGGGAGAAGATGTCCTTGGGGAGGAAAAAAAGTCAGATCTGAGAAAATGCCCGAGTACAACATTTTAGAAAACGTCCCTCAAAGTCTTTTTCAGAAAGTAAACTGAGGGGGAGTTTTATAAAACATAAAGAACAATGAAGAAAAGAACTGAAGCGAGCCCCTTGTTCGCAACCTGATATTGATGCAATTATCTCGCTTTGGTTGTGGATTTTAGAGCAGCCAATAGCCTGTTAGTTCAAGAGATGGCAATCAAATATTTTCTTTGTATGAGAGGCTGAATAGGTTGGCATGTGTTTGAGTTAATTGATAAACTTATCCAAAGTTTCTTTTAGGTTTAACATGGTTATGAGTTGTTTTCGTTCATCTTGTTTTTCTTTGAAAGTGGAAAAAAAAAGTTGCTCAATATCCACTGAAAATGTCAATTAAATTGAAGGTATAATGCTTAAGAATTTCTCAACTTGTGTGAAAAGAATATTTTTTGTTATTGCAAAATGGGTTGCCAAGATGGTGATCAAGCTTCTGTCCCACTTTTTAAAACGTTGACATTTTCTGAGAGCATCAACAGGTTTTGGGTTCAGGTACTTCAGAGAGAAATCTCAAGCAACAATTAATTAGTGCTTGGTGGGTCCACCAGAGAGAGAGTAAGTTAACAAACTCTTCAGCTCCCTTTTTTTTGTAATAAAGCTGTATTAATTTTACTTGTTAGGTTTGCAATTCCCTAATAAACTCATGAAAAACATATAGGTTGCTGTGACCACACAAAGAGAGGATATAACACTTCCAATATGATGATGCTGAGTGAGGTAGGTAAAAAAAAAAAAAAAGTATATTATAAGTCAGTTACTTCTTATTATAATCTACTTATTTGTGAAAACAAAGTCTTTGAGGTTTTGAACCTAAGGTTTGAATTAGTCCTTTAAAATAAAAAAAAGAAGCAAGTATGGAAGGTTACACTATTGGACATTCTTTGATTACTAAAAATCATTTAAGTTGAATATATATTTATTTTTTAATATTAACGAAATGTAAGTATTATAGGAAAGTGGAGGCAGAGGCAAGCTGAGAGGCGCATCAGTGCAGTATACTATGCTGACCTACTCTATTCTCAGAACATCGTTTGCTTTGTAATTGACTGTTTTCCAACACACTTAGTCATATGCATCACTGTAGAAACAAATACTACCCACTTAAATTTACAAGGGTCACTTCCTTCATGATTCACTTGCTGCACTTTGGAACCACAGGTTCAGTTCTGGATCATGCACCCTCCAGCGTTTCTTTGATGATTCTGTTATAGTGGGTGTCTGATGGAGTAAGAGAAACCATCTGGGGCTAAATGTCAGGAAGATCAAGGGGCTGGTTGTGGATTTCCGACAGAGGGAGAAGCTACTGACACCTGTCATCATACAGGGTGAAGAGGTGGAGATGGTGCAGACCTACAAGTACCTGTGCTTGCACATCAACAAACCAGGCAGATCTCTCAAAAGGGAGACGCTGGACAAGAGAGGGCAACACAGTCTCATTTAAATGCTCCTCTGAAGGAGGATTTGTCTATGCTTCAGACTGCTCTTCATGACTAATCCAGCCACTGAGCCCAGGGCAGTTTGGTTTGTGTCTCTACATTCAGAAATTAAGGTTAAAGGTTTAATCACAGGAAAAAAAAAAAGTGAACAAGACTGTACATCTTAGACAACCCATGGCGGTCAGCATGACTTTTAAGCATATAACAATACACTATATTCATAGGTTTCACGTGATGTCACACACTTATGAAACCCCCCAACTGGCCGGAAAAAAAGGCTTCCTACTGCTGAATGCTTCAGAGATGTTACTGGCCTCAGTTACCTTCATGTTCCAACCAGTTTTATTTTTTTTTTATTTTGAAACAGAAGACAGTTGTTTTTCAATTGGATGGCTTAACCGATGAGGAGACAAGCCCCGGTTATACTTATCCACAATCCCTTCAGAGAAAAAAAACGCAAAGAGGGACAGATTTATTAACGCTAGCAATATATCACTGCCCTTTAAGATTACTGCCACAACACTGACTCAAAAGTGACAGCTGACAGTGATCCTCATAGTAACGATATCTTGCTAATGTAAGCTAATTAGCACTTAACTATTCTTTGATGACAATTTAGCCCCTAACTTCCCAAACGGCAGCAGTATTGACCCAGCCACATCGAAAACTCAAAGCTGTCCATATTTTGTATACTTTCATCAGGAGGAAGGCCACATTCAAAGGTAAACCAACAAATATGACAACATGTTAGCTACTGTTAGACAACCGTTTACATTAGCATTCAACTCATTCCTATCTTACCATGCCATGTCAAAGTGTTACATGATACCAAATAAAGGTGTCATTTACTTGTTATCACTTAATGTTAGCTTAACAGTTATTTTAGCTAGATAACGTAATGTTGTAATCTAGCATACAGGAGGCTATTGTTAGCGAGCTAACAGTAACATAAAGTATGAAGTGGTTGAATGCTAACATTTCACCAATAGTATAACTCTTCCTACATGTAAGAATATTTTATTTAATACACAAACAAATCTTAATAGTCATACAATGAAATATTTTAAGGAAAAAATAGTAACTATGTCCACATGTACACAAGCCTGTTTATGTATTTTCATTCATCCACAAAAGGGCCGAAACCAATCATTTGTATTCTTTGTGTGCGCTTGCATAATTTTCATTTGCTCTATGTGTATATTTATTAATACTTTTCTTCTTCCTGTGGCTATTTTCTTCTTTGAGCCAGTCCCTGTGGCGATTATTAAATATCCATCTTATCTTATCTACCTATTGACAGAACACAATATTCTCGACTGAAATGTCTGTAACCTATATGAAATCCAATTGTGTGTGTAGAGATACTGCAGTAAGAGTTAATAGAATAGAGGAATGCAGTGTGTGGAACATACAGCTTCCCTGATATCCATGGTTTTGATATTGAGTGCACTGGCTGTGCTTTCAGACTTTATCTGATGATGCACAGAGGAAAGAAGCACTATCTATATTGTTAAAGCCAAAGCCTGTGAGCATCAAACATCGAAATGTCAGGGTTAGGCTAAATTCAAAGAATAAATTATTCATATGGCCCCAGTAAAGGTTGTGCATGAGGTCACCAGCAGGCCTGACCAGCAAAGGAGAACTTGACAGGGAGCAGCACACAAGTAGTCTTCCAACCCCTGGTGGGGTGGGGTGGGGGGTGGAGGGGCGTCACGGAAGCAGCTGTTCAAGCAAACAGGGGAAGTGACCTGCTCAGTAAACCATAAACAAGTGTGAAGAATATGCAAAAAAAGACTTCTGCAGTGAGCACTCAGTTGGATCTGGAAAGCTAGCTTGCTCACCTTGTGGAAGTGATGAATTGAGATGAGAGAGGCACGCAAAGTCAAACACACTGATGTCACCGCCGTTTTAAGAAAGCGTTTGATCCCACTGTTGTTCCTCAAGTCCCGACAGGGCCCTTTGCCACCATCTATCAGACGACAAGAAAAAAGATCTCAGGTCAAATGAAACACAGCGTTGTTGATTGACTGCAGGTACTTTATGTACATGTCAAAGAATACAGCACATTCCAGTTATTTCCTCTCAACTTCATTTAGATAGCAATACAGCTTAGGGGCTTAAAGACACAGCAGGAAATAAACAATAAGACATGGAACAAAGATTTGATCTAACAGTGTGTTGATCGGGGATAACTCCAAAAAGATTTGTAGCTTATGAAAGATGATTCAAAAGAAGAGACTCAACCTGAGGGTAAAACACCAAGTTATTATTCATATCTGAGAACATTTAGATTGATCACATAGCCAGAGAGGGCAAAAGTGTTGCAGACATGAGTTAAAAGTTTGAGTCTAATAGTATTGAGCTTACAAAAAACTACAATTGATAAAATCAATCACCCATTTATTTCTAGCACCAGAGGTCAGGGCTCTCATTTCTTTGATACCATGCACTTTTTAAGATCCATTTTATTTTGCAACATATAAATGTCAGAAATGATACTAAATTCTTAGTCTTTGTTTACTTTACCAGCGTATGTAAGAGCATAGGTTGTTTGTATACTCAGACATGTGTTCACATTCAGGACATACTGACAACCGCGCTGCTCTAAAGAGAAAACCTTTCTGCAGCCAATTAATCCCTAAAGACAAAGGCAACCTCTTCTCCACTTGCGAGACCTTTTTCTTTCAAAAACACGGATTGCTATATTTCTATCGTGCATCTCCGTCGCAGTGACAAGGAAACCAATGCTGACCTTCATTTAGACTACGGGAAGACAATACCGGAGGGGAATAAGAAAGTGAGGGAGGAAAAAGAAAAACGGAAAATCAATAGCTCATTTTCTGCTTTTTTGTATAGGGATTCTGATGTTTGCTGAGATAAAGGTCGACGAGCCTGAGAGATCTCTTGCGCCTTCTCAACTTGAACAACCCTGAAATTGCTACTGTGTCCACAGCAATTTAAAACTGAGAAATCAGATTTAGACCATTTAAAGTGTCTCATGAAAATAAGGCTCAGCTTTGTGTGTATTTTGGAAAATGTGTCAAGGAAAAAGAAAGAAAGAAAAGTCAAGGTACACTATACCACAAATTCTGTTCATCTGTGACCAAACCAAACATTGATTCAAAGGCAATTCAAGCAATTTAAATCAAAGATCTGCATTAGATAAGTTCTTTTGATGAAATTATTTTATTCACAACAGTTGTTAGAACATCATTTTTTAAGGTAATCCACTTTTATAATATGAACACATATGGATCAGAGCAGAAGAAAACCCACATCGCTTCTTACACAAGCATCCACACAGCTGGTAAGGTGAAACTCTATATTCGACATTTGATACGTGACACTTAAAGCAAAACATCAAACACTCCAAAAAAACAGCTTGTATGAACAAGCAGATGTTTGATTCAGTGTTATGAATCATGTTTGATGAAAGATTGTCTGTTTAGCAATTCTATGAAACAATATGGAACCATTTACCGCTAGAAAGATGTGTTACTTAGTGATTATAAACAGTGATCAGGGAGAGAGTGAATGCAAGAATAATTGCATTAGACCTTTGATAAAACATTGGGAACAAAGGAAGATGGCAATTCAATTGTTTTTTTAAAGCACTGCAACAGAATTTTCTGATACGTACATATCTGTCTAAAACAGAAATGAAGGAAGCAAAGTTAAACATTAAAAAACAATCTACTATATTTTAGAATCCTTCTTTATTGTGTTTATCAGACAGAATGGCTTTAATTCTTCACTTGTACGGTAACGATCATCAAACTAATGTGAATGTAAAATGGATTCCTGCCTCACATGTCAGCAGAGCTGTCCGTCCCTTTCTTCCCAGTTGTGTGTTCTCACTATAATTTGTCGTTTCTTTGGATGGTGTGATTACATCCACAGGAGACTTCCACAGCCAGCCTCACTTCCATCATTTCTCCCATTCCAAGGGGACAGGTGTCAAGTTCACAGCCCCGGGTTATTACAATATATTTTCACAGGAGAAACGTCATGGGTCAGGAACCTCCAATGCAACTTACAGCAAGGCTAAAAAAAAGAAAAAAAAAAAGAAAAGAAAAGTAGGCAGAATCTTCCATTTAATTAGTTCCAACTTAAATTAACATATCTTTTGCATGATTGTGCGCTCGTCATTACAAAGCCCCGTGCACTGCAGATTCATAAATTGGATATGAGGTGTTAAGAAATTAAGTTATGAATTGAAACAGTTTTGGATTGGCCAAAAAATAAAGACAACTTTTGTACCTGTAAGCTACTCATGACTGTAACTGTGCATTTTAATGCAACATCTTAATAATGAGAATTTTTTAAAATTTCTGTTTCTTGTGTTTATCTTTTTGTGTTTGCCTACTCGTCACTCAAGTAACAAACACATCAACGGTTTTCATCTTAATGAGGTATTGCGTACACAGTTTTCATCACTATATGCCTACACATTGCTTTATTTCCAATAAATAAAACAAGTAGTAAGATACTTACTTAATAGAGTTTAAGCACTGTATGATAGAGGAAATGCACGTGATGTCACTGTAGGCATGATTCACTGCAGTAACACAGTAACACCCACTGTTTCAAAATTGCTTTTATCAAATTAGGAACATCTTAAAGATCAGGTGAATTTGAATTTTTAACAACACAGAAAAAAAAAGGTTCATGCTTTTATTCCCTGACGGCTAGATTTGTGGATGGTTAATTCCCTTTTTACCTGCCTCAGTACACAAGCCGTAGCACAAGTTCCCTCTGCAGCCACACTTCTTACAACGACAAAGCACACCTCTCACATCAGCCCTGTTTTAGCTTCACTGCACTGGTTGCCAGTTTCTTTACAAATTAATTTTAAAATTTCAAGACTCACAACTTTTCGAAGCTCTACATGGTCTTGCACCTGAAAAGTGAGCTTTTAACCCCTTACTGCCCAAGGAGATCTCTTAGATCAGCTGCATTAGGCCTGATCAATGGGCCTGAGTCAAGGTTGCGGTCAAAGGGTGATCAAGTTTTTCTGTGATTGCTTTTCAGCTCAGGAATAGACTTCCAATTTCTATTTGTTCAGCGGATCCTGCCTTCAGACTAATTTTTACAGACTTGCCTTTTTAGCTGACAGATAATTGTATCAGAGCTCCGGTGTGCATATTAGAACTTTCATTTCCTCCAGTATAGATCTTCAGGTGATGTAATATGTTGACTGAAACTTTTTGGTACATGCATTCAATGAGTGATGATACAATCCGACCCACCACCATTCTCCCTCCTCTCTTTTTACCATTTTTCTTTTTTTGTTTTACTGGGAAAATTAAGACAGTCAGTATCAGCAGATCAATCAGTAAAAGAAGGATCTTAAACACCCTGGACATGTAGTGTGTTGGGGTACTTGTGGGGACTCTGAGATTATATCTTCTAGCTTATAATGAAAAGACCAATCAAATCATTTATTTTCTGACTTTATACTGTACACTCTTTCTGTTGAACTCACCAGCAAATCAAGTCCTATTCAAGAAGTGAGCTTTAAAATGTATGCCTTATTTAGGGTCTGAGTTTGTTTGCCTGAAGCCACTGAAGAAGAGCCTTGCCCGAAATGTCTGCTGCAATAAAATGTCCTAAAATACTCTTGACCCTTATATTTTACTTTTTTTTTTAAAAGCTCTAAAATAAAATACACAAATTTGTATTAACAGCCTCATCCTTTACAATACAATCAATCAAATATAGTTATATTTGCATGCTATCTCCTTCAAACCCTTTAATGTGAAGCTCTAAATAAGACTCTCCTTAAGTGATACATCCTCCACTTCTAATGAAGCTCAATCCTTCAAAACCTTAATAACATTTGTGATAGGATGTGGCACTGTGCCAACACAGCTAATAGATAAACTATAACAACTCCTACTAAAGCGGGCCATTCTCATTCATCTTCAGTAATGCCAAGATTGTGTTCAGGCCCTTCAGAATGATGAAACCGAATACAGCAGGATGGGTGCTAAAGTACCTGTAGCTGTTGAAACCACCTGTTGTATGTGAGTACTTGTGACATTGATGGCATAAGGACTGGAACCAGATAACAGATGCTCCCATCTTACCAGTCTGCCAGGCTACTAATGAATCCCAAAGCCCTTGAATGCTAAGTGGCATTTGAGAAGTCCCAGGGTACACTTGTTTTTTTTTTTTTGTGTGCATGTTTTTTTTTTTAAGTCAAAATAGTTTTCCCAGTGCACCTGCTCTATGAAAGCCCAATGCCTCCCGTCTAGTGCCTCATATGGTCAGCCCGTAGAGTGAGTGGTGAGGAATTAAATTTACTCGTCGGGGGTTAGATTTTTAGCTGGTGAGAAATCCAACAAAGTTAAAATCAAGCTGTAACAGGCCTAATAGTCACATTTTAGCCGGAGGATGCGTGCCAGATTTCTTTCCTGTCGGTTATTGTGCCTACCTTTCAATGAAGGTGACTGGTGGGAATGCAAGAGATCAGCTCTCTGAATAAGCTGCATCCCTTTGCCCCCCCCCCCCCTACAATTGACTTGCACACATCAGCTGTTGTCTGCTGTGATCAATTACCTCTGTGATAAAAGTGACAAGGCTACTGCACCTTTACAGTGCAGCATTTCCTGTGCAAGCCCCAGCACAAGGAGTGATGGGACATCTCTGTCAGCAAATCTATCTCTTGAAATTCAAGCCTCTCAGCTGTGACACATGCTCAAACAGCAACAGAGATGTGACTACGGTATGGAAGAGAGGTGTCAGTTATTGAATGACCCCCCTCGTATATTGGTGGAAAAGAATGAGGTGTCAGAACAAAAGTGGTAATAGACTGGAATACATTAAATGATGTGAAGTGTCCATCGGACTGGAACCAATACTGCCCGTTTCTTTAAAGCTCAGTTGCCCGAGAATCAGCAGCTAGGAGAGTTGTGTGTGTGTGTGTGTGTGTGTGTGTGTGTGTGTGTGTGTGTGTGTCTGTCTGTGTGTGTGTGTGTGTGTGTCTCTGTGTGTGTCTCTGTGTGTGTGTGTGTGTGTGTGTGTGTGTGTGTGTGTGTGTGTGTGTCTGTGTGTGTCTCTGTGTGTGTGTGTGTGTGTGTGTGTGTGTGTGTGTGTGTGTGTCTGTGTCTGTCTCTGTGTGTGTGTGTGTGTGTGTGTGTGTGTGTGTGTGTGTGTGTGTGTGTGTGTGTGTGTGTGTGTGTGTGTGTGTGTGTGTGTGTGTGTGTGTGTCTGTGTGTGTGTTATAGTTAGGGATTATGAGGAGGGAATAAAGATGTGAAATGAAATGTAAACAGCCTCATGTTAGAGCTCAAAATACGTTTTGCATTTGAGTACTTGTGTGTTGATTTTTTTTTTCTCTTTAAAGAACTAAGAGTACATCTGAAGTACTTGATTTTCTTATAAATCTGTAGCCATGAAAAAATCAAATAGTGTTACTGATAACATACTATATATGTTCTTTAAACTGCACAGTGTCAACGTCAATTAATCAAATCAAACACGGTTGTTTAGCTTTTGAATGTATTTTAATATTTGCTAAGAGCAAAAATGTGATGGTAATTTGCAGCAATTGATGAGCTTGACACTTCAAAGTGCAAATGGTGAAGAGGGGAGAAAAAAGCCCGTCATCCATTCCTAAGCTTTTTAAAGGAAAAAAAAAAACAAATGTCACCGGTTTGTTATCTTACAAATTTGCATGTTGACGCTACCCTTAAGCTTCACTGCATCATCATTATGGAAAACATAATGCCTCCTGTGACTCTTATTTGTTTGACATTTCAAAAGATTTCAAAGTACATCTATGCTCCTCCCCTTCCCCTCCACACACACACACACACACACACACACACACACACACACACACACACACACACACACACACACACACACACACACACACACACACACACACACACACACACACACACACACACACACACACTTCCACCCTCTCCTCTCTAGTCTTGTAAATCTCATAGCATCGGCTATGAAAGCTGCTGGGATCTGCTATTTTGTTCTCTTTGGGATTGCTGCCTCTTCCCACTTGATCCAAACAGTCAGCTTAGGGAGCTTGTGGCACACAGGCGTACAAGTTGCCAAGTAGCTGTCATGGAGATGTCCGCACAAAGGATTTCTGCTGCAGACTAGTGCAGTTTGATGTACAGAACAGCACTTTCCCCCGGTATTTGAATGTACATAGCGGTAGGGGGTGATCCAATTGCAGCCCCAGGAAATGCTGAAGTTTATACCAAAGGCCCAGTTTAGTAACAAAATGACAGCTTGAGAAATAAACGTGTGTTGATGAGGTACAAGATGCAGCTTGACAACATTGACAACAGGATTTATTTTGCAGGAAATCGTTGATATCTGATGCCATCCACATGAAAATGGAGCAGAAGTAGGAGGAGGCAGTTGGGGATGATAGCATGGTAATCATGTATTTTTCAACCCAGCACAAGAGACAGGGTGAGAGAAAGTAAATAAAAAGCAAGATGACAACAACACAGAAAGGCAGGATTTGAAATACACAGAGATGCATAGTGTTGTCGTGAATTTTGGATTGCAAACAACAATCTGGACTTTTTTTTTTTTTTTTCTTCATTTTTTAACAGAACTCAAAAATAAGCCTTCTTCTGTCCCTTCAGGATTCAGCAGGCTTTTGGTTTGATTGTTGCAACCTAAAGTGCTGTTTTTTCTTTTTTTCAAGTTGTACTGCAAGTTGCAAAGTTTTGAGGATTTTTTTTTCCAGTGAAATTGCTGGAGCATATGACTGTTACAAAAATAGTAGTAACAGAGCTTTCTAAAAAAAACCCTGAAGAGATAGATAATATAATTACAATTGTGGATAAATAAGCGCAACTGTGAGGTATTACTCAAAGCACAAACATCTTTTTAATCCCAAATAATACAGAGAAAAAATACAATTAAACAAACATTGTTCTTAAAGGAGATCATGTGCATTATTCATAACATTTACACATGCTTTAAGAGAGCTGATATGCTAAAATAAAACATTTTATAAGAAATGGGGAATTGCCAGGCCACTCTACTGCGACTCTTTTATGTTCAACACAAAGCATCAGGGAAACGATAAGTGGATGGCTAACAACTTTTAAAAACTGTTTTAGAAGTAGGGCTGGACGATGTGGCCTAAAAAAAGAAATGTCACATTTTTTAACACTGAATTTGAAAAAAAAAAAAAACTACTATAAATGAAAAATAAATGACTTTTATTTATAACTGATTCAGCAAAAGCAAATTGAATTTCTCTTTAGGGTTAAAAATGAGGCTGTGGGGCGCCGGTGGCGCAGTGGTTAGTGTGCGCGCCCCATGTATGTAGTCTTCCAAGTGGGCGGCCCAGGTTTGAATCCTGCCTGTGGCTCCTTTCCCACATGTTTCCCCACTCTCTCTCCCTGATTTCTATCCACTCTCCTATCTCTCCATTGAAGGCACAAAAGCCCAAAAATAAGTTAAAAAAAAAAAAAAAATGAAGCCATAAATTTGTCTTCAAAAGTGCAGTTACATGGAACAGCAAAAGAACAGATAAGGCAGGGAAACATCAGCAAAATACAAGTGGCTAGTTAGCACATGCTTGGGGCAATTTAGCCATGTAGGAAGTACACGGGGGGCAGGATGTGAACTATGGGAACACAAGTGAAGGAGTACGGTGAGGGGAATATCTCCACCTAAGTTTTTGGAAATCGTGATATTCCACATAACAGATTCATTGATAAAATTGATTTATCGCTCAGCCCTACCTAGAAGACATTGAGTATTGGATTCATCAGAATGGTTTTACTCTTTAGTCTCTGAAAACCACTGTAGACTCAAAAACAGGATCAGGAAGTTCCTGAAAGAGAGACGATCACACCAGAAGTCAGTGTTGCCTATCTGTTTGCTTGACAGCAAATTAAAGACAAATAAGAATGAAAATAAATGCTTATATACTGCTTATACCAAATATATATAAAGATAAGATGCAAAGATAAGAAATAATACGAGCAATCGAGTTTGGTACTGAACACAGTGACATGAAAGGGGGAACTGAAGAATTTTGGTCAAATTAGCTGAAATCTTGCAGTGACTGGACTGGAGCAGAGTTTACAGGACTGGGTTGAATTTCTGTTCTTTGTTGAGAATGGGACATCTTTACTTCCTGGAGGGATTTCGTCTTGCCCTGTGATTATTAACCCTGATGATTGTTGTTGATGTTGTTCCCGTCAGCATGGGCTTGATGATTACTGGCACACTACTGCCCTTCAGTTTGGACAGGTTCGGTTCAAGTGTTGGAAAAACTCTGGAGTGAATCTTCAGCTGCTGTCCATCTAATGGCATCAGAGGCTGCAGCAGACTCCCCGACCACAGACAGCACTCAATCAGTCTGAGCCTTCAAACTGACCTTGCTCTGCAATCATCTAGCTACAGGGGATTAGGCAATCACTCA
This sequence comes from Labrus bergylta, assembly GCF_963930695.1. NCBI lineage: Eukaryota > Metazoa > Chordata > Actinopteri > Labriformes > Labridae > Labrus > Labrus bergylta. The sequence continues at coordinate 14,917,378 of NC_089203.1, read as the reverse complement.
AACCACCTGGAAAGGACTGTTTGTTCACATCCCACAGCCTTCATTATATCACGTATATACTGTACGTCATGGCCAATTTTTGGAAAAATTCTTTTAAGCTTTCAGATTGATCAATATCTCTCTGATGAGAGAGCAGCCCCACAGTGTCATCCAAACAAATTCACAGTCAATTGTTCATTTATCCCTTTCATTTTTGAGATGGAGACATGCCTGTGCACTCATAATTGGACATTGTTGCTTGATTATATCCATTATACAATCAGGATAATGAGGGACTTCACAAAAGACATTCTGCCTCGACTGCTTTTGGCAATAACACGAACAGAATATCAAGTTTAGCTCATTATTCTACATCTCTCTCTCTCGCTCTCTCTCTCCCTCACTATATTTTTTTTAACTATTGTTTGTCTTCATAATCGCTGCAATTGTCAAAAGCAATCCCGCTTTTTGACACTTATTCCCACCAGGGGAAAGGGTGTCATAGAAGTCCCCCCCCCCCCTTCACCCCTACCTTCCCCCATGACGGCATCATCAGGTCGCTTTGTGACAATTATTCCCCCTTCTCCTCCCAGTGGCTTTCATAGTTTACAGTTTACTCTTTTATGGCAAACGAGAAGATCAAAGACACGCCTGAAAGTCACTGATATGGTTCTGTTTTTCTCGCCTTCACTGTTGTGTTTGGTGTCATCAATATTATTAATATATTTTTTTGAATTCATTATTTAATTTCAAGTAGCCCCCTGAGGAGTTAATACTGACTGTGCAATGGATACATATTTATATTAAAACACAAGTAAATAGTTTCCACTTGAAATCCTTAAAATCATCACATCTCTACCTTGGCCTTTACACAGTAAGAGTTACATTGGAGAGTTAGTGAAACAACATCCATGATCAGAGCCATGTGTAAGAATAAACATGTGTCTTTCAGTTAAAGCACTTGGAACAGATCAGCGTTTAATGAAAAATGTGGCTGTGCTTTTAATTCATTCTGTTCATTAGAGCACTTGCTCACTTGATGTAGCCTTGAGCGAGGCATCGCTGAATAGCTGAATGAAACGACATCAGAGCAAAGCACGTAGCAACGCAGCCCGACTAATTGAGGAAGCGCCTAAAAAACACGCATGTTTCTACACTCCAATGTGGGAATGAAGGATGAAGAAAAAAAAATACCCAGCGCTTTGATACAAATCAAATTTTAGAGTTAAATTGGCGACTTTATTTCCAATAAACTTTAGTCTTACAAAGCCATTTCTTTTGAAGTGGATGCCCTTGAGAAGTTAAAGTGAACTCGCAGCTCCAGTCTGAACACTCACTGACAAATGTCAGTGCATAAAATCCGTTATGCATATTCATTAAAACCTGATGCCAGCTGTTTGAACGGAGCACCTAGAGCACCTACTCAAAGTCAAGCCTTTGCGAAAATGCTAATACATCTGGTGCTCAGGTCCTAATGCGGCATCCGGAGATAATGTTAAAAATGCGTCGACACTGGCGTCCTTTCTTTGGTTAGAGATTTGGTTTGAACCTTCCGCTGTAACTTTTTCAACTCAAGACACCAAACACCGTCTCACTGTTATTTGTCAATGTGTTACAACAAATGAGAAGCTTCCAACCAAGCCTCTGCATCTCTCTTGTCATCTCCGTAGTGTTCTCTGTAATAACACTTTGTCTTAGATGCATGTACTGATAATTCCTTCAACCAACTGCAGGTCACATGAGGCTAATTTTCTCCCAGCGCTCCATTTGCATTCTGTACGAGACAGGCGACAGTGATGTCAGTCATTAATCATGGCCCAATGAGGGCTGTCAGAGCATTGTCATGCTTGTCAAATGTCTGCTCTCTAAACTCCCTCCAGTTATCAAATCCAGATCTCTGACCCACCTGCAAAGCTTGACAGGGCTGGAGGTGACCTCTTTTTGAGCAGGTAAAAGTGTAGACGAGGCCTGTGTGTGTGTGCGTGTGTGTGTGTGTGCGTGTGCGTGTGCGTGTGTGTGTTTTTATCTGTCTCCTTGTTCTTCTCCTCCTGCACTTGGCCCACATCACTCTCTTTTTCTGTGTGTGTGTGTGTGTGTGTGTGTGTGTGTGTGTGTGTGTGTGTGTGTGTGTCTCAGATCTCAATTAGCTAATAGCTGTGTTTGTTGCGTACGCTTTCAGGGTTTCTGTGGGCATGATAAAAACATAATAGTGTACTAAGTTTAAACAGAGGTTGGTGATTGTGTGCAAACATAAAGAAGAGCCCAGTGATTAGACAGTGTTAAATTATTCTAATTCAGCCGTGGCGATTCAGGGGAACAACACAAAACACAGTGTTGGTTTCCTGGAGACTGGTGACACTTAATCCATCCCAGAAGAGCCAGATGTGAGACAATGAAATGTTTGCACTGTTTGAATTGGCTTTATGTCACTTCTTCTTTTCGGTCACTCCAAATAACACCTTGATGTCCATTATCTGCGCACATAATTGCTATATTGATTTTCCCTGTTGCTTCTTTCTTTTCAGCCCACCATGCTTTCGCTTGCCATTGTTCAATAGATGTTCTTGAAAGTAAAGGTTGATTGGAAAGAATAATACTGCTTTTGGAACGAGATTCAAGGACCATACCAGTACCTTTGCATGCATAAATTGGCCCTCGTACTCGGAATCATATATTTCACGTCATTGCTGTCCAGTTTTCAGAGCGAACAGCACAGGCATGTTTTACATTTTTAAAATTCTATCCTGGTTCACATTGGCTTTTGAGTTGGAATTCTGTTTTACAATCCATTCCAAGTTATGAACAGAAATGAAGAGCCAAGATGATCGGTACGGTATGGATAAAGGATAAGGGTAGATAGATAGATAGATAGATAGCACACAAAAGCTAAGTCAACAGACTTTATCTTATTATCACATTCATTATCAATTTAGTAATCTAGCAACAATACAACAACAAATAGAAACCTCTAACCATGGAAATGGATTATATATTCATACCACAAACACAACAGGCCCTGCGTCAACACTGTTGTTCTGTTTGATCTTCTGGATTTCAAAGAGGGGAGCGAGGCGTCCTACCATCGGAGAGACTCTGACAATAAACTCCACGGAGGAAGAGCTTCAGGGACTTGCTGCCTTAACTGCAGGAAAGCTGCGTGTGTGCCGAACGTGAACAGACTTGTCAGGCACAGTGGTTGCCCTGTGATACTGTCTTTAGATTTGCACAAAGAACTCGCAGTAGAAGCACTTTCTCTGATCTACTTCCTTACTGCGAAAGGGGCATGGTATGAACTTAGTTTCTCTTTATTACCTATCAGGAAAGCCAACACTATAAAGTACACGTATCATCTATTTATGTTACAAAGGCAGGAAAACCCTGAGAGGATTCACCACAGTGATAGTTGTTATTAAATCATTTTTAAGTAGCATACATACATTACTCTTTCATTTTTTAATTTGGCTTTATGGTTGGGAATTGCATTCAGTCGTCCTCCCAACACAATGACCAACACTTAATTTATTCAACACTTTTGAATGCTTTATTTAATTGACATTTCATATAGCCTTTGAAATCAACTTACTTTGGTTAGGACATTTGCTACGGACCTCCAACATCTCTTGAGATGATGTTTTAATGACTTTAGTGGCCCTTTGAGTTGTTGGAGCTCCTACCAAGGCAGCATTGGTACATTCAATGTTTTACCAAATAGACCTAGAAAATCTTAAAAAAGAGTTTCCCATCAAAGTCAGCTGTTCTTTGAGTTCAGTACTCATAAGTAAACGTTAGCATACAATCTGGAAACATTTAAATACTTGACTTCAAGGTAACTGTATGAGAGGTAAATAAGGTAAAGAAGTGAATTTGAAAACATGAAATTACTTTTGATGTTAGAAATAACTTACATTGACTTTTGGTCTAACACTTACACCCCCTGTCTCCTTGGTGAAGGTCCTGTTTGTTTGACACAACTATCCAACTCAACCTCCTGATTCTGACTCTCTTGCTCTTTGTTTCAAATCATTCCTCTTTTTGCGTTCCAATTATTACAATGACCACTAAGCACTTTATTTAGCTTTGTAGCCTTTTTCACGTCCAACTCAAGTATGGCTTGTACAGTGGCCCTAAGCTGTGGCATATGATGATCTTGGTACCACTCTAGCCAGTGGCGGTTTGAGTGATTTGGACGCCCCATGCAAACACTTATATGAAGCCCTTCCCTATTTTTCAAAGATAAATCATAGCGAGTGGACTCAACATTTTGAGGCATCTCTTTTCAGGTAACAAAGCCAAAAACCACACAAAAGAGCCAAATGTTCCATATAAATAAACACTCACCTTACCTCCTGTACTACTCATTACCTCTTACAAGAGCAACAGCATAACTCAGTCACAACATTGTACAAGTTAAACATGTATGTAGACATTTATTGAATGGCATGTGGCACCAAAAAGCAATCAACTAATGAATTTATTGGACATTTTTATAGCCTATAAATCTAATTTAATACAATTGGATATGAAGACATTTTGGGAGTTTTTTGGGGGGGCATGAACATAGTCCGGGACAGGGATCATTACCCAGGGGAACTTTATGGATAATCAACACCTATTATAATACTTTTTTTATGCACTCTGGGCACCTTATTGACGTTCTTAATTTGAGGTATGTACCTCTCATTTGATGCCTGCTATCATTAAATATTTAATGATATGTGTTGGAGAAAAAGCTGAATGTCGCTCACCTGCTCCCTCTCTCTCTCTCTCTCTCTCGCTCTCTCTCTACCTCTCTCTCTTTCTCTCTCTCTCTCTCTCTCTCACTCTCTCTTCTGTCTCTATCTATTGCCTTCTGGTGTTTCTCTCTCCCCTCTCTATTTTTCATCTGCAGCTGTCAGTCTCTGAATGGATCGCATAAAAGCATGCAGAGTGTGATCACAAAGTAATGGCACGCTAATTAAACAACAGCACCCCCAATTATGATTAGGCGAAACGTACATAATCTTTTTAGTCGACTTTTGTGGTGGAGTTCTCACTTCTTACCCTTAGACTCCAACTATTTTTGGATCAATCAGGAGAGGCTCAGTTGTGCTTTTTTTATTTTATTATTTTTTTTTTTTACTTTTTCTGCAAGGACTGAACTCTTCTACATGTCACTTCTCCTCCTGTAGCTTGAGTCAGGGCGTACCTAGTGTGAGTGGTTAAGCAGTAAGTGTGAGAGAAAGAGAGAGAATGTGTGCAGCAATGTGACTCTGAATAAGCTGAAGACATGGAATGGGGTGGGGAAATGACATTCTGGTAATAGATTTTCATTTGACGCTTATTCTGGGCTAAATCAAAACATTTCAGGCTCTAAGTTGCCTGTGGTGGGTGGCATCCAGGGCGACCACATTTCGGCTATCACTGGAGGTCCACTAGGCATGGGAAAGTTAGCAAAATTAAATATGCAAGTACAAGTGTGTAAAGTACTTTCAATAAGAGCTTACAAAAAAAAAAAAGAATTGAAAGGCATGGATGTACAACAATCTTTTACACAAGGTTAACAAAGCTAAACAGTAAAGTGTAATACATCATATTTAACATATTTTAAAACTTACATATGTTATATACCTTTAAACAATCAATGTCTTCAACATTTTGCTTCATCTTGGAATCAACCCCTGGTCCCTGTGTGAAAGTCCTATTTGCTTGACTTATCCATCTCTGAAGGTAGACCTTTAACCTCTTTCTCACTGATTTTAGCAACACATGATGCTGCCATATTGACAGTCATATTGAATCATTGAGCCACTGACCAAAGCTGGCTTATTTGATGTCTTGGGAGTGAAGAGGGACTGAAAAAAGGGTTCTTCCGCCTTAGACAATAACAGTCTACTCCTAACCTTGGGGCGGCTGTGGATTAGTGGTAGAGCTGGTCATCTGTTAGCTGGAAGGTTGGGGTTTGGATCCCTAGCTCCTGCAGTCACATGCCAAAGTGTCCTCGAGCAAGCCACTGAACCTGTGTGAATGTGTTTGTATGGGGTAAAACTGTTGGACACTTTACATAGCTGCCTCTGCCATCGGTGTGGATGTGTGGGTAAATGTGACATGGGGTGTAAAAAGCACTTTGAGCAATCTGAATACTAGAAAAGCACTAGACAAGCTCAAGTCCATTTATCAGGAAGTAGAGTTGGGCCCTCATATCCATGCTAATGACAACTGATAAGGACCATTTAATTGGATGATAACGCAGAATAGTCTGGCATTTAGCTCAAAGCACCACTGTACAGACAGACAGAGCTGCTAGTGTACAGACTCAGTTAATGAAAGCTATTTGCTGTGGGTCTGGTATCTTGTTCTGTGCAGAAAAAAAGACTCTGGTTCACAGAAAATTGTTTGCTTTTTGGGCAACGTGAATGTGTATGAACGATACAGCGAGCCAAGTTAGCATGCTAACAAGTGCATTGAATGCGCCAATAATATTTAAGACATACTTTTGAGGCACACTTAAGAAGAACAGAGCTGCGATTATTGGTTTCATACCAGGCAACAGGAGATGGTAGGAAACTACATCTTGTTTTGTTGGGGTAAATTAAATGAATATATCCTAAAGGTTGGCTTGACTTTAAATAAATAGAAATCAATGGTGACATTATTATTTAAACAAATGACTCCAATAATTTGTACTGGGTAACATACAATTATTATAAAGCTTTCTAATTTCCCCAAAATGTAACTTCTAAGACTGCTTCTTTAAAATATTCTCCCAGACCAGAATACTAAATTATAGCTGTTTGCATTGTTTGAAAGTAGAACTACATTTAAAAGCAGCAGGGAATAGGACAAGGAAGAAGAAAGCTCATTACCGCAGAAGTGACCATTTAACATCAACAACACCATTGAAATAAAAAAGGGAAATCTAGCAATTTAATGTTTTTGAAGTATTGCATTAACGAGATCTATGACCTTTATAACATTGCAAATCTTTTCACATCGGGTTTCCAGAAGAGTCCACTAAGCATTTCAATATGACAACCCACACAGCTGCATAGACTTTATTTTGCGGTACGGTCAACTGTCTCCTGTTGGTAATTGCTCTATAATGACAGAGGGAGATTTTCTGGCAAGGCTTTGGTTCTCTAATGTCCAAGAGGACAAGGTCAATGTTAATTAATACCAATTACACCAAATTTTGAGTAATCATTAGAGTCCTCTATGATGGCAGTGAAGAGCGCTGTCTCTGACCCTCATTCAGAACCTCCCATAAATACTCGACTGAGATCATACTGAATGCGGTTATTCAGAGAGCAGGGCCATATGGTTAACATCATTGTCATGGTGCTCTGTGCACACAGGGACTACTTATGCCTCAGTTACAGTGACAATGCCATCCTAGAAGAAGCTAGCCTGTGTGAAAAAAAAATGGATATGCAGCCACATATCACCCAGATTTTTCATACACTAAAGTTCATCCGTTGTCACTTGAGTTGTTTTTTTCCACCAGTGAGTACTGCTGTTTATGTATTTATGCTGCATAGAGATATGGAGAGCAGCAGTGTGCAGGGTCCCAGGAGTGATTTCTGCAAAGTATCCCTAAAGGTTGTGCAGAGATGGAAAAGAAACTCTTCAGGACCTCTGCCCTCTCTGTGCAGAATACCCCACAGAAACATTTAAAGCATGGGGGAGTAGACGCCCGTTAGTGGTTTTGAAAGGCACCGCAGGAGGATGAATCTGTTGAAAAATGTTGCCTCTGCTTCATCGCTCTACTCTTTTTATATTCCCCATTGCTTTAAATCTTAGCTCTTCTTCAAAGGAATTCATTTCTCATTAATATTTCTTTTGTTCTTCTAAAATCCAGTTTTTTAAAATAATATATCAAAACTCTACAGTATAGTCAGTATGGAGTATAATTATTCCACAATTACCAACATTGATTATGATTTCTTGTTGCAAAGTCATTTCTTGACTAGATTCTTCTTAACCTTTGAATCTATAACTAGGCATTAAGGTATTGTACCTTTAAGTACCTAAACCATAATGATAACTGTTTTAATGTTGTCCAAACAAAATAATCCAAAAATTCTAATTATGTTTTCATCATATTTTGCTATTTATTTATTTGTTTTAAGATTTATTTGTGGGCTTCTTGGGCCTTTAATGGAGAGACAGGACAGTGGATAAAGTCAGAAATCAGGGAGCGAGTGGGGAATGACATGTGGGGAGATTTTGCGAATTTAACACGCAAATAATATTGATACATTATTAATGTACGTCATGGGCAAAAAAATCATGTTTCTAAAATAACATAAGGTTATGCATTTGTATATATGAGACATATGCTCATTAAAGAATAGAATACAAACTTGTCCGGCCTGCCTCATTCGATAGCTTTGTTTTTTAAGTGTTTCTGCTCTTTTCAAAATGTTCATTGATGCTCAAACAAGATTACCTGCATTTTTGAAACATTTCACTCTATATTCCGTTATCACTTTGTTAACACAACAATCATCATTAACTATGAGTGACGGACAACACTGACAGCAAAAAATATTGAAAAGAAGGCAAGAGAAGCTTCAGTTTGAAAGAGACATCACGCTTAATCAGGACATTTACAGGAGGGACATACTAGTGGATTTCTCTCTCCTTTTCTCTGTCAACCCACCCTCTCTCTCTCTTGCACGCACACCGGTGGTGATAATATACAGATTAAAAAAGTATATAAGTATAAGGATATAAATATACCTGAGTATACCCAAGTATCGTCTATGTGTGAGAAACGCTGATGTGACTTGCAATGAATAATTTCTGCTGACAATGTTTCCCTTTTTAAACAATTTTTGGGATTTTTTTTCTAGTAGGAATTAAAAGAGCCACAACGAGTCACAAAAGAGTCACATGCAGCTTGGGAGGTGTTGGTTGAGTATCACAGCTCAAGTTATAAAGATTTTTGCATTTGATCATCAAAAACCGCATTATTTAAATAACACTAAGCAAGATTATCATCAAGCTTAACACCTTTTGAAATAGGGCTTGACATCGTCATCAACAAATGTACAACATGACATCATTATAACATTACTTCTATGTAGATGTGACTTACCTTTTTTTAGTTATCATACCGACACGTCTGATTTTGATGTTGTTTTCTTATACACAACTGAACACATAAGGAAGCAGCCCTTTTTTTTCCTCTCTGTGTTTTAGTATATTATTTTCTCATATACTGTTTTCCCAGGTTTTCCTTTCCCTGTAATGTTGTCACACAAGACTGTAGGCCATGAATTGTGTCTTTGACAAACTCTTGAATTTTGTGATGTAATGTTATACGTAGGTGGACAAACTTGTTTTTCTTATGGTAAACCCAACTTAAACAAACATGTTCTGAGGTATTCTATGAAATCTGTATAAGATATGTCTTGCTATGTTTGTTGCTTAAATTATTTTTTGACCTTTGCAAAGTGTCATGTGACTATCACTTGATGACCTCTTAATAGTATTTAAGCACCTGTTGTCAATTATGTCCTGACGAAGACTCAGTTGAGTCGAAACACATAGCTACATCCCTGTTAAATAAAGTATTTTTATACTAAATCAGAGTGCCACAGACTTTCAGTTTAGACTGCCGTTCTCACACTACGAACTTTGTTTGTTATCAAGACAGTCAACTATTTATTAGCTAAATGTAAAACAGGATGCAAATATTTTGATGTAGAGACTGGTTTTAAGACTGGTTTCAGTTCCATTACCCCCCTATTTTATGGTCATAACAAATGATATAATTGGTGCCTTAGTCTGAAAACAGCATTGTGCAGCTCTATTTGTAGATATTTCAAAGGCATTGGATTCAGTGGACCATGAATTGCTGCTAACAAAACTTAGAAGCACTAGTTTCATTGTTGAGAAAGTAAATTGCTTCTCTTTTTTTTCACAGCGCAAACTCAGTGTTTCAATGCAGAAGGCCATGAATTAGGTTTTTTTTAAAGCTCACTAAAGGTGTCCCTCGGGTCCATTTTTGAGCCTATTCTGTTATGTGTTTTTATTAATGACTTGGGTAAGGACATCAAAGCAACACTTACATGCTAAAGACACTATCATCTACACACTGTCATGATTTGGTCTTTTCTAGTTTGGTTTTTCAGTGTTTAGTGTTTCTCTATGTTCTAGTGGGTTTTGTTCATTCTTGAGTTCTGTGTGTCTTCAGTGTTTCATGTATTTTATTTTGTAGCTGTCCTCAGTGTTTCTTGTGTCCATTCCTTCCTCTGTGTGTTTCCCTCCATTGTGATTGCCCTCATTGTCTTCACCTGTGTTATTAGTCTCACCTGTGTTTGATTACCCCTGTGTCTATTTAGTCTCTGTGTTTCTTCCTTTCTGTGTCGGTTCATTGTATGTGTTTGTAGGTGTCAGTTGTTGGTGTCGGTTTAGCTGTGGCTCGTTGTTTTCTCCTGTTTGGATTTTTGGAAGTGAGTTTTTGTTTGCGTTTTTGTTTGATTAAATATTTTTGTTGATTCTACATCTGGGTCCTCCTCTTGGTTTTCTCGATCCGTGACACACACATGCTCCCTCTTAAGCAAAAGCAGTGCAGGTGCTTCAGGTAGATTTTTATTCATTACAAACTGCTTTACTGAGTTTAAAATACACAACAAACTAAGTCATCTCCAAAATGCACTTAGAACAGCCAAATGATTGTGTTGGGATAACATATAAAAGAAGAGAAGTCATTAATTGTGACATATTGACTTCTGATGGGAAACTTGTTGAAAAAGTGACCTCTACAAGTATTTGGCTGTATGGATGGATAACAGACTCTCAGAAGGAAATAAAGCCTGCTTTGTTCTTAGTGCTAAGACATAACTTGTGGAAGCAGCTACATTTCTGATTGTGATTGGTTGTGGTGACATGGTGTATGCATCACTTCACTTAACAATCAACACAATATTCCTCAATCACCACTGCATTCTTTATGATTTTGGATTTTGCACAAATTAAGATTTTACAGGCAACAATGCTGGTGTATTTTTATTTATAAAACAATACAGCAAAAACTCCTAGATTACCCCTGTAATATTCTTTATTTCAGTCCTACTGGTTACCAGTTGCTCTTCGCAGTACCCAGAGTGCTGACATCTGGGGAGATCTGCCTTTTCCTTTAATGCATGATCAGCATCGGTCAGGTCTCTCTTGAAACAGAGATTTTTAATCTTCATGGCACCTTCTAGTTAATTAAAAAAATGAAGACATGACATAAGCATGTTTATATACATACATCAATCTTTTCTTAATTTGTATAGTTAATTAACTATGAAGCACTTTGTAAAGAAACATGCTAATTATTTATAAAGGTTATTCAAGTAAGGGTTATTGTGAAAAGAAAAGCCTTGGTTTTCTGTTGGAAATAAAAGTGATGTTTTTTAGCTTCTTGTTTGGATCCATTTAACAGTTTCATGTACAAAATGATCCAGTAACCTTCATAGTGTTGTCACACCTTAAGTAGCCTACAGTTCACTGAATTAAACATCATCATGCACGCCCTGGAAACTAATTTAAATGAAAGTATGGCTTATTGCTTTATCGTATCATCGTAATAGAGGAGGACATGTTTTTTTTTGTGACTGTCAGCGCAGCTGATTCAAGTTTAAAGATCCGTGTCAGCTTGCAGCAGGACGATATTGGTTTTTAAGCCACCCTGAGACAGTTTATTGTCACTTTTCAAAACACTTTACATTAGCTTTACACAAGTCTGGTTTTCTGGTTAGAAACATTCCTCTTTGTGTTGGAAAACAAGTAATTTGCTTTTCAGGGGTTTATCGCAACCATCGCATTTTCTTACACTAAAAAAGCTTGAGTTTCATCCGTGTGCTGACCTAATTTTCATGGCAGGGCCAAAATCTTTGAATGGAATTTTTTGTGTGTACACTCAGCTGTCCCTTGGATGTCGTTGGCATGTCTCCGAAGCAATTTTCTCAACCATGAATAATTCACCAGATATTATTCCAAAGGTCATCTTATAGTAATTAGTACCCTGCTGTTGACTAAACAGCCTCAAGGTACCTGATGGCCAGTTTAATTACAATTTGAAATGAGCGTACTGTTTGACAATCTCTATATGTTCTCTTGACACTTCAACAGATGACACCTTGAGAACTAAGTAGGCTTACAATAAGTTGGCTTGTTAGCACATGGAGAAAAGGTGTGTGTTTGTGTGTGTGTGTGTGTGTGTGTGTTGAGGGAACAACAACACCATGTCCTTTCTGTTCAAATATGCAGCAATTACTGGAAATGCAGATTGGTGTAGCAGGGTATGCATGTGTTTTGACAGCGTGGACATCCTCTGCACTGTCACTGTCTCATTATTAACCAACTACCATGGAAAACTAATGGGCCAGGTCACAGCCGGCTCTCTTAAGGAGATTGGGGACTAAACATATGCTGAAGATGCCGCAAGATGACACAGTCCAGCGAGCCTTTGGCGCGTTGCGAGGGACATGACACGGCTCTCTGTGTCATACAAGTTAGAAGTCGGTAGCAAGAGATCCTGTCATGTCTTGTTGTCCTGAACATCAACCCCGCTGCCCTATATTGTACGTTTCCTCTCTGAGGGCTTGTGTGTATTCACAAGAGAACAGTGGATGAAGTAAAAAGGCAAAAGGGTGTCAGGTATAGCCCAGGGGGAGGCTGTGTGAGTTGTTGCAGAGTTTGCCTTAAGGGTATTAAAGCTCAAGGTTGGATGGATACATGGACTGTTGGATAGATGGAAACATGGATGGATGAATGCATATATGCACAATATAGAAATGACTGTAATGTAGACAGCCTCTGGGCATCACTAAAGATGATGATGCACAGTGAGTTTAAAGAAATTAAAGTAGTCATTCTGAACAGCAACAGCACTTAAATAAAATAAATACCTCATTCTTCCTCATCTGACTTCAACTTACATTTATTTCTTGGCCCCAGACAAAAAGACTAAAATCAAGCTTAATTGTGTTCTATTGATTTCCCTCTGAAATTTATAGACCACTTCCTTAAGTCTTTGGTCTATGCGGATATGATAATGGCCGGCAGTCTAATGAGTGGGGGAGTGACCTTGTGACGAGCAAATCAAAAATGTGGGAATGATCGATGAGTGATCTGCCCTTCCTAAACAAAAACCATCAGAGTGCCCATTTACACTGAAATGGCCCAAATCCATTGTGTTTGTACTGCCTAGATTTCGTCATATTTTTCTACAAAACAAGGCATTTAAATTCAAGATTTCCATGCAGCATTTTAACAGTTTCTTAAGTGGTGTGAAAATGCATGTCGGTAATTGCAGCTGTTCACATAAAGTGGGATGGAAGATAACATTGTAATGGTTACAGCTGGCACATGTCATGATAAATTACACATTATGTTGCCATAATCAATAATTTCAACTAACAATGGATCACATGACTAATTGCATGGAGCAGCAGTTGCTGTCGATAAAAACCCACAGGAAATGATCGCCTGGTTCTGCAGCTTCCTTTTGCTCTACAGATATCTAAAGTGTCTTTTAGCTCAGTTGTTTCCCAGTATAGGACGGGAAACGTAATGTACAACACAGTAAAAGGACATAGTTAGCATCTATAGCTGGTACATGTAGTGGAGTTTTAACTAGCTGAAGATGAAGATTTTTCAACTGCTCATCTGTTTCATTCAGTTAATGTTTGACTTTCATCCACCAGGTGGCCGAGACTGTCTTCCAAAAATGAATGCTTATGTTATTGTGTGTCTGTTGGATCTGGAAGTTCAGCATATCAACATTATAAGCTGACTTGTATGCACAAAAGTGTGTTTTGGGTGTAGCATGAATGAAATCAATCAGAGAGTCAGCTCTCATTACCTTTGAGAGCCAGGTGTCTGCATGCTGCCGTGTTGGTATTAGCAGAATTCAGTCTTTATTCTTTGAAAGACCGGGCTCTGGCTGGCTAATCTAATGTCTCTCCATACATTGTGCCCCTGAAACACACAGAACACGCACAGGACATTGTATGAGATATGTCAATGGATGACTGATTATATTTTGCTGAACATTGCTACAACATCAGTTAGACACGTTGAATATTTTTGCATGATGCATAAAAGCGTAGCTTCAATAATTATTAAATCTCCATACACCCCGACAGGATAAGGCATGATCTCATAACTAATGCTCACCATTGTATAACGGTAGGCTTTAAACGTTCATTTACTTATTTTCTCTGCTGGAATCCTCTGCTATATTCTCTAACACATGCATGATCGACAACATATAATCTGTATTAATATCTTTGGGCTCAAGCGTCGTTGGCACTCATTGCCATTTACAAGAATTTGTATGTATCCAACTCTCTGATACCTGAGCATGTGTGAGTATATGTGCTTCTGTGTGTTTCTGATTGTATTAGACAGAATGCGCACTGGAGTAAGTGGCCTTGTGCAGCACTGGCAGGACTCTCCCTCAGGTGTAGCAGACATCCAAGAGTAGCCTTAGGGAGTGCGATATGATATCAGATTGTGAAGAATTAGAATGTGACCATTATCTGACAATCGTACAATCAGGTTCAACGACCCAGCGTTGAGCCTGGCCACACCTAATTTTTAAGACAAACCCTGGGGACTTTTTTGGGGCACAAATTTGAGACTGGGTGAGAAAATGACAACTGTGTCAGGTAGAAAATAGGTGCTGTAACACACCTGGAGTACGATATGGCCGTATGCCAGTGTTACATTGAGGTTTTTTATCTTCTTCTGGCCCTAGTGGCAAAAAACATTTAGTGAAGTCCTGGATAATTCACAATCTTGAATCATGGACTTTAGGCATCCATTTCTTCTACATTTCTGACCCACACTATTTGTTCTTTGAGTTTATTTATTGAGAATGTTGGAAAAATTCAATTTGCATACATTTTATATAATGATGCCCTAGAGGAAGAAAAAGAAAAGCATTTGTTTAGGGAGTCATTTAATGTTGTCATTATTTAACCACACTCAGGGGCAGTTCAAGGCAGTGGCCACCTTTGAAATCTGATGGGCCATCCCAAAATCCTTACCTGTGATTGATTACGTTCCTTGTCAGAGGCAGGACTTGTGTAAAATCAACTATTTGAGCTGTGTTGCAAGAGGCTGCTTGTAGCTTTCAAGCATTTCAGTGTGGCAAGTTTCCTTCTGTTAGTACTTTGTGACAGTTGACATACATCTTTGATTCCATTAAGAGTTAAGTTTATATGTTGCCATTCTCCATGTTATTTTTTATAGTGATATAATTCAACTATAACATATGTATTCTGCACCTGACTACACTGACAAATGATTATTGGAAGAGCAGTGACAAGAACTTTGTAGCGTCCAAAGGTAAGTGGCAGATGACAACTCATAGACTATTTCTTCCCTTTTTTTGTCCCCTAGACATGTCAATGCAACATGGCCAACTCCATGGATGAGACCAGCTCCCCTGTAAATATAAAGAGCATATCCTAAGGTAAGAAAAAACAAACAAAACACTTCGTCTTTTCAGGTGATTATGCACACAGTGAAACATACTTAAGAGTGCTATTTTTTCATTTCTGCCAAAAAGATTGCACATGGATTTCTAATCTTACAAACGGAACCAATTACCACAAAAGGGCGTTATCTCCCTCGTTTGCAGGACATACAAGGCAACAGATTTACTAATATGTTTGCTACAAAAGCAAAAAGGTACTACATGTATTTGTCTCTTAATATCCTCTTTAAAAAAAATCACAAAGCATGTTTAACCATTAGCTGCCTTCTAACTGAACAATGATACAGTGGGAGGAAATGGCTCAGTACTTTAGTTGAAGTGTAAAAGTAAAACTGTTTAATGAGCCTGCTCTCCATGGCATTTCCGTGTTTAATAAGGGTTCCATTTTTTCCCCATAAATATACAACTATATGTCATAGGTTGAATTGCTTCCCTGGGGGTATTCATTTCCACAAATGATGAAGGTGAAATGCCTTGTCCAATTTGATGGGCCTTATATCATTACCTTGTAATTGCCATAATTGGAATACAGCGACAGTATGCTCTCACGTCACATCTATCACTCATACGACAATGCTCTCAGAATAACCCAACAGCACAACAGTGTAGAGTGAAGGACAAGCATGATCCATGGATACTTTGAGGACTCAATATTTAATGGTTCAAGTAAAATTCAATGACAAGAAAAATCATTTCACCATATGGAAGGTCATTTTTTTCATATATTTCAATGGGATATCTTACAAAGGCATGACAACACAGGCTGTATAGCTTTAACTGACCAATACAGATTTTCTGGCAAGCATTGAAGCCTTCTCTCAAAGCGAAACCTCACTCCACCTCACTTACTGGTGACTATGTTACAAGCATATACTTAAGTCTTATATTTTGATATACTTTTTGTACAAGATAACATTTCTGTACATAAAACATTCTGGCAAGGTGCATGCCAGGATACACAAACACACTCACCATCTCACTCATGCAAGGAAACACACACACACACACACACACACACACACACACACACACACACACACACACACACACACACTCTTTCTCACAGTCATACAAGTTCACCTATAAACACATTCAGACACACTCTCATCAACATAATGCATATGTATCCATTTACATTACCACAGAGATTGTCATCTCATTAACCAACTTGTTTTCCTTTTTTTTTTTTTGCTTTTTATAACTTTGCAAATTCCAGTAATTAGCCTGTAGCCATTAGACTCTTCTGTATGAGTCTTTCCAGTTTGGAACCATTGTTGTACCTTTTTAGGGGAACTGCTATATACAGTTTAAAATCCAGTTGACCTGTCAGTTAAAATATTTGAGTGTATGTAGAGGCATAAGTGGTACGCACGCTTCCACAAAGTTTGAATGTGTACACTGTGTAACATTTGTTTTGTTCCATAAGACAGACAAACAGGTAGAGCAGTAAACATCAACACTGACACTGAATCTAACGATGGATGCATGAACTACACAGTCAAGTGTCATAAATGCCTTCTGAAAAGTCCAGACAGTTCATGCAAATTATGGAAATCATGACACACATTTGGAATAGTAAACGCCTGATAAAAAAATAAATAAAAGCAAGTCTTCAGCTTTCTGGTAACTATCATTACTCTTCGGGCAGAAGGAATTAGAATAGTATGGAAAATAACAGTGAGAGCAGAATCATGCAAAGTAAAAAACACCTATCACCCTTTTCATTTTGTCCTTCCAAATACGGGGTTTGTAAAAGATTAAAAAAAAACTAAACCAAACTCACATGGGTATGCTGTTTGTCTGAAAATCAAATAAATAAAACAACACTAGCTTAGCCTCTCAGGGCAAATCAAAATGAAAAGAAAAACAGGACTGCCGTCAACAAAAAAAGTCATGTTAGTATAAAAAGAAAGCAACATCCTACTGATACATTCATGCAGTTCTTAAACTATTCCCTCCAGAAGTTGTTTTCAATTAATGCAGCAGCTGCAACATTACAGTACATCAGAGTTATATGAGCATAGAAAGTTCAAACACAGTGTGGGTTACAGGTAATATTGTGCTTACTGTACACATGTGATTGTATGAAATATTTCAAACAACCACATTCCTATTTACGTGTGACAGTGTAAAATCCCATATATGTCCTGAAAATGTATTAAGTAGAGAAGGTCAAACATCCCACTTCAGCTGCAGGTAGTGGCTTTACCTTTTTAATGGCATCATTCTTCAAAAAACAAAAACATATCGTGTTGTTTAGAATTGTGTCTTTGCTAAAAACATGGAATACTTTCCCTCCTTTTTCTCTCGACTTTTAAAGTTGGATTTAACAATTTCAATGCATTTTCATTGTCATCATAATGTGTGTTCCCTTTGATATTTGATCCTTTGATGAAATATGAATTGTTTATATCAGTTGCTTTCTACCATAATAATGGAATGAGATGAAGTGATAGATGAAAAGAAAAAAAACTCTTCCAGTATGTGAGATTAAATTGTATTTCCAAACAGTGAACATTTCATCCACCGGTGTGTATAGTGGGGTTTGTCTAAGTTGCTTGTTTTGAATTAATTTCATTTTCGTAATTGACTGAGGTGAAATTGAATTGCTCCTTTTCCGTGTCCTTGACAGAGTGTTCCTTAATTTCTCTGAGTCTCAGATAAATCCTCTATATCATGATAAGAGTCCTGACCCTAAGTATCTGGGAGAATAGGTGTGGTAAGAGCATGCAAACACAATTTGCCTCGCACCTTCCCCAGAGAACGCCACAATGCATTATAGATTTAGGCCTGTTCCCAATTTGCAAGATGGTACAAGAAAATGAATCGCATGAATCATATAGCTTCTGATGTAGACACGGGGCTGGGATGTTACTGGAAAGAAAAATGGATATCAGCAAAGTCACTTATTGCTGTAGCAATAGATTATACTGGGCCCAATCTGTTACAGAAGCAAGTTAGTCTGAAGCGGTTATCATCATCATCAGGGTGTTGTACACATACAGGCAGTGAAGCAGTGTGTGTATGATAAAAAACCATGGTGAGGGGCAGCCTGCAGGGAGGTCCTTTCAAACAGTGCCAATGCCTATTCTAATGATAACTGCAAAAATAACATTAACATTAATAATTTAGTTAGACTCGGAGCCCTGCAGAAATTCTTGCACCCTGGCCTTTTATTTCAGTGTCAGTGGTAAAAAATGAAAACTGAAACTTTGCAGCCAAACTGATTTGCATAAACTCACACGAAAGTAAACAAAGCAAGAACAATATGGGTTATTAATGATATAATGGGAGTAGAGAGAGTGTATAAAGCGCTGTAACTGAGTCACCTTTTCTTTGTCTTTGTACATGCACGTATGCATGTTTTTTTTTTACTAGCAAGAAGAACCAATCCAGACCTCCAAACCACAATAAGGATCGCTACAGAGATCACACATCAAAGAAATTAGATTTAGAGTTTCATAATTGGCTTCATTGCTGCTATCGTGCGAGAGTTTCTAAGCAGCAAAATGTGAGCAATAGAAACAAAGAAGGGGAAACAAAGGGTAAGTTTCTACAGCGCATCTGTCTACGCCTTTCAAGGCTAAGCTACAGAGATACTGAATGAACATTTTCTTAATAGAGTTGGCAGAGATGGAACAACCACCATATGGAACCCATCTTTCTTGGGTACTCGTGTGCGAGTGCAGTAGATAGTGTTGTTTTCGTGTTTAATTTGTGTACTTGTCCATAGTGAGAATGTAAAATGCAAGAGATTACAGGTGTTGTCTACCATTGGCCTAGATATGCATTTAGACTTTTTTTTTTCTCATCCTTCTGCAGTCCCCTGACCAAAAAAAGACTTCTGAAATGTGTTCAGGCAAGACTAAAGAACCATCTTTCACCACCAAAGGAGTTTGTGCTGCGTGTTATATAGAGCAATATTTCACTAGAACATGAACAGAAACACATCCACCCAGAGCTCATAATTAACATTTAGCCCAATTTAGCTCACTCCACACAAAGCACTGTATTTGCATGTTTTCTGCATGTGGAAATTATCTTTTAGGACATGGTTTCACTAAGCTGGGTCCAAAGAAGGAAAAGTGTACATTGCCTTTTCATGTCACTAAGCAAACATCAAAAAACTCAAGCAAAATGTATCTTCTTCAGTGACAGAACTACTTTGGTATAGAACTACCATTATTCATTATACATGGGCCTGCTGTGTTAAGAGCCATACATTTCCTTTTAAATGCTTTAGCTGTCAGACTGATCCATTGTGATTTTGTCTGAGCATCATCACAGTGGTGGAATCCATTCTCAGACGTCTTCATTAATGAAACAGAGCTGGAGCTGGTCAAAGTAATTCAAATGATGCATACCCCCGCAAGCAGACATACTGAGCATAAAGTCACTGACAAAAAGCCGTCTATGGATCAAGTTCACAATTATGTCGGGGTCAATGAAGGTCTGTCTTTTTACTCTTACAGCTGGTGCTCATGTAAGAAAGACCCGCTGCCTACTCCAGTGGGCGTGTGCTGCCCGGGGGCAGAGAAGCTCGCCAGGGGGATGACCTTGACGGGGTCCTCCTTCTTACTGGAGTGTCTATCCAGGGTGTTGTAGAACTGCGGCCGGTTCATCCCTTTGTCCAGGTCTTCTTTTTTGGGCACAGACCTGCCCAGCGTATGGCGACCATCCATGACCCCCATGCAGCCCATGTTAGCTTTGGCCCCCCTGGAAAAGCTCTGCTGGAAGCCAAAAGAGGACATTGTAGCTGTGATGGCGGCGGTGGTCGGGGTGGTGCTGGGGCTGTTGCTACCAGACCCTTGGAACTGGGCCAGGGCTGGGGGCATCCAGCAGCTGTCGGAGTGGCCCAGTATCAGACACTCCTGGGTGCAGGTCTCAGAGGCCTCTGCCAAAGCTTTCTGCAGGTTCACCTCTATGGCTGTAAATAAAAGAGAAGAAGACAGAAGAAAAACAACATGGTTAATCCAACAGTTCGGGAAATACAGAGAGTAAAGTGAGAAAGTAATTATTTTACATGATTGCTGTAAAACAATTGAATGAACTCATAAATCAAAATGTTCACAGAAGGAAATTGTCACCTTATCAGTAGTTGACCCACAAAATGTCAGCCTTTTAGCAAAATGAAAGTCAGAGATAAATGTTTTATTTCATCTTGTAATGAGAAAAACAGCAGCAGAGCATTTAATTTCCATTGGTATTCCCATGCCTCGCTCTGTTTACCTACAATATGCAAGGAATTCCCTGTAGCTTAATTAGAGTTTGAAAAAAAATGTCTTGCTGTTTGCATCTTGCATTAGCTTTACTGTGTTAAATATTTAATGAACATCTTAACAAAGTATTGTTTATTTTAATCTCTGTCAGTGTGGCACACCTTAAACCCGTCTGATCTTTGAGAATACAAAATAATACTTGTCAAATAAGAAAACTCAAATACAAAGAGCTGAGAAAAATCCAATCATCCCAGGATCTTGTGAGCATCTTTGGAATATTCACAGGCAATTAACATACGTGGTTAATTGTGACAGCATTTAGGTTGCGAGTATAGAAGAGGAGGAAAGAAAACCTGAGAATTGAATGAGGGTGCATCTGGCCAAGGGTAAGCACTCAAACTATCTTATCTCATTATCCTGGCACTGACATCACGTGTGGAATGAGTCTGGGATGAGGCCTCAGCATTGAGCCTCAGCAATAAAGCCTGTCAAGCCAGATAATTAGAATGTAAAACAGTGGGCACCAAGGCAACCAGGAGCCTGCAGTGTTATGTTTCCTAGGCCATGCAAAGGAAAGACGGTCCTCATTCAAACATCACATAGCTCCTCAAGCCCTTAGCTTCAAGCTGTCATGTAGAAATTATTTAGTATATTTGCATAAGTAAGAATGCTATAAATAATTAAGCATCCTAAGACCCTGGCACACAGGGACTACTATTCCCTTCGTGCACACAAGTTCTGCTTGCTCTATGTTGTCTGCCGGAATACGCAAACTGTCCTCACCTTGTTTATTGTTCTAGTGCATTTAACACTCATAATGTATAGTTTTCGTCGTCCACACAAGTGATACTAGTCAGATGTCCAAAAAACGATCTAGCTTGTAGTATAACGTCTCAAGGCACTCACTTTTATTTATTTTGTGACACTGCAGATTGAACGGCACAGCGTCATCTTTAATTACGAGCGCAGTGTCTGAAAATGAATCACTGGGTATAAATTGTGAGGATATATTTGGAGGGCCCACGTGGAGTCAAATCTGTCCTCTCCATATTGAACTGGAGCCTTGGAGCAGGAGTGTATAAATCCCCCGGGCGGTAAATGTGTCACCTTTCAGAGGGTCACTAACTTCATTAAGGCAAAAATGGATGCTGCTTTCTCATTCTCTGAGCAAGCACAATAGGGCTGAGCCAAGTCTCAGCCGTGCCCTGACTCAATCTCTCTCTTCAGGCTTTTCTGCTGTTGGTAATGCCTTTTATGTGACACTGTCATTTTTGACGTGGTAATGCTGTTAGTATGTACTTTTTATTCTTCAACTTGCACAAGGACACATCTAAGAAAGTGGCCGTGTTCCCAACAGAAACATTCAAAAGCGCTTCTTTGCCAGATTTCCTGCCTTCCCTCCAAACTTTAAATTATCAGTGCAGCCAAGGGTGAAGCTGTCTTTAACCTAGCGTACTTTCAGGTAGTCTGGAGCTCCGTGACTTCACACAGCTTGAACTCACAGCAGTTCCGTGTCAACAGCCCTCAGTGCCTCCAATTTTTTATAACCAATATTTCACATCCAGCCTTTCTACAAGACATGGGCCTGTACTATTTTCTATTCCGGGGGGAGAGTTTGAAAAAGCGGTGGCGGGTTTGGGAGGGTGGGAGCGCGGTGTGAGTGATGTCGCTGACAGCTCTGGCTGCTTTCGTCAGCTCGAGGTACTCCGCAGCCTGCTTGTGATGCCGCTGTCTTTTGTATTCAGGGGAAACAACTGTACCCTGCGGAGCTTTCGGGAGGAATCACACATCACTGACGCCCCGAATCCCCTGATGCTGAGAACATTCTTTTCTACTTTCCTTCAAGGAAATTTGAATGGCAGACAAGTGGGGATAATGGCAAACAATTGGGTGTAATAGACAGCACGACTCGGATCAGACCTACTGTTCTCATTTGAGATGTTTCATCTTCACGGTGATGCGGTTGAAACAGAACTGTGATTCCTGCTCAGCTCCTCTGTAGAGTTAACAGAACATCTAAAACAAGCTCACCTGCCATCACCCTGCTAAACTGACTGCTGTTGACACCGGAAATGAAGTAGTATTCAAATCATGTTCCCATTCCAAACAGCCTGCGGGTTAATTTGACTGCTCTGTCATAAACTAATCTATTATCCATGGTCCAAGTTGTGTGTTTCTAGACACCCCGCAGCGGCACACTTCTCATTTTCCAGTTGATCTTATGGTCATATGCAAGGTCAATATCAGTGGTACAGCCTACAGCAATCTTGTTCTGCAACATCAACACATCCTTTGGCCAGCGAGAGATCGAACACGGCTGCATCCACCTTCAGCTGACCTTCCGCTTGTGCGGTCAAACATTACAGCTTGTATAAACATTGAACATTAAAAGACAGAGCTGTGAGAATGCTGCATGGCACGCAGTGCACAACAAAAATATGTGTTTTGCACAAAAAGAAAATACTGGATTTCATACAGCGTGCTGTTTGCCTTGACACAAGGTAAGGAGAACATTTTGAAAATGCATCTTTGCAATGTGAGCATGAAATCTTTGAATTTAAAAATATAAAGATGTAAGAATGAAGACTTCCTTATCAAGTCCAACTCATAATACCTATAAAACCCTTTTAGGCTCTGATTTATTTTTACACTTGTAAGTATTTATAGTTCTTAAGTTTTTTTGTTGTTGTAAGCAGGGGACATTCAAAGGAGCATCAGGATCACATACACATCTTTCAGTCTAATGAAGTACACTCCCAAAAACATAAGCCAACTTCTGAAAATGCATCTTTTGTATTGGTTCAATTTACAGCGTACATGTATTCATGCACTTCGGGGATGTCTCCATCAGCGGGCGTGCAGATGATTCACTGATTATAATGTCTTTTTTTAGTGTAGCTTTGATACCGAACCATCCCAGAAAACAAATTCATGCTCTACTTTAAAACAATTAACGGCCCAACAGGGCACACCTGTGCCTGCACTATATTTTTCTATAGCAGTGGTGTATATACTGCAGGAACACTCTGCTTACAGCTGCTGTGTGTGTGTATCACCATTGCTGTTTTGGATATGAATTCAGGTCGCAATGCTAGAATAATGAGTACACGTTTAACAGGCCCACGCTGCTGCATGCTAATACTTTACAAAGTTGGTAATATAAAGATAATTGGTAACATTTTGTCATCGAGATCATTTTGTAATGATTTGATTTAACTATAATAAACAGTGCGAGGCTCAATCCCGTGAGGATGCTCACATAAGCACAAGTGCTACATAACCCAGCTTGTATGAGGACATTTTGTGTCTTCATTATTTTTATATTTTTCTTTTTCACTGTACTAGTATCAATCTCACTTTCCCCCCTCGATGGTCATTAACTCAACTAATGCACATACATGATTTGACAGGCAGGAACACTCGCACACAGCCAGGATGCACATTAGCCGGCTGATCAGGACCTCTCGGCACAATGGCATGAGATATTTAACATGACACTTGATGATATTTACTGACAGAGCTGGTTACATCTTGATGAGCTTCACATTAAGGTCTGCACACATATCACGGTTCCACTTATTATTTCAGCATGCACAAACTCATTATTGCTAATTAAAAGGATAATTGCATGCATCTAGGCCATTAAAATCCTCATACAGAAATCTGAAAGGTGGACTAGGCCCCTGACTCTTCCTACTGTGGTAATTGGTGCAGTCTTTTCAATTTTTTAGCCTGAAAACTAAACGCAACCAACTCAAGTGTAGTCTAAAGAGGGCTTTATCATGTATTGCAGGATGCCTCCATGTAGACATTGTCATCAGAATATTAAAAATATTTACTTTTAAAGGTTTTATTTATGCAGGCTGCAGTACGGCCCCCTCTGCTGAAATCGTGTAAATCTATATCTTTGATCTATTGGACTGAAGGTTTTTTCTTTGCTTTCTCTTTATTGTCTAGTGTCGTGATACATGGCCTGTCACTATGCTGCATAGTTGTTTTCTTTAAACATTCCCTGCAAAAACTTGAAAGCTCAAAAGTTTCTTTTTTCAACTCACAAAACCTTCACAAAAGTGCAAAAGTTCAAACAAAATCCACAATGTAACTCTGCAGAGAAAAATAAAGCCTTTCTCCACCCAAAGCACACTATCACCTGCAGCCCTGCCCCTCTGAGTGTCAATTAATTTAGACTCAACAGGTTTATTAGGAACAGGAATCAAAAGAAACAAATATGCAAAGAGGCTTACGCTCAGCATGTTGTTTAAAAAATGAAGAACTCGTCTCTTATCGAGAGTTTTTTGAGCCGTCAAGGAGAACTACAAGTGCTGCAGCTATCATGAGTGCAAAAATATGATCATTATTATATTATGCCGTCTGATATGGGCTAAAATGAGATGGAGTGTGGGGGGGGGGGGGGGGAGACACGAAGGGTACATGAGCACGTGTCTCACATCTGGAGGGAGACCAAAAAAGACAGAAACTCAAGAATATGGAGGATTCTTTCAAATAAATAGAATCTCAGTAGAAATAATTGGGTTTGTAATTACCCAGACTTTATCGCCTCACTCGGCCTTACGCTCACTCCAAACGTACAATCTGGATAAGCAAATGGATGGCCATTAATAATAATAGCACTATTAAAACCCCTTGGTGTTGCACTGAAAAAGAGAGATGCCATTACTTTCATCACAGCTCTGGCAATCATCATTTGAAGGAGAGACTAATGTCCCGCTTTCACAGAATTACAAATACAAGACAAGCCGCTTAAACACATGATGCATTTCACCATTCTTCCTGCTTTCTTGGGGCTCATTCTTATGATGCACACTTATGACTGATTCATAGCCTTGATGATGTGTACTTGCACATGAATTCGTGTTCTATTCACAGCATCACAGAGCTCGTGAGAGTCTGCTCTCTGCAGGAGTCAATACTATATGCAATACTTATAAGTGCTGCATATACATGACTTTGACAATGAAATAAGAATACGCAGCCTAGAAGATAAGGTCTGCCACTGCTCCAGGAGGAAAAAAAGCCTGTCTCTATGGCAATGAGTCTGAAAATGAACTTTTCTCTGCCTGTCATACTCAAACACTATTTGGTTTTCCTTTACTTTTATCAGGAGGAGGTACAGTATAATCCCTTGTGAAGGCAATAAGAGCTGTCATAGTCACAGCTGACAAGGGTGTAGGGGAGGAAGTAAATATTCTATTGTAGCAATAAAAACTTGCTGTGCTCCTTAGAAGGCAAAGATCAACTGTGCTGCAGAGGTCAGGGGTGCTCTGTAGGAGGCTGACGTGTATTCACTTCTATAAGGAGCCATGCTGGGTTAGACAGCCAGTGTTGAATGTTATCAACAGGACTTTTTTTTGATAGAATGTGGGGTGAAACACTCCTTTTACCGCCTGTCTTCATCTAATGGCTGTTCTCATCAGCCAGACAATGGTAATGAACGACCTACCATACTGGCATATTGGATTTTTTTTTTCCTGCTGAAACATAAATTCCTGAAGCGATTCAAAGTGAGATATAAGAAAGTGGCAATGCCATAGCTCCTCTTTTCAACTTTTTTAAAACAAACAGTGCCAGATGTTATGAATGGCCTTTCTGAAAGGAGACAATGCCATGCAGATAAGAGGGGAGCGAGGTTGTCCATATATGCTCAAGACTAATTACTTTTGATGCATTTACTGAAGTCGGCGAGTCTCCGAGCCACATACGTATTTATCAGCACTTGCGGGACCTATACAGTTTCTCGGCTGTAATCCATCTAGCCTTGTCTCCTCTCGACCCCTTTTGCTTTCCCAGTGTTTGACCCATTGTAGCTGAAAGTAATTGCAGACAGAAAACAACATCTAATGATTACTTTATCTGGGAGTCTGAGAGAGAGTGAAAAGTCACAGACAGGTACTTTCAACAAAAGGAGGAGGCCTTTTTGTTCCCGACACACAATTTCAGACAACAAAGAATATTATTGACTTGGCTGAGATTAGAACACCAAAACAAATGACAAAGCACAGAGAGAGGACAAAGTGCACAAAGAAAGAGAAAGGATCCCTTGAACAGCCTTGAGCGAGCACTTGCTTTTTTTTTCTTTTTGTTACCATTGATTAAAAGTAGGTTGAAGTACCCATTTCTACACCTAGAATATACAACACCAACACAATGCACTGATTTAATTTGATGTAAATTCCTTTATCTTCAAGTCACCTTTGTTGTCTGCGGGAGAAAAAAAGAAACACCGAAAAATTTCCATTCTGCCTCTGCATATAATGTTTACCCCGACATCAACAGCAGCACTTGTGTGATTTCCATCAACAGAGAACACAGTCGGGAAGGTAGAACACAGAATAAGCTTTCTTCCTGACACTTGACTTTTTTGTGTGTGACATTGCTTGATTACATCTCCTTCATTATGTGTGGACCACTATTGGGCCTCCCCTCCTGAGGACAAGACGCCAGTGTCACCATCAACACAATCAGGCTTGGCCAAATACCCAGCATGGGCCAGCTAGATGAGAGGTGCAAACACCATAACAATCTGCAATCAGCGCTCATCACTGCAGTGACACACAGAGGAGAAGGAGGCACACACAAGCACACACACACAAACACATTTTCACGAACACATCAGTGCTCTCAGTTTAAAATATCCTACGAGGAACACCATTCCGTCTTTTCTTTGTAAGTCTGCACAAACGCTGACAATACTGTGATATACTGTAGCTGTGCTGTCTCCGACAAGGAAGCAATACATAAATGCATATTTATAAGATAATAAAAAAAAACTGTGAATCCACCTTAAAATTCATTGCACATGGATGGATGTCTGAAAATTTCCATATTGTGTAGATAATGTGAGGCCTGGGAAAATAAAGTAAAAAGAAAGCAATGAAAGGGGAAGTTCAATTTTTTTAGAAGGATTTGAAGAGGAAGAAAACACGACTGATTAAGTGCGACCTCACAAAGCTCTCTGATATTTGCAAGAAGATTGGATTGTTCCAGCAGGAATACTTTCTAAACAGGCATGATTTTTATGAAATGACTCTGATCTCAAAATGTAAATGTCACTTATGACACTCTTAGCTCCCTCTTTAAAATGGAATTAGAAGTTGATTTGAGGCATAAGCAACTCCTCCAAGAATTGAACCTGTTGCATTAGGAAGAGCTGGATGTAAACGATAAAAATGAGGCCTCTGCTTCACACGATGGAGGGGGATACTGCAGAAAGACAAACTGCACAGCAGCCACCAGTGTGCTACATCCCGTGTCATGTAACAAGCAAATTCATCACACTGACCCATTGCCCCCAATTATTATGGAAAACAAGAATGAATCAAATTAACATTGAAGAAGCTCTCGGATGTGGCAGCATGTCTGTATTGCCGATGGATGCAGCAGCAGGAGAGGGTAATAAAGAAGGTGCCACTGCATATGCCATATATCTTGCAGTCATTGATGATTAGCTGTGTTTTCCCTTAGCCATACATTACTGTTATTGCCTCCATGGCCAGGCAGATAGGAAGTGGATACAAAGGCATCGTGAAGCCCATCTTTCAACGGATAACTGGCAGGCTGAAAACCACTCAGCACTGGTGGCGGCGTGATTTCAGTGCATGAGTGATCTGGTCATGCTGGAAATTGTAATCTCTTATATGACAGAGCTCAGAGGGAGACCTGCTGTACAGTTGTGTGTGTGTGTGTGTGAGTTTTCAAGTGCGTGTGTGTGTTTATTGTACAGCAATGTATTTCTAAGTGAAATCATTCAGTCTGGTCTCAAAAAGAGAGCCCCTCTTCAGATGTCAGCAGCTCAAGTCTGGATGTTTTGTCCCTCCAGGCAATCCTGAAAATGTATAATCTATATGAGGTGTCAGTGTCAGGAGCAGACACGCACACCATCCTTTTTCTCTGTGTCCCTTTTCTTCCCCCATCCTCCAAATATTTTGAGGACGGCTTAGGCATGAATGCAGACTGTGTACGGTATTAGTCACAGTCATTAGTGCTGAGCAAACTTATATTTGCAGTATCAGTGTGTAGTGTAGCATGGCAAAGGTTTTAGTATGAGGGGCACACTCTCCCCAGATCCCCCTGTGCATGTACACTTTAAAGGTTTTCCTTTTCCGGAGCGCCACAGAGCCTCCTCTGGGGACAACTATTAATTTTTCACCGAAACCTCCCCTGAATAATGAATTCTGTCCTATTTATACGCTGTGATAAGTCTGCTGAATGTCTAAAAAGGGGTTATCATGAAAAGGGTAAGGCTTTCAGAGAAAGACCTGTTCCTGCTTAACATGTTTAATTCATCCGCATCACCATGTTCCTGAAAGCACAAGAAAAGTCAAATAATGTATCACTGGCAAACATGAAAGTGGGCGCATGCGGCACTTTCAATAAATCACGGCTTTACTTTTACTGTTGTGATGTTGACTGCCACAATCCTCAACCCAAACACCAGCCATTGAAATTTCAGATAGATGCCTTCTACTCCTTCAGGCCCATGCTGACAGATATACTCGAGCTAAAATCACAGAGGTACTCAGTGGCTTGTGTTAATGTCTCTGTCACTACGCACTTTATTTGGGGTGTGTTGAGTGCAGGCATTGTCAACTAACATTCCCCACAGCGAGAGCGACAGATACCAGGGACACACGGAGTGATGGAGAGAATGTGCAATAAGGCAGCTGCTGGAACATAAGCAAAAATAGCAAGTAAAGCCCATAAGTAGTACAATGAGACTGATATCACAAAATCTTTCTGGAACAAAAACTGGAAACTTAAATTGATTAAGATTTTTTTTTTTACATACTGTGATAATTGTAATTAACCGAATTTCACCGTGGGAAAAATAAAGTCTGATTTTGATAATGATAATAACTGCTGTAATGACTACAGTTTAGCTAATTCCAGTTCCATTTTAGTAATTTTATTGCTGTTGGTATCTACATTAAAACAGGATTGCTTCAGTTTTTTTTACAATCAATTCAAGTTATTCCCAGTATATACAAGAAAGCCAACGTGTTCACAGTACAAATTATCTGTGGCATGAGGTAATGATGTGGAATTATTCAAAACTATAAATCAACTACTGCAACTGAAAACACTAATTCAGTTATAACATAATGTAATTACAAGTTAATCCCCATGTGGCTCAGTTCAACCTGTATACCGAGAAGTTGCATAAATAAAAGTTTTTTATTTTTTTTTTTTTTTTTATTTATTTATTTATTTTATTTTTTTAATGATTTATTTTTGGGCTTTTCGTGCCTTTAATGCAGAGATAGGACAGTGGATAGAGTCGGAAACCTGTCTAACAGTATGCAAGTTGGTGTCTAAACACTCTCAATGTGAAAAATAATTTTTCATCAAATCAAAGGGTAGAAGCAGAAAGTAGGTTCTCTGATTGTGTCGTCTGACTGTGAAGATGAAGAGAATCCTCCAGTGGCTCAGGCAGTCCGCAGAGGAGGAGTCGGTGAAAATAGCCACGGCACTACTTTGCTCTAGAGACTGCTGGCAACCCGTTGACCTCAATGTCTTTTATGCTATTTAGCCTCGAGCTCTAACTACCAGATATTAACATCCCATATCTTTGATTTTGTGCGCCTGTCAGGCCCTGAGGACACTTGTATATATTGTCTGTCCCCGGGTGTCATCCTCTGGGTCAGATGTTTGGGCCTGCTCGAAAACGACAAACACCCACAGACAGGCAAGGGTAAGTCGCATTTCTTCTCCCTGGCATGCAGTATCGACTCTAATGTAGACATGTCATATCAGAGCCCTGGGATGGCATGGAGAGAAAGGAATTTTGGCGGAAATAAAAGCACTAAATGTCAGTGACATATCCCAGTGTTTGTAAAATTGTGGGAGAAAATTGCCATCCGTATGATGACATCATTGTGGCCAATTTTACCCCGCAGTTTATTTCAAGCTGCTGTGTTTGTGTGTGCATGGGCGTGCTTGTGTGACAGAGGGAGAAACAGGCTTGCTCTCCACGTAATTCAGTGTGTGAAGGCACCAATACCCATCTCTATGATAATTTCCTATTCACTATGAGCAAAGATAGCAATGTTGATACAATTCATTTCCCTTTTATTAACTGGTGCAGAAATGTTGGGCCAGGCCAAAGTGACTCCAGGAGTTTTACAGGGCTGCAGGGTGGTGGAGTTTGTTTTACGGGTGGGAGGCGAAGGCTAGTTGTACAGGGTGAGGGATATTGCGAGCCATGCAAGCACAATAGTTTATTTGCCAGATAGTTTACATGACCCTTGTCTGGCCTTTGCAAATGACCTTAGGTCAGAGCTTATAAGTTTAAGAATATCCATGTTCGCCTCTCCAAACTTGTGTCAGCTTCAACAAGTTTCAGTTTCTGGCGTCTTGTTTGCAAGAAGTTTCAGCTTCATGTGTGACAACCAGAGACAAGTCCAGTCAATCACACTGACACTCAATTCTCTAAACCTGACGACAGCTTCTTCTTTTTTATTCATGGCTGATGTCCACTTTCTCTTTCCTCTCTTCCCCCTCTCCACTCTGATATTGCTAATTATTCCAAACTATCAGATAGACGCTTTCAATTTCAATTAAATCTTCTCCGCCGACCTTGGGGTTGGGGAATGGTGTCGCTCTCTCAGCCCAGAACAGTCCCTCCTGGCATTATGGGTGTCATTTAAGAAGAAATTTAAACTCCGTTTTTTAGCAAGACTTCAGAGAATACAGGCTGAGTTCACACTTGTCAAGACTGAAGTGTGATCAGTGTACGTATTCCAGTAACACACTCAATGTGATAATTGAAAGGGGTCCAATTAAAGCTTGAAGGCATAACTGGCTACTCTGATACACCCTAGGGTGGCTGTGAAGGACAGATTTACAGCCATATGCAGCTAATCTTGCCGTCTAGTATGGGCTATGAATCTTAATGCACTGATGTTACGATGACATATTGGCTGGTGGTGGCGTAAAAAAAAATATATTTTTTCGCTCGCTGCATCAACAAGAGGGAACATTTTTGCCGTAAAAACATCACTGTGAAAAGGGAAAAAAAAAAAAAAAGAGACCAAAAATAAGCATAAAATATCCACAGACTAGCAGTGTAATATCATCGAGGCAAATACAATAGTCGACCCTGCTGCAAAAGAAAGCAAGGGCACCATGTATGTAAGAAAAAAACAATTACATGATATTGACAGCTAGTGCAATCAAAGGCTCCCCTGCCAGACTCAATGAGGTGCCAATCAACTGAGTGTCTCTGCCTCCGCCTCTGCCGCCGCCGCCGCTGCTGCCTTTCATTTTAGAGTCAGAGGAGATTCTGCCGTGGTGAATCATCAGTCAATAGCTCAGAGCTGATGGTTAATGCTGATTGATGACATTCACCCCTTCACCCCCCTCTCTTACTACCCAGCGTTATCAGCAAGACACAGTCAGTGGGCAAAACAACATTTGGAGGAAAATTTAAGAAGAAAATAGTGAAGATTGGTGAAGATATTTTAAACATTTCTCTTCTAATTTGTAGCAATGATGATTTTGATCTGTAGTAGCAGCTGTTTTCTAACGCGGAAGCCTCTTGTCACCTTGTTTTGATGGCTTCATTGTTTCACTTTGCAAGGAATGTGTTGCTCATCGAATGCTACCAAAGGTCACCTGTGATTGATTCAAGCCGTAATTAAAATGATTATTAGAATAAACGATAAAGCACCAGATGCTTTCTCTTCATTGTCCCATCACATCACGTGAATTAGAATGTCACTCAAAGCATGGCATTAGCCAACACAATGTACAGGCAGCGCAGAACAATTTAGAACAAGCGTGTAATTAAAGTGATTCCATCAAATGTGACATTTCTATCAGCGTGCAATATTCTGCTTCTCTTCACCTGTGGCGGCTCGCTCATGACCGGAATAAAAGAAAGGGATCACTCTTCAACAAGGAAAAGATCATCGTTGTAGAAATATCTTCATGTGAATTTATGGGAAACATGGCAATGGTGAGCTGTAATAGGTACTTTTTAACCCAGAAATGTCAAGCTGTTGGAGGAACACTGCAACAAAACATAGTTATAATATTGAAGTGGATAGAAGTGTCACCCCTTGAAAGAATATAACATTACTTTCTCTCCTTCCTCTATTCTCATTCGCTCTGTATTCTCTCGCTTATACCTGTTCTTCTAAATGTTTATTTTTTAGACTTCATTCCCATCTTCAGTCGACAGTTTGAAATATTCTGCTTTATTATTAAAGCATGCTTAGCAGCAGGCTACTTCCTCTTTAACTTGTCTGCACAACAAGAAAAAGGCATTATGGAACACAGGCCAGAAAACAGACTTTATGTTGGGCATCATCCTCGGCTGCTTTACAGTACAGCAGGATTTGTAACATTTCATTCATTATCTCTCACTTCCACACATCCGCTCTTATTTACAGTGGCTCTCAGGGAGTCGGGATATTCCAGTCAGACATAAGGAAGGCTGGGTGTGAACCATCCATCTCTCTGACAAGGAGAATAAACTCATTTTCTAATTTGCAGGAATGTGACCCCAGTCTCTCTCTTTATTATTCATTAAGGAAATAGAGTCTGACATCATACCTTTACAAAGACAACAATTAGAGTTTGAGAAAAACACTAATATAATTCTCTAAGAGACACTTTATGACAAACTATGTGCTCTGCTGAAACAATCAAATTAAAGCATTTCTGAGATTTATATACAATTAAATCTGCTTCCCATTCTATTCATTTACATTTTTTAGAAAAAACCATGTGACACAATTATGAAAAACCAAACCTGCGATGAGGACAGCAGATGTTTATTAGCTACAAAGCATGGCAAAATGTACGTTTATTATTGTACATAGTTCCCTTACAGATATCATAAATTAAAGAGAAAGGTGGGATGAGGATTTTAATTTTTAGGTTGTTGACAAACCCTTGCTGCTTTTCTGCTAAACTATAATTTACTCTTATTTTGAAACTTTTCAAGAGCCATTCTTGGAGATTGGTTACATTGTATTCAGCCTCTATTAGCACGAAACAGCCTTAAAGCTTGCAGACTTGTGTGGCAAGAGGGGATAAATCGTAAAGAAATTGTTTCCTAGAAACACTTTTTCGTCAAATTCAATTATTAAGAAACGTTCAACCATTAGGAACACATCACAATGATATTTTTATATGCGATACTTAACTCCTTGTCTTTTCTTTCATTCCCTCCACACTTCACAGAGCGCACTGCAAAATAATCGTAAACTCTCCTGGCAGAGGAAGAAAGGGTATTAATTTTTCCAACCTGGAAACTGTAAACTGAAAATACCCGAGAAGTGGATAATTCTGTCTGAGGGAGACATGCATTTCCCCCCTTCCTTGTGTCAACACAACTTCTTTTGAGGTGTGCAGCGATGTCTGTATGGGCCTGATAAGTCTCTTATTCTCAGCAAAGAGTAATTTGCAAAATGCAGACGGCTGTACACAGACTCTCCACATTGTTAATTAAATCACTCTGCCTTTGATGTTTCCTCAGGTTTTAATGGGAAAATAACAAAATTAAACAGGATGCTGTCTTCCCGTCTTGTGAAAAGAATGATCCATGGATGGTGCATCAATTATTATAGCTGAAATACTGTAAATAAATTAAATTATCCGTAAATAAAACTGCATGGCTTTCATGTGAAAGCAAGTCAATTGTTTTTCTTGAAAACTGTCAAGGCGCTGGCATGTGAAAACAGGAACATATTATTCACAGTTGTTAGCACCTCATACCTGTTGCCAAATCAGCTTTGACCATATGGTCATGCAACAACAGAAAGGTGTGATGGATTTAGGTGATGCATGTCCTGCCATTTTACCTTTATTTTATCATGAACATGTATCTAATGATGCTGGAACTACTTTTCAGCCTTTATTTTGAACCTAATCTATAGTACCCTTAGGCAGTTTAAGTTTTCAAACTCATCCTAATTTAACAGTTTAACCCTCCACTGAAAAATAAATTACTCCAAATAACTTGTGCATGTTTAAAATTAAGCAATTACCATTGTGATCTTGGGTAAAAAGGAAAACTAGTCCATGTGCTGTAAGTCTGTCGACAAAATCAAGATTTGGCCAAATCCACTCAGTATTTATGTTAAACTTACACTTTTAAATATTAAGTTGGGTAGTCAAGGATGAGAATTAGAAATAAAAAAACATTATTGTATTGGATAGAATATGGTTAATGAAAACAAAGAAATGGTAAATGGACCTCAACTTGTATAGCGCTTTGAGTAGTCGGAAGACTATAAAAGCACTTCTACACCGCATTGTTCAGTGTTAACTTATCCATTCAAGTGTCTTGCCCAATAGCTGGGGATTGAACCCCCAACATTTTGGTTAAGAGACAACCAACTCTACCAACTGAGCCGCCCCACAATCAAAAAGTAAACTGGTTCAGACTTTTGTTAAAAGTGCAAAACAATATGGAATGGGACAAAATTTGATTGATAATATAAAACCCTACAAACATTATAAATGTCTCATGCTTAATCTGTAATTGTACTGGTACATGTTTTTTTAATTATTGAATTACTTCAATCTTGTCTTTTAAAAAATATATTTTTTAAACATTTGTCTACATTGATTTCTCCACAGAGTAGCGGTATAATATGATTGATTTCTCTATTTAAGCTTGTCCAATTGTTGGTAGTGTGGTTGTTGTCATCTGAGCTTAAAAAAAAAAAAAAAAAGCTAATAATTGGAAATGAAATGAGGGGTTTCTTGGTTTGAGACGGTGGTTTGGAGCTCAATGGTTGTGATTACATCCCCCAGAATACACCTGTCACTCCCAATCCCCCCCTCCCCCCTCTCCTGGAACCTGCCTCTAAATTTGATCGATAATGATGACTTTCTCTCCATAATGAAAGTCACACTCAATCACAAGTTTGTCAATGGCTGCCGCAAAAGATCAAACATTAAAAGTAAACTTAGTTTCAGGGGGAAAAAAAAGATACTGCCTCGTTCATTTACTCTACTCGACATTTGGCCACTAAACAACAACAACAACAGCTGCTGAAAATTACTGTGAGACGCCATCCATTTTGTTGGGGTCAATAACTTCCTGGACCACATATATGCTGTGAGTCCTACACTGTGACCTTTGCACTAATCAATCCACCAAACACTTTGTGTCTAAAGAGAAATGTCTGCAAATCAGGCCGAGAAGAGAGAAGTGTTTTCCAAGAAAGGGTCAAGCTGAGAACAGAATACAGCCCCCAAGGTGTTAATGGCATGCTGATTATCTAAATGGTTAGTGTTTTATACACCAACCTCTAATTACTTCAAGGCTAGTCTTTGAAAAAGCAATTATGAGCTGGGCCGAACTGTACATCTCACTTTAACGGTTCAATACTCTTATTCATTTGTTCTCATTTGCAAAATATCAGCATTGTGTAGATGGAAAATACAGGGAATCTAATTTTAGTTAAACCCTGCACATTCCATTCAAAGTAAAACACCTTTTATAATTCAAATAAGCAATAATGAAACCTACTGAACCTCTACACATTTGCTCCTATAATCATTCCTGTAAATACAGTTAATTTCAGAAATATGCAAGGCTTTTTGATACACACCTGTACCTTTAATTTAATATGTGTTAAATAAAATGAAATTGTAAATGCAAAATATAAAGTTTATTATACCACTTTAGGAAGTCTTAACCAAGCCCCCCAGAATTCTGTTCTTTAGTCCACCAGTAGAGGGCGCATGGTCTCCCTCAGTGTCCCTCCTCTCCTCTCTGTCCTGCTGAATTGAAAAGTTACTTAAGACCTCACTAATGCTGCAGCTAAGCCCCCTTTGGGTCTGAGGTAGCTCTAAGGGGCTCTCTGTTGCAGCCTGTTAACGGCAAATACCTTCACACTACAAACATATGCAGCATTGCACCAGAGGGAGCAACTGACATACATAAAGCCCAACATCAAGCAATGTGCAATGGCTTTCTTTAGTGCTCACTTGTCACAATGTGGAGCCTTTCTCTTGCTATACTCCTTGAACAGTGAATATTTTCCTTTCATATATTGGGTTTTTCAACTAATGTGCATGTACTGAGAAAAACATGGAGCAGGGTTTTCTTTTATTTATCATCCTCACTCAAACAAAAAAAAACATTTGATGTCTTTCAATTAACTTGGAGAAGTGGGAGCTGCAGTTAAGGTCAGATTATTTGAAGCATGTTTTGTAAGATTGGGAAAGGTGTGAGGTGTCGCATAAACGATGTATCCTGCTTCTGTCTCGCCACAGATGTCCAAAAACAAGTTGACAGCGTGGCCCCACAGACAAGCCCCGAGATTAATGATTTGTGACAGCTTCAACGAGCCAGGATATGAACAGTCATCCTGCAGCCACTACATAAGTAGAAACAGCTGTTGTTTTGAGACCAGGCTTTGATTTCTTACTGTACTTGCTCATCATAGAAGAGTGTCGGGAGAGAGGACCTCCCGTCACACACAAAAGGCCTGAATGATATTGTAGAGGCAGCAGGTTTTTGTAGCGGGTGAGCCACTGGCTGCCGCTATGGGTGCAATCTAAATAGGGCAGAAAAAAAACATTGTGTGTCCACTCTTTGCAGCTCTGAAATATTGAGACGTCAATACAAAAACATCCCACTGTATCCATGCAGTTCATATTTATTGCGTCGGAGACTCCTGCCAATGCCGTTGTGTCATTTTTGTAACAGCCTTGCAGTAATTCTATGGCTATGTTGTGATTAGCATGAGCATGAATGGAGCTAGATTAAACCCAGCCGTAGAATATAGTGAAGGAACTGCAATTAGACACAACATTATTCCTTCTCTATTTGATTCTGTGAACATTGCCTTGTTCTGCCACAATAGAATTTAGATAGTGCCATTGTGATGAAAGCCTATTCTAAAAAAAAACCTGGTGAATGTACAGAACATGATGAACCACTTTGTTTCAACAGGACAAAAGGCAGGCTTGGCATGTGTTTTCCAACAATTGGCATTGCTTGCCTTTTTCAAAGTCTTTTCTTTTTTAGATCACCCCAAAGAGCCATGCACAGGGGCTTTGAATGGGTGTCCTGAAAACAGGCAAGAGATTGTCTTTGTATTGACGGCACAAATACCAGACTGAATCCCTTTGAATGACCATCTAATCTTTTTTTTTTTTTTTTACATCATTATCGCCCTTTTATTATCCCTTTTATTCATTTATTTTCATTCAGAAAGAAACACTACTATTCAAATTTTCATTTCATAAAAATTGTCCGATTTAAAAGGTTATTATGTAACATTATGATGTGCTGCTTAGCCACGGCTAAAGAAAAGCTCCATAACACATCCCGACAACAATAATGTATTCATCCCATTTCACCTTTTGTATAATTCTACATCAGGCTTACAAGATGTCGGTGTCTGGCTTTGCATGTCTGCATGCACTGTCCTTGCTTAGGATTCAGCAGATGGAACCATGGGATGGAGGTTATCAGCCATCCCATTCCCCTCTGGACTCTAATTCGTTGTCGACAATGTGCTATGGACCCTAAAGGCCCGCCATCTGCTTACTTTCTCTCCTTCCAAAGGTGAGATATTTCAAACCACCTGGTTGATGTTTTAGCCACTCGTGCCACCTAGTTACCAGTGTCCATGTTGGAGTTGATGTTTACATGGAGATAAGGACTCAATAACATTACAATACAATAAAAGTAGCTCTGTAATTTACAACCAGAGTTGTTCATGCTCAGTGATTATCAAATAATCTTGATGTAAACCCCATGAAGGTTTACAACACATAAGTCAGATTTATATTCTTAAAATACCACGATGATTGGAAATGCAAAATAAATAAAAACCATGCTGTCATAGTTATGGAATAAGATTATCGGGACCTCGGTCTGCAGCCAGACTTTCTGCAAGTTTGAAGTAACAGAAAGTATTATGTCTGTGGATTATAACACACACAAACACACTAAACATATTTTTTTAGTACATGTATCTACCTTTTTAAATGTTTGTTAATTCAGAGCAACATTGAAGTTAAGCAAGTGACCACCTCACTCACACTCTGCCCATTCATAACATGCCCAGTCATTCACGTTTTGCTCTTCCTCTGTAGCAGCTCAGGCCTCCTCACAGAGGGAAAAAGGACATTTTCAGGCTGTGAATGGATGTCTCCTTGCTTACCGATCATCACTGTGTGCAGAGATTGCGTTTTGACAAGCAAGCCATCCTTAATCCTTGGTCACATCCAGTTGCCAAGTCAATGTGACCAAATTCCTTCTCCCTGTGTGCATTTGTGTGAGCACATTTATTTGTTGGTAGGTTGTAGATTTTACAAGCAATATAATATATTCATCCGCCTGGTAAACTGGATCTTTTACAGTACATTGTGTTTCCTTGTAAACAAACCAACCAAGAAATTCTCACACTTTAAGGCAGCAATTTCAAGCAATTTGAGGATGATTATCAAAAGAGACTTTTAGACACTTTGTCTCAGGCAGTTGTTATTGCAGCTGTTGGACTAAATTAGATAAAAATGGAAAAAGAATTACTTAATCACTACTTTTATAGTTTTCCTTTGTCAGTTGTTTGGAACAGACAGTATTTGTTTACATGTCGGGCCAAACAAGTATGAACTGATCACCACTACTGTACATTTATAGCAGAGCCGGGGTGTTTCGCTGATGCAACGCAATGCCACTTTTCTTTTTGCTGACTTGTGCAGATGTAAAATGTGCACAAATCAGAGATGTGACTTAAAAGATCCACACTGTCCCTTGTGTCTCTTTATACTTAGATATCGAGCTCCTATCCCAAGCTTAGTGCCTGCCCCTCTATACATCATCAAATTGATCTAGCGAGGAAGATTTAAGCCTTAGCCCGGAGACAGAAACCTTGTTCCAAGGTCAGGCAGTGGGAGGCAGAGTTCATGGGTCACCTGTCTCCTCACACCTGCCCTTGATGTATCCCCACCCAGAGTCCCTGAGGACCTGAATGATTCCTATTCTGCTGATGAGTTAAACCTGCCTGAGCCATAGAAATCCACAGGATTTCTATTGGCCTTGTCTGCTGCTGTGTAGGACAGCGATCGCACTACTTAGCTACATCAATCAATAGCAACGCAACATGGACACAGCATGTCGCAGCTGATGTAGCCGATGCGTGACGTCCGAAGTTACTCCTGTGAAGCAAAGTTCATACTGCAAAAAAACTTGAGGTAATTCATCATGAGATGGATTTTTCCAAGAAACTTTGACTCTGCAGGGCACATGGGTTCCTCAGGAGAAATAATCTCATTTCACTCAATCACTCATTCCGTCCTTACAGACATACATAAATGGATAGATAGATAGATACATAGGAGGAGCGGTAAACTGTGTATCTATACAGGAAGAGTCGGGGTTACTAAGTTTAGTGCATGCAGCAAAAAGAAGCTGTGGACAGAATGTATCCTCTGGGCACTCAGAGAAATACTACGCATTAAATGGAGCAACAAACGTTCTATCTTTTTTTTTTTCTTCCAAATAAGGGCATTATGTATGCATGTGGGGATGTTTGTTAAAAACCCTTGTCTGCTGCCAGGCTTCACCTCCTTTCCCCTAAGCTCAGAGACGGAAATGTAAGCTGTTTACAAATACAGTATGACAGGTCGGATACTGCTAACTTAAGTTTTCATGTCAAAACCTGTCAGTGACATTTAACAAGAAGAAAAGCATGTCAGATCTAAAATGCTTCCCGAAAGTAGACCAAACACAGCTGACATGTGGATGAAAATAGTGCTCAACCTGGCTTGCACTAAAGCTCAGTGTTTTAATGCTTACAGTATAATTATATGTTGTGATCATTTATGTATTTAGACTTGTTTTATGTAAAAAAAAAACAAAAAAAAGGTATGTGTATAGTCTTTTGATTACTCAGAGGAGAAGCAAAGCAGACACTGTTTAACTAAACAAGCATTTTTAGAGCTATGAACTTATCGAGGACCATGTCTTCATCTTAAATGCAAATCTGCAACCCAAACCACAATCTAAGTCTTTATGCATTCCCAAAAGTTCTGTGAAATATGATTGTGCCTTGCTGAAGGTCCATCATCCTAGCTGTTAACATATATCTGTATGAGCATTTTCATATGGTGAAAATACAATACTAAAATCAAAATATATATACATAAAATATTAGTTATCTATATAAAAGGCCCATACTGAAATAGCATCATAGACATTTGTATAGAAAATAAAATACATTCACACATATCTTTTTATTTTTCCTCTAAGTCAGATCTGCAACTTATTTCACACCATTATCACACTTTGGACTTTACTGTTGATGAGTGAGATCTTGTTCTGATTCAATATTTTCTTGCTATACCCCTGTTACACCCTCCCACGAAGTTTCATAAAAATGGGACCATAAGTTCTTGTGTAATCCGGCAGACAAACATAGAAACGAACAAACAGACTTAAGAGCGGAACAGCAACCATTACCTCCTCTACGGAGGTGGTAATGACTTATCCTAGAAGCAACAGGATTTTCTTTGTATGCGGCTGTATAGAGTATATTATACTGAAGGTGTCCTACTGTTATTCAGTGTCACAAAAGCTTGTTTCTTGTCCACCTATAGCAGAATGTATACAGGGAAAATATTGAGTTTGGCGAGAAAGGCTCTGGGCTGTTTTGGGTTCAACTGGGAATAGAATTTTTTTTTTTTCAAGGGCAGCATGCAATCATGGAGCTGTGTTATTCCCTATGATTGCCAGTCCACTGGCAAAATACACGTACACACAAACCACACATGTGCGTGTGACATTCACAACATCAACAAAATATTCAGAGGGAAGATCAGAGTGAGGAGACATCAGACACCCAAGTGTAGGTGATATTACCATTTTGTGAATCAGCCTGCCCTTTTCTGCGGCCCAGCAGCTGTGCCCCTTGCACTATGGATTAGCCAAGTCTGTTGTCAAGGCAACATGGTGGACATAGAAAAGAAAATCTAAAAAAAAAAACATTAAGAGGCTTTTACAGTTACAAGAACTTCTCAATATGAGGCCAAAGCATCTTGGGTTCACCGTGAAAGTAAACAAAGAGCAAGTGGAGAGAGGGGTCACAAAGCCGTGCAGCCGCCACGGTTATTGTGAGTGGCTGGAAACATGTCACATTAAGACGTGATAATGAGTTTAAAAGACATTTTAACCATGATTTTTTTCTTCTTTTTTTGTGAGGACAATGTTGAACTAACAAAAAAACAGCTCATGAAACATTGGTGACCCATTCTCAGAAACATTGTCTTTACTTATTTATGCAGATAAATTAACAAATAAGGTATTATGTTATATTAACTGTGTGCTAACTGTGTGCAGGAAAACAAGTATCCTTGGTACATCTGGTGAACAGTGTACTAAAAACTAAATA
Organism: Labrus bergylta; assembly: GCF_963930695.1. NCBI lineage: Eukaryota > Metazoa > Chordata > Actinopteri > Labriformes > Labridae > Labrus > Labrus bergylta. The sequence continues at coordinate 14,875,319 of NC_089203.1, read as the reverse complement.
TTTACTTGTCCTACAAATGTCATTCATGCATATTGCTAAGCTCTACAAGTCAAATGAATTTGTTTATTATTTAACATTTTTCACATTTTTAATTTTCCTTACTTTTTTGACTTGAGTGTGTATGTGTGTGTGAATGTTGCCTGTTGTGCTGTATGGGCTTTAGTAATGAAAGGAAAACTACTTCAGTGAGATTAACTCATCAGCTTTGTATAATAATCAAACAAAGAGATAGCGGGGCATTGTTTCCTCCTCCTGTAGCAGCCACTGTGTTAGAAATCATGAAAAGTATTTTGTGTCATATGAATATGCCTTCTCTCTCTCTGTCTCTTTTTTAGCCTGCTTTTATTCCTATGAAGAATTCAGGTCATAGATAGAATAATGGCTAACAGCCAATAAACCCCAACTGTGTTTTTAGGAAGAGAAAACCCACTACAATTGAGCCTGAGATGAGAGGCTTTCGTTCTTCCATCACTGAGAGCAGCAGTGGAAAAAGTCAAGGTGCAAGTCAAGGCAGATCATGAACTTACTCATTGTGAGAATGATTTGCTTTCCTCTGTATCTTCCAGGAGCAGCCAAGTTTGTTATTCAGGAACTTGGTCAGTAGCTTATTGGGGCAAAGTATATTACAGAAAGACACAACTGTGCGGCTTCCTCTGTGGGTGTAGAATGGCTCGGAGCTTGTTAAAGGGGCCTGGTCAAGCTATGTCAGGCTTTAACAGCCATTCGCACAGATTGACCTCTTCGGCATCCTGAAGGCCCATAAAGCCTGATTCATCACCCCCTTTCCCTGGCAGAGGGCACGACGAAGCAGGGAAAGAGCAGCACTCAGGTATGCTAAAGTCATCCATGATGGAATCTGTCAACTCTGCAAATGGCTCCCTTTCACCCTACTGCTGTGTGTGTTTTATCAGCTGAAGGAGCCGATGACAGAAAGTCTATTGAACTCTGACTGTCTCTCCATACAAATGATTCCTTTTCCGTTGAGCAACGTTTGTGTTAGGGCAGAGCCTGCTTATCAGTCAAATTTGGGCCCGGCATGACGCTAAGAGGGAGAACTAGAGAGGTGTTGCTGGAAGCATCTTTATTTACCTCACATCGTCTCTTCTTTTTCACCTTCCCTCTAGTAATCATAATTATATTGGGAAATTCTATTTGTTGCAAAGACTGCTGACAACCCTTGAGGATGAAAAATACAATTTAATAATTTGCTGCTGCCGACACATCTTCAAGCACAGCGGGATTTGTGGGATGAAAACGACGGGTGGGCTTTAGAAGCATTATGAATGCTATTGGATCAGTTCTTGAGTGACAGATAACAAGCTCAGAAGCCCAAATGAAGTTTTCCCCTGATAGATACTTTGTGCTGGTAAACAGACCTGTTTATTCTTGTCATTAAACAACAGAATCTCCAGACTGTTGATTTAGAAATTAGATTGACTGATGGTGAAATCAGTGTCAATACATTTTAAAAACACTTAACTTGTTGGTTTTGGTTGATCAGTAAGTAGGCTTTGCATATGTTTTTTTTTTTATATTTATAAACTGTAAATCATTCATTCTGTCTTCCAAAAGCCATTCTGCTTTCTTAGCCTGCAGACGCTCTGATATGTATTGCAAGTATTTATGCCGTTGATAGCAAGGAAAACCCTCAAAAGGTAGAGCAGCCTCAGGATTTCTTCTGTCTTTTTTTTTTTTTTTCTCCTGAAAGTCTCAGCCTGTGTTGCTGTGCTGGAAAATGGAGTGTTAGATTTTGGGCATAAGGAGTGCTCGACTGCCTCCTTACATTTTGTTTCCCTCCACTAGTCCAATTTCATATTGATGAGCTCTGCAGCAATTCAAATTGCATGTCTTCTTTAAACATTTAACTAGCAAAGAGAGCAATCACACTCTGTGCTCAAATCCTGCCTCTGCTGAAAAATGCAAATGCTATTGCCGTGAAAGAGAAATCAGAAAGAGGTACCTGAAGGAGTTCAGATTTCCCAGCTAATCCACGGCTACAGTAGGCTTAGTTTTACATGTATGACCCGGACGCAGGAGGCTGAAAATGCAACCACTCCACATGACGGATCCTTTGTAGTTCCGCTTGCTCTGAGGATCAATACTAATACTTAACTGTATTTTCAATATAAAACTGCAACTTGCTCTCATGGATTTGCCCTGCTTCATGTGTATTGCTCCATATATGTCAACTGCATAAAACAATAAAGTGGAAACCTCTCTGACATTTGCACAGAAGTCTGTGGAGAGATCACTGACACTTTCCAACAAAAAAAAGACAGACTCCACACTGCGCCTGCAGAAGCTCAGTTCTTGAAATATTCTTCAAGAAAAGAATACATACTTATTTGCATCGACACTTCTTATAATATTGATATTCCCTCATCAAAAAAAACATCCACGGCAAAAATTTCTTTATGCATTATTCTGATGACAGCTCTGCCTCTGACTTTATGAAATGCAAAGATAGAGCAGCAATGTGCTGGGGCTATAGTGGTAGTTTTAGTTGGTACGACACAGCTCATAATACTTTTGCTTTTGGGAGAAATCAGCGAGAAAAAAAAAAGAGAGAAAGCAGTAAATTTCGCAAATAATATGAAAGGAAGTAAATTGGTGAAATAACTAAATTGGTAAGGTCTTTTTCTTTTTTTTTCTTTTTTTTTTTTTTACCCTGGCTCCTATAATACTCAATTCTGCAAGCTCCCAAGGAAGCTGCTTAAAAATGATAATCCGGGAAAGGAAAGGAGAATCTCAGCAGACCTGCCTCAAGCCCACTTTCAACCCTATTAAGAAATATTATGCAGCCTTCTAAAGAAAGCCAACTCCTGCCTTAAACAGTGCTGCCTGCATGCCCTCCACTGGACTCATCCTCTATGGCCGAGCCAACTGGAAATCTCACAGTGCTGTTGAAATGACTTATTCGTCGATTATTGTTGTATGACATAAATAACGCACATTGTAGAATATAATGTAAACTTAAAAATAAACTATGAAGTCATTTTTTTGTTTGACATAAGAGTTAGAATGCAACAACAAGACACACAAAAAGATCCCCTTTCACTTTTCAAATGTACCTTTTTCCGTCAGGTTTAACTCTGATTTACAAGATCTGCAAAATGACGGAAAGTTGTTCTAGTCCTCGATGTACCTTCAAGAAGGTGAAAAATACACATCTTAGGTTTCTCACACCGCTGAACCAAATCCCAAAACTTTGCCGCTGTGCTCTGCCAGGCTGCAAGCTAAGTACATGAGGCTGCCTCGAGGCAAAATGTGGGACTGTGCCTCATTACACGTAGCAAACACTGCATGCTGGGTCAGAATACATTGCTTATAAGGGCTTTACTTTTGGGCTATTTGGTGTATAAAAAGCTTGATGCTCTTCGTTTTATCAGTACACTTCAATCTGAAGGTAACCTTCATTGGGCTATTGTCAAGGACATTGATTAAAATACTCTTTATTTCAGAAGTCAACATTTATTTATAATGTAATGTTAAGAAATTACAGTTAATATTCAGAATCAGAACCGAATCAGAATCAGAAATATTCAAATTTAAGGCTGTGTCTTTTTCTTCTTTCCTGCACAGTAGGTTCACTGCTTGTTTACATTAAACATCTTTTGAGCAGCAGTAGCTTGTAATGTCAGTGATATGTACAAAAAGAAAATTATGTAGAGATACAATCAGGTGACTAGATGTAGGGATATAACATCTAAGCCCATCAGGGGGTCTTGTTTACTCAGCATGCATCTCTGTAACTGGGTGAAGTCAGCCAGGAGGATCTCCAGAGTTCAAAACTCGAGTATCAAGCATCTATGCAACCTGAATACTCATTATTTAGATAATAAAGAATTCAATGAGTGCATCAAAATTGTTATATATTTGATTTGAGGTCTTAGGCTGCCGTCTATGGGCATGCACAGCCAGTGGCCACCAGGCATACAAGTATAGTCCCTTGTAAAGTTTAAATTCAGTGCTTTGTCAATATCTATCATGGCCGAGATTCTTATAGTACACGCAGTGTTCAATGACTCCTTTAAAGACGATCTCTCCTGTGGCATATATGTCAACTTGTCCTGTGATTTATTTGTTGGCTAACTGAGCTGGTATCACTTAACTCATTCAGGTAGACAGAGAGTGTGTGTGTGTGTGTGTGTGTTTGTGTGTTTGTGTGAGTCATGGCAAGAGACAATGAGCGAGAGAGAGAGACAGAATGTGCAATGCAATCATACTTGGCCTGCATCCACTCCCACAGTAATGGGCGAAGCAGTGTGCAAGCAAAACTCTCCTGAGAAAACAGGGAAAGATGAGAAAATAAGTGGGTCAAGCACTGGGTGTGAGGGGCAGGACTGGTGAAGAGGACCCCACTGAAATCAATGCACTTTTGCAGGCCTGCTTTGGTGGGATATCAAACACCAGAAAAGTGTGCCGTGGTGCTAAATGACGGGCTGAAAGCTGGAGGAGCCCTATCTGACTTTGATTATATCATTCCCAGGGCGTTTCTGCGTCATCAGATATTGTGAGATAAGTATCATAATAGTTGTGTATTTTTGCTGTTACAGTAAAAGCCACGTAAACTGTGGCCATTATGGTGTCTGTCTCAAGAGATAGAAGCAAAGATACATCACGTGTGCTGGTGTTAAAGAAGCTAATTGTTCTGTCAGTCCCCGAGCAAATGCACAATGGTTCACAGCAATTACCAGGTGAAGGTATAACAGCAAACACAGAACACTTACAAAAACAAGACATTTCTAACTTTTCAGTTTGGCCTCTATATTTTGTCACTGGTGTTGCTTTGTTTTTATTTGTTGCAGTGGTCACCATTTGGAAAACACCTGACAATACTCTTTGGGCCAGATCCACTAACAATGGATAGCGCCCGCTGTTAGCACCATGAATGAGGCAGAAATAGCACCCACGCGTCTTAGCACCCTGTCCACAAAAGACTTTGCACTAATGATATGCAGATGCTAACACGCCCACAATGTTGTCCCTGCTCTGTGCAGCTTGTTCCTTTTTTGCCGAAGATGAGCTCTCATGCTGTCAGCGCTGTTTTGACAACAACAAAAAAAACTGACGAGCAAGGAGGGGAGGGGGAAACCTTTTTCAGGGTTTATTTTGATGCCAGACTGGAAAAATGTAAAATGAGTTTTATTGTTTCGAACAAAGCTTCTTCACTGAATGACGCAAGCAAGGGCAACTAGAAAAAAAACAAAACCAAGAAAACATTCTCGTGCGTAACTGCTCCAAACCTCTCGACAGAACGGATGTGAGTGAAGTGTCTTGATTTATCCGCGGGTTGTATCAATAATAGTGCTGTTAAAGTAATATTTGCACACTTTATTAACTGATCTTTTGAAGTCATACAGAGGCAGAATAGATTTTCTGATCACTGGAAAGTTTGCGTGCGTCATCTCTTATAAATACTGCTCCACATGTTACCACCAGCCAAAGTGCAATGTGCCGACCCTCTGTGTTTATTTGAGGTAGCAGAGAGAGAGAAGGAGAAAGAAGGAGAAATTGTGGCGATTTAATACACGGCTCTCAATGGCGTGAAATAGCACCACTGTAACTCCCTGTGGCAATTAGCGCTGGTCTTTGTGGATGAGATGGTATTTGTAACAAAGCTTATTGGCTAAAGCAGGGGTCCCCAAACTACGGCCCGTGGGCCAGATACGGCCCACATTTGGCCCGGCCCTCAGAACAATTCAGAATGCATTTTAAAAATCAAAATTGTAATATATATATTTTTTTGTCATAGGCCTATAAAAGTTTAGCATTTCAAATGAAATGTTCTTTAGCTGTGAACCTTTATCATTATTAACTCACATGTTAGGGAAGAGAAAATTTGATTCATAATTCAGGGTATTTAACCAACAGTGGACTAATTATTATTTTTTTTTGTTCAATGCAAAGAAGAGGCTGTTTGTCTCATCTGTCAAGAGGCGATGGCTGTGGAGTTAAGCAACCAATCTCCTGGGATAAAATCCATCTCTACGATAATACCGGTAGTCATGCCTGCACGTGTTATTTTCTGTTACATACAGACCCTGGCCCCCCGTCATGGAAAGGTGAAGTTATGAAGCCCTCAAAGAAAAAAGTTTGGGGACCCCTGGGCTAAAGGAAGGGGAAAATTTTGCACTGAGTTTTTTTAATTTTCAGCAATTGACATACATGTTAATGGGACAGGCATGCCCACAAAGCTATCTGTATGCAGTCTGCATGCATTTTACCCTTTGCACGTGCTTCATGGATTCCACACATTTTATTTTGCATTCACCAGTCTTTAAACGCCACTGTATCCCATAGCAAGTTCTTTCATGTGTTTACTTCATGTGCCAACTTCAAATTTTGTAGATTTCTCTGACATAGCATGCTTTTCTTTTTAATATCTTAATTTCAGCACTGTTACCGTCTCATTCATTTTTTACCCTACAGTAAACTGACTGATGTCAAGGTAAGTGGACTTCTTTCCAATATGATAACAGTTAGTCCTCCTGATAGAGTCTCTGATAAGAGAAACTGTCCGCTCTTCTCAGTAACACTTTGTTCTTCCTATCAATGTGCTATCAAAGGATAGCCAACCGTTGCTATGTGCAATTGGCCAATCAGAATCAAGTTTTTAACATAGCCATGTAACAATATAATAATAACTCAATTAGTAGTTTTTGTAAGTTTTGCAAAAGGAGCAATAACTGATCTTCTTTCCTGCCGTTTCCCATGCTATCCTAATCTGACCCTTTACTACACTGTCTTATCCTATCCTATACTTTCCATCCTCTCCTGTTAGCCCTTATCCTCTCACAACTTACTCACTGTGAAGGTCTGATAATAGCTTTAAATTTGCCGACACTGCACTCAACTATAAATGTTTACGTAACCTGGCTGCCGAGGTTTTCAGTGACATGTTGAAACCTTTTTTGGGCTTTTGGCTCAATTACCAGGCCCGCTGCTGAGGGAAATTGCATAGTGCTCTGTCACAAAACCTCCTTCAGACGGAAAGCCTCCCCCCCCCCCTTTTCTATAAAAGGGGATCAACATATGGGATCCCTTACGCACACAACGCTAAATTGACCATAATGGGGAGCACTTTAAATACAAAATGGAACACTTTCTGAAGTGCAACCAGGCTTGATGGAATCATTGCCGACCTCAACGCCGTATCTGTTCGCTGAATCTCTGTTTTCAATCTCACTTTCTGTCTTTTTCTCAGACTAAATTGCACTCCGCATATTTTACATGCATTTTCTTTATAGGTTAATCACCATGTCCTTGTACTGTAATTTAACTACTGTACTGAATCTATATCCATACATTGCACTTAATAAATGTACAGTACGTGCACTGTGAAATCAGAGGGCTTCTTTAGTCAACTGTTTGTCAAACTTAAATATCGACTTAAAAACTGTATAAGTCTCATTCCATTTTTCTGCCACTATGCACAAAATGTAGCCATCAGTGCCATGTGCTTCTTTTACACTTGAGCTTCTTTGAAAGGAGGCGCATGATGAAACAGACACATAATAAGAACCTTTCCTGATTCCTCACAGGAGAATGTCATATCTTCACACAGTATAGTGTATCAATATGATTTGGTGAGCGTTTTAATGTGGCATAAACACCACAGGTCTAGATGGAGGGGGGAGAAAAATCCCATTTTCAAATTGTGTCCTCGTTTGTTAGTGGCACGGCACCTCAATTACCCAGTGAGCAGGTTTTTATTTATTCATGCAGACAAAGTCACGTATTCATGAGGATTAACCCGAAACTCGCTCATAGACTGGCAGGCACAGATTGCATATTTTACCATATGAGGAATAGCTGACGCGTTTACCCTCAGAAGATTGAGAGAAAGCAAGATGAGAGAAGCAGGAATGGCTGAGTGAGCTTTTGGGTCACTGCATGGTCAGTTTCTCCAACTTTATTCCGATTTGTGTTTTTCAAGAATGTATAAGAGGGTATTTTGAATAATGTGTGTGCAGCAGGGAGCGTTCATGTTTGGGAGAAGTGGGGGAGCATATGGCGCTATAATACAAGATAGGAAGTAGTGTTAGACTTTGGATTTGTAATGCCTGCTTTATGCTTTTCCCTCTGGAATAAGAGCTTTGTATCTTAAACTGCAGGAGCTATTTGAAAGATAGAGATATCACCTCAGCGAATTCTAATGCAACATCCACATTCACAATCACAAACAAGCTGAGAAACAAAACAGAAGATATACTGTAAATATAAATTCCCATTTAAAAAAAAAGCCGTACAATGTTACATAAAACTGTAACAAAAGAATATCAAATCAGCCTAATGGCCAAACTTCTCTTCAAAAATTGTTAGGGAAATCCTCTGTCCCCTGTCATATTACCCACATTTATCAGGATGTAGCATAGCCATTACGTCTGGGGGTTTATCAAATTATCTGCTCGCAGAATGGCCGAAAAGGGACACATTACAACCGGTCGACTTTGTCTGAGCCGCTGCAGAGCAATATTCCGGGATGCTGCAGCAACCAAAAGCAAATTATGGTGAACATAACGTAGAGTTCAGTGGAGCGTTAACAGAATGGATGGCCCTATCCTGATTCTCTATCTGTTGGGACAGATGTCCCCAAGTCCCTGTGACTCGTGAGGTGGACGGGCCTGTAAGCGATGGCAGATGCTCCAAAGGTAAGACAGATGGATTTTGCCAGAGTTCTGTGAAAGTATGCACATTTTTAAATAGGAAAAAAATGAATATTAATCATTTACAACACAAGAATAATGACTGTAAGCCAAGGTATGAAATAATAAAAAAATGTCTTCAATCTTCAAGAGATTTTTATGCAACAATAAAGAAGATATACCTTCAAATAATGTACAAATCATAAGGATAAACGGAGGCTTGGACCTTGAAGGCAAAACATGTTCTATAACACTGAAGACAGGATAGAAATTCGCAGTGAGTGTGCATCCGATGTATTGTTTCTTTTTTCGAGAGCCGTAAAAAAAGCAGACAGAAAGTAATTCTTCTCAAAGCAATAAATGACACAATGACACAAAAGAAAGGGAATTCATTCAGCGATTATGATGTACGGTTGTCTCTCTGACTACAGTGTGTGAGTGCAAGGACGTGTGGGTGTGTAAGTTTATTTCAGTAAATTAATGCCCGCTTCAGAGCACACAGCTATGTGTCTGCTGCTGCACATGCGATTATGCATGCATCTATGCCTGTTATGTTCAGATCCAGGCAGCTGCTGACAAGAAGCCCAAACAGCAATATTTCACAAACACCATGCCTTCTAATACACTGTGATAGCCAGCCCTCATTGTTGGGTAATTGCCACTGATGCAGGGGGAAAAAAAGAACAATGTTTCATTCAACACAATCTGTGGTAAACTGAAATCAATGAGGCTAAATGGCATATTAAAATTTGATCGGATCACTGATGACCAACAATGACAACAAACACAGAACAGTCCCCCCCCCCCCCACCCCTCTTTTTTTTGTAACAGACAAAAGCCGCTCAGTGGCTTAAATGTTGTTCAGTGTGGCCTGGATAATGGCAGCCTATTGATCCTCTCGGGATTTATTCTGAAACCTTAACTTTTCCACTGCTTCACGTTATTTTTAAAAAGAAACAGTGACAGTGTTTGAACTGACTTTTTGGAACGTTCTTGTGTTGGGCGGCTGTGTTTATGTTTGATCTCCTGCAGCAGGAGAGAAGGATCAGCGAGTGGAGGCTTTCAAAGACCCTTAGGTTGTCAATGGTAGTGTTTTGTGCTCCAGATTTGTGTTCGAGTTGTACAACGTGGGAGGTTTGTTCTGCTCCCACAGATCAAGGTGGATGTATGTGCTTGTTTATGGGTTTCATCTTTGTGTTCCTTGTGAGTGAAGTTTTTGCATGCACTGCGTACGTCGGGGGAAATTAACTGTGATTAATCAAGTAAGCAAACACCAAAATAATACTTTTAATTGATCTATTTTTTGAGAGGGAGAAGATTTAAAAAGGAAGGGATAAAAAGTAGGTCAGGTATTGAGCTCAACGTACGATGAAGTCGGACTTTTAAAAAGGGAAATTCCTGCAACCCTTTCTCCTTTATTCTCCACAGAATCATTTAAATGAACCATTAGGAAACAAATAGCTCTTCTTTATACGGAACATAAATACTCTGCATGTTTGGTCCGTAGGCTCTGTTTTTACACGGTCTACACTGAACTGCATCTCTTTTACTTTAAGACTAAAACGCTCCCAAATTGAGATTTGAGCATCTGCCTCCTCCTTTTTACTCTTTATATCTACTTTTCTCCATCTTGCACATTTATTGCTTGTGCTTTTTCCTCTCCATTGTATGTTTAGACAGGCATAATAACAATAAAAGGTCTAACAAAGCTTCAAGGAAACAAACATTTCAAAGAAAGCTTTTAGTAATCAAATTTATTCAGCTCCTTCAGGGAAGATTTCAGCCTTACATTCAACCTGAATAAGAAGTTCAGGTGCAAGAAAAGCTTTTCTACGGTGTGTGATATGAACCTGTATTCCTTCAATCAAACATTTATACCACATGAAATAGAAGCCAGCATGAGACCCCATGGCACCTCTGTCCACACCACCATGTGTTGCATTAAGGGTGTATTACGGCACGGACCAGTGACTCCCAGATGCGACAGCAGGGCTGATCATCAATTATTATACCTCAGTGGATCAAAATGAGCATGTCTGCTCATTCCAACGTCCCGGAGCTGGCCTGTGGCGGCAGAGCGACGGCTTAGTGCACCTCCAACACCCCCCTACCCACCAGCCCACCATCCCCTCTGCACCTGTGAGCTGAGCAACACCAGCCGGAGCCCTCACGGAGGCGATGGGACATGCCTCGAGACAACATCTGCCTCCCCTCGGTGACCCGCCGAGTTAAGCCAACTACAGAATCAAGGGCATGCTCGTGGAGGTCCCTGATTTTATCATAACAAAGGGTTTGCTGCCACCGCTGCCTGTAAGTGGCTTCAGGAGACGTTCCAGTCTATTTTTCTGCTAACACTGTGCACTTATTGAGTCCAACACTCTTGTCTCTTTCACTCTTTTGCCTTTCCATCTAAAACGAACAAGGGACTTAGACACAGATGTCTATGTGTTAGGATGTGAGTCCCTACTGTTAAAAAATACATTTTAGGGAGCACAGATAGCCTAGCGGTTAGGTCACACCAAGCAGACGGCCGGGATTTGAGTTCAATCTGCAGCTCCTTTCCCGCACGTCATTCCCCACTCTCTCCCGATTTCATACTCTATCCAAGATTTTGGTCAGTCTGAAAATAATAATAGTAAGAGTAGATATTCCTCTTTGTCTGAGTAAAGACAAGAGGGAAATGCAAGAATTATTAGAATACATTTGTTTTTTACATTGAGTATTCCCATTCAAATAAAAAATCTCTTTACAAGGGGGGACTGGCTGAAATGACGGCAATACTATTGTAATATGTCACAATATGATATTTCAGCATTTATATTTTGTAAGACAAGAAAAATAAACAATACACTTGGGAAAAAAAACTGTTTCCTTTTGATCATGCACTTGTGTATATATTCACAATCAGTTCCGTGAAGATTTAGGCCCTATGAGCTAAATTAGCCTGCATGAGTGAGCCTTTGTATGACAGATGTTTGACACTTGAAATCCAGCGGGACCCGTGGCTGAATAGAATCAGGACAAATCAGTGCAATCACGCAGGTGTCTGGAGGGAAAACGAGGACAAAGGGACACGGTCTGGCTTCCTGCTCCCCGGGAGCTCCTAGCTGAGGCTTGTGCCCCGGGTCTGCTTCTGCATGGAAAAGCAGACAGCTGACTGACCTCACGAGCGCTACATCGCCTTGAGGTCCCCACAGATGCCTTGCAAAGAGCCCGGGTGGAAGCACCTTGCGAACTCCACCACAGCGAATGTGATGAAAGCCTCAGCTCTCTTGCTGAGGAGGGTACACAACAGCCAGGTTTATGTGTTCAGTGGCGAGCCCCTGAAAAGCCCCCCTGTCATTTTCTGTTAGGCCAAACATGTCCTGCAGGGCCTATGTGAAAATCCGCTCCCTCAGCATGTCCCATCTGAAAACCTCATCCTTCACAATCCCTCTTTCTTACTTCTTTCTTCCTTTTCTTGCCACACTCTTTCACCATTTGTCACAGTTACCCACCAGTGAGTGGGTTCTGATGTGATCCATTTGTTCGTGAATACCAATTTATCAGCCAGTCAGTGCATACATTGATCCGTTGGGGGATAGTGTCCTATACAGTGTAGAGGGAGATAATCCTGTTCATGTGCATGCATAAAAAACCTGGATTTACATCCCAGCGGTTCCTCCTAATGGAGATAAAAAAAAAACATACTGTAACCAGCATGCTTCATTATATTCCACAAAATGGAATTAACTGCTTGTAACTTTATCAACATTTCACAATGTGTGTGTGTGTGTGTAGGTGTGCGTACTATAACACGAGATTTATTGCGATTTTTATGCCCATGCTTGTAGAATTAATGATTTCACAGGAATATATTGCATTTCTGGTGAATGACACATTTTACTTGAAAGATGCTAATACATGAAATATAGACAGATGGCATCATAGCTGAAGCTGTCTGTCATCATATCATTGATGTCATTGCAGCAATACTGCAGCCATCATTGTGAATTGCATCTCATCAAAAGTGCAGTTTATCTCACAGTGATTTCTTATTGAAAAATAAGGCACAGAGAAGCAGCGACACATTTGCACATCGGTCACAGCGTGCTGTTCTCAGATTGCAAATTTCTCCTGTTTTTGTTTCTCTCTTGTCTCTGTCTGCATACTGGTTGCGTTCATTTCGCTCTGATGCGTCAATAAACATGCTCTTTTTAGGACAACAAGGCTTTAAGAGGGCTGTATGTTTCCAGTCATAGGACTGGAATCATTCCACATCAGGACAAGCCAGGTCAATAACATTAAAGGCTGAGAGAGTTGGGGAAAATACAACCCCCTGTGATGCTGTGGTCGGCTCAGCCTTCAGGAGACATATTGATGCACAGTTATTTTGGTCAATAAGTCCTTCTGAGCAGAGGCCATCCTTATCCTTGAGACTAGACTGCATGTGAAAAATGAGAAAGGGATGAGACCATGCATTTTAATCTGTCTATGGTGCTATATCTTGAAGTGGGGAAGAAGGGATGGGAGTGTTTGAGAGGAGAGAAAGAAAAGAGAGAGATGCACTTCGTCTCACCCTGTCTCAGCCCCGCTAATGCTGTTGTTAACAATAAAAAATACCATTGGTTATACTGAAATACAACACCCCCAGGCCAAGGCATAATGGCTTTATTGAATTACGGAGCAAGCTGACCTCTGATCTTAGGACAGAATTTATTGACAAACATAAAAACTCAAATGAGAAGATTTGGCCGTCACACATCTTCAAATAGAGATGTTACACATTTTAACCATTTAAAAACCCAAGTATAAGACGAAGAATAGCAAAACTACTGTGACTTTCTATTAAAATGTACTAACTCACATACATGTAGAAAGTTTGAATGGCAGTGGAAGTTCTTATCTCCTCAAAAAAATAAAATAATAATCCTGCTCCTTTATAGCAGGATAAATAATCCTGCCATAAAGGAGCATTTTTTCAAGATGTTGAAGACATGTGAGAGCCCGGATCACGAGCACATATTTTGGGAATGTCCAGCAACAAGCCATGTCTGGACAAAAAACACAAAAATGTAAATACCTTTTTCATTTTTGCAGTTTCTCCTTCTTTACAAAAGTTGATCACTTCAGTTTTTACTTTCTGTACCTTTTGTTTATGTGGTTTTGCATTTTAAAATGTATTGAACTGTCTCCCAACGTGCCAATTTCTGTTAGTGTAACCACTATTTTCAAAGAATATTTTCAATATTTAGCGTTTAATATATAATGCATAAACACTATTCTCTGTTAGTTGTTCTCAAACATCTTCTTAATAAAGAAATAAAAAAGAAAAGTAAAATCCACCTCAGTTTCAAAGATATTGATTAAATGTGAGTTTTCAAAAAAGAAAATGAAGTATGGCATATAAAGCATTATTCTAGGGCTCAAGTTTAAAACTTCTGATGTGGACAATGTGTATGGAGTGTGTGTGTGTTAGTGTTCAGGTCAGTGGGAGGGACAGGGGCAGTTGAAATGCAGGAAAAAATGCTAATGCTAACACAAACTCTCCAGCTTCAAATGAAAAGGGAGTGGGATATTTGTAAAAAGCTATCTATAACAAATGGCCGTGCATAAAACATTAGCACATCTATATTTCATGGCTTCCCGTGTTTTTTTCCTCACGCTTCTGAGGGGAGGGAAACTTTCTACTCCTTCAGGCAGGTGTAACCTCAGCTCATCACACAGAAAAAGAACTGCATGATTCCTGAGGAGAGGTTTTCTTCTTTGTTGTCCAGATCTGTGGTGAGATTTATTCAGTGTTTAAAAGAATAAGTATGGGGGGTTCAGACTTTAAGGTTAAATTGTGTTCTGGCTGCTTAAATGCTCCCAGAAATTAAACGAGGAAATTAATGCCTTTTGCACAATATGCCAAAGACACTTTTAGCATCCCAAAAAAATAGCTTCCCTGTTTTGGATGGCAGGTAGTTTGTTGTTGTTGTTGTCATTGTTTTAAATCGTTCCTGTTACGGAGCTCGTATCAGCTAGATGGGCTCAAGGACCAATGTAGTTCACCTCTCTGGAACCACATGCATTTCACAGGTTTAATATGCAGTCCGAGCCATATTCCACTTTAAGAATCACAGAGTCAGTGAAATGGAACAAAGTGAATCGCTGGCTGGGGCCTTTGAGCCTCTACGTTTGTTTGAAGTCTCTCTCTAGCCCTGCCGAGTTCAGAATACATTGTCCAGAGACACGATCAAACTTGGCAGCTATTGATCCCTTCCAAAACCAGACACAAGACTTACTGAACATGTTAACAACTTCGGAATGAGCATTTTAATTGTACATGTCTTTGAAAAAGCCCACTCAAGTCAATGTGCTGCTGAGTGAATCTGAAGCAGGCAATTTTGGACAGTCAAACACGGTGTATTCAGCCAATGTTCATATTTTTCTCCCAAAAATCGAAAACTTTGAGCAGTCAAGTTACATCTTGGCGCATGAGAGCATTAACAACTGTTGAATTAAAGTATTAATGCATTTAGACCAAAAATGTGTTTCTGATTTAATAAGTCTCATCCGTCCTTGTCTTTTCAAATTAGTTTGTAAGCCACCTCCAACGGCACAAGAGCTGTAAATACACCAATTTTCCAAATATTTAAATGTCTTTTTTTGGCTTGTCTTGTTGAGATCTGAATGATTGTACCAGACGTCTCACATCTCTACTTCTCTGAAGCCTTTGGCACGGTAACAAAGGAGGGCCCTAATACTCTGCAAAAGGAGGTTTCTAACATGACACTTTCCAGTCGTTTGAAGGAGGATGGAGAGAGATTTCTGCGAGCTGAGTTGACTCCTCCAGATCAATAGCTCGTCTCTCTCTGAGACGACTGGTGTGGCATTTGAACCAGATAAAACAAGGGCTCCCCTCCACCTCACCTCCGAGAACGGAGCACTCCCACCAAATCCCAATCGGTAAAGAAGGATACAGACGAGTCCATCTAAATCCCCTTCTGACTCAGCTTTAGACCCCCGGCAGTAAAAAAAAAAAGCAAAAAAAAAAAAGGGGAAGATAGGAAGAATAAGACAAAATCTAAATTCATCTTAAAAGGAAAGGTCCAATCTATGTAGGTTAATACTCAATGTTGCTTCATTTAGCTCTGTTTAAGGCCCACTGGGGCAGCTGTAAAAAGTTCTGGGAGCCAGAAGGCACAAAGGCTTTTATTTATTTATATGAGGGAGAATATATAGCAAGGAGCAAACTGGTGCAAATGATGTGAAAAAAGAGGGAATTTAAAGAAGTTATCTTGAAAAAAGGAATGGGCTGTATTACCATTTCATGTGCGGCATGAATTAAATATACACCAGGCAGCTAGAATATCTCTGATATCATGACAATATGTGAGGTCATGACGTGAAACGAATGTGAAACGCTGGACAACCATTCAGCGCTGTATCCTTAAGCGAGGCACTTCATTCTTAATTACTGTAGTGGAGCTGCTCATTTGTCAGTGCTCAATGACCAGACAAAATGGCTCAAGTAAAAGGTTGCCCCTCTAGATCCTTAGTGTGTAGATGTAGACAAGGGCATTTCTATTAAAGAGAATGCCTGCTCAGCTAACTCAACATAAAAAAGGGAGCGAGAGAGAGAGAAAAAAAAAATGAGGCCCAACAGTCTTACAACAGTTCATCTTCCTAACCTGTGGTCAGCCAATTATGATGATCTCGTGACAACGTTGGACTTTTAACTTTCCGAACAAGGGTCCCCTTCTCGTCTTGCATGTCAGCTTAGTCTTTCCCCCTGGTCGCTGATGACATTGTAACACTAATTACAGCTAATTGTTCTATGCTGAATAGATTTAGTCACATTGCAAATGATATGCCATTGGTCAGTGTCACAATGTTTCCACAGAAAACTCAATGGGGAATGGAAATTTGCACAAATGAATGTAATTAAGAAGCACATTCATTACTTCTAATTGCATATGAGAACCCTCAAAGTGAAACTGAGATTGGACTCATATGAATAATTAATGCAGCTAACTGTACTGAACACTATGGCGTTTGTACCATCACATAATGATGTGCTAAACGTGTTGGTATGAATGACAAAATGTGTTGTAACAATCTTGCACCAAGGCTTAGTCGTAGAGCTCCAATCACAATTCCAATCCAACTTTTTTTTTCCCCCTTCTGCTTCCTCATGAAATCCCTTCATTCATGGGCAGATTGTGTCTAGACAGTTGAATTCCAGGCTTGGTGTGAGCTTGGCATTGGCCCCTAGACATACAGAGTAGAGTTTAAGGTTTCAGAAGAAAAAAAAAAAGTGGTCACAGTGTGTTAGGCACGCAGAATCAAGTCAAGTGGCCCTTTCCAAAGACGAGTTGTTAATCAGTCAACTGGAAACTACTCGGAAGGCTGTTATGAAAATTTAGAAGTACAGAAATGAAAGAGTAGAGAACGTAACCCCTGCAAAGTATGAACTCAGCGATCCTTTAATCAGATTATTTGTCTACTGGCATCAGGAACTATCTAAATCTAATGTGCTATAAAAGCCTTGGACACAACATTGCAGAAAATTATAGAAAAATGTATATCAAACAAAATCATTGATTGAATTGTGTTATTTGATGAAGTAATTCCTTTTAGTGAAAAGTCTGCAGTTTTATAATACCTTAAGCAGAACATTTAAAACTATAATCTTATTATACTTGCAGTGTTTAAAAAGGATTGGCTTATCTTAATAGCAGATTTAGATCTTAGACAGACAAGGTGTAAGCTGGTCATTTGAAAGCCATATGCCACAGATTAAGATACGGCACTATACTGTACAGCTTTTCCCTGCTTCTTCTCCCAGAGCCTAATGCACTACATCAAAACTGCCTTTAGTGAGCTGCTTGTCAGTGGGCAAAAGCGCAAGCCCTTAAATCCCTCTACTCCACCAACAGGAGAAAGAAATAAGTATATTACAGAATGCCAAGAGAACAAAAAAATTGTGTATTGTTTGAAAAATGTGAAGGATTTAAACGCAGGGATTTGCTCCCACTTTGCTGCACTTTGTCTGAGGGCTTAGCACCATTTGTTGTTCGTGACATGATGATTCCCATCATTCAGCCGAAGCATTTCAGGACATTATTGAGCCAACATCAACTCTACAGCACCGAATTATTAAGTCGGTAAAAGTAAGAAATACAGGATTGTATTGTTTGATGTCTTACAAGCACAGTCACATCACTCAGAACAAGGCCAATGGTCGATAGTATTCAAAAAAACACAAACAACAAAATCCACGGGATACAAAGTCTGAGCCAAGATGGGTCAGGAAGAACATTTTCATCAACTGGATGCTTTTAGTTTCGCGTGTAAGACAGTGCTCTTAGTGATTTCAGGACAAGCTGGATGCCTGGAAGGTGAACCTGTGCAAAGCTGTGCTGAAAGCATTGCAGCACTGAGTCACTATATGAGAGGATGTCAGCTGTAACAGTGGCCAACATCCTTCTTATGCAAGGAAAGAGATGCATCGTATATCATTATGCATTCCTGTTTTTTGATGTTTTGAAGAAGTGTCGCTATATGGCCAAAAGGGACAGGTACGATTCATCACGCCTAATTGTTCCGGATGTGTCGTTCTGTACTCACTGGCTGTCAGATGTATGGGGGTTGGACCTAAAAAACACACATGCTGATGATATTAATCCGTCGCTTTTATCTTTTTGTCGAGACAGAGAGGGAATTATCAAAACCTTTGGAACAATGTGTGACAAAAGGAGGTGACAGCAGATGAGTGATGGAGGGGCGGTGAAGTAAGCCTGGCGGGGGGAAGCATGAGCCCATAAAACGAACAGCCGCCTAACTCATAAATAATAGAAACATAAAATGTCATATGAACTTTATTTCAAGAGTGGGTGGTCTAATAAAGATGCAGGTTTAAAGAGGAGTCGAGAAATTCATTGTCATAAGAAGGCCACATGGCTCGCCTTTGGCACTGACAATTATTCAGAGCAAGCTGACATTCAGGTCCAAGCTGTGGCACCTTTACGAAACAACACGCCGTTTGACTCCTGAAATTCTCTTCCCACTGCAGCTCGAGTCTTTCAATCTCCAAGCTTTATTTTTTCCTCTTCAACTTGGAGTCAATCCTTCTCTCCTCTCCCCTCTCCCCTCTCTTTCCACTTTTCCTTGTTCTCTCTGCTTTACAAATTGAGACGACACGATAAGAGACTTGCCACCGCCATGCCAGCCTGGTGCTCATTGATAAAACCATATCTAATCCATCTGAGGCCCCCCTCTGTCGCCGGCGCACTCATCTCTGAGACGGTCAACATGCACAGGATCCATCTTTCTGTTTGAAGCCAGCAGCACAGAGTCAGAGTTTATCTTTAAACTTCTGGAAAGGAGAAAATGGAGCCGGATGAGTCGGGCGACTTTCACTTTGTCTGCAACTGATGTGAGATGTGCTAGCGTGTGTTAATCGGTAACATCTAAATGCAAATGAAAGAACTTAGGGAAAATATGGTTTAAAAACTGTAATGACTTAGATTTTTTACGCACATTGCATATGGTCTTCATACTGTGGTAGAGGCAAAAAACAAATATCTTCTAGCTGGATAGTTCTACATATATTTCACAGGAAACTGTATTTGACATAGAATTAATCAGATGATTTCAGCCTTGGTGATGACATAACTCTCGAATATAACCAAGTCCTGGCTGCTTTCACCCTTTTTTACAGCTGCAAGACTGACATTGACTTTAATATCATTTGGTGTGATAAGGTTACAACAGAGCATTACATGAGCTTTGTGGTCAAATAACTGAAATGGCTTTTTTATTATCCAACTACTCATATTAGACACAGATATTACACTCTGAGTTATTCTCCCAACACTCTGGCTCTGCTGTGATTTTTAATGCAGCAATTTGTAAAAGTACACATGCATTTACTACATTAGCATGGCCCTGTATCTAAAACTAATGCACTTCAACAAATATTACCCCAGAGGGAAAGTGGGTAATAAGTTCAGTATTTGAGTAAGTTTATGAAGTATGAGATGTTTATGTCACTGAATATTAATGAGATGATGAGCAATTGCCTCTGTGTGTGAATGAATCACATAAATGAATCACAGCTGTCATAGCGGTGAATACATTAAAGCGACTAGCTGGGAAAGAAGGAGAGGTTTGATCGTTAGATGTATGCGTTTGTGTTTTTACACGTGTGGTGTGTTAATGTGTGTTTGTGTGAGTGTGATGGAATAAAGAGGTCAGCTAGGTGTGTAAAAAAAAAAGAAAAAAAAAAAAGGCTATCGTAGAAAAAATCTCATGCAACTCGCAATATCTCGTTATCAAAAATAGAAAATCAGGAATGGGACGGGCTTTTGCATGTAAATGAACACATGGAGCCATTGCCGGGATGTCACCCATCCTGTTCAATGTCTAACAAATGCATTCACAATCACACTCACAGTGACACCCTGGCCCCGGACCTGTCAGCACAGCTGTGGGGAGGCAGAAGCACCAATGACTGTTGTCTCACTTACAGCTATGACACAATAGCTATACTGCACGTAGGGGTATGCAAAGGATTCTATTTCTACCTGTCCTGTACATTTTCAGTGCTGGGTAGGGGGGGGAGGGGAAATACTTGTATTTGTTGACAGCTAACTCTGTGCAATGGCTAAGGAATTACACACACACACACACACACACACACACACACACACACACACACACACACACACACACACACACACACACACACAGGCCATGGAAGGAGTGAAGGTCTGCAGTAACCTGAACCTCGATCCAGCCTGCAATATACAAGGCAGGGTTACCTCCTGAAAAATAAAATCTGATTCAAGGGGGCGAGAATATCCAGTGTGAAGTGTGTGTGTGTGTGTGTGTGTGTGGGGGGGGTGTTGGTATGTGACAAGGACACAGTGATAGGGGCTCACAACAGCCTTGTTCATGTTAAGGTGGAGCAAAATCATTTCACCAGCATCATTGGCATGCTGCTGATGCACCGGCTTTGAATCTTCACTACCAGTTGAGGGAGAAAAAAAAAAATATACCAGTGGTCCTTGGTGGTGTGTCTTAAGCACTCTTCTTTTCCCCCTCAGCCAGTTATTTGAGCAATGATTTCAAAATAAAAAAATCTGTTGTATATGTATGAGGACGGGGTTGTGCATCCCTGCGTTCAGTGGAGCTTTTTATGGACAACAACATTGGGCAGTAAGCCATGCAGTGACAGCTGTCTTGTGAATCATTTGAATAAATTCAGCAACAGAGTTTCAAACTTCAAAGGTAAAAAATCCCATGTGGTTGTAGAGCTTCTGGACAACATTTACAAAATTCTGCCTTACAAAATCCATTGTCAATAATGAATGCAGCTCTGCGCAAGTGACGCCTTAAATATAAATTTGCAATCCTTAATCCAAATCCAATACATTTTGGATGTCTAATAAGACTTGAATCTGATAAATGATAGAAGGAGCAGGGGTGTCGTTCCCTCCCAGCAGTGCTTGGGTGACTTCTGGTGTTGTTGTGCTTGTTTAAAGAATGACCTTATCAAAAATAGCATTTTTAGCAAAATAATTTGTATGAGTAGCTAGCTTGTAACCAGTTATTAGACATAAATGGTCTCTTGTTAAGTGTTTGCCAGGCTGCGTTGTTACTATGACAATCACAGCTCTCAGTACATTTTTTCACTGTCTGGCAACACAGATGGCCACTTGTAAATTTCAAAGACAGCCTAAGAAAACAGAGAAAATAAGACAAATGAAAAATATGAACAACTTTTGCCTGCTGCAGCAGCAGAACAAAAATAACATGAACACTCACTAGATTCTGGGTCTGAGTTTCCATCTCCCTCCGTGCGGCTGTTGGGTGATGTTTGCTCGTAGTACTCATCCTGGTGGAAGCTGAGGGGGAGAGGCTGAGCGTTGCTGGCCGTGCTGCTGGGCTCGGGATCTCCAAGCCCGCTGTCACTGCAGCTCTCCTGGGAACCGTCGGGAAGATGGAAGGTCACACGACGCTGGGTCTGAAACACACAACAACAAAAAAGGGGGGTTGGTAAGAAACTGTCGCCCTATTTCTGAGGCCATAAAAGAAAGAAAAAAACACATTACATCATGAGTCTGACAATCACGGCAGTAGAGAAAGGTGGCCGAAATATTGGTAGAATTTGCTTCCCTATAGTATTTAGTTACTCTGACCCTTGCTGATTTTTTGTTATTTCACTGTTGAATGAAATCTTTTTCATTTTTAAAATCCCCCAAAAAATGGAGCTCAATGGAATCAGAAGGTGCTCAAGGCATTGAGAAATGAGTTTCTCTATTGAAACTCTATTGATTGATTCCTGAAAGAAACATTGTCCAGAGCTTCTGAATATCAACATGACTCAATGACACCAGCCTTTATATGGGCTTTTCTTAAAGTATAAAGCAGAGCACTTTCACAGTTTGGTCTGTACAGAAGAGCAAGGACAAATACCATTGTTGACGACTTAAAAAAAAAAAATAGTTATATTTCAGTGCTCTGAGCAACACAATCTGAACGCCTTTCACCTGCACTGTATTGAGGTGAAGACAGGAATCTAAAAGATGGATATCTCCAAACCAGAGCACAGAAAACCACAACTATATCTGTAGATTTATCACTACAGCTATGAGAGAAAATAAGCCTTTCTACGTTTTTGTTTGTCTTTATTTTGCTGTAGATCTAATCTTCAATTTAAAGTTTGAAGGGTCAGAACTTGAGAAGATGCTTCCTTCTGTTTAACGACTCACTAAAGCTTTTTACAAGGTTAGTCATACGACCTCATTTACCGCTTGGATTAACCTTTATGGTATTGTCTTATCAAAACACTGACTCATTTGTGACTAACCAAAATTGTATATATTTAAAGTCCCCTCCTTACATAGCCTCTCCTTCCAGGGATGTAAGCCATTAAGGATCTTTTATAGGTATTCTCTCTGCCCCTAAAGAGCGCCTTGGCACACCACCGCTGACAAACAAAGATTATTAATATCATCATCAGCGGTGACAACGATGCTCGTTTATGGCTAAACGAGTACATCGAGACGGCATTTACGAGGGAAATCATCGCCTAATTGTACCAAGTGTTGTTGTTACATGGCCCAGCACTGCATCCATCATCTTTACCTGCTGTAACTTTTTAAAAAAATATGCCAACATTGTGTCCTATCACAGAGGGGGAGACTAATTGAAACAGTGACCTCATAACCCAAAAAATATTTCTGGTCTGTTGAGCATTGTAAATTACTTTTCAGATACTTAAGTGACTGTAAGATCTATAATTGAGAGTTGGTCTGATATGAGATGGGATGTGTATTAGCAGGTTGAGAAACGTCCTAGTTTCCCCTCTCGACCAATTTATGAACAGAAGAGGTGGAGATGAGTGTGCAGGCTTGGACTTTGATTTGTAAAGTCTTGGGGATCACAGGAATGAAGGCTTTTGCGTCTGAAAGGTTCAGGCCTCTCTGATTTCTCTAGTGGTCTGCACAAGTTCATGTTGGGACCATTCCTAGAGCTTAAAAACAGAAAAAAAAACTCTAAATATGGTGGAGTCTGCTTTTATGTCCTCCAGAAAACAAACCATATTCAGAATCATTCATTTTGTGAGGCATGCTGGGTAATCTATGGGCACCACTGATTTCTTTCCCCCATATTTTTCTTGGCAATGGACAGAAAGAAAATATGGCAACTGCAGAGACCCGACTAAAGCTTGAATTCATGTCTTCCCATGATTCCCTGAGTAACATCACACAGTATAGGGGCATAAAACGCATAAAAAATAATTACGCCCTCAGCTTGGGTTATTGCTGTGAATTTTATTCTCCCCATTATTCAAACTGATAAGAGATTTTAATTTTTTTCCAGAGCAAATACAACCCGAGCACAAATCACTATCTTGATCTCCTTCCGCACTAAAGCAATAAAAGCAATAAACAAGTCCTGAATTAAAAACCTCATTAGCACATGTTCCTTTAAGCTCAGGAGGAGGAGATGTCTCTGTGCGAACACATTTTCTCCGTCGCCACTAAAGTGCGCAGATAAAGCACTTATTGCTCTTTGATAAGACTAAATAAGGCGTGGAAATAGGAGAGAGGAGAAAGGACAGACATCCGAGAAAAAAAAAAACAAGTGCACAAAAAGCTTCATTTAAAAACTATCAGAGAGGGTTGACTAACCTAAATCCACAAAATTAGCACCCTGAAAGCACAACCGAGTGCTTTTCCAATGCTGTGATGTTGAAACAGCAAGCTAAATATTCTATTTACTCCATTCATCTAGATCCTGAGGCCACACATTGCTCCTCGTGTGAGTATGCTGGAAAGAAAATGAGCAGAAAAGAGTGGGAAAAAGGGCATGCAGCCACAGAAACAAACAGAAAAACACACACAACCTTCAACTCCTGTGCGAGATAACTCCAAAACAAAAGATTTATGTTGCTCTATTGAGTAAAGGAAAGCTTGCTCTGCCCTTCTGCACTGCTTTATTTCTTAAACCACAGGAAGATATGCATACGACGTACAGCTCCTTAAAATAATCCTGTTTTTAATGCACGTGTTGGGACATCTGCTGCCAAATGTTTAGGTATATTTCTTAAGTTCTGTATACAAAAGACTATTTTCTACCAGTCCTTGTGCGGTTTTATTCATTTTCAAAGACACTGAGGAGACAAATACCTTGTTGGCAAAGTAACATAGTCATGTGTGCCATGTTTGCCCACGCTTTCAAGTCGTCTTAATATCTACTTGTTCTCAAACAGCTTTGGCAGCTGTTTCTCAAATTACTGGAGGATGTGCGCAAAAAAAAAAACAAAGTCCAGGTTCCAGCAAAAGAAAGAGCCCATTTACCCAAGGTTGGCAGCTCGACAAGAAAGCATGCTTCCTCTCCACATGACTCTAATTATTGGAAACTTGCTCCAGCAATGGCATCCAGGATCTATTAGAACAAACAGCTGTCCGTGACAATTAGGGTGCTATCATTTTGCATAAAGGAGTGTCTTCATTTTTTGAAGGCTGTTTACTTAAACCAATTCAAGTTGCTGCCAGATGCTGAGAAAAGCGTACGTTGTTTACCACAATACTAATTACAATTAAATTCCGTTAATAGGTCTTAAATAAATTTTTTGCTCTCAGTGGTAATGTGAATTAATATTAATGTTGGAAGACAAACATGACAAACAAAAGCAAACATTCGCACAGGAGTCAAGGTGAGTGTTTTGCTAAGCATTATCACTTATTTAAAGAAGCTGCCAGAAATCCATAAAGCAAAGACAAGCTGCGGTAAGAGATATCAAGACCAAACAAAGCCCGTTCAGCCAGATAAAACACTGCCTTGAGAAGTATGTACACAGAGATAAAATGAACAGGAGCGACGCATGCCAAGTTCTGCCTTGTAACAAGCCGGCCAATCCTTAAAACCCTCCCTCTGGTAACCAAACAGACAATGGGCAGATTGGGCCGGATTCACGGGTTACAGGATTAGAAGTCCGTTATATTTAGACATAGAGGAGGGAAGTGCAAAGCGACTGCCACCTTGTCCTTCTGCGGGCCACAGCTCTCTGAGTTTTATTATCACATGTACTTTCTTCCCCAGCTGCCGTTCTCTAGGTACAGCAGAGAACTCAGTGCTGCACAGAGAAGGACTTGGCTGACAACCACCTCACTTTGAGTGATAAACAGGGACCACTTAGGAGTGAATCAGGGGAGATTGGCTCTGCCATTTCAGATAAGGATCAGCTTGCGGGCACACCTAGACCTGCATAAATCTGCTCAGAGGAGATGGTGGTTTGTCATTTTGCACATGTCTCATGTGGAGGGGGAAAAGTAAATTGAAAAATAAAAAACAACAACAGCAGCGATGGCAAGGTATTTAACCAGAAAACACTGTCCCACATGTTCCAATATTCAGCTTCATGTCAAGACCATGCAAAGTCCAATATAAGCTATAAATGCTTTCTGTCTGCGGTTGTGCCCTTCTCTTTCTGAACATGCTGTTCCAGCGTTGACTATTATGTGTGAGGTGAGATGTCACTACATGTGAAATGATGAGTTAGCAAGAACATGCAAAAAGGAGCTGATTCTAGCAAGAAGGGAGATTACTGGGTGATTTTTGACAAATCAAATGCCCTTTTTTGCAATTTTGCCTGTTATTGAGTCATTTGCAATAAAGACTGTCCGTGCAACATGTACTGTGACCTAAATATGATGTTCTCCTCAGTCCCAGCAAAGATGACACAGAATACTGATCAGATATTTTAGGACTCAGCAATAAGATGGCTTGGATATGTCAAGAAAATAGATATATCTGCATGTGATAATATTACAAATAATTGAACATTTTAGCTAAAAAAAAAAGGAATAATAAAAAATATTCAACTAAAGTTATTGTAAGCTCACAGCACTTTACAGGAGCAACATTGTCCGCTGTAACTAAAAAAGTTTTACTAGCTAGTTATCGTGCAAGAGGAGCTCTGATTTCTTTCTCTTATTAGGCAAAGGTTATTGAACTATGCACGCCTGTGTGCAGTCATGAACTCAAGGGTGAACAGAAAAGAGAGGGTACAGTGGTCAGAGTCCACAAAACAATTGTATTTAAGGTTATTGTTGTCTTTAATAGGAAGTGTGAAATGCCCTTGAGCTTAAATATTTTGCTTAAATTGGCAGCAATACAGACCATTGAAGTAAAGGCTTTTTCATTTCACTCAGTAAACTTTACTGTACAGCTGCCTTCGCTGAAGAAAATAAATCATTTAAAAGGATGGGAAGAGGCTTACAGCCGGATGTTAATGGAAAAATATTAAGTCTGAGAACACATTTGTGCTTTTCCAATAAAATACTAATTTTGAAGCCTAATAAAAAAAGAGGAAAAAAAACCTAAAGTCTAAAGTGTTTGTTCATATTCATTTCTTGCAGAAAGGTATGTAAATGAACAGCTTAATCATTCACAAAGTGATTAGATTGATTATAGATGTTGGATCAAAAAATCTTGTTTTTTCTGTTCAAAGCTTTCATTGATTATTTTTATTTTCAATAAATTTAAATCTGCTAAGGATGTGGTGAGGTTGAAGCTGAGTTCTATACGTTGTAGATGGTTAAGGTTCCATCTGAGCAAACAGAACTGCTAAAAGTGTTAATAAATGTCCATTTTCAATAATATCAGGTGATGTTGGTAGATTGCCATGGCTTTGGGTTCCATGTTCCTATTTCAATTGTTGAGGTATTTTTATACACAAGTATTTACTTTAATCTTCTGTGGAGCTGCAGGACAGAGGTGAACAAGACATTTTCCAAATCTCAACATCTGACCCACTCTAAGTTCAAACTTAAGCCCTTACACTTTGGTTTGAAGGTTTCGTATGGCAACAAGAGTTCATATATTTCTGGCAAGAAAGATTCTCTGGTATGTATTGTGGGTGTAAAGTTAAACAAAGTAGAAGAGGACAAAAGTCTGAACAGTGTCATGCTCTAATAAGGCTTATGGAAATGCACATGCAAGAAGAACATTAAAAGAGTGACTTACATTCACAGAGGTTATCTTGCTAAGTTGACAGGCCTCCTGCAAAGACAGAAGAACAGCAGTTTGACATCATTGTCTGACTCTGGCTCTACAGATGATATACTGCAGAGATGATTATTTGAAGCCTACAAAGAAAACTACACTGGGAACTTTCTATTCTTCTCAAAGTCAGTCAGAGTTCACAATTGACAACCTCAAAGATTTTTACGGATTAAAGTCTATTTTTCTTTTTTTTTCAAATCTGAATTGAATTTTGGAAACATATTGATTTCTTCCCCGGTTGCAGAGTTTGAACAGCATATTTCCGTGCTCAGCTGGCACAGCAACAAAAAGGGGTTGCAGAGTACACACACCCATTCCCCAGAAATGTAAAGAATAGGGCAAACCTGACACCCTGACAACACAAGATATACAACTGACACTTTGATAAAGACGTTTTCTCCACATGTCAGGGAGGACAGTGAACAGAATATCAAATGATGCATCAAAAATTAACAATAAACAGCGACAAGCTTCTAAATTGGGAACAAAAGACACCCGCAAGCCTGCAAAATAGCATCCTCTCTCTGGGGACCGAGATAACTCACAGAGAGATAAGAGTATTTAATTTTTAATCACCAATTTTGTTTTCTTTGTACTGTGTATAATAATCTGAGTACATGACTTGATTTGCAAAGAAAATAGAAGAAATCTGCTGGTGAGGAGGCACTTAGACAGGGGGAGAAGAAGAGAGGACTGCTGGGGTGGAACGGTAAAACAATGAACAGGAAACAAGTTCATGTCAACAGATTATCCTGCCATAATTGTTCACCAAGGGATGCTGCTACTGAGAGAGCGATAGAGCAGCGCAGCCAAAGCTATTCATCAAAAACAAAATGGAGCTTCATGGTGGACAACTAGACTGAATTAAAAAGAAAGGGCTCCAAACTTCTGACAAATCACTGTCTAGAACATAAAAACGTAGCTACAGTGATCATCGTTTGTGTAGAGAGATTCATGTTTAAGACATTTTCAATGAAATCACTTGTCATCCGGGTACCAGAAAGCATCTACCGTAGCTGCTCAAGCTGAAACAACGCATTCTGCCTTGATTTTCAAATCAGTCATGTTTTCTGTGAACATTAACAAAATGTTTCCATTTGGTCACAACTTCAAATATGTCAGGTAAAAGAAAACTGTTCAAATCGATGTAACATGCCAGCCGTAAGCTTTGCTTAGAGATTTTTTTTTAAATGTGGTTTCTCATTTGGGTATGACATAGGTACAATGATTTAACGTCCCACTTCAAAGTTGCTACATTGGCAGACTCAACTAAAAGGTGACATCATTTCTGAAACTACTATTTTTTGCCAAACACAGGTGTGTACAGCTTCTGTGCTTGTTTTAGAAGCTATAATAGATAATTCTGTTAAATCTACAAAGGATTCTCAATTATTTTAAATCTCTATTTCCATTACTTTTCCATTAGCAGTGCCAGTTGTTTTCATTGATCTAAACTCAACAAGTTAACACAAGCAGACGAGTAAAGCACTTGCTGGTGTAGATAGTGAAGCATTTAGCAGCAAAAGAAACAGACACTTCCGCAAGAGTTGGTGGAGACCAAAACTGAGCCAAATGATAAACACTACACAAACAGTCGTCGATTAGACAGACATTAGAAATGACAACTACACTTCCAAATTGGCTACTGTTTGCTGGCATGTTAACATTACACAAATGCCTATATGGGGAGAAAATGACCAAATATGTTATCGATGTTGTGCTTGATGCTTTTTTTGATACCAATAACTTGAAAAAAACGACATACAATTTAAACATTTTGGATTTCTGAAAAGGCAAAAGATAACTTAAAGACAATATGAAGACATTCTGTGGGTATGTAGGAATTTACAGCTGTTTAAAACTGATCTTAGTCAAACAGTGCTGCTATAATACCCCTGCCAACATCTGGTAAAAACATTTTAAAATAGTACAACAAATATATCCTTAAAGCCAATATACCCTACTAAATAATCATAGCAATTCAATAGATTTCAAACTATTCACAAACACATTAGTTTAAAATAGATTGCTACATACAGTGTATACTTTATGCTGTCCAGATAGTTTCCATTTAATATGGATATACATAATACATGACTCCTCTGCACATGAACATGTAGGTCATGTCTGAATGGATTTTTTTGGAACTTGTCATAGGCTCGTAATTATACTTCATGCTGTATTGTCATTACATCTACACCAGGAAGACATTATAGTGTTTACTTATGTAGCACTAACCCCAAGAAATTAATTGGTAAGGATGTTGAGATGGCCAATATTTCTGCCAAAGCACATTTATTTTTTAAATTAAAGTCATTAAAAATAGATAGCTTCCTTTTTTTCTTAATTTTTTGCATATTCTAGCACACCAACATTTGTCAGGTCTGTTTGAGGAGTAACTCATTTGCATCCACTGACTGGTCATTTAAAGCTGGATTTGACTTGAGGCTGCCATCAGGCAGTTGTTTCTTCTCTAAGTAATGTTTTATTCAACATCTCGTGACACATGCTTCAAGTTAGAGACCTTGCCTACCAATTAAATATATGATAATGTACATGAGGGATCTGAGAAGGTGACCCGTACTTGTCTCATATATGACATTCAAAATAGTGGTTGAACATGGGATTGCTGGAGAACATAAATGTGTGAGTTTTCTCATTTCAACACCCCCTCGTCTGTATGGATTGGTCAGTGACCTTCTCTCTCGATGTACACCTCTCAAACAGTTTCAAAGCACCCACATACAAGCCTGCGAGAGAGTTATTCTTAAGATAAGTGCATTTGTTGGTGAACCACATCAAAGTACAGAGGGATGTCTTAGCGAGCAAAGGCAGTGGAACTCGAACCAAGCCTTTGATCACCCCAGGCACTCTGATCATTAAAATATTGGATAAATAATTGATTAAAAACACCAGACCTCATTGTGCTCTGCTTCTGTATCCCAATTTTTAGACACTGTGGCTGCACATTAAAAGAGTGAATGCAGGTAAGAGAGAAAGGAACCAATACACAATGTAGCATTGTATGACATGTTTGGCCATTTATACAAAAAATATTTTGATATTCTTGTAGAGTGTAAAGCAAATCCTGACTACAGTGCAGTCTTTCAGTTCTCCAGCACTTTGTTCATGTATGAACTGCAGACAGGTTGAAGTGCAGCAACAAGCCGTTTCCTCCAGTGAGAGTCTTAACTATGGGATAGCAGGCTAGCACAGAGGTAGAAGGACTGTGTAATAATCAAACGGCATAGTCAGAAGCCAGGTAAGAGTGCATTCCAGCTGCGCTTAGGTGATATGAGAGAAGCTAATATTACAACTGCAGTGCAATCTAACTCTGCAGTGCAATCTAGCAAGAGAAACACAATGCGCCTGCTGTGTGCATATCAAGGATATTAAAAAGACAATTTTCCATCAGCTTTGGTGCATATGCTTGTAAATCAATTTCCCTAGGTGCATTTAAGTTAACATTAAGAGGACAAACATTAATTACAGTAGAATGAAGATTTATTCCTGGATCAACACAGGACAACAGGCCATCAGATTCTTTGTATATCATTGAAGAAGCTTCAAACATGTTCTGATAGATTTTTCTTTCTCACTTTCGAACTCACATGTTGTGAGTTATGTGGAATGTTCACTATGGGTAATGTGCAGTATAAGTTGTTTGTGTTTTAAATGGCAAGTGCTTCTCTTAATAAAATTGGATTGTTGGTTGTTTTTCATTGGTTTTTTGTTGGGACACAAAGTAAATTTTATTGTGTCATATCCTGTTGTACTGCAGTATATTGTATCATATTGTATCATATCACATTGCATGGTATCATATCGTGTCATTGTCAACAATTGAAACAGAACTTGGGTTTGTAACTTGTACTTTCTGTAATGTAAAACTTGTCATTAAAGTAATTTTAATGCTTGAAACAAAAGTAACATTTCCCAGTGTTGATCTCTGTGAAAGTATTCATCATACGGGGTTAGAAGACAATTGCAATTAGGGCAAAACTATTTTCTGTATAACCTGAGGTTAATTTTATGAATTGAAGCATTGGTTACATCCTTCACAAAATTCAGGCACAATTAAAAACACAGAAGCACAGTGGGCAGCTATCAAAACTAATTAGTGCCGAAACCAAATAGCCAGCAGTGTTGTTTTCATAGACAGACATCTTTGGGAAATAAAAACAAATCAAAAAACTACCTCTGGATTGCCAATGTTTTTTTATTTTTATTTTTTTTATTTATTTATTTACAGATGTTCTGATGTGGTTCTCTCCTGACTTCTGTGAGTTCATTGACACAAAGGTCCCTTAACAGGAGGTTACATCAATGAACTTAAAAAAAAAGTTGTAATATTTTTAGTGAATGCAGCTGGTGTCAAAATGTTCTGCTGGCTTTAAAGAAAATATTCCCTTATAATCAGGGAAGGGAATAAGAAAAACACACGCACTTTGTTCTTGTCCACACTGAACGGCTGAACCCTGCAAACTGAGTGATTGGACAGTTTCACCATACAAAGCTTTGTTCCTCCCGTTGGCAATCAGTTCAAAGTAGTGAAAAAGATGGCATCTCAAGACGCCTTGCTGCAGTTTGTGAAAATAATGTTAAAGACTTTATGATGTGATAACTTCAAGCTACACTGAAAGCCTTAAAACCCCCCTCATCCCTGGGGTCTCCATGTTCCTAATAGTTTAACACTAATGAGATCTGCTGCTCCCATCTCTCCAGCCTCCCACATCACAGTTTATTTCATAGTGTAAATACCTTTGAAGGTGGTGTGAAGCGCACAGCCAGGCAAAGAGACAGGAAGCATGCTAGCTAGCCACAGTCTCTCCAGCTGCCAAAGCCCGGCCTTGTGCATTTCACATGTGTTGAGACTCAGGGGTTCATTGGTGGAGCTTGTTTAAAGTGTGCTGCAGTTCAGCTAGTTTCTCTGCATGAAGCCTGTGGAAATACTGGTCAGGCAAGACTTGTCAGGACTGCAAAGTATTCCAGAAATGTCAGAGCAGTGCCACAGTTGATGGCTTAAGCTTCTCAGAGAAGGTGAAAGAAAAGCATGTGGTTTGCTCTCGAGTGGTTGCCCTGAAGGATGAGATGAAAGTGTCTGGTGTTCATCAAAAAAAAAAAAAAAAAAGGCCAAAAAATGTATCAGGTGGCTGGGCACAATCACAAACATGCAGACATATGCATAATACGCACACTTATAATACAAATATCCTCAGTGGAAAACTTGGACATGAACACCATCTGCTCATGTGCTCAGTCACCAGAGACGTGGATGTCTCCGCCAAGAAACAGTGGGTAGAGTTCAAGTTTACATCCCTTGTATTTCTGGCGACCACAGCATGTCTTAGACAGCGTGATAAAAGTGTTGCAAACAAAACACCTTCTCATCAAAGGGGCTAATAAAGTCTTCAATATACTTAAGTGAAGCCTTAGATAAATAGAATCCCAATTTCCCTGTGCATTGGTGTTCAGTTGTCCAAAGTGTATTGATGTACTTATTGACATTCAATAAAGGGAAACCCTCTCAGCAAAGCACACGAGCTGGTGTAAATCCTGTACACGTCTCAAGTGTGCAGCAGGAGCAACTTTCCTTTAACACAATTACTCGACAGCAATAATGTCTCAGTGTGTTCGAACCAATTTTGATTTACAAGTGGACAACATGTTGCCTTTTCATCAGCTTATTATTATTAAGTGGTCCGTATATGTGTGTTTCCCCTGGACGATCCCCCCTTGCGCTTCGCTCTTAGCGAGGTATTGATCCTCCCAGTGTACCGGCCCCTCCTGATTTCATTAGGCTAGCTGCTGTTAATTACTCCACACTCTAACCTTTTGCTGTTTCATTTGGACCGACAAATTGGGTGAATTAAAAAAGGGGGAGGTAGGAAGAGGAAAAGAGAGAAAGGGCTGAATTAAGCTCCCTGGCAGCTGTAGTCGTGGACCCCTCCCCTTCCCTCTCTCTTTGTGGCACTGGTGTCAGAATCCCAAGCGGCGTAATAATTAAAAAAGTTCATCAATGTTCTCTTTGCTCATCAAATTATGCAGAAGGAGGCTACTCCAGTTATTGATGCAGAGGATTAATTTACGAAAACCATAGCAAGTACATCTTCCATGCTTGTCTGGGGAGTTATGCCTTTTTGCTTCTTTATGTATTTGTAAAAGGTTTCTAAGCTTCGCGCAGGCACATCATTAAAACACATTAGATTCATTTATGCAAATTTATTTACAAGGATAATGTGAGAGACAGAACTAACTTCTAAATTTGGTTTCACACTGGATCAAAATGCAGCACCTCTCTTTCCTGACACACCAATTTGTCTTCTTAGGCAAGGTATTAAAAAAGTCTGATATGACACATAGCTACAAAGTTATAATTAGACCTCATTTAATTCCTTATGTCGTGAGATTACGTGTGCAGTGCATGGCATCTAAAGCACACTTAAATCTCAGGGGAATGTAATTGATTAACCATATGAGACTGGGAACCAGATGATGAGGATGATGCTCTAAATCCATGCTTAATCAATATAGCCACTTCCTACACATCGAGGGATTATTGAGAGAAATTACTACCAGCTGTAACTGCTGATTTACAACACATCAGATTTTTTTTTTCTGGATGTGTGCAGCAACGTGTTCATGTGTACATGTGAGTAAAAAACATTTTGCTGCTCTTAAGTAATCACCTGCTTTAAAGTGGGACAATGTTTCAACACGGATACATTAGCAGCCAAGCAAGTGACGTTTATAGGATCTTCTGGATCCTTAATATGAGAGACGCCCTTTCCTCAAGGTTGAGCACATTCTAGTCGAAGAGATTCGACATGATGCAGAAGGAAGGAGCCATTCAGAGTACTCCCTTTGGCTGAGATAATAACTTCATCATAATTAGCTTGTGGTGCTCGGGAGTGTTGAATTGTCGGTTGCACTGGGATCTGGGCTGATTTATTGCTTGATTTAATTACGTATCAAAATTCAATTAGACATGCTTTCAACCAAATTCAAAGTGAGTTTTTGTCAAGCTGTCCCTTGAAATCAGACGCGTTTTGAAGGACATCCTTCACGACACAGTGACATCTAACTTGAAAATGATCACTTAACTAAAAGCGTTCGTGCGCTCAAAGATGAAGATGGGAATAAAAACAACAAAAAAAGCTGCTCTGCCATATTTAGAAAAGACATGCCTTTTTTACTCCTCTTCTTATTTCACATCTCACCCGACATCAAACGGCATCAAATAGTGCGAAACAGACCTTGATTCTGCAGTGATGTGAAGAGGGTTGCAGGTACTTTACCAAGTGAAGATACATGACAAAATGCTCTTTGAGGTTGACTTCAGCTGAGGAAGTGTCTGACTTTCTTTACCCACATCACTCACTGCCTGCTCACCCCCTTTTGCTCTAGACTACACCGGGGGAAAAAAAGGGGAGCTGTTTTGAATAAGTGTCACACCAGCCTCCAAGAGCTACATTGATCTTTACTACTATGCAAATTCAGGATGTCATGGTGTCGATGCTAAGAAGCCAAGGAAGGGAAGGAATATTTTAGCCGCAGGTCTCCGCCTGAACTGTATTCCTTCACCCGCATTGTAAATACACTCATTGACAATTTCATTAGGTACACTTTGGTATAACTGTGCAGTGTGGACCTGGACCCTCAGAACCAGCAGATCTTTCCTTGACACATTGCTTCAACAAGGTCCCAAAAATGTTCCATAGGGGATTTGATCTATACTGACTTGACAGGTTAGTTTTTGCAGTTTTCCAGCGACTGTGAACGTACACTTCACCACATCTCAAAAGTGTTGTATTAGACTGTGTGATCTGGGGACTGTGAACATCACTGGAGTAAAGTAAAGTAATTTCCTGGAACCATCTTGAGACAGCGACACATTATCTAGCTGGTAAATCTTTCTGGTTTGCTCCTGGTCAGTAACAATATTTGTTGTATTTATAGAGGCAAAAACATCATACATACACCAAATACTGGCAGACATGAGGCGTTTTCCTGCTTTCACTCAGGCTCCTTTCTGATTCCTTTCCGGTATTCATTGCATTGCAGAAAGAAACACCTTGCCCTGCCTTACAACAGCATGCAGAAATGTATGCAAATACTGTTTTAGCATGTCAGCTTTTAACTTTTTCCAGTCTTTACCTCGCATAAAGTGCAACATCCTGCATTAACAGCTACAATACATATATCAAACCAGATACTTTACTGTAAAAGGGAATACAAATGGCATACTACTGCCCTGTTACCCTGCTTTGATGCCCTCTGATTCAACAAAAAAAGCACAATTTCACTCTCTTTGTTTTGTAAATTGTGTGGGAATTCCATGTTGAATAAAGCTGTCACAAGCGTTGATTCTAATCATATTGATGGAAAACAATATCCAGACCTTAACGGGAAAATAAAAGTTAAAATTAGCAATGTTTCCTGTTCCGCTGCAGAGGGACAGAGCAGAGAAATGCATTGAACCTGCACACAAAAAAGACTCTTGCTAAAAGTGCAACTTGATGTTCACTTTCTATACCATGCTGTGGTTTATCTGTTTGCTAGTGGCACTGCTTGCATGCGTCTAAACAAAGTGAACAAGTAAACAGCAGCACTGTTTACTTGTTGCTGCTGGCTCAGATAGAACAGTAAGGAAGGACAGGAAGAATAAGTGCCTTAGAAACAGTACATTTACAAGGCCCTAGTGCACTTAAATATTATCCACGATGTAACTACTTGCTGACAAAACACTTAAATACACCCACAACATTTTGCTACACGGTTGGACGCCGGTGGCAGAGGGGAGGATTTTGTAGGTTTTAATGTCCATGCTGCTAGGAGACCTTAGATTATTCGACAAGGGAAATATATTTTTCTATTTCTCTATGTGCTGATCTTTTCCATTAGGCAGATTGTAGTTTTTTGAATAAAAAATAACTCTTGATATCTTTGATCTCTGAGCTTGACAGCTTTGCCAGTCAAAATGCCCTATTACGACAACAGAAGATACATTCTTGCATATTGGATTCAAATTTTAACATCTGCTGTGTAAGGGGGGCTGCACTGGACCATTTTCAAATCAGGCCTTGCCTTGCCCCGTCGTTGGGCGGGGCAAATCAGGCCCAAAATCTGGCCTAAAATTATCAAGTCTGTAGCCGGTTTGAGATAAGTAGAGCAACTTGACTCTTTCAAGAGTTTTTAGAGATTTATTTTTAAAGATCACAAGCCTGAAAATGTTATGTTCATTTTAGAGTCAAATGTTTTTCCACTATCTGTCACAGAATGAATATTTTCACACCAACTCAACACTAAAGCAATAACTTTCACTAATTAGGCCGCCTTGCATCAGATCGGTTTAAAACAAAAAAAAAGAAGGGAAAAAAAGGGTGCTGCTGTTGATAGAAGGCGACATACTGTAGCTGTCTGTGACACACGCGAGAAGCCTTTAGGATTTCGCTGGACAGTAGGTGAACCTCACAACCCGCTGCATATTCTGTCTGCCTGCACAATGACTCACAAAGGCCTGACTCACTGTCTGGAGGAGTGAGCTCCATTTATGGTGAGGTGCATGTAATAAAGCAGCCTTTAAGTGTACTGTTAGAGAGGAAACACAGAGGAAAAGAGAACAGAAAGCCCCTCGTTGTGTCAAAACTCCACTCTATCAAGATTTTTTACTAATGTGAATTGTTCATCCGTTTGATCTCCCTCTCACTGTAACGACTGACAGCTCCCTTTTATTTAGACTGGCAGAAGCATTGTCCATAGATAGTGATGTGCGACGACAAACTGTATGGCAGCCTCGTGTTTGAAGCAAAGATCATTGTCATTCACTGAAAAACACTGAGCCCGACGAGGAAACTGACTCGTGATTTTACAGCACATTTACGGTAAATGATCTCCTGAAACTGGGAGTTTCCTCTGACTTGAATTCAAAAAGCTAAACGGTTAGCAGACAGTGATGTCATTCCGCTTGTTCCGTCTGGGTTTCAAAGTGTACTCAGAGTCAGTCTTCACATATCAACACGAGCAGTCGCATTTCACAAAGACGCTTGTGAATCTTTAACAGACCAAAGGACTTGTGCGCTCGTTAGAAATTTCAATTAGAGCCTTAGAACAGAAGTGATAATACTTTATTAATGTCTCAAAGAATGAATCGCCCTCTCTCTGCAAGAGTGTTGGCAGGTCTCGCTTCAAAAAGACAGTATTTGTTGCTTTTCCATTTATACGAAATCTGATCCCAACACAGGGATCATTTGTTATCTTAAGAGATCAAGTTTATCAGAGAGAACACTGTTTTTGTCTCTCTGGAATGCCTGTATAAAATCATTTGCTGTTAGTTGAAAAAGAAACATTTCTATCATTATCTACTGAGAGGATCATAACCTTACCTTCTTAAGATGCTGCTGTTTTATAGAATAAAGAAAACCATATTTTCTATGTCCGGTGTGATGAATAAATCATCATATAGCTTTTACTATGTGATTCCACTTACAAACAGAAATTATAAAAGCTATTATTACACTGAATAAAGGAGAGGGAATCTTTCTTAGATGCTAAGAATTTCTTTTTATGATTATACTTACTCTCGTATGCCCCCCCATACCTTTCACACCTCAGAAGTATATTTTGATTCCCCAATGATGCCTTTAATTGAATAAGAAATTAGGACTGTCTGTGATGTTGAACATACAAGTCCAAGACACCAAGACAAGTCCATTTAGTACTTCTACAACTGAAATGCTGACACAGCTAAAGAACAGACTTGATTGCTTCAATAGGATGACAGTATACAGAAAAACTGCACCTGCATTCAATGTTCCCAGAAGACAAGAACTACGTTGACTACAGCTACAAACTGTGAAATATTAAAAGTCAATATAGTCCACATTCTGTAATATGTAGGGCAGTGCCCTTGCCACTGTCTTGCTGCAGGTGAATGCAGTTATTATGATTAATTTATATGGAAATCTATTTGCAACACAACTAAAGAACAACATCTATGGTTGCAGCAAATGGCTTGTCTGCATAAACTCTGTTTGTCTACATATTATTGGCAGATGTACGCTTTAAACACACAGTCAAAAGGAAGCAAAATGAAATACTAGTTTGGGACATTATTTCCCCTTCTATATTCCCTATTGGTAAATTCTATGTAAAGCATATTTTTTTCTCCATCTCACATCTTCTTTCCAATATGTTCTGTAGCTGTCAATGCTGCAGAAGAAACACAGACAATTCTTTGTGCAACACCAGTGGCGCAGCCTTGATAAAACATTGATAAAGCACAGAGACAAGGCTCACAGTCATATCCCCATTTGCTGCGCGCATATCTTCCTCAAATATGTTGATGTCAGATTTTCTGGCAGCGCAGTCACTTAAAAGTGTGCCAC
This sequence comes from Labrus bergylta, assembly GCF_963930695.1. Taxonomy (NCBI): domain Eukaryota; kingdom Metazoa; phylum Chordata; class Actinopteri; order Labriformes; family Labridae; genus Labrus; species Labrus bergylta. The sequence continues at coordinate 14,836,738 of NC_089203.1, read as the reverse complement.
TGATGCAACTCAACAGCCATCGAGTACGGAGCGGTCTCTGTTGCCCTGCCTGTTTCTTACGATTGCGGGCCATCACCAAAACAAACTTCTCCTCACTGCCAGGGTAATTTCTCCCCCTCTCCTACGGTATTAGTATCTTTGTAGAAGGCAAATGTGTGCTCCAGGAGGTCCGTCCCAATTGTTTTTTTCCCCCAAAGGCTCTTGCTGTTTCTGTGGCCACAGCCAAGTGCATTAACATATGTTCTCACGGTGCATAGTGCTACTCTGCATTGGTAAATGCCTTATTACAGCAATCCAGCTCTTTGCTCTTCCATTGAATATCCATAAGTAGTAAAACACAGCCATATCTGCCCACTCAGAACAGTAGGGATGTGTCTCACATGACAGGGGGCTCCTTAACATTTAGTCTGAGGCCCTCTTTGTCAAATTGATATTCCACCCACTCACAGTAATGGCAGGCGGTAATAATGACAAATAAAGGCAATATTGCTTCTGCATGGTACACACTGAGTGTAATAAGGTCATCTGCTGGTTATGTTTTTTTCCTCCATCCCGTATTTATGCCTTTTTAGCATGCAGAGTCAAATTCTCTCAGTATGACTTACATCTCCAAAGACTACGCCAGTGTGAAATATTCAAAGGCAGGGAGGGTGAGAAAAATATCCTGAGCAATGCAGCATGTTCTTGCCTAGAGAGCTTACACGCTTGTAATCATTACCGAATTGCAATTTCCGCTTTTTATTCCATTAGTTTTTATTTGGCTTTTCCTTTCTGTCTGAGGTGACACAAGACATTTGAGAAATCAGGAAATCGGTTTCATGAATTCAAGACATTGGAACTGAGTCCAAAGATTCTCCATTATCTAAACAGTCTGTCACCGTGGTTCGACTACAGTGTGATGAAAAAAGCAGGCTTAACAGGGTGAACAATAATGAGGCACATTGAGACACCTCTTACAGTATGCGTGGAGGTTCTTGACAAGACATATGTTTGCAGTTAATGTAATTGATCTGTGGGCATGTAGCGGTTCTGTTCTGAAACCTAAATAACTGAGGAGGTGATGACATCCAGAGAAACAATTAACATATAAGCATGAATTAGAAATGCAGCTTGGTTAGCACCTTCAGTCAAAGTCTTGCTTGTTTGTGAATATAAATTGTGAAAAAGAAGAACAGACGCCACACCCACCTGGCTATCTGTGTGAATGCGGATGATAATGCAGTTTGGTGCTAAAATACGCCTTTGGGTAAAATACGCTCATCATGCAGCCAATACTGTTAGAACACTGAGGTCATTGGCTCCTTGGGAGTTTTGTCAAGATTTATTTTTCATATCTAATTTGGGCGATCTTTGTTCCCTCTGTCTGAGGCACAGTTGTGCTGTGTTGATCTGAAGACAGATTCTAAGAGAAAAAGTATCAAACACAACAGAGAACTTGTCTTATTCTAGCTCAAAGAACCAAGGGCTGGCATCCATGTCATCCCACAGCACTGCACTGATTTATAATGGTGAGGAGAGAAAAAATAAGAGGCCAGGATACATCAAGAAAACATGAAGATATTGAATAATACTTTGCTCATGAATAAAATCATTGAAAGAGCTCTTTTATAGACCATAACCACGAATCTGGAGCGTTTTATGATGAATGTCTTATCTATAAATTACAGCTTTTGGATTTCGAAGGTTTTTTTCGATAAATGTATTTATGCTTTCAGTTATTATTTAATATTTTCTTCCTGTTTTGACAGGGTGGATCACCTGAGGACACAAGTTTTGTTTGTTTGCTTTAACTTTGAGATCTATTTCTTAGACAATCTAGTTTGGCCTGCACCACTGTGCAAACTAATGAAGCCTCAAAGGCTTTGTTTAAGTCATTAAACATGGAAATCTAACTGCAGCGTTTTCTTCTAATGGCAAACAATTACATGACGACAACCTGGCCGAGAAAGTGAATGTCAGGGAGAACAAATGTAGATGCATTGTTTATGTTTCAGCCAGGGGAATTACATTTCCATCCAAGTATTAGAACTGCTTGACTGGTCATTCACACCAAGTAGATATACAAATCAATGCATAAATAATACTACATAAGTTAACAGCATTTTAAACCTCTGCATTCTGAAATAAACCCTGACACATCTATGAGGAAGTTAAAGTTTCTCTTTCAGTTGGGAGAAAACTTTTTGTATCACTGTTTTTTTAACCATTACTGGCCTGTGTACATATGTTAATGTACATGCTTATACATTGAAACGCCATTCAAGTCTAAATTAAACAACTTTCCAAAACTGATCAATAGTGATTTTTGTTTTACCAAATGTAAGTCTTGTTTATAACATTAAAGGACAAGCACATGTTTCTGATACTCACAATATTTAGGTGTCAACCTGCAACTGTCCTTAACTTTTCTGCAATGCAGATGCTTGTGTACAGCAGCTTGAATTTACATACAATACAATTCCAAGAATTCTTCCCCTCTTCTGGACACAAAGTAGGCCAGCAGTTTCAGGTGTTATCAGCACATTAAATGGACATTATCAGTTGTTATCAGAAGCCCAGATAAAAGACACTTCCTACTTGGCAGTGTAAACTCTTATCATCTATTAGGTACAAGGACATTACTACGTTAACACGTATAAATAATAACCCGCTGATTGTGATGAAATTGAGGTAAAAAACAAACAAACAATGCTTTCATTCTTTTCAATCGCATTAATTGGATGCTTTTTTTGTCCCTTTGGGTTCACTGTAGGTGAACCACTGCAGCGTCTCCATGTAGTGACCATGTAAAAGAACGACCCTACTGTGACTTTTAATCACTCATTTCAGTTAAAAAAAAACTCCCAGACAGCTGAGATGACAAATTCAAAAGTAAAATTCACCTTGTGACATCAGACCTTTCACTTTTTTGGTTGTTCCTTTAGCTGTTTTAAAAAAAAATGTTGATCCGTAACAAGTTCCTTTTTCCTTTTTAAAAGCATAACAAAAACTGTTTTGAAATGCAAAAGGATGGCATTTCAAACATGCTTTAAAAATGTGATGAATTTCTATCTAAAAGCCCTAATAATCATAACGGTATTCATTAGGTCAATAGCTAACACAACCCATAGGTAACACAACATGACTTTAATTTTACAATGGCTCTAATTCAAGTGAGGACCCCCTCCTATCTGACTTGGTAGGTCAAAAAGATTATTCAATAAAGTTTCTATGATCCATATTGCATATTGGTTTGTTTGTGCATGTACTGAACACCTGCTGAATTTTTAAAGCACGTTTTATTTTTAGGTGTTCTTAAGTGATTTGAATGTTTTCTGTTACACCTACCTCTTCAAACCCTAGTGTATTTGCACAGGAAGGAAACTGAGAACATGTTTTGATACTGTATAATAAAACCTTGATTTAACATTTCAGAGGAAGCATTTCTCTATAGACCAAAAGCCCCTATCATATAATGCTCCCTGGAATGCACAGAGCCGCCAAGTAGCACATCTTGATGAGTAGCACTATGTGATAGAACACCGGCACAGTAAGGAAATGTGGAAAAACATTTGTATCTCCTCTAAGAAGACCTTTGTTAACCTTGTGAAATTAAGCTTCGACTTCAGTCAAGACAAAGTTGGATCTGCTGTGTCCTTTATTTCTATTCTAGTTTTGTCCTAAAGTTACGTCAAGAAGAAGGCCACGTAAATATGCAAATGACCTTCAGATGTCAAACACGAAATGATGCACCTGGTCGCAGGTGATCGTTGACACACACTGGTTCATGTTCAGAACAAATCAGTGATCAGGATCCCACAGCTAAACTCGATGTTTGAGACAGCGCAAAAACACCAAGGTATAAAAGTTCATGTAAAACAGGCTTGGCCACAATGACCCATAATATTGAATTACATGCTTCAGGGCCTTTTAATTTTAATTTGATTTATTTTGTATTTTGACTTTGATGAGGTTGCTTAGAGTTTTTGTGGTAAAAAGTTCAACAGTGTAAAAAGAGTTTACATCTAATGTTCCCCCGGTTCTCAACGCTTCATCAGAGGTGGCAAATTGCTTCTCTCCCAAGCCTGGTTAATGAATGAACCCATCACACATTAATGGCACAATCTATGGAAGAGTACTCCATGTTTGGAAACTTTTCCAATTCCAGTTTGGAGTTGCAGTTTGTTGATACAGAATTGCCTGTTGACATTTTGAAAAAAGGAGTGAAGAGGACTTATGACTTATGATCTATGTGGTTAACAGTAGATTTCAACACATGAAGCATCTATTCTGCTGTCAATAAGGTCTGTTTCAGTATTTCTCCTATGTGCTTTCATTGTATCACTTAAGATTTGATTTAAACTATGACACAAACAGCATAATTGTATTTATCTATCTGCGGTGTATCTGACTTACAGCAAGTGTTTTGTTTAAAATCTAGACACATCAGCTTAAAGTGGTTGGGCTGAAAGGAAAAACAAGTTTTCTCTTCAGTTGTGTTACCTCTGTTACTGTGCTATCATTGCTTGCACAATTTGCACTGAATTAACTCCCTTCGCTTTTTTTGGAGGTCTATTTATTTAGATGAATTCACACACTGTGTATCTCTTGTTTGCCCACTCTTAATCTGACTTTGTGACCGCAGTCTTTTATTTTGCTGTATCCTCATCTTGTCTTATCATTTAAGATATAAAAAAATGATCTTAATGTTTAGCTGAATATTGAAAAGAGAAATCATGCGGCAAGCAATCAATCACATGATTAAAAATCAGAATTTCTGCTGGGTTTTATTGGGTCCTCTGCTTGATGGACTCATGTAATACGGTATATTTTATCACGGCAACCCTGGCACACTTCCTGCAGCTTTTGTGCTATCTATATGGGCACCTCCAATAGGATCTGTGAAAGTTATATTTTGACTGCCTTAGAAATAGGCTAAATCACTATGGCAGAGCCTGGGACTTGGTATTATCCAGCGGTCAGGCTAAGATGCTTATACATTAGCAATCTAGGGAACCGGGCAGCTGGACTGGAGTCCTGGAGCACACAATGACTTGCCATTAATAGGTTGTGGAGCGTCGGGAGAGCCCACCCTGAGCAGAGATTTCCATGTGGATATGGCCTATGGCACAGGGGTACCTGCCCTCAGCCATCTGCACTGATTTGACAAATTATTCTATATCAAAGGCCTCTGCACTGATTTGGGTGGTAATTGATTGGAAGTGAGGCTCTCAAATCCCTGATTGGTTTAGCTGGATGTGTGGGGAAGATATGCAGTGGCAAATGAGAGGGAAGGATAGAGAGAGAGAAAGAGAGTAGTGACAGTGAAGGGGATACGGGAAATCTACTGCAGAACTCATTTGCACTGTGAGAGATTTGAGAATGAAATTTTGTGAGACAATGTCTACACACAATATTCATGGTATATTTCTTAACAGAACCACCCATGTCCTATCTTCGTTTCTGTTACTTTTTTCTGATGCAATTGTCGAGATATCCAATTTGTTAGTGTGTCCGTGAAGATTGGATTTCACCATTCAGAAAGAGGAATTTGGTTAGAAATGGAATATTATTGATTTGTTCCACATGGAGGTGTGGTCTGATGCAGATATATGAGCATGGCAGGCTGGCAGGGAGGCATGGATTATACATCCCTTCATCAATTTCTCTTGAATTTTTGATGCTCCTAACCCTTGTTGTGGAAATCAAGTGACAAGAGAGATAACATCAAACACGGAGGCCGGCCATTGTCAGTGATTCCCCTGGGGATTGCCTCGACCTCATAAACCATTATAGGATCAGGGCTGCATTAGGGGACAAATAGGCATGAATGATGTGCTGAACACTTATCATATTTACATAATCTATTTTGTTGCCATCTTCATGTTTGGCCTTAATACGAAGCATTGATGAATCACTTAAACATAGTCTTTAATTACATAAAATCTCTGTAAAATGTCATGTATAACACATATTCATGTTTGGCAGAAATCTGGAGGTTTGAACATGACATTGATGAGCACATTTGAAGCGCTAAAGCATGCTCTGATACAGAAGCAGTACAGAGTAGAATGGTCAATGTGAATATGCATCTTTTCATATTTTTGTAGAAAACATTCCATGTTTAATACTGAAGCTTGCATAGTGTTAGCATATAGCATGTTAGCATGTTGTCTTTGACATTCCATCCTGTCACGTACAGTATGGCTCATTGTGTGTTCTGCAGATGAGGCAGAAGACTGTAGAGCCCTACAATTGCACCTGTGGCAGTGGATGCTATGTACATACAGGCCCACTGCCTTTATTACACGGCAGGCTGGCTGCACCGCATACCTTTTGCCATTTGACACAGACATGTGGTGCCTGCTAGTGACAGATGCTGCACAGTACTGGTCCCAGAGGTCACAAATGACCTTTCGAGTTGCCTCTTTTTTTTTTCAGTCACAAAGAATTATTTGTTTGACGATGGCCACCGATGTGACCCCAGGCACCCTGATGGTTGCTGCTTGTCTTCTGAGATCACATTTACCTCAAATGAATTGTAAATGTGCTTATACAAGACAGGTTGAGTGAGTGGATTTGTGTGTTTGTGCGCTTGCATGTTCATGCTCAGTAAGACGCCTCACTAACAACCCCATTCTCTTCTTGATGCATTTAACGTAGCTCAATTGCTGCATGACTAGCCTCTTGTTTGGATGCCAGAGGGATTGTCTTTTATCATACAGAATGAATCATCATTAAGATGTGCTTGTTCAGTGGCCTTTCCTTGACTTAAAAACGCAGCTGCTAACAGGGTCTCTTTAGCAATTTCTCTCTTCACAATCAGTGTGTTTACATTTACATTCTGTTTGAGCCTCGGAGGATGAACTGTGCTTCAGAAAACAACTTGTCTACCATTTTCATCCCAGACCTTTTACATTGTTAGGTATTATGTCACGGGAGACGTTCTCATTCTGTGTGGAAAATAGAAACTGTGAAATGGCATCCTGGAGTTGCACGGCGTTAGTTTACCTAAGCAATTTCAGAGCTGGCAGGAACAGGGTGCAGTGCAGGCCCCATACTGTCAGAGGTGCTTGATCCCCACCCCCACCCTTGCCCTCTCCATCTGTCACCTTACTAGATTGCACTGTTCACATAGACACATAACATGTAGTTATGCATGCACACGCACACACACATTCTTACACACATACAGGCACAAACACAATCATATCAGCCAGAAATCTGCCCTACAACAGCAGAGAAAAATAACTGTTTGTATTTTATAATGCTTTGTCAAACCAAAAAAACACACGTTTCATGGTGGGGTTTTAAAGGCTCCTGTTTCCCATCTGTGCTACAAATGCCGTTCTACAGATGTACAGAAGCACATGTGTATGCTCATATCCCTGTTCTTGTTTCATTCCCATCCTGTTGTGGTATAATGAGAAACTGTTATTCATGCTGTAGATTCAGAAGTGAAAAACTGACACAATTTTCTAACGCCTGAAGCCTAGTGTCAGAAATATGATCTTACCCTCACCTCTTACCCTGACTGCCGTGCTGTAATGATGCTCTGAGGTGAGCCCACTCATCAATTATTCACAGAATGCACAATTTTCACTCTTTATCTTCTCGCCAGCGAGAGGAAAACCATTTAATAAAAATGGAGGTGAAACTAAAAGAAGAGAAAGGAGGGGGAAAGGCAGAGAGCAGCTTGGCGGATGAATAAGAGAGTTTGCGGTGGACAGACAATGCTCTCGATGTGAGTTATAATTGTAGTTTAACAATGTGCAGACCTCTGGGATTTTCAGTATGCAATGTATGGCCTTTAGACTAGGATCTCTATGGAAACCAAAGGCCCTGAACGACCTGCAGTGCCCACCCACTCGGACAGCCGTTAATCATCTTCGCTCAGATCCTGGCACTGCAGAATATTGCCAATGTGTCAAGAAGCAATTATATATACTTAGTGCTCGGGCACCCGATCTTCTCCCTCCCTTCTCCTTCCTCGCTCTCACACTCTTAATATAATCACAGAGCAGTCAGTTTAAAAGCCCTCTGTTCATTTCACTATCTGTCTGGGGGATGCACACAATGCAGATGAAGAGAAGTGTAAAAAGACAGAGGATATTCTATTCTGAGAGCCATTATAATCTGAATATTCTTCTCATATAAATCATATCCAGCCATTTACTCATTTTACCAGCCTACTCAGCTGACTGACATACCAAATTAGCCCAGCTGGCCCATTGCATTCGCTGCACATATTGGGTTGGTGCAGATCATGGAGACTAATGTGAGCTGACTAGAGGGAGATTATGTTCCACTGCTAACAGCTAAAACGTGAATAACACTATCCAAAAACCCACGGTGTTCCCCCATTACATCAGCCTTGATCGCCTGTGAAAAAATGGTTAGAAAGCAAGAGTGAGGGAGAAAGGGATGGAAAAACAGAGAAGAGAGCGAGGAATAACGGGGCATTGACTTATACCGGGTAGAACTGTAGAAAGTGCACTGTCAGTACAGACCACTACTTAGTACAGCTACATACTTCAAGAGGTTGGATAATGTTCGCATTTTTGTTAATGAAACACCAGTAGGCTATATAAACAAACACATTTCATACAAGAATTAGTTAGTCTGTAATTTCTTCCCAACAGCATCTTAAATACCAGGTGTTTTGGTCGTATGTGAAGGACAAGTAGTCTTGTTTCACATTGAAGACTAAATTAAATGCATTGTTGCTGGGTTATGTCATGGCCACAAAGACGGATCCTTAGCAGGACTACTGTCCAAATGCGTGTGTTTAATGGTGTGTTTGTATGGCCCACAGCATTAACCAACACCGTGGCGTCTGGACCATGTAACTTACCATTAATGATCTATGTGCTCCCATAGCGTTTACCAGCACCTCCTCGCCTGGTGATGGTTAACGCTGTGGCCACATAAACAGCATGGATGTCGAGGAAAGTGTTAAAATGTATTGTCCCTGCCTGATGTGCATAATCTGAAGTCTTATGTGAGTCACTGCCAATAATTGGCAGTAAGCTGGTCTCTCACATAACTCTGAACATACATTGTTAGAAATGGTTGATGATATATGAATAAGTCACAATTCTATTGGTATAAAGTTAATGAAGAAAATGTTTTTTTTCTCTTCATCCATGGTAAACGCCCCTTGTAAATGAAAAAACTGTGAGATTCAAGACCAATTCACATTCGCCAATCTGTCTGCTGATGTCAGACTTGACCTACCACCATGGGCAACTTTTAACGCCACCAAAGTCATTTGGACTGTAAGCTGTGTATTAGTGATGAAGAGCGGTGAGAGTCTTTGAACAGTTGATGACAGGTTGTCAGACAGCTTTTCTACATTGGGCTCCTTTTACCAAGGTCCACTCTTGAAAAAAGCCACTCTCCCCAGCACCGGCCACTCATCCAGAAAAGGACACAGGCATTTTTGACACGTTTGGTGCTAAGTGAACTGAAATTGTGTGAATTTCACTACATAGCACATTATCACATTTGCAAGAGCTTTGCACCAGGAGTAGGAAGTGAGGGGGGACAGTAGAACTTCAGTGTGTTGAGATGACTTTAGACTGTCAGATTGAAGTGAGGACTTCGACTGTGCATGTACGGGACTAATTAGCATTGAATTAATTTGCTGTTCTCACCTCATGTCAAATAAGTCTTGAATCATAATGAAATGGAAACCAAATAGAACAAACAGAAAAAAAAAACACTCCTTGAAGAAAGCGATGTCTATGAAAGTGAACATTTTCTGTAAATAAATCCTTGTATCCTTCCTTTTAACGTTGTAAATATCAAACATTAGATACATGAACTGATGAGAGGGGTCTTGGGCAAAGCTTTTAACAAATTTGAGATGTTAAGAGACACACAAAAAAAAAACATTAAATGCTTAAAAAAATCTCTTTTACATAATAATGTTTGTCCCTGGCCTAAAAGAAAGCTGGAGCTTACCTTATGAGGACAAAGTGGGGGCGGTGAGTTAAAAGACTTCTCTGGTGTCTGGCCCAGGTTCTACAAGAAAAACACATTATCAGGGACATGTTTTCAGTGGATGGCATCTCCTAGCAAATCTTCAGTGAAAGAAGGTGGAGCTTGTTTTCTGGTTCTTGCCATTATTATTTTTTGTCATATATTTTAGAGGAGCTAAGTGACTCTCAATCAACTAAAAGTTCTCTACTGCTCTGTAATCCAAGACCACAGCTTTTGTTGACAGTCCTATTTTAAATCTTTATCTTGAAAATATAATTTTTTCATGTCATGTGAGTGGGAAGTGATTTTGTTATGTTTTCTCTCTTCCCTCTATCCCTCCACAAAGATTATAAATCCTTCTTTGTCAGAAGATTTCGCTGAACATATGTTCAGACTTTGCATACACGCCTGAATGCATTTTTTGAGGTTAAATGATTATCACATTGTTAATACACCAATACATCACTCAGATACAAGAAAACACCATTAAAAAGCAGACGCAAGGTAAGTCAACAAGCCACCAACAGATGGTCCTGCTGCTTGTGATTATACAAAGATCCAAAGTATTAGCATATTCAGAGTGCCATCATACAAAAAAAAGAGAGAAAAAAAAGGGTGCCATCTTGAACTGACCTCAGTGAGAAATGAAAAGAGCAATTGGTGAGTGAAACTCAGCAGGGAAGTGGATGCTTTCTGAAAACTTCTTTGGGAATCTACCAAGGGTCTGCCTCCTGGGAAGGCACTGTTGATTTCCAAGCAGGTGCTTTCAGTTATGCCCTCACATCCAATTATGTGCCTGTGGTACGTCTGATGCTCCCTGACACTATTAATGGCTGCCTTATGGTATCACCAGGACAGATGAGACACTCAGCTCTCCCGACTCTTAACATCTATATTTCATTGGAACATAGAAGGGGAACACCTCACTGGCCAAGGAAACTAAGAAGGAAAAAAACAGGCAGGCTTTCACTGCATGAACACCACTCCATGAAATATAAATGAATCAATGTGCTTTAGAGAGATAAATGGAATTCGAAGACAAAATTTTCCCTACAGATTGAGCGGGCTTCATAACTATGATATCTTAATTGATGTGACAAATAAACTTGAGTTATTTTCTTAAGGGACAAGAGCAGCTTCTGTGTACGTTTCATGCATGCATGATATCTAACAGTAAGAAAAAGACATTATGACCTTGAATCCAAACTGTGACTCATATGATATAGTGCCAGATTAAGCAGGGATGGATGAGAATATTGCAGAAATCCAATTGATTATGGACTGAACCTCAGCTTGACAGATAACAGCGTAAAAACACTAGAAAAAAAATAAAATAATAATAAACATTTCAAGTTTAAACTTCACCTAATGGACAACAATAATAGTTTGAGTTTCTATTAAAAAAATGTTAAAATATTCCCATTATCAGTGTACAAAATCAAAGTCAAGTATGCCGTATTTATTCATAAAAAAAATTCTCTTTTCTCAAGAGATTTATTCATCATCGGAAATTGCAGTGCATGTTGAAATTTGCAAGTAAAAACAGAGTTTGTATTCCATTTTGAACAGCCATTTAATTTGAAAACGCCATTTATGTTGAAGTAGCAATATTTACAAAAACAAACGTAATATGTGGCTAAAAACTCTGCCTGGATCCAGTGCCTTAATTGAAAAGCCCTGTTCATGCTTGATACCAACCATAGATAATCTAAATCCCTTTCCCTTTCTTGGACGCACACAACAACACAAACACATAGCAAGATCTCTCCAGGCTATAATCACAGAGGTTTATTATTTTCATTTTTTTTTTTCTCATTACAATCTCATATTACTCTCGGAGCAGATCAAAACATCACTTTTCAAAAACGCCATGTTCCTTTGACACACAGCACCAGTAAATCACAAACATGTAAAAAGTAATTATTAGGCATTAATGTTTTATCAGTGTGGAAACCATGCAGTTTTGTGCGCTTTAAATCATGCTCCATGGTTTTAAAAGAAAGAAAAATGTACTGCTGTTCATGTAACCAGAAGAAAAAAAAATCATACATAGAAAAATATGTAAGAAGAAAAGAACTGACATTTTTCAAATCACCTTTGGTCTGGAACATTTTGCATCTGAAACACTATTGACAAGTCTCGCAACAGAGGGTCTTGGATTACACCACCTATCGATGTTTTTGTCTATTCAGAGTGCTGGGGGTGGTTATTGTAACCTGATGAGGCCCAGAGAGAATGATGCTTGGATATAACAAATTGTATTTTCTGAGGAAACGGAAAGAAAACTGAAATATGATGTTTCTTTGTCTGTCTTATTTGAGACATGCTGATTAAGCTTTTTCTGCTGTACCTAAGCTTTGTTTAAAAACCATAATAGTACACTCATTTTCAAACTTTGAACTTTTTGCTGCATAACGTATAGTATGATGAACTCTTTGCCCTTTCAATAACTATCCAAGAGGCAACTTGTACTGTGTTTCTAAAAGCCACTGAGCAAATTCTGACACAATTGGTCTCTTAAAACAAGAACAAAAGCCGTTGCTGGGAGCTGGATCATGAAAGCTGTTGTTCTGCACATTATTCATCTACTATAGCAGATGAAAAGCTCTTTGATGTGACTGATATGTGCAGATATCATGTTCACTGACAGATTCCAGGTTTTGTGTTCATTCACATGTATTCACATCATTTCCTTCTTTAACGCCACAATTAAGGCTACTTGATGTAATAGTACCTTAAATATATCATATTTAACTCAACATAGGTAAGACAAATCTAGTTCTTAGACATTTTACTGCAGAAATGTATACATATTTTGTCTTTTAAAGAAACATTAGCCCAAATGCAGCTTGCACTCTGTGTCTATATGTGCCAGATGATATATAGTAGTCTGGTCACATTCAACAAGCCAACTTCCTCAACAAGCCCCGTGAAAGTAAACAAGAGCACTATTCAGTGCTGAGTGGAAAGGGACTTGTGGCACATTTGTGTTTCTATCCCCATCAGCTCAGCCTGCATTCTCCACACACACAGGGAGGCTTTATACTGTCGTCTTCATCGGCTCTCTCAAAGTGCAATGATACATTTAGTAAACTGTGATCACATCAGCTAGTTATTGCTATTCGAGATCTGCTGCAACCCCATCATATACATCCCCCCCGCCCCTCGAAAAAAATGTAGTTCTCTCACTAGGATTATAGAAGCCATGTAGTTCAAGGATTACCAAATGCCTTTGATCATGTGACTGCCATGTTTTTGATCTGCAGCACATAGCACAAAAATATATTCTGTTTTCTTTTTTTTTTTTTTGGCTTCTGTCTCTATCCCTCTCCATGGATTTCCCTTTTCTTGATGGTTGTCTGCAGTGTGAGAAGGCCTCTTGACAGGCAGTGAAAGTGTAACACATGTAAGACAGTGCTAAGTGCTATGCAGCATAAATCTGCCTTGTCTTAAAGTTCTATTAACACGTTTTGGACACGTGTTACAGAAAAGGATGCATCTATATTTTACTCCAAATTGTTTTCCTGTAGTGCACATTTCACCGCTACTTCTTTTAATGTTATCACAGGCAATGGCACAGATGTTTTGAGTAAAAAGAAAGCAACCATAGAGTATTTAGCCTTTGAAAATAGGAAGTAAGGTTTCAGATGCCTCTACCCCACCATTGCACCCCCAACTGCACCCTGCTGCTGTTCATTAGTGATTTCTGAGCCTTGGGCTATTTTGCAGTGTTTCAATCCCTGCATTATTATTATTTAGTGGCTGACTTGGACATGCAATCAAAGGGACACGCAATATGTGTAACACTTGTATCCCACAGCAATGCCTTTTCCGTGATGCCCAGACAGAAACCCTAGATCTGTGAGCCAAGGGAACTGTGGCTCAAATTTAGTCAACATACCTCAAAAAATGTTCTTTATCCTCATTGTGCGATCACCCCCGATTAATGTCATTGCCAAGAAAAAAAAAAGGGACTTATCAAAACAATTATTTTGATCTGGCTTCAAGCAACGCAGCATTTCAACGTGAAAGGCACTCGAATCCTGAATCATTATGAGGCGTGGTTTCAGGCAAAAAAAGCCCATCAAAAATGATTGAATATCATTTTAATGGGTAAAACCCTGCAAGGCTTTCATACTGTCTACCTGCCATGTTATTAGATAGACCATGTCAGTCAAGCTGACGAACACAGAAACAACACACAGACAGGCTGACAAGACATAAGCATGCTGCCTTCCATCTTCCACGCAGCTTGGCATGTTTATCTAGTCGTCCATGTGAGCTTAGAACAGGCTCTGTGCATATGCGTACAGAATGATGAAGGTTCAGAAACTAGTGCCTGGAGGAGGCTGCACATATAGCAAAAGCTCTTTGAAACTGTGCCAGGGTGGGCCTCATTTGCAAAGCAATTTGACAACAAAAGTAAAATACTCTACAACTTCAAACCAAATTCTAGAGATGCCAACTGGTCGTGCACTGCGGTTTGCTCAGAGAGCGGATTCAAGAGGGTTACATCCGGTGGCTTGTGTGTGCTTCTGACATGGCTTATTTGCAGACCTAGCATAGCACCAGTGCAATGTCATGATTGCTTTGGCAAGGGAAGAGGTGCCTTATTTACATGAGAGGGAGTCCTGGAGGCACACAGGAGCTTGCCTTTGACCAAGGTGCCAACAAGCCTGCAGAAAAACAATATAATTACAACCTACAAAGCGGCTGTGTTGAGAACAAACTTCTTCTTAATGCACCAGGACCACATTGACAGAAACTCTTTAAAATGGGCATGACTAAAATGATTAGTAATGCTGTAGTATTCTGTGTCATGGTCGCATTTTACTAGATTTCACCAACTCAAATCACATTTGAACTGCAGATGCCTTGTAGGTGTGCTTCTTTTAATAGATGTAGTGTTATCTATAATTTTAAAAGGACTCTTATTCCATGGATTGTTTCTTTGCTATGGATTAACAAAGCAAATTCTTTCCCATGCTGTGGGTTTATGATAATCTAAAATATGTCAGGGAAGCTTAATACTGTTTATGTTGCCTAAACAACTGTTTTGGCTTAACTCTAGGAAATGTTGTTTTCAGAAACCTTATGGTAGAAAATTAGACAGAATGTGCTATAGCACATACAGTTCATGGTATATGTATGAGTTCAGCAAAGGCTTTAGTATGAATGCTTGACCCATTATTCCATTAAAAACACTGGGTCACACAGTTCTGTTTTTCTAAGTTTCAGGCTTTTCAATTTCAGCTCAATGTCGTCAGGTACAGAGCATGGCCTTTGGGTGAGAAAGGGGCCGACTTGATTGATTTTTTTTTATATTTGACCTCCAACAAAAACCACATGTCCACACCTTGTATGCAACCTTCCTGAAGTTCAGACTTTTTCTGTAGATACTGAAGAGAAAATCATGTCATAAACATAGTATTTCTTTTAAAAAATACTTTTTTTACTTTTTTTTTTTTTTACTAACTGTAAAATATAGCGTTATTTCCTGGCTCTAATAATTAAGCAAGATGGGGAGAACCATTCAAAAGGGTGGTGACAAAGTAAATGAATGTATGTATTAAAACATCCCTCAGAATCATGGAGTGTCATGTTTGATGTTAGTGTGCTACTCGAGTTGTGTTAATTTCTTGATTTATTAGGACAGATGGTCTATTTGGATGAAATGGGATGTATGTTTGGAAATATGTGTCTGTTACACTACTATCAGAGTCTGAAACATGAGCTAACGGGAAAAACACTGCAAAGTCAGTGTTGCTCTGATAGTTTGGAGAGGAGGGGCAGTTTGATACAAATTGAGGCCATGAGACAAGAGACTGCGCACTGAAAAGCTCTCTAATCCAGTAATATTTTGGGTGACTTTCTAAGATAAATACTTTGGCATTGTCTTGATGAGAGCGCCTCGCCTCATTTAAGAGTCTTTGGGATCCGGATCAATCCACATGGCAGGAGTCACACTTGTATACTTGACCATATAATGCGGCATGCTTGTCACAACCCGGAATGCATTTCTCTCTTCAAAGTATATTTCTTGGCCTGCTCTCGTCACTCACTCCCTCTAACCAATTTGTCATTCTAAGCCTAGCCTCAGTGCTGCCAGCGCCTAGATGATAGCAGTGGGCCTCTCTGATCCAGGCAGTGGCGAGGGAGCAGGCCAAGTGTTACGCGAGCCACTCTGGGACACGGAGCAGGCGCTTCTGCCGGCTGATGCACGCCTCCACGGTCGAGAGGAACTGGCTTTGCAGATGCTTTCAATTCGACACAGAAAGGGGCTCATCTACTTTATGTGGGGACGTTTGCTTTGTGTCTGTGCACTGCATTTGTGCTTGTTTGTGTTCATTTAGTGCGTGTGACTGCGCATGTGTGTGTGTGTGAAAGATTAAGTGAGGTCCGTGTGTGCACATATACACACATTTCTAAGCGAGTGTGTCTGAATATATCTGTGTGCATGCATGAGAGGGGTGTGAATCCGTTTTTTTATACAAAGAATACAATTATACTGAAATGAGGCTTTTTCCTTTCTTTTTTTGTTTTTTTGCTTGGCAATTACAGTATTCGCTAAGTTCTGATGACCTACTAGTACTCTGCTGATCTCCTTTAGAAGTCACCCTTTTGTTCCTCTTTTGGCAGACACTCCTCTCAAGAAGCAAAAAGCAGCAGAACACAGTCACCAGCAGTTCATTATTCCTGTTTTAAACAACTATTAATGCCCTCGATTGCTCCGTTGCCGCTCTGCTGTTAAGCTTATCAGCGTCAGTTGACCAATTTACTGCTGCAGCTCTCTCTCTAGTCGGGAGAACAGAGCATTAAGTTTATTCAAAATTGCATTAGCTGCACATTGTTATTGACTGCTTCCAACGGGTCAGGCATAACTATATTTTTGATAAAAGGAAATCACAAACATCTTATCAAGTTATAATACACAGTGCAGGTGCTGTACATGAGCGAATCCACACTATGACTATTTTATTGAATTTTTTAGAGAAGGTGATAAACAATAAATATCTTCAGTAGCTTTTGATTAGGCAATACATAACAGTACCTTCGAGGAAGAAAGAACTCAACTCTTTTTGGATGTTGTATGCTAGACAGCTTCTGTTTGTTAAATTACAGAGAAGCTGCTGAGTTTTGATCAGCAACCTACCCTGCACTCTGCTGAGGTGCTCAACATTGACCTGTTAGACCCTTATGTTTTCCTGTTGCAGCCATTTTTCAACTCTGCCGAGGATCAAACTCTGCATGGATAATGCATTGCATCTGGAGTAGATGTATTTATCTTTAGCACATAGACTGTCACCCACTATTCACACCCAACAATCAGCTACCTGAAAGTAGACCCCTTATTCGGGTGCATTCGTGGAGAATTGTGACATAAAGTAGCTTGTTAAATTCCAAGCGTGAGCTTTCGCGTTAGACATTGATGCCCATCTCACACAGAAAAAGCAGCCTTTTATCAGTCTGAACCTGATTCACTGTTTGATTGGGAATGAATCGGGAAGGTTCCAATCAGTTCCCTTGTATGAGCACAGTTAACATGTGTGCGACTGCTCCTTGAGCACTGATGGCAAAGACATGGGCGATTAAGGCCAGAGCCCAATCAAACCAGATGTACGCCATTCCCCCCTTGGCGCTGGTTGTGCCAGGTCTGTGTTCCACACGACCAGCAGGCAGATAGGCCTCGAACAAACCCCCAGTCCAGGGAGCTAGGGCCACACATGAACCAGAACATGTAGGCAGATTGGGGTTTTAGCTCTACAAACATTTTTCAGAGACAGAGCTGCTATGCAAGCAGAAATAATCCCATTGGTTGCATTAAACCTCAGTGGAGAGGTTCTCTAGCCAAGCTGCAGTAGGCATCAGAAGCCTTAATGTAAGAGGCAGACTGTAGGTAAGGAATATTATGAATCCCAGTGCACTTCCTCTGTGAAACAATGCTATTAATTAATTCCAATGGATGCCATAGCTATGTATCTTCTCCTCGTTTATATTTTATATTATGGATCAGAGCATTTTAAGTCACCCAGCTTGTGCTCTGTAAAATAATCCATTACATAAACCTTTTTTAAAAGCCTGTACCTTGAAAAAAAAAATCAAGGTTCACATTAAATGACATCTCAAATCACTTTACATTAGAATTGAAATTAAATGAACTAATAAAAAAAGAAGCACTCTGAGAGTACAGATCTCCACCAAGGCCAGTAGTCCTGTTTGGCATGCAAATCTGCAAGGGTAACCCCTATGTGTTATATTAATGTTATATGTTATAATTGCATACAGTCGATCTGAACACAGTCAATATTGTAAAAGGGATTTTCTATTCCCCTTCCACCATCCTACCTTATTCCATGAAAATTAAGAGTGAGTAATGTTTGCACCGGCCGCCACTGACTGTAAGTAAAGTTCTTTAAAATGTAATCTCCCATTCACTTTATTGCTAGAAATCTCTAATATAATATAATATAATGTAAAATAATACAACATGCTAACATCGTTACCAAAGTTATTACATTCTGAACAGCTCAAGTGAAACTGAACCTTGTTTTCATGATAAGAACTTCCAATTTTCCAGTCAGTGTTGATAAACCCTGCCAGGCCAGCTTTCAAAGAATATATAATTTCCATGGCCAAAATAGAGTTCCCTTTTCTTTAAAAAGCAATCAAACAACTCAACAGTTTCTTCACAAACACATACTACAGATGTGCTCCTCATATAATCCTGTCTGAAATCGAAGATAATGCTCTGCAGCCTAATCATGAAGAATATGACCTAAAACTGAACATGCCACAATGTAGGCTAAATACTTGCCAGCATTCAACAACAACAACATCTTCTGGGGCTTTACGTTGTAGTTGATATTAAAAACTACCACTGGGGGGCCCTATACAAATATGCTATACTTCTATGACTATGTTTTATAAAAATAAAAACAAGTAAGTAAATATGGGTTTCGCAAGGTTAAACACCTGAGCCCTGTGCCTCAAGGACTTCAGCCTCTGAACATGTTTCGCCCAACCAAACTGTTAGGCCAATAAGGGCCCCTCATTGAACTTAGAGTCAAAACAGCTATTTTTCTAGATCAAATTTGCGGTTGTTCGACATCAGTATGCTCTTACTTGCATTGCACCAAAGTTGCCAGGGGAAACGATAAACTCAATGCTCAGTCATTTAGAATGAAAATACAGTCTCAGAGACATGTTCATAACTTGTGTTGAACAGTAATCAATTTGTAACCAGAAGCTCTTTAGGCCACCTGGTAAATCCTCACGTGTTTAAAACACACGATGGAATTGCAAAATGATTTTTTTTTTTAAACTGTTCAGGTGAACATACATGAATAATGTAAATGTGTGTTATTGGAAATTGTACTTGGATTGGTTTTGAACTGACATTCTCACTCTGCAGCCCAGTCCTCCTCAGTGGACCTCCCCTGAAAAATTGGGTACCCTGCCCCCTCTGCACAAACCATTTTCTCTGAATGACATGCGGGACCATTAGCCGGCCATCAAACCAAGGCTTTCTAAACACCTATTAGAGCCATCGATGGCAAAGGCAGAGGTTATGACCATGGAATGGGGAGGATATTTGTGTCTCTCACTCCGCATTACTAGCATCTTTGGGGAAAGCTTTATAGATTTGGACAGAGGCAAAGGAAGGCTTTATCAGCGCCAACACAGAGAAACACATTAAGGGATCAGAACCCCAAAGGTCAATTGTGGCTGTGGGCAGTGCTTTGTTATAAGGGTCCCCTCTGTTTATACGACAGCACGGGAAGTGAGACATGTGCAAAAAGGAAATCATATAAAGTCTGTTTTTATAGAAATCCTCAAGATAGAATCTCACAGAATCTGAATATTCTTCTCATCCTTATTGTTAATATATGTACTTATTGCTGTCTTCTATGTATGACAGGATCAGTGCTCTGTATTTGTTTCCTTAATCATGTACATGACGATAGGATTAGAGGTTCTGATATAACATATGGATGAAAGTGTAAACAACATGTCAGATTAGTTTTTTAGAATCGATTTTTTAATTCAATTTTTCATCTTTGACAGATGAATTGATATGTGACAGAAGTATGCCCAAACACAGTTTGGTTGTTATTTTATGATCTTCTTCTAGAGAACTGTAACAGGAAATGTAGCTGAACTCTGCTGCCAGACGTCATTCCGACATTCATGTTTTTCAAAACCCAACTCTGTGTGACGTGCTGTCATTAAAACAGCACACTGCCCTTGTTCAGAGGATATAAACCTCTCCTTTTCAGGATTTAATGTGTCTTTTTTTTCTTATTTTCAGGATCTGAACAATAGACTGTGCGACTCCGCGTTGTGATTTACTTGTATTTTTCGGGGGCAACACTCAGTGGTTGAGACAAATCCTTAATCCCTCACAAGATAATAATAATAATAATGTAATCCTTATTCCCAGATGGAACCATTTTCTGAAAAGAGAGTTTTTTTGCCCCGCAGAGGTTCCATTCGAGAAGAAGAGCAATGGGAAGTTATTTAAAATACACGACAATTAAAATAAGACACACTGGCCAATCCTACCCTCCATGTTAATCCTCTCTGCTACAGATGTAGCTATTGTCGTGCAAAAGTTCCTCATTTTACTGTATCTATTGTGTATCAGTATAAAATATCTCACTCTTACTCTATCCCCGAGTGCATTTTTCAGAAAATGAATTATCTTCACACACCAGTAGGTGCAACCAGTGATCTGACTACCTGCCAAAGAAGAAGCACAAAGATTTTACTTTCAAAACACCAAGTTTAGGACACTTTTGGGGGGAAAGGCAGAAAATATGGCTGCAACAGCTGCTGTGATGCTTCTGAAGAATAAATGCAACACAGATGAAAGATGATGAGCGCCTTTTTTTTTTTTTTTTTTCTTATACTTCTGGACTTCACAAGAGCGTCAGAACACATACGCAGGCGTGCACACAGAGACACACATCCACAAATGCAAAACACTTGCAAACACAGGACTGAAGACATGCTGCTTAATGTTTCTGCCTTTCTAATGCAAAAGACAACCAATCACAGAAACAGATGGAATCATTCCTCTCCGTGAAAATCGCTCATGACCACAATTAATGATGGCGAATAATCCTAATGAATGCTACACCATGTTCATGATTGCCATCTCACTATCTGCATGCAGGCTTGTGGAAATGTTAATTGTTATGCTAATCTTTCAAACAGCGATAAATATAGATGAGTCAAAAGCACACGCAGGAGACATGTTGAGCTTATGGGCTGTGTATTTTTTATTTATTTCTCTTTGATTTGCTTGCTTTATTTCTTTCTTTCTGTTCTATGTTTTATTTTTTTTGTGTTCTATTTCTATTTTGTCTTTCATTCCCCGCCTTTTTGAAAGCAGTCTCTCTAAATCCAATACAGTTTCTCTCAGCGTGAGGCAGCTTCAAAGCCCTGCTCTGTGGTCAGGCCCGTCGATCCTCTCACCCACCTCCTGGTTGTTTAAGAGAGCAAAAGCACAGCAGTGCAGTTTCTTAAACACACAGATCCAGCCCAGCACCAACAGACAGACCGCTGTTTGGCAAAGGAGCCTCTCTCTCTCTCTCTCTCTCTCTCTTCCACTATCTTTCCTCACCTTGGACTCTGACTCTCCCTCCCCTCTTTACGCACCCTCCTCCATAGACCTCATTATACCCGTACACTCCTCTCTGTCTCTCCCTCTCTCATACAATTTATCTATCGTTGCCTCTCTCACACTCACTCACCCTCTCCAATCCCTCCACCACCATCATTTACCTTTTTCCATCCCTGTCTACTTCAGCTGTCCTCGCTCTTCACCCGACACTCCATCCCTTGTGTCCCGTGCCTCCCCTCTCTATTTCTCTCTCTCTTTTGCTGCAACTCAATCCCTATCGCCGCCTCTGCCTTTTTGCCTCACTCTCCATGTAAAGTGATTGATGCCAAGCCTGGGCTCCAGGCCATCCCTCCTTTACCACACACGCAGGACATCATCACACTGAACCCAGAGGAGGAGGCAGTTCCACCTCAGACAGGCTTGTTGAAGTTGAGTGTGGCTATATGGAGTTTTTTTTTTTTTTTTTACGAATGAGCCGTACCCACCCATGTTTGAGGGGAGGCAGGCTTGGGGGGCCCCTTGGTGGGGAGCAAGAATTGGTACACTGGAGTGCTCATTATGGCTCTGTAGGGACAGTCCTGCAGGGCATCCACAGTGTCTGTGGCTGTGGAGCTCATTACACCACGGAGCTGGAGGCATCCAGAGGCAAATATAAGGAAGGGGAGGGCTGCTCAGATTACCCTTAATCAGAGGCACCTGTAGACAGTGAGCGCCTCCCTCCTCATCGCCTTCCATTAAGCCCCCTCCCCTCAGAAAGCACACGCACGTTCTTGCCACTGTAATTATTGCAATTGCTTCACTTGACTTTCTTTCCCAAGCACGGAGTTGCACAGCTTGCCTTCTAATGAGAAACCCGAGCTATGATCCGGAGGTGTTATTTATTTATTTAATTATTTATTCAACACAGCATGTATAATGTCAATTATTTAAATTAGTGTGATTTTTAGCACGCCGCGACTCCGCCAAAGTTTCTACCTACTGCCTGTTATCTGTATTCGACTCACATCGCACTTCTTATAACGGCGGATGGCGAGTTAATTAAGTTTTAATGTGACATGTGAGGTTCCAAAGTGAAGGGATACGACTCAAATCAACTGTTACTGAAACAGGAGGTGACACATAAAGTTCAATTACATTAAAAACCTTCACCTCTGCAACGTCTTGTAAAATGAAAAGGTTGGTTCAGGCGGCACCCAAAACAATACACCAAGTGCATCCAAACAAACGTGAATAGATTATAAAGTCCTGGTTCAATATGAGTCTGATACAATCATGGTTTGTCTCTTTTTAAAGCAGTGGTAACGGAGTAGAGGGAGTCAAATTTCCGCAGTTAAAAATGACATGAGGCAGACTACTTCAGATTACATCATTTCAATTTTTTAGGTCAGCAGGAAATGTTGAAATCAAATTTATGTGATGATAATCACATTCACCCAGAACATCACTTCTCTTCCACCTGTAACCCGATGTGAAACTAGTACTTCCCAATGCTGTGAACAGCACAAACTCCTCCCTGCCTATTTGCATAATAAGACATGTTACTGACAGTTGTTTGGGCAAATGTCTATTTCTAAGGAAGACACAACAAACAGGTGTAGACTTTGATGTGAGTTAGAGGTGTGCTGGCTACAGTCTGTTTTAAGTGCTGCAGTGATGTACAGTAGGGATTAATAAAAACAAGAACATTGTGATGTGCATGACTGAACCACTTTTGTGATTCTCTCCTTCCTTGCACACCTCCCTTCAGGTGCTGAGACGTTCTTTGAAACCAACTGTCAAGCTGTTGTCTGTGCAGGCAGCATACAAAGAGTTCATCCAAAACCTGCACTTTACTTTTTGAAGCGCTTGAATAGGTATGTGGCGTGACTGTTCTTACCACACTTTTCTTCATACGTTTGAGACAAAATCAACTCGTTGTCTAATTTTCTGCTTCATAATACGATGCAGCACATCGAGCCCAGTTGTATTATAATCTTTGTGTTGTATTGCTATTTAAAAGAAAATACACAATAATCACACTATGAAAAATAAGACTCTATATTGGAGTGCTTCAATTATGTTTCATCTGTCAAATTACATTATTTCATGTCACTAAATGGGTATTAAGAATTCTAAATCTAAAAAGCATAAACATTTAAACTCCTTAGCAGAAATAACTCCCCACCCACACCCCTCTATCATGTCACCCAACAGATTCTGCCTCAATTAAATTAATACGCCCACTTATAAACCGGTTTTAAATTTCCTCATGCATTCATGTTCATATTTTATAATAATAAAAAAAAGTCAGACCATGAGGAATAGCAGTGTTGTTTTGCAAAAAGCTGTAATTTCCTGCAAATTCTAAAATTAACAATACAAAAACTGTATCTTTGGTAAATAATCACACCAACTTTTTGACAAAAAAACACAGTTTATCACCACATAAATATCTAAAGAGTTTGTCACTAATCATGAAACGTGGCCTCATTATTTCAGCTTGATGAGCTGCCACACCTGACAGAAATGTGACATGCCAAACAAAAACAAAAGATTTGAGATGTTCAGAGGCTGATCAGCCCGGTCCCTCGGTGCCCAGTGAGAAGGCTTACTTCTTGGGCTGCACAGTAGCTGCAACATGGGGGGAAAAAAACAAGTTCAAAGACGCTGTTGTCTCACAAACTGGAATAAAGTGGTGAAACATTCACAAAACATCCAGTTTTATGCGCTTTTTATCTCTGAGTTTAGTTGATGAAATGGAACCGCCACACATTTTGTTTTGCCTGCAGTGAAAAGGCAAAAGGTGAAACAAAGAAGCAGAAAGCAAGAAATAGAAAAAAGGCACTTTCAACATAGAAAGATGTATTTTCAATCTCTGTCATGGTCACAAATCAAACTCCCCTAAGTTTCATGAAACATGTCGCCCCACGAGCCTTCATTTGTTCTTCTCTATTCTGTTTGTAGTTATGCAACTGTGAAAAACTAAAAGCTAAGGGCTTATGACAGCGTTAGCGAAAGTAAATTGTCACAAATTTCCGTTGCTTACAACATGATGGATTACATTCATCAGAGTGAGGCCTCTAATCTAATCTGGAGCTGCACTCATCAAACTCCTCTCAGAGGAGGTGTGCTGAACTGGGATCACTAAATATGTCCTTGTTTTTCTTCCATTTTCAGCGTGATCTAAAGCTAGAACTGATGTTAGATCAGCATGGGCACTTTGGAAATAATAGTCCTGATCTCATTTGTGCACTGATGAAAAAGCTATAAAGACACTTATCTTTGAAACAGCTCAACGTGATATCACAAAATGTGTAACACTTTCTGCTGTTTTGACGGATGGATGGATGGATAGATAGATAAATAGATAGATAGATAGATAGATAGATAGATAGATAGATAGATAGAAAGTTGTTGCTGTTAGAATAAGTGCCTTCCAGCTTCCACTGTTCAGCTGAACTCTGCCATCAGAACACTTTTTGGCT
Organism: Labrus bergylta; assembly: GCF_963930695.1. Lineage (NCBI taxonomy): Eukaryota > Metazoa > Chordata > Actinopteri > Labriformes > Labridae > Labrus > Labrus bergylta. Next base: position 14,811,685 of record NC_089203.1, on the reverse strand, counting down.
TCTCCCTCTGCCCACACAAAATGACACACTTGACTTGTTAAGCCTGCCTCTCTGCATACTGCAAACCAGGGCCACAGTCCTCATACCAAATGACACTGGAACATGAACTGTGCTGTGTATTTCTTTTCTTTAGCCCTCTAGTACATTTGTTTTCATTAGATGGGATTGGTCAGCAGTCTAGGCCCTTGTGTCCAGTAATGGAGCGTACGATTGCAGACCCATTACAGACTCAAAGTGAAATAAATGACGTATTGATCTTAAATATTCCACACTCTTGTGCCTCTCTGAACAGCTGTTCCCGCCACCACACGACAAAAAAAAATCTCGTTAGGCGTCTTCTTTGGGGAATATTTGCTGTTCGGTGTGCATCTCACTCATTCGGTGTTACTTTAGCAAATGTGATTCTGCAGGTACATGTTGTGTGAAGACCTAGAACAATAAGGCGACATTCTAGGTAAAGCAATCAGGGCTAATGTAAAGCTGTAATGAAAACAAACTGTACACAGAGGTGCGACACTGAGCATTAATGAAATTACAGAGCTGGAACTCAGCAGGCTCCTCTCTGTGTCGTGCAATGAAACAGAACAGGACAGGAAAGCAACTGATGCATGCAAGTCACAGTCACAATTACTATTTCATTAAGGAGCTGCTAACATTGGCAGGCGTTCTCTGGCATTGTTGTGGGGAGGCTGGCACGGCACCGGAAGGAGGGTTGGGAGGGGGGGGTCGAGGGTTGGGGGTGGTGGCAAGGGGGGTTTTGAGAAGGAGGAAGGGGGAGCAGTGGGTGGGGAGGAAACATACTTTAATTTGGGTCATCTCCCAGTCTGCACGAGGTCGGGTGACACAGCCTCCAATGCACCTAATCCGAGAACACATATGTTGCACTGGGTATCCACCTGAATTAATTGCCCTAATTATTCTTGATACAGGAAGGAGGGGGAGTTAAAGCCAGAAGAATTTTTTTTTTTAAATGGTATGGCATGTTAGTCAGACTCAAGCTTATTGCAGAGACATCGCATGCATTTAAGGAGCTAGAGGCTACCCGTCAAGATGACAGGTTAGCCCTTTAATGCTTTAAAAGGGGGATGGGGGGTGGTGGTGGTGGTGGGGGTGGGGGGGGCACACTTAATGCTTAAGTGTTGAGTGTGGTAGTTTGGGGGAGGGGGGGGATCATCGTTGTTACCACAGACACGCACGCACACAGTGATGAATAGAGGCGCCATGAGTCTTCATGCTATAGGATGCCACATTGCACTGCACTAAAGCAGCTATCATATTTGCATTGCAACGTGTCATACTGGACCAAGATTTACTAGAATACATTTATCAGCAACACCTAAAGGTTCTCTATTGAGGTAAAATATGCAAAGACTACAAAGGGGCTTGACAGGTTCTAAATATATTACTGTTCCTCATGCAGAAATTACACTTTCTTATTTTGAGATAAAACATACTGGTACTACAATGCCATCAGATAAAGGTTGTGCAAGTAGAAACTCATTGCACAAATAGCTGGAATTATACTTCATTACTGTTTATTCCTAAATGGCCCCCAGTTAGCCTGACCACTTCAACCATCACAAACCGAGGCTGATGGTGGCTAATTTTTGCAGGTGTTATACTGCACTTTATTCATCTCACTTTATGTGTAACTGGTTATGTTAATAGGATTTCAACTCAATTTATTCAAGTGCTGATCAATGGCATGCAATCTCGGCGCTTCATGCATTATGTATTTTAATGGAACTCACTTGCTTTATAGCTGAATGGCTAAAGGTTAACAGTCCCAATAGGTGGGACTCCCTGAAGACTAATCTGAACTTCAAACACAGCCTTTTTTCCCTCCCTCTCCACAAGGCAAAAGCGCACAACAACAGAAAAGTTGTTTTTATCACCACTTCGTATGGCTCATTGGGAGAAAGAAAGCGATTTATTACCCCACATCCTTTGCTCATATTAATGTGGCTATAAATGCCCATAGACATTTTACTCTCTGTAGGAAGTGAGGCAGAAAAAGGAGGAGTTCGAGGTTGGGGAATTAGTAAGACGGGTACTGGCGCAAGGGAGGGAGGAAAGGGAGGGTGAAAGAGGAAGATAGGAATGTGTAGGTGGGGTGGAAGAGAAATGAGATGAAGGGAGGGAGTGGGAAAGCAGAAGAGCTATAAAATCTCACACCAACAACAGACATAGATATGTCACAATTTTCCATAATTATGCTGCTTTAACTGGCATTTTGATTTCTGAAGTGAAAGTCATTTCACCAGTGAGATCTTAAGCCTCTCTGTGCAGTTTAATATGGAAAACATCCAGGCGTCTCTGAGGGCCCTCGTCTCTCTCCACTGCCACTCCCTGCTCAATAAAACTGGCATGCTATTCCCAAGATGAGAGTCCCACTGGACTATGGGAGGACTGTGAGGTAAAACCCCCTCCAGTCCCTACTAAATCTAGAAGTAGAAGACAGAAGGTGCTAGAGACATATCCTGTGAGGGTCACTTGGCAGTTTTCACCTTATTGTATTCTCTGTCATCAAGATGTGCCTGTGGCTTTTGGCAAATGATGTTAAGCCGAACATTTTATGATTTCTTTCGTATTCCTGTTGAAACTGTACATTTGAAGGTGCCACTTCTGTAACCTTGCCAAATAGGGTGAGATCTCTGTCTTTATAACAGAAATATTAGAGGCACAATGAAACGGTTAAGAGATGTAAAGCTTTAATCAGCAGTTATTTAGAGGCAATTAAACAAGGAAAAACAAAAAAAAAAGAAATGTGCCTTTTTCAGAGTTTAAATGCTCTGCAGTGAACCTCACAGCTGGCCTGCATGAATATGGATTGCACTGCTGGGACATTTTGCACTATTGCTAGGTAAACAAGCATGAATGCATGAATCAATTCAGAACAACTTAATGAGCTCGAATCTGACTTGTGCAATCAAAATTTGGCTGCATTAGGTGCCATTATCATTCTGTCATTGTTTCAGCTTCACGTGGATGAAAGTGGATTAATGCTAAGATGTACGATTGCTTCGGGGATAGGGGTATTTGGAGAGGCAGGCAGAGGCTTAAAGCTGTCAGAAAATCACTTAGTCGACAAAAGATTCCAGTCAGAAACACGACGTATAACCTGTAAAGAAGCACTTGCCTTCGACACAGGCTGAACTGGGGCCAGCCGTTTTAACTGGCGCCATCAGTCTCCTTCAGGTAATGCAATTAGATGCCACTAATATCTTGGGATGCTCTTCAAGCTGCAAATGCACTTTTGCTAAATAGCACACGCTGTAATAACTAGTGACAGCACTCAAGGAGGCAGATTGAAAAAGCTTCTGCATGTGATTGGTTCGAGTAATTGCACATACAAAAAGCTCCCACTGATAGAATTCATGAACTGAAAACAGATGTTATCCAAATCTATGCTGGCTGCTTTGTTTTGTTGCCAGGCAATACACATCACCTTCGGTTACAGCTTGCATAGTCAATTTGTCAGACAGGCTTGGGCAGTGCTAAGGTGTAATTACACCTATGTGGTCTGTTTGTTGGAGTTCTGCCTATAGATCAAGTCGCCAAGTCCCTACTACCTCAGAAAAATAATCCACTCAAGACTTGCTGGTTGCTATTTGGCTCAGGCCTGAACCTGCAATTAGGGCACCTTTCATCTAAACAGGAAATCTGGTGTCTTGAAAACCATTTTTTTTCCACTGCTAGCGTAAAGAACGATCAGACCCTTTGAACGTAGAAAAATCAAGCTCTACCAGATAGTATCTAAGCTTTCTCATTCAGGTTTCGAATACGTGCAGTGCGTGAGTAGCTTGAGGGAAGCTTTAGGGCTGGCAGACCATCCGTGGCAAGGCTTTAGACAGCCACCTTGCTTAATGTACACAAATGAAATACACACAAACCTACAAATTGCTATAAAGTGCAACGCAAAGAAAATGCCCGAGGGCGACATACAACAAGAAGTTAATCATCAAAAGTTCATTGAGTCACTGTAATCTCGGGCTAAATCTCTTCACTTGACGGATTAACCGGAATATCAAAGAACACAATGCAATATAACTAAACAGGGCTGATCAGGAGCTGTGATAGTTACAATGTATCCAGAGAAAGAGAGATAGAGAGACAGCAAGGGAAGGAAAAGGATCGGCTTCTTGCTCCCACTATTCCCCTCAAGGCAACGTCAGGGTAAATCTTCTGAGGGATTATCCCAGCTACACAATGTTCTCTGTTCTGCCCATTGTATGCCTCTTTAAGCACAATTGATAAATTAGTTATTTATATTGTGGATGGATGAAAGTCAAACACTGGATTTTCTTTTGATTCGTCTTGTTTGGAAGGCATTACAGACAACAGGCTGTGTGTGTTCTTCCTCTGCCAGATTCCTTAGGAATTTGTATTAGATTACAAACTGGAGTGAGGTAACTTTAGCAAGACAGAAGTGTGTTTTTTTAGTGCCTATTTGTACCTTGCCTTTGTGGTTTTCAAATACAGAATCTTCAGCTGTGTTTCCAAGTTAAAGACACGGCACAGAGCCAGCAGGAGTTAGACAATACCAGGCAGTTGAGATGCTCTGCTTGCCTGTTTTCAGTTCGCCTGCCAACTCAATAGGGGCCCAAATCAGTCTTAAATGAGTTACACATGGGATCAGATATCTCTGTGGGAACCCCTCTGCTTTTAATTTAAGGTAAAGTAATAGCTTCATTTATTTGTAATTAGAAAAGAAAAATAATATCCGGCATAAAAAATGTATCTCCACTTACTCCTGGCAGCTCACTCTTCAATAGTTCATGAATTTTAATTCATTTCAGGGGTAAGGCCAATCCCCCTGTTGTATGAAGAGACAGAGAGTTTTTGTGAAAACGAATTACCCTCTGTGTTTCACTGGTCTCAACCCCCAACCGTCCTCATTTCTCCTTCTCCTCCTTTCCTTTCTCTCTTTCCTTTCATTTTACCCTTCCTCTGCTTCCTTATTTTAAACATCCCTTACAACTTCCTTATTTTCCTCACAGACTGCCTCTAGACAGCAGTAAGTTGTATGTCTGTGTTTTAACTCTGGTTGCCCCCAGCACATGTAAATGACTTTGGTACTTGATGTTTGAAGAGAAAAGATGAAGAAAAAATCCCTAAGTGCAGAATCAAACAGATAACAGGCAGGAATTTTCACTTTGCTGGGGAATGTGTGTCTTGACATGCTCTGCCTTTAATGTTTTTTTTCTTTCTTTTAAAGTCGTCAAGGACAGTTCGTTTTGGAGGCATTCTAATCCTGAATGTTAAATATAAATTTAGGGGTTTCCATTTCTATGACATAAAATCCCTCTCATAGAAGATGTGACTATAGCTTTCACACTGAACCGACTTGATGTGTACAGGTTTGCACTTGTGTTATCACCAAACCCCACATGTGTGGCCCTGCACTCTGGAAATAGTCCACAAGGTGAGCATACATACATAAGCAACCAGCCGGGGTCATATAATAAAAACCTGCTAGACAGGAAATATCTCACATGCCAGGAAGTTGGTCGCTTGGTGCATTTAAGGCTATACGGCTTTATGACCCACATTACACCAAGTCATTCAAGTGACCTCTGAGGTGTTATCTCTAAAAGGCAAACACGGGAGCATTTACTGCCCCTTCCTCTTTGCCAAGGATGCAAGAAAATATCTGACTTTGCAAAGATCTGGTCTCGCTGCATCTGCAAATTCACATTTTCAAGGTCAAATGTTGGATCGAGAATATGGAGGATAATGGTGTTACAATAAATTATGGGAATGCATCTCTTACACAGCTCCAGCCTTCCAAAAAATCGATGCTTGGGCAGTTCTCAGTAATAAAAGCAGGGACTTGAAAGTAGGGGTTTGAAATCAGACAAAGTTGAGATTTAAAAGGACAAATAAAAGGGTTAAGATGTAAAGGAGTTAAGGCTAAAGGTAAAGTGTCAATATTATACACATTTAAACTCTGAATTATTGAAGGGTAAGGATCTGTCTTGTGATCCCTCTACAAAGCTTTTCCTCTATCTGTTGCCGTGGAGCTTTCTGTCCCTCTCCGACCTGGTTCATCAGCACTAAAGCCATTAGAAAGAGAACACCAGATGACAAATACTCCCGGATCATGCTGAGTATTCATCTGCCGCATTTGTCTGTGTGACAAAGCATTTCCTGCTAGCAGGAGGGGTCATCTTACAGGGTGACCATGCATGTGGCCACTGGATATGTACTGTACATGACTCAAAATCAACCCTCTAGAGCTCAGTGGAAGTGTCAGTAATCTATTAGGTGTGTAAAGAATGACCCATCCATGGACACATCCATCCAGTAAATTCCACTGAGGCTTAATTGACATTGTCTGGAGGGAGGCAGAGGCCTTTATATCTTCCCAGCATGTGTTTAAGTCCACAAGCAGGACTCACATTAACAAGAGGGTAAAAGTCATAGACTGTAAAAAAATAAAGAATAAAAAAACTTGGATGAAGCCTGAGTGACATCACCCATCAGTTTCTGAAGGAAATGCTGTCTTAATCTAACATTCGGTCAACCTCACAACAAGCTAAGATCTTGCGCGGGGCCGGTTGTTTATTTCTGCTTTAAAAACACAAATTTGTTTGTGGTGTGTATGTGATTTCCAGGGCTTCTGCGGCCAGCCTCAAAAGGACACGCGATTAACCAAGGTTTGGCTTTTTTTTTTTTTTTTACACAGCAGGCTGCCGCTTGGTAATACTCCGTACCTTAAACGGAGAGACTGGACACCCCTGGCAATCTCTTTGTTGTGTCTAAAAATAGCGGGTCCCAGCGGTCTCCCTTGGAAAAATAAGGCAGAGGCATACTTAATTATTTAATTATTTCTCCCCTCTCTGATTTACATGCAAACCAGAGGAAGAGTCATTTTTATCTGAGTGCCATGGTTGTGGCGAGGAGCTGTGTACTGATCCCCCAGCAGAGGAGCAAAGACACAAAAAAAACAAGCCTAAGATCCACTCGGTGAATCCCAGCCTCCAGAGGCAGACATGATCTCATGTTATCCGTGTTTCCCCTGAAGCATCAAGGCATGTATGCATTATGTCAATGAGACCTGTACTCAGGAAAACTCAGCCTTTTCAGTCACGATGTTAAATAATGTATCAAAGAGTTGAACAGAGTTTAATCTGAGGCGAATCCTGGATTCTGTGTAGCATCTTGTGTTCTCATTCACTCAGCCTCATTCACTTGATGTTTTGTTTGCCAATATGTGATGCATACTTAAATACTAAGATGTATTTGTTTAGTCCCAAAGGAACTATGCATGATGCTTTATACATCGTATGCATTGACTACCTCACATTGTTTTTGTGTGCACTTTCATTGATGGTTGCCAATGAACTATTTGTGACCTCTGTGACTCCCCCATTTCTGCAGTCAGCACCCGTTGTGAATATGTTGCAATATTGGGCACATGAGCAGCAGCATGCTGTGCATCATTCATCAATAACAAGATTTCTAACTGAGGCATAAAAATATTGAGTGTTTGGCTCATATCTGCTAGAGCTGACTGAAACTAAAAAATAGTGTGTGCGAGTGGCTACATATGAAGTTGAACTTCTCTAACAAAAATATAAAGACCAAATTTCAATTTAGGAGGGAGCAATATGCACTTAGACCTTGCAGGTCAATAAGCTACCAAAAAAATCAAGGTCTGTTTTCACAGGTGTATTTAATCATCCGCACACGTTTCCCAAACATCAATGCTCAATGTTTGCATCAAGGTAGAATCCCACAAAAGACTCCCTGAGGATTTGTAGACATTGGTCGATGTGAGTCACTGGGGGGGTCAAACAAATGTGGTGTGCCTGTGTGACCTTAATCACTTCCAGGTCCATCCAGGCTCGGATTTCACTTGTGCGCTTTATTTCAGGTCACTGCCTCAAAGTCAAAGTAGGGCACAGTCATTATCTGAGGGAGCATAACACAATCATCCACACAATACAATAGGGTCGGCACAATTCACCCAAGTGCTGTCCATTACCTCTGGGCATGAACACATGTGCTCCATCACAAGCAGTGCCCTGTCTATATGTGTGGAGCAAAGGTAATATAAGTCGTGATTTTGGCTGTAATACATGTACAGCTCTCCTGGATGTTTGTTTCACTTCTGCTGAGAATGTAACCAATCACAGCAAAACATAGGCAGAGGAAAAAACTGATTTGGGGAAAACATAGTGGAAATTCAAGAGTATTGTCTGGGTACATAGACTCTCTTATACATATAGAAGAGTAAAAAACAAGGTCGTTGTTGAAAACAATTGGATTGAGGCGTTCTGATACAACTGTTTTATTCACATTGAACACACTACATGGTATTGCGAAAAGGAAGACCTTAAATTAAATGATTTTGATGGCGGCCCAATCCTTGTCTCATTGGTTTTACTTGTAGAAGTAAGTAGAAAAACTGCAAGAACCTGATACAGTACAAGAAACTATACATGGAGCCAGCATGAAGCCTTTTTTTTTTGTTTTGTTTTTTTTACAAAAATGTACTTTTATAACAGGACATAACTGCAAAGGGTTGTTAAAAAACGGTGTCTCAGGGGTGTGTGAAAAACACCAATTTCCCTCTAAATTCATGGCGCAGCAAGACGTGAAGCCGTATCACTTCATAATGACTGTCTGACCAGTCAAGCAACAAAGACCTCTGCAACAAAAAAGACTGTCAAAATGACATGTGTTAATGTGTCTGACTGATCTTGGGAATGAGTTGCTGCTCTTTTTGAAGACTGCATGCACATAAATTCTTTATGACCATCAGTGAATATCACACGCATTATTTAAGAAGACTCTTCAAAATATCTCTGATTCTATTATCCTTTCATGTTTCAAGCTCGAGCTCTCCCTCCACTTTATTGTGGACTATGATCCGGGCACTTTAACTATGTTTTACGGCGCTACCTGTAAATGTTACAAGCTATGAAGGTACAGGTATAAGTGCAGGAAGAGCTGCTTCAGATGGTGAGAAGTGATTAGGTTGAAGCCTTGTTAAAGGCTTAGCGATGTTTTCTTTTGTTTGCTGTGTAAGTATATAATGTGGCTTCCACACAAAGAGTAACAGTATCATTTCTTTGGTGCATGAGAAGGACCAGGGTCTTTGGGTTGAGCTATAAAATGTGTGCCAACACAAACTAGCATTAGCTGTATGTGGTTCACCATCTATTATTCCCCGCTAATGGCACTCTGCATACCTCCTGCCTGATACACAACCAGTTTTCAAACACATCTCAAGAACATTGCGATGAATTCCTATTATGAGGGAGCACTTATATAGCACAGCAGTGATGACAGGAAAAAAAATGTAATTACTGCATTAATCATAGCAAGTATGACACAAAGATATCAAGCTGTGGATGTAGCTCCAATTATAACTTATAACGTCCGTGGTCCTCATACAAACTGCTTTGAATGTAATCAGATATTCACATTTGCCTCAAATGCTCGTTCCACACTTTTTCTTCAGCATTCACTTTGAACCCCCTTCCTTGTAGCTGAAAGAAGTGGGAGCACAGAAAGTAAGAGAAATTGGCATGTTATTGTGTACGTGTGGATTAACTTTGCTCTGTGTACATGTTTGAACGGCGTGCATTTGGGGCCTCTGCTTGTCTTTTGTGTTTCTGCCCCAGATTGGGCTTGACAGCTGTGCACAAATATCCTGTTATAGAACATAACTAACTCCACAGACAAAGAAAGAAGAAACAGCAGCCAACGCTTCAGTTCGACAGTCCTGCAGAACGTGCAAACCTTTCCACAGTCATCCTACTTATGTCATGGGAAGCACTAATTAGTTAATGGGCTGATCTCATTAGACAAATGCTTTTGTTGCAGGTGTCCAGGCCAAGTTGAGAAGATTGCCCAAGGCTTGAGGTTAGAGAGGTGGGCTTAGGAAACCAATATAAACGACTTAATGGCTTATATGCAGTCAAGCTTACACACTGTATATTGGTTTATTGGAGTTACTGGCATTGTCACAGATACTAAAACGGCATAATACTGGAAATTATGTAAAGGCAACTCCAAACATTAAGACAGCTACATATATCTCGAAAAAGGCCAATTTGAGCACATTTTGATATAAGACTTTTCTTCTTTCATTCCCTCTCTCCTTTGCTTCATCTTTGACTTTACAACATGAGCGAGACAAGGCTTGCCTCTGTCAGTAGTCAGAAGAGGTCAGCACACTCACTGTGTCAGCCCTGAAGTGTTACAATTACCCTGGAGTAGATTTCCGGGTTTCATAGTGTGTGTGTGTCATCACATTGAGAAATAGGCAGCTTCAAACACGAGTATTTATGGAGATATCACTCATGGGAAGTCTTCTCGCGGCTTGATATAGCATGTCCACTGCGCCAGAACAGGGGGTGTTTGAAATGCAGTGATTAGCGCAGTGTCCAGTTCATTTTAACAGGGTTTGCAAAGGGACTTAATCAGGAATTAAGAGTCGGCATCTCTTTTAAATCGCCTTCTTTACGCATTCGTTGGGGGGATACTGTCAGGGAGGAAAAAGGCAATTGTCTGCGGTTTCCCGATTATCCCCTGCAAAAGCCCATAATCTGGCTGAAAGTACTTAAAGAGTCAAGCAGCAAAATAAACAACATTGATTATCATCCCACTGTTCTTTTTTTTTCCCCTCCAAAGTGGACCATGCAGAGAGGGAGGGGTTTGGAGGCTAAGGTTGCACCTTCCCCCGTCAGCGCCATCTGCTTAGGCAAATGTTAAGGCAGGCTAAATACCCCTTGAGTCCTCTGTTCAAACCAGATTATCAGTTATTCTAAGGAGGCGGACGAACATCTTATCATCTCCTAATCTCTTTTACAAAAGCAAATCAGGAATTCTGCACAGGGATTACCAGGATTAAGGAGGACACAGACATGGCCTTCCTCGGACAATGTCTTAAGTTGTTGCCTTTGGGTCAGCTCGCAAACATAGCACTGGAACCTGGCAAGACATTTGTTTTTAACTCTGGGGAATTCTCTACAGAGATAAAACAGCAATGTTCAGCAATGGTTATTTTTTGAGAATGGGCTGCCACAAAATACATCAAAATGTAACACTATGTGTGTTTACTGTTGGAAACTAGTCCAAAAGAGCCCCTGCTTTAGTTAACATTGACAGCATCACTAAGTGTTAAACACTGACCCACAGTGGGATGTGTCTAGTTTTGAAAACTGCATTTATTAGCCCCAACGGCATGTTAGATGCTGGACAGGTTTCCCCACTGTATGTTTCAAGAGGAGAAAAAAAGAGGAGAAAATCTGAATAAAAAACAACCTCTGTGTGGCTGCAGCTTAGTTGCAGATGTCCACAGAATGCCAATGCACCACCAGTGACCTGAAAGCTGACATGATAAATACATTTTTGCTTTTTATTAACTGATTTCTATGTTTTCGGTGAGGATTACAGATAAATCTACATGGGCGAAACTAATGTTGAAATGATGTGATTACGTCAAAGAGGGGTGGATTCGGGGGAAATGTTGAGAGCGAGTGTCTCCAAAAGAATGCTTGTAAAGTTCACTTATCCCTACTGTAACAACCGTAGTTACATACATCAAACTAAATAATCAAGCTCTGACAAAACCACGTCAAAGCACCAGCAACTACATCTCCAACCATTTGTGTGGCTATCAAAGCTAAAGGCATTATTAATCCTGCACAAACTGATACAACAGTCTCTCCACCGCTGGATATTTTAGGGAAGAGGCACACTAACTGTCTTGCAGACAGCAGCAAACCATATGCTTCTTGCACACTATCAGCAACAACTACTGTTTTAGATCACACTTTTAACAAGGAACAAACAATTGTACAGGCAATCGATGCTCCTCAGATCCCCGCTCCACAGTCACACCTCGTTTAATCAACAGAATTGTTTTCAATGAAAACAATCTCCGGGCTGTAGAGCTACTCAGTGTTTCAGAAAGAACCACTCGGCGGGCTTCCACACTGATTTGATTGTTGCACACACAAAGGTAGCAAGACCACCGCAGCTATGGGGGATGATTGAATTATTCAGTTTGGCAGAGATTTGGCAGCAATTGTGTGGAGTGTTGCCTTGAGTGGAGTGCAAGAGAGAGACAGCATCTCCTTGTTTCCTGCACCACTGCACAACACATGCATAAATAGCCCCTGCTTAGACAGTCAGTTTTTGCTTCAGGACAACTTCACATCATACACCGAACAAGCTCGCTGCTTGGCTAATTGACCCACACCTCTACCCATTTTTAAAAGAGTCATATAAAACATTCATAATCTTCATACTTGAACATTGAAATGAAATGCATGATTATTTTGAAGTACAAACCCTCAAAAGAAAAGACACCTTTATGTGACTGATGTCATAACTAAAACAAAGATGTCAGTGAATGTGATAGACGCATTGAATAATCAAAATCTGATTCAAAACCTGCATAGAGAAAAAAAAAAAACATACACACTGTAAATCACTGACATGTCATAAAATAATCCTCATCCTGCTTCGATTACTCAATTAAAAAGTTATTTTACAGAGCCACTGCAGCAATCTGTAATCCTGAAAAATAAATGATCATTCTACAATCGTCATTCTATACTGTCTGCAGCAGATGAGTGACTTGCAAAATCAATGTAAAATGAAGGAAAAAAGGGCTTTTGCCATCTGGATTTCGTCTTTGCAATGTTATCCACACGAATAACAGATATGTTCCAGTTTTATGTTCCATATCAGAGGAAGAGTCTTGTCTCATTGACAGAGGAATATTTGATAACAGGGGTCTGGTACTGATTGCACTGATTAAAATCCCAGGGGTTGTGCAAAGTCAGATGCGCATACACACTTTGTTAAAAATGAAGACCATTATATTTGTGGATTGCCATCACATTTAATTCTATTTATTCTGCAATGAAAATAAGGATGTTTGCAACGTAATTGTAGTGTATTTAATGGTTCATGTATAGGAAACTGCTGCATAAAACAGGCTGTGCTAAAATAAGCCTGCTAGCCATCTTGTATCTGGTGAATAAAGAAATTGAAAAAAAGAGAGAAAATAATACAATTAATGAACGCCATATGGATAGCCTCACCAGCACAGTACAAATAATTTCCTCATGTGTGTCTGTGTAAGCTCCTGTTTGTGGGTCTTTCCTTCGTCTGTGTGCAGATGTATCATTGCATTAAATGTAATCAAACTTACTACTTATAACTAGCTTCCTGGCCGGTTAGATGAAAGTGAATACTTCAGGCTCATAAATCATGAATCAATATCTCAGCATAGAGACTGTGGGAACACTTTCCTCAGCGACACACTGTAATACAACCATGGGACAACCTTTAAAAGACATTTTATAGATGATAAAAAACCACCGGGAATGCACTAAATGTGAGCTGACCAAAATCACAAGCCGATAGTCGTCGTTATAACTACACAACTCTGTGTGAGCAACAACAGAATGTTTCAAAGGCAAACCAAAGACATGTTCTGTTATAAACCACAAGTGCAACTCGTGCTTCCACTAAATCTTTTTTCTTTCCTTTTCTTCTTTCTCACCTTTGACTTTGTACTGTGAGGCCTAAGAAAAATCCAATATCGCCTACACTTTATCCGTGCACAAATGTTAAGACTCATTAAAGCTGTGACTTTGCTGGAGAGTGTATTTTATTTATAAATTGGCTTATTTGAAAACAGTTCATTAGCTAATTATGCAGAACACGAAAAAAATCAAATCATAATTTATCCAGCTCAAAGAGAAACAACTACCTTGTGATCCAGCCAAACTCTGTTTTTTTTTCCAAGTGAAAATGAGGCATTTACGAGGTTTACATTCATCTATTTATAGAAAGCTGACATTTATGAACTATGTATATGAGACTGTTCAACTTGAGAGTGCATCATCGTCTCAAATCACCAAGGATGCTTCCCCCAAGGGATCTGATTAGCTCTTTCTCAGTTTTAAAATATGAAGTAACTTTGATAAGCAATTAAACATTTTCTGTTGTCTCCTCTCTGGCTTTGTTTTATGCCTTTCAAGTCTGTATTTTTGGATCAAATCCGCATAAACACCGCCTAACACAATGTTGAAGCTGCGCTTATTGTACCCTCTAGCATCAATCTTCCCCTCAGATGTGTAAAAACCACTGTGTTTGTGCACTACTGTACATCATAATAGCAGGGTTATCATTATCAAATCATCATTATCAGCTCTCATGGAGGAGAAACAACCGCACACAAACAGAGGAAAGGAGGGAGAAAAAAAGTTCTGTTGTTCCAAAAAAAGCTTCTGTTCTGCTGTTTTCTGTCTGCACACTTCAAAGGATGCGCTCCCACCAAATTTCCATAACTTTTTATCTGTAATCTGTTCCTAATGAGCGATGTATATCATAACCATTTCTAACTCTCCTTTTCCTGGGTCAGAGATATACTGTTGCAAGCTGTAGAAGACTTGAAGTACGGCGAGTTCTGCAGGGCCGAGATGAGCTAATTAAGGGTGTCCAAACCAACACAGCCACACGTGCTTCTCTAGGGCACAGTCTGTTTGACATGCACTATATGCTACTGGCTAATTGTATATGAGAAAAACAAATGATTATTCTACAACCAGTGTTTTTCCTTCTTTGAGTCCTGTTCCTATGAAGCACATGCAGTCTAGTGTGCAGAAATATTACTGATTCAGTAATGCAGACTTACATGGAATGCTTAAAATAATGAATAAGAAGAGTCGTCAAAATATGCAATACAATGCAAAAAGACTTTAATAAATTTCAGAAGCGCACACATACATAAACAAAACATTTACAATTTTCTCCACACTGGCAAATCAAAGTCAGTTACAAAGATCATGTAAGGTGCATATTGTACTTCACATTGAATAAAAGTGAGGTTTGTCTGTCTCCCTTACATGGACAAAAGCTCTCCCCATGTATGAGTTTTTTTTTTCTTTTCCCCAAAGATCAGGCAAAATCTAATCATTACACAGTGCTAGGATGCTATGTATACTTCAAACTGTGGCCCCTACGCAGTAGTGAATACATTTGATATCATAATTACATGAATATACCTCCTTCAATAATAACAACCCGCCTCACAGTGAGGCTACACATAAAATTAAAAGCCTCAAAATGGACATAGTCTATGGAGGTTTGACATATCAAGACTGGAACAAAATGAAAAAAGCTTTCTGGTCTGTACAGTAATTCCATTAAACTATATATAATCCTTCACAGGAGGAGAAAGAGCCTCCAGTCCAGTCCATCTGTACATTTCCAACTGAATGCACAGCCTATGTCCATCTTAATGACTCTAATTTTATGGTTATATGTATGTACTGTAGGTGCCTTTTTAAGGCCATACCTATCAAAGCAGTCTTTAGCGTACCAATTAACAGGACTATTGAACAACAATGCTGCTAACCCATCAAGCCAGTTACTGGTGATTACTGCAGAAAGTATTCTAGTCAGGACATACTTTACCATAATGATGCTATAGGTGTAGAAACAGTAGAAGCTAAATGATGCTTTAAACAAAACCATAAAAGTAGACGTAAGTGTACCATAGTGGATCTTCTGTCAAATGGTAACTTATTGCTGTTTTTCAACCAAAGCCTGGATTACCTTTTCATTTTGGTGTTCAATGTTCTTCTTATCACAAAATGTATTTTGTCAGTGTAAATAAGTGTAAAAAAAGAAAATCAAGTCATTTTTGCCCTAAGCCAACTCGCATTAAAGACTGCCTGAGGATTATTATATATTTTTTTTACCATCTGGAGTCATTTTAATGTGGTTCTCACAGGTTAAATCACTTCTGAATTGAAAGCGACATACAAAAGGTTAGGCTTAGCTCTCTTCAAATCTGCCCTACATAAACAGCTTTTGATTATAACCCCAGCAGTTAGTCCCCTGTGATTGTGGCTTAGCTCAAAGTATTAAACTTGTCCGACCACCTCGCCCAGTGTAATAACAGCACGGCGATCAGTAGCACGCGGTTGCAAAAAGCACCACAAATATGGTCAAAATTGTGGGGCCATGCAGATTTCTGTCACATTAGCCACACTCTCCACTAGCAATGTGATCAGAGGCCTCGAAAGTGTGACAGTAAGAGGCGGGAACTTGACAGAAAAAGGTTCACTGAAATGTTGGCTCGATACTTCTCATGTAAGCCTACAGGTTGTAGACCTTGCAGCATAAATACATTAAAAGTCATTTGTTTCATGAGCAAGCCCAAATAGAGTGAAATAATACCAAAATTCAGAACGTAAGAAAACTAAATGGCCACCAGGCAGTTTAAAAAAAAAAGCAAATCAATGGATTCAATAAATATAAACACCATCAACTCTGTGATAGTTATACATACATACATATAAACATACTTTACAGATCTACTGACTGTATTTGACACCTATTTTACAGAGTGGGTGCTGGAGTGGGACATGTTTTCGAGGAGGGTTCAGGCCTTACAGTATCATCCTCACCGACACAGGTAAGTAACAGCATAGGACTTGATAAAGCATTTCAAACTTCCAACAGATTCACAGGAGGAGCTTTGTCAAGATTCAGGCAGGCAACATGAAGCGTCTTTCTTTTTCTGTCTTTTTTTTTTCTTTCTTTCCCCTCCTTCAAGTTCATCTTTTCTCTCGATTGTATGAAGAGGTGGGGTTTTGAGGCTGTAGAGACAGTAAAGTACTTGTATCCCCTCTTCACTTCTTGCCTTCTTTCCTTCCTCCCTCTGCCCTCTCTCTGTCTCTTTTCTCTCTGTTTCTCTCTTTAGGTAGTGGGAGCTAGAGATTGATTTTAATCCTGTGGGAGCGAGCTGTACCTGTGCCACAGAGTGTGCCATAGTGTGGTGGTTTCAGTGCCGTCTCCTGAAATATAGAGAGACAGACAGATATAGGGAGATTGTAGTTACAATATCATCGAGCTCTGAGCAGCCTGAGCTGTAGCCTTATCAGTGTGAGGCTACACTGAACACTGAATAAAAAAAAAAACTCTGAAGAGAGTGTAGAAGATAATAAAAAAAAAAAAAAAAAAAAGCATTCTTCAAGGTACGGCTGGCAATCAAGTCATTATCTTGTCAGGTTTCCTTGAAGAATGCTACAATCGTCACAAGCTTGTGCATTTTTCCTGTACTTATCAGAGCATGCAATCTTATCCAATTATCACTCCCAATTTGTCTTTTTGTCTCCCACCACACTAGTGCAACACTCTTCATTTCCCCCTAAAAAAAAAAAGCCATTTGGATCAATTTAGGCCCACTCTTTCTTTCGGACCCTTGCCAGCAAGTCCTCTGATATGTACAGAACATGACATTTTGCTGTTCCTAAATAGGTATCTGAATCAGGACACATATGACCTGATAGTGCTTATATTTGCAAGGCACATTGATCACAGATGCAATGACTCAACAGAAGAAAAAAAAAAAAAAGACATGAAAAATGAGAAAATGAGAACAAAAAAAAAAAAACATGACCTAAAATGTTATTCTGGTGTCGGATTTGATTAACATGCCTAGTTAGCCTTTTAGAATGATAGCCTCTTCTCTTTGCTGTGCACCCAATGAGTCAGCGCCAGCACTTTGTCATCAGACCATGGGTGGCTAGTGTAAAGAGCATGTGCCTTCACCCACACAAATACATGGTGATATGAAAAAATGGAGTTCGCTGCTGCCCTTGTTATCCAATGAATTTATAATATTAACTCTTTTAAAGATAATACCATAAATTGCATTATGAATAAGGCATTAGAACAACACTTGTGCTCTAAGGGGTGTTTAGTCAAACTGTAATGCATGCTTATGCACAGGAACCATAACAGCAGTTTTTTTTCTTCTTCCTACGGTATATTAACTCATATGAGGTTGCTTTTGTTTAGCAGTGACCCTCTGTGCTCCCCCCCCCCCAGAATTAGGTGCAAGACAAAAAAAACAAATTTCTTAGCCTGTTTTATTCTCTGCATATTCATGATGATGTCTGAGATCACTCAAGCAGGGTGGTGTACTTATTTGATCTGCCTCGGCTACAGCACATATTCTCACATGAGCTCCTCATCACTGGAGGCAGATTGACCTCTAATATCCTGGGGTAAGGGTTAAAAGAAAATGATGAGATGGGTAAAAACCGAGAAGACAAGGGAGGGGAGGGAGGAGGTTTTCATTTGCAAATGTGGCTCGCGCTGTATAATGAAGCCATATGGTGGCACAAATCTGTAGTCTCTGAAGTATTTTTACAAGCTTTACTCTCTATCAGCTACATCTGTAAAGTCCCTGAAAACATTTTGGTGACCTTAAACCATAATCATCTCCTCCTGCGTGCCCTACCAATTGTTATTCCATGGGTGGGCTTTTTGTCTGCTTTATTTTCAGCTGCTTTAGGTGTGTGGGAGGGTGTGGGGCAACGAGAGATCACTGTAAAGGCACCAAAGCACCATCTGTCACTTTGATGAACAAAAAGGAAAACACGAGAACCTGGCTGTGATCTTTGCTTTTTGGACTTGTGGTATTAGGTTTTAAGGCTCAAGGGAGACAGAATGGCTGGCATTGACCGACAAAAATGCAGCTCTTGTTTTAACAGCAACACTTGAAATGATCTCTTGAAATTCTCTTTTTTGCCTCTTTAGATAAAAGCAACAAGGCTTTTTTTGTAGGAGTGGCTTTTTTTTTTTAAGTGTTCTTCTTTAGACTTTGAAAATAGATTTTTCTTTAAAGGCGCACAAAGATAAAAAAAAATCAAGCAAAGATTAACTTATAATGGGGCTTAAACAAACAGTACAGCTGGTCATCTTTTGTCTCATCGCTTTAGATTCTGAGAACGTGACTCACCCAAGGATACTATGTGGCATCACTGATAATCTTAAAGGAAGGCTGTCTTTTCTCCTCTTTCTTATCAGCCTCATTCGAAACCTAATTACGGTGATTTTAATCATACTGTATTACGAGTGATTAACCCTTTAGTGCATTTAATTAACCTTTGCAGCCACTGATTCTCATCAGGCGAAGCTCCATGCTTTTTCTTTTCCTTGACACAGGCTTTAAATAAGCACTCTTAAAACTGATGGGAAATCTAATGTCTAAAGTGGGAGGCATCACTTGTCAATTGCTCAAGGGGACAAGAAAAAAAAGATGTATTATCAGCTTAACATCACTGAAGATATGCTTGGTGAGGAGAAGCAATGAGGACAGATTTTTCTTGATAAAAACTGAAATTACTGGCGTGTGTGAGAGTCGTGTCACCAAAATGTGAGACTGTTATGCCGATAAAACATAACCTTTTTTGGAGAAATGAATAAAAACAACTAAGAAAAAAACTGGTATAAAGAAGGCCTCAGGATGTGGAAGGACGTTTATTGATCATAAATTCATTGATTTTAAATGAATCCGACAAATATACTCCGCTCTGATCAACAACATAAGTAAAAATCAATTTAAATCCTTAAAGCATAAAATTCATGGCAGATAATAATTCAGAATAGTAGAACACAGTCTGAATATTTCTGCATATTTCAGGGCACTCAGTAGTAGTTAGACGGGAAATCATCCTGACAAGTCGTCAGTGTGTCGTATAAACACATTATGAATTAAATCTTTCGTACCAAGGGCATGTTGTAAGCTTATGTATAATGTACCGTGGCAGAGCATAGCTTTTAACCAGGGTTTTGAATAGAAGGTGGATGAAGGGAATGACTATCAACTCTGTGTGGGTGTCTTCATGAATTATACTTAGCATATTACTTCACGGGCTCAACAGTCATTTACCAAAACTATGCCATGAGGAATTTGAATGCTTGCTAGATGTCAAACAGAAGCATATTGCGAGCCAAAAAGGCAGATATGAACCACAGATCTGAAAACTGTGTGCAATGTGAGGCTAGACACAAACAAAAGCAAGCACCTCATCAAACAAAATCAATTATTGATGCAATATCATGAAATTGACCCAGAATTGGATGAATGGCAGTTGTGATAATTATGATCAAAACAATAACAAAAAAGAAAGCCAGTGCAACCTAGCAACAACCCAACTTTCAAAAATATATACATGGGGAAAAAAAAAACACAAAATGAGAAAAAAGGAAAATGGTTTAAAAAAAGCAAGCAAATTCCACACAAAGTTTGACACTTTGTGAAAACGCCGTATAGCCCCACATTTTTTTTTAAATAAATTGCAACCTTGTGCACAGACTAGTCAGCCTTGATTAGTTCCATTATGCTTGTGATAGTATGGACATACGCAAACTACACCACACATCACAGCAAACCTTTGTTGTGATGTTATTGCATCCTCTCCAATGTGAGCTAATTTAGAGGATGTAAAGAATGTGTATCTACATATGCCATTAATAACAATAATTGGGGTCATTAAAGTAGAGCATTTATGGGCTAAATGCAATGTCGGCCGGGCAGGCTCTTTTATGGACTACTGCTCCCTTGGTGTTTAAGTATATTGGTCTCAAGGCTCTGCGTCACCTTGATCTCTGTGACCCCCTCCCCCCCGCCTGCCCCAAGCAGTACTCAGTCTTCCCCACAGTGTTCGGCTCTGGCTGTCAGCACAGAGCAAGGCCACCTCTCTTTACCTCTGATTTACATTTATTTCCCTCGCCAGCTTTTATTTATTGGGGCACTTCGCATTTGGCACATATCTCTTAGGGAATCATAAGCCCTTTGCTGTACCTTGGCATTTAAATGAGGCTCTCTTCCACAAAGCCTCACTTGTACGGTTAAGGCAGCACTTAATTTTTCAGGCTAGAAGCAACAAAAAAACAGGATTATTTATCAAGTTTTTTTTCAGCATGTCAAGATACCTTTTTGTTGTTGTTTTGTGCATCACCTTCACACTTTTGTTTAAATGAATACCAGATAAATTGCTTCTCTTGGTGATGCACTTGTTTATTTTCTGCTCGCCTCATTTAAACACGTCAGTCAAATATATTAGCACACAGCATGATTGTCCCTTGACCTTAAATACATCAGTAGCGAGCCTGACAGAATCCGGCCTAACCCATGCTCTTCAAATCGAGCTTTGTTGCCAGTAACCTTTAGTTTAAAATAACGAGTCGTTACAATTGTACTGCTTCCATTACCCAAGCTTTCAATATGGAACTAACCTGCCCATGTATTTTTGAAGATGATAATGCAATTATGGTTGCTCTTATGAAAGGGGTACATACATACATAAATCAAAAACAATCACTTATGGGAAACGTTTGCTGTTTTTAATGGAACTAATTATTTTAAAATTTTTATGGCAAGTCTTGGGCACACTTTTTTTTAATTGCAAATGACATTCATATAGTCATGATCATGGTGAGAAGAGTGGGAATATCCCCTGGCTTCATGCTGCCACCCTCTCCCTTTCAAATCACCTACCATGGGACACCAAGGGGAGTGTGAGTGGGGACTAGTGTGGGAGGGTTTAAAAAGGAAGTCATGAATTACCTGTCGGGTGGTGATTTGCCCCGCAGTCTTGAATCCACCCTGACAGCTGCACTCTGAGACACTGTATGGGTCGGAACTAGTCGATGAGCACTTGGAGAGTGAGTCACAGCCCACCACAAATGTGTTGTCCAAAGGGAGCTCCTGGATCACGTGGTGTTTCTTTGGGGCCACTGGGGTCTCCGGTTTGATTTGAAATGTAGGCTGAGGGGAAGCTGACTTGTAATGCTTGGCTAAATCTGGGCTGTCGGGTTTGAAGGTGGTAGGCGTGGTGGCCCAGTTGTACTTCCCCATGGTTTGCTCCTCTAACTCCACGGGGAGATCGAGCGTACCATTTACATGCTCATGGGTAGGGTCGTCAGGCTTGGATTCATCTATTGTCACAAAGTTCAGGAGGAGGCTTTTTGGGGATCGCTTCTTTCTCTTCTTCTTCTTTTTGATCTGACGGTTCTCTTGGTTAGGTGAAACCCATTCTCCACTCTGTTTGCCCTTCTGTACAACTTTGTGTCTGGGCGTCTGTCGGCACCGCACCAAGGCAGTCACAAAAATCACCAAGATGACAGTCATGGTCCCTGCTATGATAGCTATGACAACAATCACATATCCATTGGCTTGAGGTGATACCTCACTGTCCCCTATGTTACGGTCCAAAGGTGTCTCCATGCTTTTTCGTAGCTGCTCTTGGATAAAGGTGGCATTTGACACAGTGTCATTGACAAACAAGTGAATCAGGGCTATGGCATGTAATGACTCAGGCTGGCCTAGATCTTTGACCTTGACCACCAGCCTATGCAGCCCCTGGTCAGCTACTACTATTTTCTCCTGCAGTGTAATGTTACCCGTTATTTTGTCAATGGCGAAGAGACCTCGAGGAGAGACCCTAGATGTGATGATGATGCTACTGATAATACTGTACTGCAGCTCAGCATTCATACCCGTGTCATTGTCAATGGCAAACACTCTGGTGACCACAGCGCCAGGTGTGGTGGTGGCCCGTACTAGGTCATATGAGTAATTGGATGATGGGATGACAAAAACTGGGCGATTGTCATTCACATCTACTACATTGATAGTGACCTTGGCGTAAGAGGAGCTTGGAGGTTGCCCCGCATCAACTGCCTTGACCATAAATGTGTAAGAGCTCTGCTGCTCCCTGTCAAAGGTGATATTGGGTTTTATCACGCCAGTTTGGGGGTCGATGATGAAATTGTCTTTGCCATTCAAAATGGACAGGGTTATAACAGCATTATCTCCTGCATCTGCATCAGTCACTGTGATTAAGCCCACGGTTCCGTAGAGGGGCAGGTTCTCAGGCACATAGAAGTTGTACTCTGGGTGTGTGAAAGCTGGGCTGTTGTCATTAAGGTCCTGGACGATTAGCCTGACAGTGACATTGCTCTGCAGGGATGTGGAGCCATTGTCCTTCGCTATGACAGTGAATGAGTACCTCTCCTGCTTCTCTCTGTCCAGTCGTTTGCCAACAGAAAGGATTCCTGACCGCCTGTCTACGTTAAAACCATCAGGCGCATCAGGGCCAAGAGTATAAATAATCTCAGCATTATGTCCGCTGTCTGCGTCAGTGGCACTGATTTTTATTAACTGTGTAGAAGGATCATTGTTCTCCGGTATGGAAAGTTGGATTTCCGGCTGGGGGAAGATGGGTGCATTGTCGTTCTCATCCTTGATTTTAATTAAAACCATAGCTGAAGTGTTCAAAGGAGGCGTCCCTCTATCCGAGGCTACTATCTTAATTGCATATTCTCGAGTCGTCTCATAATCTAGGGGGGCAGCCGTCTCTAGTAAGAATTGATCATTAAAGACAGGCTTCAGCCGGAAAGGAACATCATGGTCAGTGTAGCAAGCTACTTTACCATAAAGATCTGCATCCTTGTCAGTAACAGTAATTAGGGCTATTTTGGTGTTTAGAGGTGCATTCTCAGACAGAAGAACAGTCCCATTAACCAGGTTGATAATGTAGCGAGTGTCTATGGTAGGAACATTGTCATTAACATCTGTTACATTAACAATCACTGTGGCTCTGGAAGGAGTGGAGCTGCCATCACTGGCCAGGACAATGAGTTTGTGAACAGGAGTTACCTCCCGGTCAAGAGGCTGCTTCACTGTGATGAGTCCTGTAGAGCTATCGATGGCAAAGTGACGCTTGGTTGAGGCAGAGATCTGGTTGCTGAAGGCAAAGTGGATCTGTGCGTTGGAGCCCAGGTCTGCATCTGTGGCATGGAGCTGAGCAACTGATGTCCCCATGGGGGCATTCTCTGGGACTGTGACCTCCAGCTCACTGTCCTTGAAGATGGGACGATTGTCATTGACATCAGAAATGGTGACTTGGAGAATGGCAGTGCTGGACTTGGGAGGGTTGCCACCGTCCTCCACCTTTATCTTCATTACGAAGGTGTCCTTCTGCTCGCGGTCAAGGTTCTGCTGAACAATAAGCTGTGGCCACTTGTCCCCTTCAGGAGTCTCAATGATGTCTAAGCCAAACTCGCTGACACTCTGTAAGGACAAGAAGAGATTTTGAGTTACATTTATTTTGTCAATTAATGATAATAATATGCATGTATCAATATAAATGTCAAATTCATTCTAACAAGCAGCCATTAACTTAGAAGCATTGTTGTTTTTCCACTCTTATGTAAATTTTGTTTTTGTTTCTAGGAAAACTAAAGCTTTTGATGAGATTTCCTTTAGATTTATTTGCAACCCCTTTTGGGCAGTAATAAACGACAAAACTAAACAGCTGGTTCTTTGATTCTTTAATGATCTAATTTGAGTAATAGTTCATCAATAGTATCTTGTGTTATTATTTTTTTTAAATATATTCAACAGGAACTTTATCAATCTTTTAAGTTCATCAAATCCCCTCCAACTCTCCTAGCTTCAAAAGCTTGAAGCAATTTGTATGACTCTTTAGCCTCCCATCCCATTCCTTTTGCCATCACTCAAATTATACATTTCAACTTATTCTAACTTGACACAAGAAACCATAAGACGGTAAAGCAGGCAGTGTTGCAATATCTAAACTTCATGAGGAGAGAGAAGGCTTGAAAAGGAAATTAACAAATAGCTTCCGATTTTCACAAACACTGCAAAACTAGATCACCATAGATTAAGAGAAGGAAGTGAAAACCCAGAATATTAGAAAGGCTTCTTGCTCAAGAAAAGCTAAATCTAGGCATTAGTAAAGCCGGAGGAAAATGAAAACAAATGTAAAAGTAATCCCCAAACCAGAGGAAATGGCAGTTGCTGTTAAAAGTAATTGCGTATTACTCAACAAAAAAGAAGCCAGATGGGGTGTACTATGGAGCCCTAACTGTTTCAATTTAAACAAGAAGAAGGAGAAGAGGACGAAGGATGGAGAGAGACAAGTGACAAAAAAAGAGGGAAAGAGATAGTAGGGGGAGGAAATAAGGAGAAGATCAAGCTCATGAATGAGCTGCATGCACATTATGAAACAAAGAAGCCCTTTGAAGCTCTTTCAGTCAGAAGCAGTTTCATGGTAAAACAAGAAAAAGCATCCTCTTTAAAGAGATAAGCTTCATGCTGCACATAATGTTGGAAGAGATTACTCTGTCTAGGCACAGCTATCAAATAAGATTAAGATACATACATGCTCCTCTTTCAAAGAAGGAGCATTTCTCCCAAATTCTGGGAACAAGAGTCCTCGATAGGTTTTAAAACATGGGACTATCCTTGTGCCAACAGTGTTGTAGCTGACACAAGAAAACGTGCAGCTGCAGCATGTAAATTACTGTGTACTCTGAAAAACTGCTTGCCGAGGGAATGTCGTCAACATGTCAGTGATTGACAGAACTACTTAAACCAGCCAACGCTGCAGCAATGATCTTTCAGACCTTATTTGCAATCCTTCTGGAAAGCTAAAGTCATATAGAGATAAGCAGACAAGTCATATAAGAGTATATGTGAAATAGCAGAGATATCGCCTTATGGATGAACTGTGTTGAATCTTTATACACATTGCAGAACTATTTCTGTCACATCTAAAAGGTCCAAGACAACATTCTTGGGGCTCTATAGCGAAGCACTACTCAATCCGCACAAAGCTCCGCTATTCTCAGTTGTTTGAATAGTTCACAGATTCGGCATAGTAGCTGAGTATCTGCACACTGATATTTGGCAAAGCCTGACGTTAATAGTAGGATGTTGAGTTAGGATGTGTCAAAGGGAATGCTGCACAATGATTTATGAGCCAGCATTTCCTCTATGCTTTTGTCTTGGTTTCGCACAATTTTACAACTGACAAGACAGCACTCAATGCATTTCAATAAGTTGAAGAGAGCTATCTCTCAGGCGGTGCATCCTCCTGAATGCAAAATTAGTCTGGTGGATTGTGATAAGATCTAGGGCAGGCTAAGAAAAGGCCAAATACTAGCATGAATCACTCACTGGAAACCCTAAGGCTGAGTGAGAAGGACAAATCTGTCTAAACAGCTAAGTGTGCACATTGTATGCCTCACGCTTTCAACACACAAAAACTGAGCAGGTGTATGTCTTCTTGAACTCTGATGACATGCTTTTCTTTTTATAAAACATCACCAGGTCTCAGCAGTGGGAAGAGTACAAAACAGTGCTTTGTTTATGTGGGAGGTACCTAGTTCTGAATTTAATCAAGGGTTGGCTAATTTAAATGAAAATGATTGAGGGACACTGACAGAAGCAGGGGTGGCAGATGCAGAGGGAAGGAAGACTCTGAATCCCGTTCTGCAGGCAGCTCTTCAGATTATCAATGGATGCATCTTTCAGTCAACTTGATGACCTTATTAAAACTAAGAGGAGACTGAGATTGGGCTGTGAATATATCAGGAGGACTCCAGTCACGGTGATGCCCATGGATGGGGCTAACCAGGGAGGGCAATTCATCACAAGCTATAGCACCTCTTTATAATGCTGATAGAAACTCTCACTCTCTCTCTCTCTCTCTCTCTCTCTCTCTCTCACTCTCTCTCTCTCTCTCCTTCTCTACCTCTCATACTTTCTTCATTCTTTTCCTCAATCCCTCAGCCACTTTTGCCCCCCAGCCATGATCTCATGCATATAATTAAGACAAAATAAGCTGGGAATTGTTTCTCTTTTGGTCATCCCTTAGAGGATGAAAATGTGTCAAAATAGGATGCTAATGAAAACTGGAAATGCTTGATAGTGAGCTCTCTGACCAATAGTCCTACTCACTGCTTATAGGCAGCAAGCAACGCATTGATCACAACTTTCTTGCGACGTGGGATTGAATCTTGAATTCATTTTGCATCTTCAGATGCAGAGTAAGAGGCAGTTAAGGAATGGAATGATTGAAGCTGAGACTTAGAGTACAAGCTAAAGGACCACTCCAACTACTCAAAGAATCTTAGGTGTATTTCAAATAGACATGTAGCAACCAAGTAGATTCCAAAATACCCTGGAAAAAATGCAAGAAATGGCAAAAGGTGAAGTGTAAGTGCTCTCCAAATTGCTCAACCAAAATACAGACACCCACTTCATTATCCAGATTCTAAGGGAACATAACTTATCTAGCAGCAGAACATTCATCTACATGAAATAAGTAGCCAACCACTTTTAATGTGTCTGAAGATAACGACAAAGATTCAACTTGGATTTAGGAAGAATGTGCTGCAGCAAATTATAATAACTGGTATAATAGGAAATAATAGGGGGCCAAAACTCCAACTTAACCACAAAACCAAGCAAAAACAACAGAAGAATCTCCTTAAGTCATGACCATGTGGCCATTTTTGTCTTTATCGGATAGAACAGATGAGGAGAGACAGGAAATGTTGGGAGGAGAGAGTGGGGGATGACATGCAGCAAAGGGACAAGGGCGGATTGTAACCCATCCCACTGCGACCAGGACCATAGCCTCTGTACATGGGGCTCATAGGCAACCAATAGGCTATCTGGCACTCCCATGACCATGTTTCTGAGTTGGTCTCTGAGTAATCCTGTGAATATGTATAATGATCAAATCTGCTTTCACAGGAGATCCTCCTCCATCCATGCATGTGATTGCTTTCCCTAACCTTGACCATTTCTTAGGACGCCGTCTCTGCAGTTCAGGTGACGCAACACACCACTGCACTACCCTGATGGCAGAGTTTCACTCAGAGTGTGATTACCACCCATTAAGTGCGGTGCCACAGCATTGTGTAGAATGTAATTACCCGTTGTCCCTCTTAGCTTTACGGAAAAGGACTAGTGGTACAAAAAGGTGCTACCATGTTCCTCTCATCTGTTTGGTATGTTGACATCTTAGGCACGCCACATGTGGAGTGTAGAGCCATTGAGTATGTCACACTGTGCCACACAATGGCATCAATTTCAGTCCTCTGCCCTCCACAACACAAGGAAACTGGGCAAACTATCCTTCTGAGGGAGATTCTGAGACAAATCTCACAGGACCAAACAAAGATAGTCCAAGGGTGGCTTAGTGGCCACGAGCTATTCTTGGAAATGCTTGCACATTCTTTCCACACTAAACCCTTTGCTTTCTACTCTTCTTCAGGAATAAAGGACTAACACACTAACAGTTGCAAATATTTCTGGCTCCCTTAATGCTTTTCTCCCTGTAGCTCACTCTTATACAATTAATCTGGAGTACAATATAATGACAAGACGATAATCAGGAACGCAGTGCTGAGGATGTTCTAAAAAGAATTCCCTGCAAAATATAATACCACTGCAGTCTAGGCAAGAATTTTATGTCGTGGAGAGGGCAGATTATATGATTGCAGATGATCATCATAATGAGCAGGACATTTGGTTGATGATTTTAGTTATAAACAATTCAGGACACTGCACTGGAAAGGCCTTGGCAGTGGGAGTCTTTAAAAATGCAAATTGGTATTCAAGGCAGACACGGACAGCCACAGTTCTGTTCCCTCCAACCCAGTGTGAACTTCATTTGAGAGTCCGTGATGGACTTGTCATTTCTGTCTTGCACCATGCTCCAAATCCAGTACCTCTCTTTACTTATTATGTTTAGGGTTTCCTCCAGAGTGCTTGCATCTCCCTCTTTAATTACACTTCATTTGTAAGAGCTCATGTCATCTCCGATATTCATCTATCCACTGAGCACAGAGTGTTGTCTGAACTATAAATGAAGGATGCATGATATTATCCTACATGTATAAATTTAGGGCTGACTCCATTAGGCAAGGGAGAATATTGCACTGCGGTTTAATAAAGCATCAATTAGATGATGAAGGAAAGCTTCTCCTAGGTTTGCATGAGACATCCATTAACATAATATAGTGCATTCATTCTCACTTGCTTAAATCTACCATGTTCAGCACATGTAACCTGTTGCTGGAAATTGGACATACATTATATGCTGTGTGTGCATTTTGTACTGTGAGATATTACTATACATGGAGAAAAGCTCCCCTTCTTTAAAGCTTTCTCTCATAATGAAATAGAACATTTGGGCATATTAATACCTAGTATGAAACATTGTAGGCTTCTTAGTATTTTCCACTCTATGGAAAAGTAGGTCAGTTTTACAATATGCACTTCAGTCCTATAGTAATATAGCAGTTTTACAGGAGAAGCTATAATGCAGAGCTGAATAATATTTGATGAAAACCATATGGGATAAAATGGAGCAAAGACAATATCACAAGGGCTTGAAGATTAAAAAATAGCAACTAATCAGACCTCATATAGAAGTTGGCTTACTGCAGACACAGCAGTGTGTAAGGGATTCATCAATAATTTGTGTGCAGTTTGTTATTCAGCTTGGATGTGATACATCCCTTCATTGGGGCTTTTGAAAATAAGTAAATTAAATCAAACTTTCTGTCCCATTATTCCTGTAAGAAATTATTTCTCAAAGATTGATTGCTATGGTGGTCTCTGGTTTGTCATTGTTCTGATCATCTTTATTTGACTAAAAGCCATTTTGTGTTATTAACTCTATGAAATAAATTTGTTTACTATTGGACTTCCAGTATCATAGGACTCCTATCTTTCACTTCCAATATCTTTCATTGATTCACAATCAAACTAAAATGCTTTGTACAAGATGGCTTTTAGTTTAGACAAGAGACTGTAGACACACAGTTATATCATCGATCAAAGTCCATTTTTAGTGGAGTGAGTCTTTCAGGATCTTTACTTAGATATGCAGCATCAGATTATCTTGATTATTACTAATCTAATTATAGATGACAGGCATGAAAATTCTAAAGGAATAGATCAGAATATGAAAAAGTATGTACCCGACCTTGAGAAAAGAGCTTTAGATCCACAGAAAAACACCCAAGACTAGGTAGAAAGTGTGTAACTATGGAAAAAGATGCGTGTGAAGCCTAAAGTTTCAAAAATGTTAATGATCAATTTCACATAGGACCATAGCTCTTGCCCTGTGGCACATTATCAATGGTAATTGTGAACAATCTCCCCAAACAGTTATTGTGTTCATTTACACCAACACAAGTTACAATGAACTTAAAACCAAATAAAGTCCCTGTTTTTTTTTCAAAAGAGTCTCCCCTGAATATCATGGCTAGTATCAATAGCAAGTTAACAGAGGCAACCTCAGAACACAACAAAGAACATTTTCAGTTTTGATTTTCTGTGTGTCTGTTTGAGAAATGGAAGAGGAGACAGCCTCACCTTGACCAGCTCGTAATGTTGGATCCCATTGATCCCTACATCAGGGTCAAATGCTGAGGGCACAGGGTATCGAGTGTTGATGGCTGTGTTCTCTGGGATGGAGATGTTTATAACAGTTGACTGGAAAAGTGGTGCGTTGTCATTTACATCCTCGATCAGGAAGCGGATCTTGACCAATCTGAAGATCTCGTCGGGCAGCACGGCCACCTCTATCTCATAGTAGCAGCGTTTCTCAGCGAAGACCCCTGAGCACAGCTTCTCCCGGTCGATTCGGTGATTGGTTGTAAAGATCTCCCCCGTGCTGGCCTCCACCCTCACTAAAGGCACGTCACCTGTCTTGTACACAGGCTTGAACTGCAACGGAGAGGACAGCCTGATGTTAGGGTCTAGGCTGAGGTCCAGGTCCCTGCGCAGGTTCCCGATGCGGACGTTCTCCGGTTGCTCTTCCTTCACCGTGTAGTCCCTCTCCTGGGCCAGACACAGCAGGACCACGCTGGCGAGCAAGACCACCAGCACATGAGCCTGACCTGCTAAGTCCATACTCAAAGGTTGATGGTAGCTTCCCTTCTACAGCAGCAATTCTGCCTCAAGAGAGCCAAGAGAGTAAAGATAGAGAAAAACAGAGGACACATGGTCAATGTGAGAATTATAAGGCATTCAAGTACTGCGATTATGATTACTATTTTTTCTCAAGGAGAGTTATCAACTTGACCTATTCATCCTAACTAGCTCTGAGTCCATGTCCTTCACAGTATCTTTGAGGTCAAATTAACTGCAGTTTTACACAATTAACCTTTGATGGCATCTATTGAGCAAGCCGACAAGTAAAAGGTTAGTAGTTCATGTATTCCATCTATCCGCTTCATCCGTTTTTAAGTATGAAAGCTGTTCAGTTTGCTGTTTCGAGTTTGCTAGTGCTTCAAAAATCTTTTCCACAAACTAGTGTGCAGAAAAATATTCAAATCTGAGTCAATAATGTGCAGCGGTGACTTCATAAACTGCACCTCACTAACAGAGTTGAGCTGATTTGAAGGCAGCAGAATTGAGCCTTAAGCATTGGTGCTTCCATGCATGAACACACACAGACACACACACTCTCGCAGTCGTATTGCTTGACAGCAGCTATTAATGGACAACCTCATTTGCTCTGAATGTAAACAATTGAGCTCGCAAATATTTCATGAACGCCCATGTGTGTAAACATTCGCAGTACGATAAGAGCACTGTTCAGCCTAACTGCCGTGGAAAGAGACAACAGTGTGGAATAATTTATTGCAGGAGCAGCCATCAGTCAAATTAGTGAAATTTAATCATAACTTCATTACATACTGATGAATGTGTTTTCTCCAACATCAAATTTAAATAGCATACAGTTTACTGCTTGTCCTGAAAGATTCCTTTGATGAAACCCTTAACAGAAAATGCAGAGCAGATGGGCTCACCATCAGTTAACATAATTCATTAATAACACTTTGTGTTTAGTGCCACTTTCTTTGATGCTGTTGTTCTACAAAATCGTTCACTGTTTTAAATGTGCGAGGTCTTGCCAAAGGGCGATAACCTCAATTGCCAAAACCCAAGTAGGTCATTGGAAGATGATGAAGGAGTCATATTCTGCAATGCCCTCACTGCCAGTATATGCTAGCATTAAATATTGACTGCTTTCCACCAGCTAATTAGTAGGTTATTTAGTCAGTTGTAAGGGGAGCTATTTCATGTGGTTTGCTGGCCGGCTTCTTTGACTTATTCAT
Source organism: Labrus bergylta (assembly GCF_963930695.1). Taxonomy (NCBI): domain Eukaryota; kingdom Metazoa; phylum Chordata; class Actinopteri; order Labriformes; family Labridae; genus Labrus; species Labrus bergylta. The sequence goes on along the minus strand of NC_089203.1, from coordinate 14,779,891 downwards.
TTTTTAAATATATTCCTGCATATATTGCATATTTTCATGGCTCTCTGTAAAAGGCTTGGTCACAGGCTTTATGGGCTTTTTTAAAGAGTGGTTGTAATGCAGTGCAATTATAAAAGCATGTTTATGTTTAGGAGATGTAATAAGTATGACAACAGACTCGCATCACTAGTCTTTGAGTTGTTTTTAGAGTGCGGTGACGTACTACCAGGGCAGAGCCACCAACGCACAGCCATATTTATTTCTCATTATAATACCAGTGCCCCATGTGTATTCCAGCGCAATATATTTAACGACTAATATAATTTCATTGCTCATATCCCCCTGTGTGTTTAGGTCCACCAACCCTTTGAATGTTTATCAACCTCATATGATTTTCCCAGAGATACCGGCTGGTATTTATTAGGCAGCTGCCTTGAAATTTAACGTCAATTTCCTTCAACGTATGGCAAAAGTGTCTGAGAGCCATCACAGAAAGCATGTACAGCTGGTGCTGAAATTGCATACATACCTGCAGCAACTAGGGCCCTTAAATATCTCTCTGGGAACTGTAATATTTCCTGCTTTATGAAATTTCCATCCGTCCATTTACAGGAGTCAAACAATAGAAAAAGGTATGACTACCTAAACTGCACTACAGGGGTCCTCTAAATTGGCAAGGCAACAGTGTTCATAGCCATTGACGCTCCTGGCCTGCCGACAAAGGGGAATTGATTAAAAACAAGAATTTAATTAAGCAGGTTTTGAATCAGCAACAATTGTAAGGCATTCATGCAGCGTGTAAAGACAGATATCTTTTCACACACTTCATAAAGCAGTCACATGAGACTCATTAAAGAACAGTGGCACCAAAATAAAAGCATGTCTGACATTGTGTCAGTGTGAGAGTAATTCATTTTAGAGATATAGCGCAAGAAGCGTTGTGGTGCCATGTCAAAATATTGATGAGATATATGACATTAGTCACTGTGACACACTTTGCTTTATAGTGTGCCTCTTTCTGAGTGAGCAGCGATTGCTTTACTGGGATGAGCGCGGCACAGTCCAAGGCTGAGCACGCACAATGCATAATGAAGTTTAAATTACATCCTTAAATGGGATGTGATTCGCCCAAGTGTAAAAAACAGAAAAGATCAAAGCGTGATCTAGATTCCCTCTCTTCCTAGTGAGTGACATTAATGTTCAGGATGAAGTGGTGGACTAGCTTTGTGGCTCAGAGAACATGCAGGAGAAGAAATGTAGCAACAAAAAGGATACTTTGACAATGCTAATGCCATGTTATGAAATCAAATTTAATTTGTATGTGACATAAAAAAAAAATAGATGTATAGGAAATGGCTATAACAACCTATTTCTTCCAAAGAGGAAGCTAAAACGCTACATTTAGCGACTTTGAAATTGTGTAGGCATAAAGCAGGTGTTAATGTTCAACACTAACTTGTTTATTCCTCTTGTCTTTTACCTTAATGTGGGTTATTGTTTTATATCAGTGGCTTTTAACATTTCATGACGTTTCACTTGTCACAACCCTTTATAAACCTGTCCATGAGGGACAGGCTAGGTGAGAGAAGGGATTGTGCTGGAGGGGGAAAAAAAGTAAGAGGGAGGGAAAGCGAAATCCTAGGTGTCAGTCAGAGTGTCTCCTTTGCTTACATTTCACTAGTCTCCTGAAATGCTATTTTGAGCCCCAGACAGCAGGTTGAATCCAGTAGGCAAACTCAAGCCTGCCTCTTGGGAGACACAGAGTGAAGAGGAGCAGGCCGGCCCAGGATCACTTTACACAGCTGTGTGATGGACAGGCCTTCCCGGTGTTTGAATCGGCTGAAGGTAGCAGTGAGAGAGGAGACATACAGCTGCTGTCACCCTTTTCCTTCACCCCTAAAGATACCATCAACTGAACACTTTCAGTGTAGTTAGTCTGAGGATGGGACCCTACCACTCAAAGTCATTTAACTGTCAAAAGCTGGTTTTCACCACTGTTGTATCTATCAATATTGTCTTTGGATCCAACAGAGATTTTCAAAAGAGGGCATTGGTTGAAATAATATTTTCGATTGTCTTGGGCTTTTTCTTTTTTATCAGCTTTAAGGATCGCTGACAGCCTGACAGACCAGGTTTCTGTCAAGATCAGTCAGTTCTTTTTCTGTCCACACAGCCTGAACAATTCTCTTTACAAGGCTGAGGAATGAAAGTTGTTTTCTCTGGGGAAACTTCAACGATGACTTTATTACCTAAGTTACACTGGAAAGTCAGAGAGTGCATGAAAATGCTGTTCAACATAAATGGCCTCTTTGACTATGTTAAAAATAGACCTAATTGTGATAAAAGATGTATATTCAAGTTCAGATATTACAGAGCTAAAGTAAGTCTAGAGTTGCCCGGCTGCTCTTTACAATTTTTATCAGTTTTTATACTTCTTGGGTATACTAATAAAGTGCTGTTGTTGTCATTTTTGCTGGGAAATATTTCTAACCTCCCCTGCATTAGCAAGATGATGAACTAATTGACAACGTTGTAATCGTGGACCTCAAGAGGGCAGTCCACACATGCGACTGTAACTTGAATGCTAAATAAGTGTGATCTTTGCGGTGAAGCTTTACGTCATCTTTAACTTTTATTTTAAAAGCAAGCATATTTATAAAGATGTGACCAAATCTGAAATTGTGGACACTTTAATTAATTGCTACAGAGCTCTTACAATGACTCAAAAACATTTCACTGCAGCTTAAAACTAATTACTAAAAAATATTTTCAAATTTAATAACACTTAAACACAATGACAATACACAACACGGAAAGACTATTTTCATTTGGTGCTGAATTTGTGATTCTTAACATAATGGATTTTGAAATACAGAAATTTAAAGTGGGTTGTCATATTTTATTAATTATCCTTTGTAGGCAGTGAAAAGTGCTTTTCTACCTCTGCAACATTGAATGGTGAATATCAGACAGATTTTCAGGACAAGATCTCTAAACTCAGGCTGGCTTTAAAGATGTACAGATTATTTGAGCAGGATATCGTTTTTAATATAAAGTCAAAGTGACCGTGGAAGAGAGGATTTGAAAGGACTTTGGATGTGTTCTAATGGCTCCAGTGTTCAGCATTTGAAAGGCTAGGACTAAAAGTAAAGTAAGAAAGACAACAACTTTGACAACTGAATAGCATCTCTCTGGCTTTATGTTAAATCTACAAACTCACGAGAATAAACAAAGGTTCTATAGGACTGAAGGAAAGGTACAAGTGAAGTAGAATTTATCCATCTAATTATTTAATAAGTGGAGGTCTGGTTTTAACACCTACTGTAGTTCAGGGTGTTGGATCAATTACCCTTTATCAACTGGTGGTTTTTATATGCTAATGTGCAGGAGTGAATGTTATTAGTGCAATTTTTTTTCTTTTTCTATTTTTATTTCTATTACAAATCACACATTTTTAGCCTGCTTTCACAGACTCACTCTTCCTTTTTCTCATACTAATGCTTCAGCTCACAGCAAAAATATATCCCACTGCTCACCTTGGGAAGCTTTGCATTACTATTTGATTTAATTCTCCAGCAAATATTGAGTTCAGAGTGCCTTGTGTGTGGGGTGGAAATTGACCCAATAATAATAATAATCTCTTGCATTTAGGGCAGTTATAACATATTAGGAAGCCAAACAACCAACTGTGGCGGCTAATCTCCCGGCCAGCGGGGACTACTGAAGTACTCCTGGTGGAAAGCATCTATTTATTTTTCTTTATTTTTTCTTGAAGTCTGAGCGTAAACAGACTGACAGACCCTGAGGTTATGTTCTACTGTATGGCATCTGAACCGCTTGACCAGGAGCGCGCTGTTACCGCGCACCCACGCACCGAGCCTCAGCGGCCAAGCTGCTGAGAAACCGAGAAACCTGCACCGATAAAGTCCCTGCAGTTGGATGCTCTTCGAAAGTAGGCCTATCTATCTCGCGATCAGCGTTGAACAAGATTAAATGACGCCCGAAGTCGTGACCAACCGCGCAGTTCATATTCATAATGCGACAACTCAGCTTACAGTCTTCAAAACGCACCATGTCCATGGGGTAATTCCTATTTACATCAGGTGCATGCGTGGGGACGCCTGTTATCTTTTTGGAGCAGCTCTAGGAAAACGCACGGAATCAAAATGACCCACTATTGCAACACCCTGATTTATCCAAGTGCCTTCAAGACTATCACTTAATTCTCGCCAAGCTTATGCTGCTCTCAGTAAATATAGCACAGGTCCTCGTCGGTTTTGGACGTCAATTTGATTTTTTACAGACCACATAAATTAGGCTATTGGGCGCTCTCCAGCGTTTCTGAATGCGCACAGGAGCCACACAAGTAACGGCAGAAATATGCTCAGAGAACATTCAGTGAACACACATTTACATCTTTACAGTAAAGTGATGGAAAATAGCATTATCTTACCTTTTCCGCTCTAATATGATGAATAATCAACCGCTTGTGCCGTCGCGTAGAGACATCACTGATTTACAAAAAAGTGCCACGAATTAAACTGAAGTCGGGGGAGAAGGGGGAGAAAGGATCCTCACGAGAAGCGGCAACAGAATGCGATGCAAGTAAAAAAAAAAAACGTTATCCACTACAAAAACTTATCCATGCGCTTAAAAGACAGTGGTCCACATGTGCAAGAGAAAAATATCACGCACATCGATCAACTTAGTTTGAAAAGGACGCTGTAATTCCTGTTCAGATGTCTTGGGCTCGCAATCCCACGGGCGGAGATACGCATCGATCCAAGCAGTTTTTTGTTTTGGTTATTTTACATTAACTTTGTATCCCTAGCCTATTTGCCTTTCAATTACTTTATTTCTCCCAGCTTTAAGAACGCTGGGCCGAAATGTGCACATGTGCGCTGAAGGCGTCTCGACCTGCGCGTAAAACTTCAATCCAAGCGCAAAAAAATTGACTTCTGTTGAAAGACGATAGCTTAAATCTAATTCATTTTATCAGCACTTGATTTGACTGAAGCAAGGATGTACAAGCTCCCCCAAAAAAACTCTTAAAGGTGGGATGCAGCGAGCGCATCTCGCCCCCCCCCCCAATGGAGTTGGATCAAAGTGTGCCTCAGTGCAGCATCACTTACAGGAGCCGGGATAGGCGGTTCAGCGTATCTGTCTGCTAAGCTGTAGATGTCTCAGTAGTATTGTATGAACTCAGTTCCTCAATACTGCCCACCTCTCTCCCTCTCGCTCTCCCTCCGACTGACATCATGGCGGAAGGAGGAGCCAAGCACAGATTTAAGAGCCCCGGTCCTCTTAAAGCCGCACTGCGTTGGAGAGAAGCTTGCACTGACATGTAGGTGGATGGCGGTTTGTGTGTGAGTGTATGTGTTTCTGTAGCCAGGATTGCTTCAGATATCCGCCTGAGAGCAGGAGGGGGGCACTGTTCACTTTTAAACCAGAGCTTTGTTTCTGTTTTTCATTCCCAATTAGGTCCACTGGCACCTCTGAATGGAGATGACGTTCAAATGCTTTTCATACATTCCTGAGAGTGTCAACAGGCCATGGCTGAGCTCTCACCAGGGACCAGAAGAGAAATCAACCCGATAATGGGTTTTTTTAAACTTTTTATAGTTATAGTTATTACATACAAATGAGTGTCAAATAACTCCTGAGTTGCATGAGACTATCAGTTCAGTTTATGCCCTTTGAAATGGTGAATGGAATTTATTATTAAGGTGAAAAATGTCTGGACGGAAGATCATTTATAAAACTTGACAAGGTATCTCCAGTGTCTCACTAAATGATGCTAAAGTTTGAATCCCTTTGTCAGAAATGGGCTAAATGACGTTTAACAGTGTGAATTTGGCCAATAAAAACCAATGGAGTGGAAAAATCAACAGATCTGGTTGAAACTGAAGGGCAAACAGTCACCCATCAATGCAAAATATTGATCCTCTCCAAGATTACTGATCACAAATCATCATGCTGTCACTTTCCTGCTGTTGCAAATTGAATGGGAGTTCCCTCCCAGAATACCCTAAAGTGAATTCTAACAGGTGCTTTTATGAGGGTCATAAAGGGTTGTGGTCGCACAAAGGTCAAACGATCACCACCACTGTGTTCCAACTGATTACTCCTGTCCTGTTGCCTTCACCTCACACAACAAATGGCTCTAACATAGCATTTTAACACATTTAGCCCCCGGCAAGGTTTCATAAACAGCATTCTTCACCTGTTCAGCAATTCTTTCCACATTATTTCATGCCACAACACTCATCCCTGAAGACAAAGGGGCAGGGGAGGGTCAAATGATTGTTTCTGTTTTGGCCAAATTATAATTCGATCTAAAGGTGAATAGTGGGGAAATGCAGAGCCATCCTTGAGTCTAGAAAATGTCAAGTCAGTTTTTTCAATGAGAAAACACAGCATATGAAAATAAATGTTTAACTACATTTTGAATATTGTTCCTGCAGGATTGGTTTGAATGTTTTGGTATAGTTAAAATGATTTTCTTTTCAGCATAAATTTTGACGTCACAAATTACCATATGAACTACAGCTATGTTTGTAAATAATTATTTTGTAACAGTGGTGGAGATGACTGTTTTACCATTTATTTCTTATTTGTGGCAAAATGTCCTTAGCTGTATTGTTGCAGCAGCCTAATCAAAGCAGAAGAGCATTAGTTAAAAGATCCGTACTGTCTTTCTCACTGATTTTGTGCTATAGGATGATTGTGATTTGTGTTTTAACTGTCCTACTATAGGTCATAGTTTACTTAATGAAACATTACTGGCACTCGATATAGACATTGGTAGTATTAAGCTTATGGAGGTTTTGAAGTAGCCGAGAAATGATAAAAGATAATTCGACCTTTTCAAGCTTTTAGAAATAGTTCAACAGTGAAGGCTCTGCCAAGCACAACCAGCACTGACTCTTCTAATGTTAGTCCTTTTTAGCATTAACGTGAAGATGAGCTGCAGATGAATCTTCCATCGCAGCTACAAAAACACATGAACACTGTCATTATGATTCTCATAAGTACTGTGCATGTGTCCACTGCTGGTGCTGAGTGCTCCTTCACCTTTTTACCTCAGTAAAAGTCAGATCTCAGGAATACTGTGATGGACAAACTACTGATAGAAATAACACTGATTGGTCGATCAGTAATTATGTACAGGCTGTTCTGCAAAAGTTAGACAAACAGATGCCAGATTCACTTCAGCAAAAAACACTGTTTAACTTTAATTTTTAACTGGATTGGGTTAGGGTTAACCACAGGGATCCTCCGCAAACTGTTTATTATGGAGGCTATGTTTTTCCTGCTCTTACATAATAGTTTCTTTCTTTTTTTTAACAGCCGCTCTGTGCGTTCAATAGTGTTGCTAAATAATAACATAATTTTCCTGCTCAATACAACGCTTTTTCAGCACAAACAAAATGAAGTGAATTGTTCAAGATAATTTAGCTTGCTCTTTGTTGGTCTTTCAGATACATTTATGAGGAGTTTTATATTTAATGTTAATTTAGATGTGTTAAAGCAAAATCAATATGTAGCCTGCTTACTGTATGTGCACATGTTGAAACCTAGACACAATCCTTCACGTGTTACTGGGACATTTAGGCCATTAGGACTGGGTCCTGTCTGAACATTTAAATACAGTTGTTTCCAACAAACTGTGCCGACTTAGAAAATCAGAGCCAGACATGTAAAAAAGCACGGCATGCCTTTGTTTTTTTAAGATCTGATCAAATAGACCTTTTCTTTAACTTTCTATTGCCTTTCATCATGATGCCGGTTGGCATCCCACTGAATCCGCGACTTGTTATGCACACATGCAAAAGAAATAATTGGAAGAAAAAGCACATTTACTAATATACCTTATCTGGCTGGCACAGCTGGACAGGGGAATGTAAAAGGAAGGGGTTACAGAGCTAAATTGGAGGCTGCCATGTATTAACATCCAGAGGTTTGGAGAAAGGATAGCTTCTCTTCCGACCATTCTAGATTTAATGCAATTCTGTGGTTAAGTAGTATCCTTTCAGCTTAAATGGCATAGCTTGTCCAAAGAGATCACAGTGATGCCATTGTCTTTGTTCAGCAATCCATTGCATTTATGAATACTGGACATTTTTGAGAAGAAAAAAAAAAAATATAAATATATATGCAGTACAAATATGTCAAAGCAACATACCTTACAGAAGACTTTTTTAAAGAGTCAGCTACATTCTTACAAAACATTCTTCTTTCTTATCCATACAGGCTGGGTTTGTATCCATGGCAACTTTCAAGAACCACTGAGATTTACCGCAATGAGTTGAAAGTATGACTATTGCCACATTTCTCTCTTTCTGTTTCTTTCTCTTTCACTTTCTCAAGGATCTCTGGAGTAAGAGAAAGATTTGAGTAAGATGGAGTGGACAGAGCGAGGACAGTACAATATTTGCTTTCACCTTATTGGCAACAGAGGAAGACTTTCAGAGAAATGGTGTAGGAACTCTAGACAGACAAAAGACTCCCTAAAATGAATAATATTTGACTATTTCAGAGTTTGAATAAGCAGCATACATATTATCATCAGGAGCAGGAGATGGGGACGAGGTTAGAGAGGGAAGAAAATATTTCAAGCCAGAGGATTACAGTACGATGTGAGATGGCTAAAAATCATGCATCAGGGTTCCTCTTATCACTATTTTTTCCAAAAAGGGGCCAAAAAGCAGATATTAAGGAAGAAGCCAGAAAGTACTGGAAAGTAGAACTAGATTGCAGACTTGTGTTAGTGTTTATAAGACACTTTGCAGAGTCTGCATGGTAGGAATTTGTCTACTAAGTATCAAAAACTAATGAGAGATGTTATGTGAACTACATTTAACCCACGTTGACTTGCTGTACCCAACAGCCAAAATCCTAAATAATCAAGAGAAAAGTGTAGTTGATATTAAACAAAGAGTATGTAAATTCCGCCACCAGGGGGCTATCAATCAAAACAGTAACAAAAACCGAGTTGACCGAAGTCAAGACGAATGTGCGAAAGCGACCTGAGAAAGATAATATGTTCACAGACGAGCTAATTTATCCAAGTATAGTTTACATGACACTTTTATCATAGCAGCACATACAGCAACATCACTGCAGCTTTTAGTAGCAGTTACTGCTTCCTCATGCAGCTGTCTTTGATGTAACATCTGGTGTTTCCCTGGCAACGATAAACATGTAGTGGCTGTCATGGCGGCTGCCAGAAAAAAAGGGGCGTTACAACTATGAAATTAATGATTTCTCTGGCTTTGATAACTGTTGGAAACATTTTAGCTAACATAAGTACTCAACAAAATATATATACAGTGTAACATAGGTTTATTCCACTTTTTATTCATTTAGATATTATGCCTTTTAATGCTCTTCAAGTGCCACGGTTTTATTAGTGAACAGAACATACAAAATTCCCTGTTATTTGGTGTCAATCAATGACTGACTCTCTGGTTGGCAGCATGAAAAGTTCTTGCTGTGACGACCGCTGTCAATTATATTCTGTCAGATAAAGTTGAAGCATGGCTACAGCAGAATGAGGCTGAATTCATCACTAGGCGCAGAAATCTTGAGGCTAATGAATGGTCTGAATGACATGTATTTGCAACACACCAATTAAACTACAGCCAGCACTGCCAGCCACCGTTATTGTCAGTTGACATGTCCTCACCTAATGTTCCACTGGAAGATTATTTTGTGTGAGAGGATATTGTAACAGTAGAGCTTTTCGTAATGTGTGTTAATATCTTGTAGAAAAACTACTAATTGCATATTCAAGCATTGTACATGTTTCTTTGACTAATCTCTGGTTTTGTCGTGTGGTGTTTGTCCTTGTGATGTGCTAGGCTGCTAATTACTTTTGGCGAGCTAACAAGTAAGGGTACATTATTATCACTGTACTTTGGCTGTTTGTAAGGAAAATAAGACTTTCAATCTGATATCAGCAATGTCGATAAATGATTTATGAGTCCTGTATTTAAAACCCTGACATAATGAGGCCTATGTGCTAGCACTTGACGATATTAACATAAACTACTCATATGCTCATTGCAAACTCAGTGTGATCATGCTATGATGAAGCCATGGCTGGAAAAGTGTCAGTTAATGACAACACGTGTTGGTGTGGTTTTGCTTTGTGTGTGAATTAATAATGAAACAGCAGCCGTGTGTTTCTTTTCTGCTCTGTTTCATGTACATCACACGTCTGCCTTCTGTAACGGTGGAGTACAAGATCAATTTGTAGTGCAAAGAAGAACAAATGTTTCACCTGCTCACTTTTATCTGTCACTTTTGGCTGAAAATAAACACAAATATTACAAATGCTCAAAAATACATGCGGAGCATCAACGGATATCAACGTGACAGTGTTTCCCTTTTAAGATGGATTTCAAAACCATACCAATTCTGCTTTTTGGAAAGCTTTCTCTCTCCTAAGAAGTAACTGACTGTTAAAACAGCTTTTGTCTGTTGTTTGATGAAGGCGATTGTACATGCTGTGGTGATGTTTCCTTCCATCTGTCTACTGTGAAGCAGAGCCTGAGGCAACACTGTCAGATGAGAATGGTTTGCTTGGCTGTATACTGTACATTCACTTGAATAATGTCCCACCCTGTTGTCGGCATTTGCACATTTATTCATTTGCGGAAGAGTTGGGACATGAAATAGAAATCTTCTCTTACTTTCTTTTGATTGCCCTGCTTTCTGGGAGTCTGTGAGCACTGCTCATACAGCTGACATATTCACTTCAACCTTTTGCTATATTTAAAAATATTACAACAGGAAGTCTTTGTTCGATAATGGTTAACATCATGCCCTGCTCACTATGCAACATAAACATTCATTTCGTTGGAACACACGCCTTAAATAGAATTATACTGGCCAGTATCTTGTCCAGAATGTGCTTACAGTAATGCCATAAAGTAGAAAAAAAACATCTGCAGTGAGGAAACGACAAAGGTAACACAGCTAGTAAAGAAAGTCGTAACAGGTTGTGATAAAACTTTCTGCATCGCTAGTTATTTTTATGTTGTAGTAAATTCCAATCAAATGTATACTCAGGTAGACTGTGTTATGAGTGTGTGCACAGAATTGAAGTTAGAAAGAATTTATCTATGAGAAGAATCTTCCATGTTAAACTCAGCCAGATTGCCATGTGAAGGACCCTTTCATAAAAAGCAATTTTGGCCATTGATTTCATTACTTGTACATGAAAATATTTTGGCCTTCATAACAAGTGTTACCAAACAAACCAAAAGTGTAAAACCCGACAGTGTTCACCTCACCTGTTCAAAGAGAATATTTAGTACTTGTTTAACACACAACCTCAAATAAGGATGCCTTTGTATGGTGAAGGTCACTGAATTGATTTTAAATAAACATTTTATGTGGGAAAGATTTCAATCTTAATGTTGAGCCTTTGTGAGGACAGAAACAAGACTGGCCCTGGTGGCAGCAAAAGCAAGTCGAAAATAAATTGAATGGGAGTGAGTTAATGGTGGGAGGAGGGGTTTAAATCAAGCATAGTCTTTGAATTGGAAGCTCTTTTACTTCGATGTTCAAAAGTCCTTATGGTTTTTGCCTTTTCAAACCAGAAAGGAGTGTTAAACCAAGTCACAGGAATGCATGGTCAGATCAATACTTGCACACATTTCTCTTCTCCATCCACTATCTTTTTAGGGTGTGACAGGAGAGAAAAAGAATAGGGCTTCCATAATCACCAAGGAATAATTTTTTGGCACTATTCCTTCCCAGATGGCAGAATGCTTGAAGTTCTTGTCACGTTGTGTTGCGTTTTCCCAGCCTTGAATGGGCTGTGTACACAACCATTGTTTGATGAGTAAAATTGAAGGCAAGCCTTGTAAACTGTGGCTGCCCCTTGCCAAAGACATGGCACTGCAATGACAATGTGTGCAGACATCTTTTTTGCACTCTTGAGACTTCATGCTCCTTAGCTTGAGGCTTATGAGAGGTGGCAAGCTTTATTGTAAAATGAAACTGGCAGCCTCTACATGTAACAAAGCTTGAAACTTTTATAATTGATCAAGACAACTTTATACCATAATGCTTTAGTGATAAGTTGGCAATACTGTTTATGTCTAAGGGCCCTGTCGTACACCAGGCAAAAAGTGTCCTGGCACGCAGTGCAGGTGTCTTTCTTATTTTTCCTCCTGACGTAGTTGTCAATTTAATGCTCAGCGCTCACATTGTTTAAATAGAAAATTGACTTGCACTACTGTTAGCACCCATGGGTGTGGTCAGGCGCAAAGCTGGCCCGTTCCTATCTTGACGATGAGAAAAATGACTGCGCCTATGACCACCTTAGACCTAGTCTAAAGTGTGTGGCGCAGTATGTTTCTGCTGTTTATGGCATATTAAAAAGATGGGCAGACATCAACAAGATCACAATGCACTTCCACTGAGCTTGTTCCACACACACAAGAATGCAAAACAGACAGTTTACTAATACAAGTGCATTCTTTTTTACATTCAAATTGAGATTTTTTCACAGAGTAAGCACAGGAGGCAGTTAAACCTCAGATATTTCTGCCACCACCCCTAGACTGATGATTTGGGACATCTCTTTCTATACTGGAGTGCCTGTCCTTACTTGTATACTTTTAAAGCTTAATGCAAGGCTAATAAAATAGAATGTCTATGTCCAAAGTTTTGGTGGTTTAGAAGTCAGATATGATCGTGTTTTGATGTTTACATAATTTCTTTTTGTAGTTACACATGTCTTTTTCCAGTGAAGTCCACTCTAATGACCTCTCTGACTGCATTATATTCACAAACTAAGAAAATTCAAGTGAAGTCTGAAAGACAACATCATCTACAAAAAGCAGACATATTGATCCAAACATTCAAACAACCCAGAGATACTCACCAGATCTCAGGCTTGCTTTGATATTCTGTCCATGAAAATCCCACACTGGTTCCAACAGCATCTGAAGAATATCTGAAACTTTGAATACATGGCTCAAAACACACAATGAGTAAACAAGCTCAAAATGGTGCCAGAATGAGTAATTCATGGCAACCTTTTCTTTAATAGAACAATATCTTGTGCTTTGGAATTTATTTGGTTTGCCATAATATCTTGCTATACAAATTGAATGCTCCACCTGTTACAGCCTATCAAAAGCTTGGATTTTTTCTTCGGCATGATATCCAAGTGATGAAGTGAAAAATGTCTCTCTATGATTTCAGACCACTATCTAATGTTCCCTTTGGAGAAAGTAGCTTGCTCCACTCCACAGTATGTTTCCCTTTATACATCTAAAGGTCTGCAAGACTAATGTGTATTTGTTTATAAGCCCTTTTTATTTATTATATCAATGTAAAGTGCAAGTGCAAAGCCTTGGTTTCTGCCACACAAGGAAATTGAAATATATCAGTCTAGTTAAGGTGATATTATTCAGTAATTCACGAGTAATTTGATAGAGACTATAAAATGTGGATGAACAATGCTTACAGTACATATTGAAATGTTTTCCTTCCGAATAAAAAAATGACTCTGTCCATATATTGTCCTTAGTGAGGGATGTTTATGGGTAGGGACAGCCCATTACACTTGCCAGCAAACTCCTGAAGTCAGCAACATGGTGGTGCATGTGTGTGTAAACCATTGGTGAACAATCAATTTATTTTACCAGTCTTTTTTTCCTTCCAGCACACTCTGATCTTCCACCTTTAAATGTAACATCTATAAGCTATAAATACATTTCAGTAATTTACAAGCATGCAAGATTACACATCAGGAACCTTTTGCCTTAATTGTGCAAACCCATTGGCCACATGACCAACCTGTGTCTTTTGTTAATGTTCACTTAGCAACAAAAGCTTATATGAGTCCTACAGATATTGCACCTTGCCTACTGTGCGAGAAATAGAGATTTCTAGCCTGGCAATTATTCCATGTGATTTTTTGCATTCTTTTGGCTAATGATACATGAGAAACATAGAGGAGAGATACAAGGATACTTTTCAAGGGGAAACGAGACAAAGGTTACAATAGACACAAGTTCACCAGCAAATCAAAGACAAGCAGTAAACGGTTGAGATTCTTGGCCAACGAACAGTTCTAGCTAAATAAATAGATGCAAGAGGGGGGTTGCTGAATGGAGAGCCCAAATGGGATTTAACAGACGGAACAATGAAGGTACTCACCACTAGTGCTCTGAGGAAAGTTTCCAAGGATGAGAAAAAACAGAGCCAGAAAAGGTTGCCAAACAAAGCTGAAGCCTATTACAGAAAGGGACACACGCATTGCCTGTGTCTATTTGTGTTCTGACTGCTGATGGCCACAAACGGTAAGAGATGTGTCTGCTGAAAAATGTTCTAGATCTGAGTAGTCCTCTTTGTGATACATTCAGAGGGGTGTCACTCTGCAGTTTGGAGATTTGCCTGGGAGGAATCTGCTGTAGCTGGGGGAATTTGTCATGAGAATGCAGGGCTTTGGACAAAATAGATGGGTTCACCTGCTCTTTTGCCAACTGATGGTTGCACAGAGTGGGGAGAAGAGCAGCTACCACCACTTCAAATGCTAACTGTTGCACAGCAGGGGTGCAAAATACCAAGCCACTGGCAGATAATACAAATTCCAGAAATGTGAAAGGAAGGACCAGCAGACTACAACTAACAAGGGTGAAACATATTCTATCAAGGCATATCCCTGTCCAACAAATGGTAGAGCCTACATATATTGTTTCTCTGATAATACTTTGAGGATTGGATTGAGTTTTTTGCATGGACAAGAGTCCAAAGCCTAGACTGTTTAAAACATGGACGTAGTATCAGTGACTTCACCCATTGGTTTCTGAAGAAGTATTTTGAAGCCTTTTGATGGCAGTCACCAAGTTGAGAATGCCATCCCAAGATGACTTTCTATCAGTCTAGCAACAAGCAAAGAAGTGGGGTGGTTGTGGGCCTTAAAGGGATACTCCACCATTTGCATTAAGCTTTGTATCATTAGAAACCTGGTAGTATTTTTGAATGGCCGTGCATCCCGCCCTCATTTTCCCCTGAGATGGGAAATCTTTGTATTTCTAAGTCTGAAAAGGAGCTTCCAGTGACGCAAAATTACGATTTTTGCGTCACTGGAAGCTGTTGCGGTTAGCAAGGTGAAACCACAATGCTAGTTCCTCATATTTTCGACCACTGAAGCTACAGACCAATCACAGATCAGTGGGTGGGAACTCACTCCCAGAATCAAAACTTAACGTCCGCCATATTTCTTGGAAGCTATGCTAACAGGCTCTATGGAGAAAACTGATAATGGCGGAAAAATATAAATATAGCGGCGAGACGGATGCTGCCGACAGGCCGGTCTTGTGTCTTGGCTGCTGCGGCCGCCGGGCGCTGGCCGCCACGAGCCCGGCCGCCGCAACACAAGACCGGCCTGTCGGCAGCAACCGCCTCGCGGCTATATTGCCGCCACCAGCCGCTGCCAGCTCAGCAGCCGAGACACAACATTACATATATGACCCAATGTCAATACAGATTCATGTTTCAATGGGTGAAGTATCCGTTTAAGCCTACTGGTTAAAAGGTACAGCTTTATTATTAGTCTTTAAATACTTTTGTGAGAATTACTATGCTGAAAGCGTAAAAAACAAATATTTTCAAAAAGGTTGGCTGTAATTTAAAGGTGTATATTGTAATGCTTGTATCTGTCTCTAGCAGCATTTTAGTAACATTGTTTTATTTAAACATCTGTCTCAATGGGGTGGATGTATTCTGTTGAATTAGTTTTTGATGTAGCTAAAAAAAACATGAAATGTATGCTTAGATTTTTCCTGTCCCCCTTTTTTTAAAGTGAAATCATCGATAATACAATGCATGAATCAGACAATGGGCTTTCAACCATAGGTTTATAAGTTATTCTTACTTTGATTTCTTATTTCATCTATCACAGCTGAATCTATAGTCTTGACAATTAAATGTAACACACTGTAGAATTCCAGCATTGTATCACTGTTAAATTAATTAAGTGTGGTACATGATACATTAGTTTAAAAAGGTTAATTAAATGTACAAGTTTTAACTTACTGAATATCGATCTTTATAATATAATCAGAGCTCCACTGATGATGGTTGTTTTTTTAAACACCTTGCACATTCTTACCTCAGAGTGAGGACAAAAAAGGCAACAGTCTATCAAGCTGATTTGATTTGTTTTATTTGACTTTTTTTTGTCATGAATAGGAATAAGAATAGCAATGACTCAAAATGTTTGGTTATGAAACATATCAAGGCAAATGGCATATCATGAGCTTCTGTGTTGAGACCTTGGTTTAAATTGCTATTGAACCAAAGGTAGAATCTTCTAGTCTTAATTTCAGTGTGACAAAAGAACGGAGGAGGCTGGAAGACTGGATAAGAATGCCAAGACACTTACAACCAAATGTGTCTCCAAAAACAGCATTTTCAGATTATTGTTGCAATAGACAGACATTTGCTTTGGAGGTGGCCACTCCTGCTATCTGTGATGCTTTCCTTCACAGAAATTGATAACATTCATTGTAATTGCATAGAAAAAGTGAATGTAAATTACAATGATAGCAGTACATTTTCTGAAATCAAAACTAGTCTACTCAACCATAGAGTGAGTAGAAATAGTGGAATTCAAACACACATACGGATATAAGCACAAATAAATGTGAACATCCAAAGACAAGTCTGCTGCCTTCAACTGAACTGAACTGAAATTAAACTTTAACTTTGTCACTACTAAAACATTTTGTGAACATGCTTTGCATTAATCTTTAACAAAAACAGTATCAAGATAGTGTGCTTCACAGACAGACCGATAGACAGAAGTAGTTATAGTTTTTTTAAATTTATTATTTGACAGCATTAGTTAGGGGAAACAATGAAAGTATATTCTGATGTGTACTTTAAATATATTTAAAATTAATGTAACTGCCAAAATAATGGATTTACAGTGAATCTATTGTCACATTATAGGCATTTCCTTCTTTTTTTTAGCTAAATTAAATTAGTTTCTCCATGGTTAATCATTCAATGTTGGGGGTTAAGATTTTGTGATGGGTAAGGTTATGTATTTGGTGGTGAATTAAGTGCTCTTGGTAAGGGTTATTGCCAACATATGACTGTAAGTTTTGTGACTCTTTTTTAAATAGCATCCGGTCACTAACATTTAAAGTACAGTGCTTCAGTCCCAATGAACAATCATCATTTCACTTTACTGTTTATAGATTTGTGCAAAGTTAAATGATGCAAATATGGCTCCATTTATGACTGTGATAAATTTGAACAGAAAGTCATTAAACTGTCATGGTAAAAAGAAACAAAGAGGATACCCTTGTGCAGAAAACTAAAAGTATTAACAAAAATACCAAAAAGGAAAAAATCATGGTTTATTTCTAAGTCCAATTTATAATCCAAAAGGAAGAACAAGGGGGCCACCGGGGAAGAAATACATGTCACAGGAGCCGGGAACGAGGAAGAATGAACTGACACAGAAGAGAAGAAACACAGACACTTAATAGACAGGTAATCAAACACAGGTGAGACTAACAAGAGGCGAGGACAATGAGGGCAATCACAACTGAAGGGAATCACACAGAGGAAGGAAGAAACACTATAAACATGATACACAGGGGGGAATAACTACAAAACAAAACAGGAAACTTTGAAAACTAAACTCAGGATTAGCAACAAAAATACACAGGAAACAGAGAAACACAAGGATACAGTTGACAAATCACAACTACGTAAGAACAACAAGGGATAAACAAACTAAACAAGAGTATATCATGACAGCGACACGTAGCATTTTGTATATTGTGTTGTGATCCTAACCTTTAACCAGTGGTACATTTTTCCAGTGGTAAAGAGTGAAACAGCTTCAAACCTACACATAAAAATCATTTGCTTTTGAATAACTAGTAAACAAAAACAAGACTTAGTCATTTTTTGGGTATGGAAAGTGCAGAAAATTGCAACATGATCTGAGGTAACACTTAAATGATTAAGACACTTAACATCAGCCAGCATGCTCTCGTCAGTAAGAACATGTGTAGTACTGTTATTACAACCAAAAGAATGTATCCATAATTGAAAGATGTGCTAATTTTGACGTTAACTACTACCCATTCATCCATTAGCTATGCTTACTTCTGTTTCCAGAGGATCAAAATCATAAACAATATTTTTTTCGGGCTGTGTTTTTCATCAACGTATGAAGTTGCAGAAACATTTTATCTAGCATCAGTCACAAAGAATAGAACACACTGAGTGGTTACAAATTCAGTCGATATCAGAGTGCTTTCCTCTTTTGCGTTTGGTTAATGCATATTTGTAAAACAAAAAAAAAACAATTGCAAAAGCACAAAAAATTGATTTATTAATTTGTAAAAACCTAGAGCTGATTGATAAATTCATAGACAGTGTGCCTCATCCCACACTACCAGATGCTGAACGTAATGGATTCCTCGAACAAAGGGTTGTTCTCTGCAATTCATATTCCACTGCGGGGATGAAAACCTGCATTGTTTCTCACTGTTGTGTGCAATTACTTCATTGTTGGACTTAAAACCAATTAGACAAAGCTCAAAGTGTTCCCTTATTAGAGCATTTTGTCTTCAAAGTCTTTCGTCTTAATGTTACACTCAATTTAACATGAGCGATGGTGAACAAATACAGCTTGTAGGATGGCTCTTCATATTTTGGACAAGTCGTCCATCTTTTTCGTGATGTGGACCATTGAGGAGGAAGGTAGCACAAAGCAAAGAGCTTTTAACAGTTGGAGATGAAAGCACAAACTTGGTCGAATACTCTTCCTCGCTGTCAGCGAGAGATCATCACAATAGATCACACAGTAACTTCCCGTAGAGCTGTCTGTGTCACTCCATCAGTCACATTAGCAATCTAAGTGGGGCTCAATCAAGTGCAGTCCTGGGAAGGGGAATCTGTCTGTCCCCAGTATGTGTCCATCACAAGGAAAATGTTGAGTATTGATTTCATGTCTTGAGAGCCTACAGACTGCAGCTGCAGTGACAGTCAGTGACTCAGCTCTGTTTTGGTGACAGACACAAGCTAAAAGAGAAGCAGCTTTAAGAAGGTGCACAGAGACGCTATCCAGCAGCTGTTGACTGTACAGACAGAAATAATTTAGCTTTGACAGTGTCATATGAACACCGAGAGCCAACTAGCTAACTCAAAACAATCTTCTAGCTTACTTTTTGATAAGAGAAGTGACAGTAGTATACCAGGTTTGTGGCAGTCTGCCAATCTGGGGTGCCAAGACAACAGCGCTGTGTGAATTCACATTAATCTCCTCGCCAAGAAAAATACAAAGAAGACTTGGAATAATGAAAATGATGGTATCAGTTTAGTCCTGTTTTCATGTTTGGTAAGTTGCCACCTCTGTTTCTCATTGACTGTTTGTGTTTACTTTTGATTGTTTTCTATGAGCTGGCAGGTCAGACCTTTATAATAAGGGCAAATGGGGAGGCCAGGGTGCAAAAAAAAAAAAAAAAAAAAAACACAGAGCCAAGTTTGTGTTCCAGTTGAAGGCTCAACATCGTCTGCCAAAAAGAAGTGATAAACAAAGCTAACTGTGTAGTGTAGAATTAATTTAATGCTACTATCGGCTGTATCAGTTAGTTCCAGATATTACTGAACATCTCACATCATGGGACACAAACATAGTTCTGTTTAATGTAAGTTTTGGCTCTGCAGGAAGCTTTTCAATGTTTTAAAAAAAAGTAAGTAACAGATATGTCTCTTGTTTCTACACTTTCCAGTTGCATTGTGGGAATTTAATAGTCCATTGTCTTTGCAACTTGAGACACACTAAAACTATGTTTTTCAGGGCGTACATACTTCTCTTCTGATTCCCCAAATCACATGGGAATCCATACTAAATATCTGGCATTCCCCTTTAAAATAGTTTCTTCATTTTTCTTTCCAGTCATGTACAGTTTGTTTGTCAAAGAAAAAAAGTATCTCATGACATCTTCACATCAGCAGAAGCACTGTGTTGTTGACTAACTTCATCAGCAGTGAGAAGCTTCTTCCCTGAAGAGCTGCGTGGATGAGACAGACACATTCCCCCCTTGTTGTCTTGTCTGCGGGTTGTTTTCTTTATCATCAAGAAGCAATTCTTGGAGACAACAATTTATTTCCCTCTCCCAGTGAAAAGTGTTTTGCTTGGGAATATCAAAGAGGCAAAAAACCAAAAAAAAAAGAATAAAGAATAGTAAAAAGTATATTAAAAGAATTGCCTCCTGCTCAAACTCTTCAATCGTGAATGAATGAAAAATATCATAAACATGTTCTATTTGGAAGAAGACTGGAGACATTTTTATTCAGGGAAAATGAGGCTTGTATTCTATGTTTATTAACAAGCTGTAGAAGTCCCTCCCTCCACTTTGTCAAAGCAACAATACAGTCCCCCTTCAATTCTGTTATTTTGAGACTTAAACAATTCCGTTTGAAGTGTCTCTTTTTTTTCTAAGGATGCAGATTTGGCTTGTAACCATGGCTTCACTTTCTTGTGCCACAATATTTACATAAAAAGCCTGCAGTCTGGAAAAGTTTCTAACGGATTCCGGCGAAAAGCAGACTAAGGATGAGCGACAAAAATGAAAGCCTCAAGGACCAGCAAGTGGGGGTGTTGGGGTTTAGGCTGGGAGTTTTGGTGATGAGGGCAGGAGGGAGGGATACTGGAGGGGGGTGCTGGGTAGCTGAGCTTTAGCCTGGCTGTGTTTGAGAACAGCAAATCCAACTTGGTTGGTAAACAGAGGCTCCAGGGACACTTCTTTTGCATGCAGGCTGCTGCGGACGAGATGGAAGCCCTCTGTGATTCTAATAGAGTAAGCTCATAGAAATCAGCGTAGAAAATGCCAATAAGGCCGCCAGCCACCACTGCTGCACAACACAGACTTGCTCAAACACACCAAATCACACAATGCACAAACACCCACAAGCACACAAATATGCATTTGTTTGTGAGCTTTCCCACATGGGTATAACATTCCTTTCAGAAGAAGAACTCAGTCTTAGCTTCAAGTATCATAAGGGCACCATCTCTCTTTAATTTAACCCCCATTGGCTTGGGCTGCGAGAGTTTAAAAGGAGGCTTTTCAACTTCACACGCAGCTAACAAACTCATTTTATGGTCGTGCTTTTCAAAGGGAATGCCACACATTACAGAAATATCCAAACCGCATGTTTTTCTTTTGCCCTTGGAGTGTTCAGTCAAAAGCGGACTTTGAATGGGATGCCGACTCGATGCAGATCCTTTTGAGTTTTGAAGCAAAATTAGGTCCACATTATTCTTCACAGAGGGAGAATATTAATTTTATTTTGGTAAGAGCCTAGTCAGCATCCACAAATCAGCAGCCATCTGATTTCACACTCCAGTGAAATCACAAATTTAAGGGTTTCAAGCTTTTAGAAAGACTGATGCAAGTTCATAGACATCACTAGAACTGTCTTGGGACACCAAATAATCTATGAATGCTTAAAATGCCTGGTAGTACCTTTTAATTTGAGGTTTCTTATTTTATTTTTATTCCTCTATTACATCCTCTGTGTACAGTTTTGGACAGTCTTCTCTGAATGCAAAGAAGATAAGACAGTCATCCCCTGAGAACCGTTTTGGCCTCCTTTCCTTCCCTTCCCTTTAGTTTCCTTTATAGTGAAGCACCTGTAATTTGTCTTCATCAACTATTATGGACATCCTCAGGAACAAAACCCGAACTCAAAAAGTATCAAATCAACAGCACATTTTTCAGAAAATGGCAGATCCAATTTTATACATGTCCCTGAGGCCTTCCCCTAACTGTTGGTGTGCTGATCCTTCACTCATTGGATGCTGCTTCTCACAGCCTACAAGGAGCATTCAAGATTGTTTCTGTCTCCTGCAACCTGTGAGATGGGCTTCAATTGGATAAATGCTAACAAGATGTCCCAATGATGTGCTATATAGCACCTCGAAGACATGCAAAGCTCCCTAGCCAAATTGCAAATAATCTACATGAGACAGAAGAAACGGAGGATCGTTTTCATTTTGACACCTAGCAAATAGCGTTGTCTTGTTTGTCACTTAACTTGATGTGGGGTGGGATGAAAACGCTGAAAATGCTGATTTGAATCTCCGCAAAACTCCAAAAGTACTTCAACTTAACACCTTCCATTTACCTGCTGCATTTCAAAAAAGTGGCTGAAAGGAGACCTGAACTTAAATCTGAGGTTGACCTGCAGATGGTTTGTAGCATTAGAGAACCGACCATAAACAAGGTTTTATGTTGGATTGAAGAAAGAAGTAGAAGACGTACTTTTATATTACCCGAGTGGAAATGTAGTTTTTAACTCTGTTATTGAACATATTATATACACATACATATAGGCAAGAAATACATAAATATACATGCACAAACTATGGAGATGTAAGACCGCCCAAGCAGTTGGGGTTTGGTGCCTTGCTCAAGGTCATCTCATCAGTGCTCAAGAAGTGAAACGGCACCTCTATAGCAACCGGACAAATTCTTCAAGGACCTGAACCTGCGACCCTCTGCCTCCAAACACAAGTCCCAGCAGACTGAGCTACTGCCAACCCCTGAATTGTGCAGTGTGTTTCTCTATGTTGTTTATATTTTGCTCTTTAAATGACCGGTGTCTAATGTTGCCATGTTTGTTTTTAAACTTTATAGCTTTAAACTAATGTACAGTGTCTTTGAGTATCTCATAGTGTGTTACAATTAAAACATTATTATTATTATCATAGTTCTTGACTTAATCAGCTCATTTCATGTGAAAAACGTTTTACATGATCATTTTCATTCTACACACAGCAGTCTTCTTTTGCTGCAGATTTTAATTCTCCAAAATCAAATTAACTGCATCCAATCATATTCCATTTGAATGTCTTTTTTGCAGTTTAAATGTTCTTTAGAGGAATGTGACTGGAAGTTTAAAAAATAATTGTTGTGAATCATTGTATTGTTGAAACTACTGAGGTATTGTGTCGTGGCACTTAACAAATGTTGCACACTGCACCAAACAAACTATAAATGGAGGTCAAAACAGTAAACAAGGAAAGCTGTAATTGACCTTGATTTAAAGCAGTAAAAGTCATTGATTTGATTTAAAAAGTCATCCTGTGGTTCTCCTTGTAGGTTTCTTAATCATGTAGATAATGCAGATAATTCTTAGTTCTGTGTCACTGTTTAATGTCTGTAAGTAATTAAATTATAACATTAAGAATGTAATCATATTTCCTGTCGTTAAGCAGGCCACTGTAACATTTTTCATGCTAGTAGAAATTGATTACTACTTGCTCAATTGCCTCTCTCATTGATATTCTATGTAGAAACCCAACAAGTGCATAAACAAACGAGGTTTTCCTCTGACACTACAATCACATTGCAGCACCTACTGATTGGAATACTTTATGGGTGTGGGCCAAGTGTGGTATCAAACAATATGGATCGGGTCCACTCAACACACTGCAAACTGTCGGGTTCAAATGATAAAACCAGACTGAAATTGGCCTACGCGCAAAGGATTGCTGAGGGCAAGGATTATAAAGGTTTTTCACCCACCACCTTGCCCCCATATTGATTTAAGTATAACCGGGAGATTTATCAACACACAATGTTTGACAGGGAGCTCAGTAACAGTTAGAATTAAGTTGCTACTACAGGGCTGAAATAAAAACGCTGCCACAGCAGAGGTTTAGGACAAGAACAGCTTGGTTGTGAGGCCTTCACCAACTCTTTACATAGTGTTCATATATGCAATGCTCACCTGTTTTAGCCTAAACTGAAATGATTTTACATTTGTGTTGGCAACAAGCTATTTCCTGGGGATTGACCCAGTATTATGAAGACAAAATATAAGCGGAGAGTGTTGTTAACCTCAACAACAAAATCAATGAAAAAAAATTATACTAACAATAATAACAATAAATTGGTTTTATATAGCACTTTTCTAGAAACTCAAAGATGCTTTGACAAGGAAAAGAAAACAACCAAAAAATATTTTATATATTGTATATAAATACTAGTACGAGAAGTACTATTAATAACTTTTGAGGTGTCTTATCTGTTTGTGTAGGCATGGCATGGTATGGGAACAGAACTAACAGAGAGTTTATTGGTGTCATTTTTTTGGCAGCTGTTTACATTTTCAGTCTTTAGACACGAATGCTTCTTGGTTTTAGTCACATTTGAGTCAAAATTTCCCTCTACAGTTCGAGTCAATAAAAAGTAATTAAATGTTGGTCATTACAGTTATTCAAAACGTTTTCTCTCTGTTAAACTTATTCAGTCAGCCAACATGTAAATGTAATACATTAGTAAACAAAGGACAAACCACTGCACTTTAGGTACTTAGGACGATGAAAATGCTGACATCATTTGAATGCAGGACTTTTACCTGAAGTGGGATACTGTCAATGTGGTATTAATACTTTGACTTCTACTCATGGCATACATTTTAGCACAGAAGAGCTACTTATTTAACCAATCAAAACGTTTGTTAATGCATCTCATCAAAGGGAAGTCTTAACCTTATAAGATCACTAATATTATGATACCAAACACATCTCACTCACTTGGCCATGCTATCATGAGCTCGTTAATACTCGTTATCACGTCAGTTCATGCTGTCTCAGTCCGTCTGCTTCACTGCACACACGCATGCATGCACAGGCAAACACACACACACACACACACACACACACACACACGCTCTCTGCTTGGTAGCGCGCACACACCTCTCTTCTCTTCTGCTTGTATTTTGACCAACAGATAAAACGCATCGTGCTTTGGATAAAATATGTCTGACAGCAACTGCTAACATTTTAGTCTGGTCTCATCACTTTAACGAAAGGTACACATTTATTATGTGTACCTTTACATATTCAAAACTGTTAGCTATGTTGCGATGGCTACAAGCTTAAGAATAAACACATTCATAATGATGTACATATTGCACAGTGTGTGAAAATAATCACAATGCAAGATGTCTTACATGCATTGTGCACATATCAAGTCACCAACTGTACTCTCAAGATTTCATTTTTTTTTTTGAAAATTCAAGATTGTATTCATAATCTGTTGGTGTATCTTAGACTACACTTATCACTGAGAGAACATTTATGCTCCATCTGTTTAACTCTGCAATGTTATCTTTATGGAAAGCCGAGTGTGAGCCACACATTGCCTGGAAGCACATGTGGGATGAGATAGGAGACAGATACAAGAAGATGGGAGACAACACAGTGCACAGAGCATTGAAGCAAAAAAGCAGCAAGGGAATATGTCAAGAAATCAAAGCCCAGACAAGTTGAAGGGGAGAAGATTCAGATGCGCAAACATACACTGTGTTTTTTTTTTTTCTCAGACCTGGAGGTGGAAGAACACAGCTCGAATCAAATTCCACTTAGCTATTTTCAAACTTGGGTCTGCTCCCAAAGTACAATAGCTTTTCACAACAGCTTTTCTGCCTCAAAGTGTGCTGGCCGAGCCTGTAACTGACCCACTTATGTAAACATGTGATGTTATCTGCCCGTCCCTCTGAGTTCCAAACAAATATTAGGGTATATAAGGGTAAACACAAGCTACCAATGAATGCTTTTCATTAGATGTGTCATTAAAAATGTGAATATGCAGAACTTAAAGAAATTAGAAAATTGATAAGACAGTGAGGGCAAGACCCTTTTTATAAGATTTTTTTCCTTTTTTTTTTCTTTTTTTTTCCATTTTCAAAGTCCAGGGCTTCTTAAGATATTTTTACTTGAGTAGCATCTCTGATTTATTGTTTTAGCTTTTTCTCCAACTGATCAATTTATATTTCATAATAAGAGTCAATCTCAACCAAGCTGCAAACTCTGCTGAAACTGAAGCCAATGTGGAAGTCCAAATAAACTGTAGTCCATTGAGGGTCCACTTGAGGCTGGCAGCAAGACTCCAAACTCACTATTTAGGTCCTTGCCCATTTGCACAGCAGAAGTTAACATGGAAGCAGCCTGGCACAGAAGAATGGTTTAGTTGTCTATTCATGACAACTGAGCTGGGGTACATTTCTGTAAAAACCCTCCTGTTTTAATTCTATTAAGCCGTAAAGTTATGCGTCGTCGTCTATTTGAGTGACAGTTGAATAATGCTTTCTGACTGCTAAACATCAACTGGCCCTCCAAGAGGACTAAGCTCTTCTGAAATTATTATATTGTATTTTTTAAAGTAAGAATCAGGTACACTGCTCTTGCAATAACTTAAATACGATACAATACTGTACTGTACTGTACTGTTGGTCATGATATGATATGAAACGGTACGGAAGGTACAACGATACACGTTGTCTTCCCCTTGCATGCATTCATTTATTTTTCATCCAGACTCATGGTTGCTGACTGTTGTTGTTGGATTTTCCCCAGAGAGATCACAACGGACGTCGGACAGTACTGACAAAAGACAGCTAGCTGTGCTCTGACTACAAATAAAATACTTCTGGAATCAAGAGGTGCAGATCTTTTAGCTGTGATTTTTTTGGCATTTGCCTCTTCTCTTTGTTAACGAATGGCTTCAGAAAACCAACATGGCAGGGGCCAATTGCAAAATTTAAGGCTACATGTATAGAGTCAGGTAAGCAATCGGTGACACCACGGCTTTGTCCATTATTTATAAAGTCTATAAGGTTAATTTGGTTTTGTGGTTTGAATATACTATGGGGGTTGCATTCATACCTTTAGACATGTTTTGTGATCATGGTGTTATGGTAAATATGGAGGACCACCTCCTTTCTAAGAGCTTTTGCAGCTATTTTTCTCTGTTGTAAGCTTCATAAATCATTGAGAGTAGAATTATTCAGGATTTTTTTCTAAGTCTCTGCCATGCAATCATGACCAAATGAACTCCCAATGGGCTGGCGGCATTGTTTAGAAAGAATAACATTTAAACGAGCTTGCTGTACCTGTTAGGTCTCTTTGCTGTCATTGCACTAAATGCTGCTCTGCTCCACCTTCAGCCTCCTGTCAGCTGTGTAAAACCTAAGGCCACTGCTCCCTATCAGGGGATCTTTGCATGATTCCATCAGCGACAGTGATGCCAAAGACATCTGAATTATTCAAAGCAAACATCTGCATTGTTGTTTACTTGTTTTCTCGTTGCTTATTGAAAATTAATCTCTTAGAAATGCATCGTCTCCTAATGTTTTGTTTTTTGCCTTCCATATTGTTTTTTGTTTTTATGTATGAATGTGTTGCTTTTCTTTTTATTGATTTCGGAGTCAGCCTTCAATACCCAGAGGCCAGTGGAGGAATTGTATGAAAAATATTAATTTGCAGACAGGGAGCACCTGCATGTCGTGTGAGAGGATCACGTGATCGTGCTATACTTGAGACTTAATTTCTCGTTTCGGCTTCAGGGCAATGTGTGTCTAATGCAGCAGCAGCATTGTTGTTTGAATTGTTTGTTTTACCCTAAATACATACTATAGTGTGTATCATATGTGCAGCTACAGTAGTCGGTGGCTCTGGCTGTACACTAGCTCACATTTTAATAATATACTCAGTTTGATGACTGCATGGAATAAAATCCTTCATTTGTGCTGTTTGATTTATTCATGTTTTGCATTCTATGTATATTTAAACGGTATAATGGAACTTGCAGATGTTCACATCCTTTAAAAATCTACTTGTCAACCTATTCAGCTCTGCAGCTGACACAGCTATCGTAAGATGCTATTATGGAAACATTTAAAAAAAACCTCAGTAGCACAATAATAAATATGCTGCTAATGGCAATACTGGTAATTGTTCAAGGAAAGAGTCAGAAAAGTGTGACTGTCAGTGAGTTAAAAAAAAGAAAATGACAAAATAAAAGAATTAACACATTTAGGGAGGTGTATTTTTCCCTTCAGCTGTGCAGCTTGCACATCACTCAAAAACATGTTCATTTTTTTTATTTTTGTATTTGTTGAAGGTAATTAGACGCTGTGACTTCTGAATCAATCACTCATCACTGCTCCTCACAGATACTGTCAATACAAATTTGATATTTCAACTGATAAATAACATGGGATGCGAAGGTCAGCGACACTCTACAAAGTACATCTCCAATTAAAAGCCACAGACAGGTATTAGAGCTTGCTTAAATGAGAGTTATCTTTGCAATTACCCTGCGCTTGCTTATCTCTGGCGATATTGGCACATGGCAGCGCAGAATAATGATGAGACAGGGTGACATTTGGCTATCCTTGTTCTGTCCTTTCCCTTACTTCAATAAAAATGTAAACAATGTTTGCAGTTTGTCCTTAAAGGCCCAAAACTCCTGACACAACAATATTATAATTTACATAGATGGATGGATGATAGAGGACAGCATGTCACGTTTGATTATTTAATTGAAAAAAGGAAAAAAAAAGGGTTAAAATGCAACTATTACAGGACAGTGTTTGGCCAACTGGCATCAGAACATCAAAAACATCTTTACTAGCCTCACTGTATACTTTTTTGTTTGCTCCTTTATAATAAGTTAAGCCCATATCTGCTCCCTATTCCCACACTTGAGCTGTATTTCAAACTGAATGTAAAGCTCCATACTACTGCACAAGGACACCACTCCAAAGGTTTAGCAGCAATCTATCATGGGACTTCAGAGCACCTGCTGGGACCCAGATGTGCTCTGGCACTTTTTTACAGGGTGGCTGGTGGAGCTCTCCCTCAGGGACTGAGCATACAGCTGTGACAGTGGCTACAGTGTGTCTGCCTCATCTACACACCCGAGCTCCTTCCCTGCTGGCTTACATACAGATGTGCAAAAAAAAAAAAAAAAAAAAAAAAAAGCAGAAGAAAAAAAACAGTCTGGAGCACTCATGCATATGCCTCAGCGTTATGAATGTAATATGCATGTAGGAGGATAGAAATCTGAAGCACATTTGGGAAGAGGCGGCAAATAGAGAGGGCAAATCACCCACACTGTAAGACTGCAGCACGGTGTCAGACGCTTAGGAGCAGCTGGCTGCTGATGGGTAATTCTCTATCCAGCTACAGCAGGCTCCTACAATACTGATGAAATGAATGAGCTGACTGATGGCTCATCAATATCCCTCTACTGCTGCTCATATATATTGCTACTGATGAGTCAGTTTCTTAAGAATTCATACAAATCTATTACAACATTTTATTTTAAAGACATGAAGCAGCAATTTGTTGGCAGAATAAATGACCCAAACATCCATTTATGAGCAATGAAATACTCACTACTCGCATGCCACTGTAAAATAGGATGTTCTTTAAGAATAAAAGAGTTTTCTTCACATAATAAGCAGGTGGAGAGGCTTCTAACACAATGCTTCCCTATGTAGATGTACATTCTTTTTATGATTACAGCTAATTACAACAAAGGACATATGTTGCTGCAAACACCACCATGCTACAGGATGTTGTTTATCCTGTTTATTGCAGACAGACTGGGTATAAGTGAGTCACTGGAGGGAAGGTATTTGCAGAACCTTTGCCAGGTCATAAAATCTAGTGTTTGTCCCCAGAAAGCGGAAGCACAGGAGCAGAAAGAGTTTCTCTGAGGAACAATGCCTTGCTGATTCAATTTTTTTGCCAGTTGATGGTCACTGTGCTGCCTTCAGTGTCCCATTTAAGAGCAGCTATTGGCTTTATATGGAGTTTTCATGCATTCGGCTGTTTGTGCATGCAGTCTGATGCATCCTTTGTGGCTCTTTAGTGCACCATATGCAGAGAGTCTATGTTGTGCTGGAATCTTTAATGTTTGTGGATCTGATTGAAATATGTAATATGATGTTTTATCTGATCTTATAAAGCATCTGTTCTACTATTTGTTCATTGATGATTACAAAAAGGTCTCTCGGGATTTTTCAAATGAATTGTTGCCTTTTCTGTACCAGAATCACAACGCGACCTTCTGAATTACAGACTTTCTTGTTCTCCAGATGGAAGGTTGAAGTGTCTTGTCTCTATATTTAATTTGCACAGAGTAAGGCCCTGTAGTATTTAATGCTATTGAAAAGCTCTCATAGTGAAGACTGACAAGCCAACATCAGACCTGTTGTTGACCTGTAGTTGACCTGAAGACAGCAGAACAGAGCTGAAAATGAGACAAATGCATCCAAACTACAATCTGCAAGAACGAATCTGCCAGAATGATCTCACGCTAATCCGAGACAAAATAAAAGTTTGTAGTAAGTCGATTCCTAAAAACGTGGTGACAGATACACATACTGTCACATGAAGGCAAATGGCCTCGAAGCCTCTAAACAACCAACCAAGCACTCTCATTTGTCGAGTTTCTTGCCAGCAGCCACCCAGAGGCTCAGCCTGTGTAAAACAGATATTTGCCCAGAGGCCTTTTTCGTGTTTCTTTTTCTTTTTTTTTTCTCTTCTACTTTTTTTGTGTGTTATTTATGTTCTGAAATCTACCACTACCTTCACACCTGGTACCTCGCTGCAGATTCTGAAGGCATCAGCTTTTGTAAGAAAACCAGGGCAAGATGAGCACAATGAAGGATGACCTCAAGTTCTCTACAAGTCGACATTAGGTTTCAGTTTCTATGCCTTCTTTATCCACTTTGTAAAAACAACTATATAAAATATTCAAAACATAAAGAAAACACACAACAACTCCATAAATAATGAAATAAGGAAATTTACAAAACTGACATGAATACACAACCAGAACACCTTTGAATCAAAATGTTTCTCTTACTATGATGCCTGTCACATCCTTGCTGCATGGTGTCCTACTTTGTGTGGCACAGACTCTTTTCTTCTATTTGTGCACAAAAGTCAAATACATCTGCAAACCAGCTCATATAGTAAGGACACCATGCTGGGAATATACTATAGCTACAGTACTACAAAAACAATGCACTTCATTTTATAATGTGAAGATGATTCATATGTTTTTGAATCTTGTAGTCATAAATATGCACATATTATAACTTGAATGGACAAACATTCAGAGGTTTTTTAAATGAACTAGTAAAGGACTGCTCCGTGTTCTGAAAAGATTCCTCAAAGACTATTTAATTCTTCTAAATTTGACAGTCCTTAAAGAGACCATTTGTACAAAGTTTAACGTCATATTTTCTGCTGCTGTCATGAACAAAAAGCTTGAATGTTGTCTTTATAAAAAGATGAACAATACTCTCCAGGTGCACTTAACATGATTTATAATGTAATTGTGAAACACTTTATAAAGCATTTTATTTGTTTTACCTTTTGCCTTAGTTTTGTTATGAGTACACTTTTTTTGCAGGTATCGATGGTAACAGATGCTGTATGAGAACACTACTGAAAGCAAATTGCGCTGAGACATGTTCTGTTAGTCTGCGCCTATTGTTCAACAAAGAGGGGCCAATTACCCCTGAGCTTCATTTCCAGTGCTTGTAATTGGATTACCAAACTAAGGTTTGGGGATTATCCATGTTTCATCAGAGCATCTGAAGCTCATTTTATCAATGCAGAGATATATAGACTATTTTTTTAACTCCTTTTTTGTTACTTTTATTTCAATTTTGCTAACTAAATTATTTTGGTAACGTTTTTATTTCTGAAAAAGAAAAAGTCACCTAAGCTTAAGTGACTTTGAGTGTTCGTGTGGCTGTTGTTCTTTTGGAAGTGATAAATAAAAATGTGCTCTTACTGTGAAACTCGAGTCAGCTCACCACTTTTTTATTTCTGCTCTGGTGACACATCATCTGCTCCGATGGGTGCATGTACTCACATGAGCAATGATAACAGCTAAGAGTTGACTCAGTTCTCATGACTGGTGTTAATTGTGTCTTCTCTTGAACTACAGAAGAGCCAGACACAGCTCAAGTGTTAATGGAGTGGTAATGTATTTACTGCTGATTAGTGTTACTAGTTCACATGCACAATGGGACTGACTTGTTTTCCCTCTTGTAGCAAAAGGAAACATGTGCAGGATTCTCCTCAAAAGCTCCAAACATCCTTCAAACACTTCTGTTAATCCAAGCACTTAACACACCCTAATATCCCATATGTTCCATTTCTCTTTAAAGGCTCATTCGTCTTCAGGATATGGCTGGTGAACAGATGAAGATTGGCTGCACACATGCATTGGGCAGAAGGTAAAGATACATCCCTATCATATACTGAATATATCCAATGGCTTTAATAACGAAAGAAACATATGGAACTTAAGTGTCCAAGTGATGTATGAGTTAGAAAACAGATTCATCATGGGAATAAACAAACATCTTGAAAAATGTAAACTCAACACATTGTAACAAAGTGAGGTATATGTGCAGAAATGTAGCGTGTGTTGTTTCACTCCTCTTACAACATGGAAAAGAAATGTACATCATATTTAAGATGATGTTTTTGTATCATTTGATGTCAGAGCACTTGGTCCAATCTCTTGTCAACATTTGTTAAGGTGCTGATGTTTTATGCCAACTTAATAATTACTTAGTATATCGATGACTCCTTTAAAACCTGTTCAGATAATATATAGGATGGAGTGCACATGGTACTCCAAATCTGGAACCCAAATGGCAATCTTAGAAATATGCTTTCTTTTAAAAATAAAGATTTAAATGGTCTGGGAATGTGAAAAAGTGCTTGAATTTTGGGGTAAAATAACCTCAATAATATCTGATTTGATTACAAATTCCTGTTGACCCAATTATTTTGTTTCTTAATAATGACTCCAAATTGAATTCATCTAGAAACAGAGGAGAATTTGTCTAGCTGGCTTCACTGCAGCTAAGACGATGGATTTATAAAGTTAAGTCCACAGTTCTCTATCTTTGGGGAGATGCAGCATCCTAGATTTCCACCATAATGACCTCTCAGCTTCAGGAGTAAAGTGTGAGATGTTCACTCTATGTTCATTTGACTGAGACCATGAGGGGTGGGGTGGGAGGGGTTGAAGGGTTGTTCCAGGAGACGTTAGCTGGGTGGATTGGAAGGGGGCTTGTTCGCACCATCTCTTAGTAAATGTTGTACCTTCATTGAAAAAATACTGTCAATAAAAGCGTGATCAAAACAACTAAAAAAAAGATTTATTTAGCAAACGTCGTGGTTTGGTCCTCTTCTATATCTAGAAAATGTTCGACATGAATTGTTTTCAGGGCTAAAACAGATACGACACATACGAAGAGTCCATCAGACACTGAGTTCACGTCAGCTCTTCCAGTGATCTGCATCTTAAAGACATAAAAACCCAGACAATGTGTACATTAGTCATTAAAGATGGCTGAGTTTAATGATAATGGCATTGGATGAACTTGCCAAGTTCAAAATTAACTTTTTGATTTACGAGCCAAAAATGTGGTAAACTGGAATAGTGCATGCCAGGGAAAGTGGCCAAAAAGATTTTGTGTTAATCAAATATTTGCATATTTAGTTTTCATAATGAAGCCTAATACATGTCAATAAAACCAAGAGACTCAAAAGTCCCTTTCTCAGATCACAGCTAGACTGGCAGCTGACTCTTATTGATTTCCCCCCTTATTTAACTGCACTCAGCATTTTGCGTTTCAGACTTGCCCCACTCCTCCCTTTGCCTTCATGTCACTGTTGCTGCAGTCAATGCATATAGGAACATACATGCTGTTTAACAGCCTGAAATATAGTTATAGCAAAGATTCCAGTATCCAACACTTTATACAAAAAGAAAGACAAGAAGAGAAGGTTAAAGGAGATTATGTATTTCTCAATATTTTAATTGCTTGTATTTTTATATAAGATGTTGGATTCTTTTACTGAGACTAATTGGACTCTCAGTGAGGCAGTGACTCAGATTTAGAGGGGAGTTGTCAGAATCTTTGATATGATGGCTCAAAGTCAGCTAACCATTCAGCTGAAGTGGACATTAATAAGGTCTCCTTGAAGACTATCACTAGAGACAAAAAGTGTTGATTTTAAACTATGTTTGAATCTTATTGTCAGTAAATGACACACATGTTAGTTACATTAAGACAATGTGTCATTTAACTCAGAAGAATATTGTTTTTAGTGTCGAATAAAGTTTGTGAATGTGTTTGAAATAACAAGTAAAAGAATCCACCAAACTAAAGTGGCATTGACTTTAAAGATGTATCGCCAAAGGCCATGAATCATATTTCATCAAAAAGAGGATGTCTTACACAATGTGGGCAGGCATCTTTAAATGTTTTACTTTATACACAGTTGTCATCATGACCTTATCCAGTTTAATCACAGGAGGAGAACAGTTTCTTTGAAGAGTAAACACGCTGTAGACAACATCTTTTGCTTTTCTTTTTTTAAGTGTATAAATAACGCGAGAAAAATAGACTTTTAAAGGAATTAAATAAATAATGTTCTAAAAAAGACGCAGTACTTTCATCCATCTTTGAGCTACTGCATGGCAAATAAAAAGCCTAGCGTTCCTGCTATTATACACCAGCAAAAATTCTTCAAATGGATTTAGAAACCGTAAAAGAAACGACGGTTCTTGCTGCCATTTTAATGGCAAATTTACTCAGAACTTTACCAACAACCACAGAGAGGAGAAGGGACATAAAAGTGAAGGCTGCTTTGTTTCACAAGCTGCTGCTCTCATGGGTTTACCGAGACATATGGTTACTGCTTTTTTGTCTGCTGGAATCTTCTGTGTGGGCCTCCATCATTAGAGCCGACATGTGATAGAAAACAAGCACAGGGATTTATACCAGAGTGTGTCTGTTGCATATATAGAATGTAAGATGAAAACTGTGTATGAATGATTGCAAAGGACCACAGTTTTGTAACAGCTGTTTGCGCTGTGAATTCTGTGTGTTGGACGATTATATGCGTTGTTGTGTCAAAATGTGTGGTGAACTCTGGGATCTTAGGTCTTAGTTAATCTGTCACCCTACTAAATGTTTTGCCATCAATATACTCGCGAAGGAAAACAAAGCAGACGAGAATAATGTCTCTGTTTTCTTTGGTCCAATTCAACACAGAAGCCTTGTCACTGCCCTGGAGTAAAACCTCTGTGCCACATGTGTCCTTAAGGATAACTTTTCACTCTTGAATTCAATTAGAATCTCTCAGACGGTAAAGCAACAGAATCAAGGGGGAATACGATCACCGGATCCAGTTATTCTTATAATGCTCGGGATAAAATGTCAATGGGCATTAGCTAATTTCATCAGTGATGCTTTTTATTAAATTCTTTTAAAAGCCATTCTGGTACCCCTGCCAAAGATGTCATATTAATTTAAAGCTTGGGACCTTGAAAGAAGGATAACCCAATTGTACATTAATATGGTAAGTATGTGGTACATTCTGAGGGAATTAAAAGCACACACACACACACGCACACGCACACGCACACACACACACGCACACACAGCAAAATATTGCCTCTCAAATAGAAATACTGGATGCCTTTAAAGCCCAAAATGAATGCTTATTTAATTGTATAGCTTTTGTTTTCCAGAATAGCAATTGAACGATATATATAATTATACATTTGTCTCTTTGTTGGGTTATAAAAACAGTGTTCCCCTAGGATACTGTCTTTGAATAGAGGCTATACTTGGCTACAGAGAGTGATGCATGTACCTGTGTGTTCTTGCCACTCTGTAGATCTTATGACTTTATAATTACAACCTTTTGTTTTTCACTGTGTTGTTATTCCTGGATTTTTTTCCCCAGATGTTAGGTCAAAAAGTACATCCTAGATGGGTTTAACAAAGCCTCTGCATCAACCCCACCACACACACACACACACATATGAAACCTGGCAGCAGCAGCAGCAGCTTATCTATACATTGCTATAGATTCGTATTAAAAATGGAAGATGAGATGAAGTAAGAGACTTTGCTTCTTCCCACTCACTTCCTCAGCTCTTTTCTGTTTGCACCGTTGCCGTGGTAACAAGTATAGTGCCTTGCTCGCCCTGATTCTAGTGCCTAGATGTTGCAGCAAACTCGTAGGAAAGAAAGTAATGTGCTGCACTAGCAATGCCGTTTAATTAGATTTTCTTCTTGTTGAATGATCTTTCAGCAAACAACCAAACTTGATTCACAGTCAATGATGGTATGTTTTCAAAAGCACATGCTGCAGATACAGTTAAAACGTGTCTGAAGTAACACTGCAAAATAAATTAACTCAATTCAACAATGTGACACATGAAATTTATGCCTCATGAACTTAATGAATTTGTTTTGTTTCATGATATAATCCCCACTATGTCCTTCTATACATCTTGGAGTTACCTAAATGTACTGAATCAGACAGGGAGCTAAAAGCAGATAACATTTAAGTCATATGTATTGAAATGAAAATAACTGAACTCTAAAGTGACGGTGAGGGTTAATGTTATGACTTGGCTGTAGGCGTGTAGTCCTGCTGTGAAACACCAGCCATGTCACTGTCATGTCAGTACGCTGCAGGTCACACTGTGTGGATGAATAAGAGCTTAAAGGCCACGAACACATCACTGACCAAACTTGTGAGCTGTAAGACGACATGGATTCTAACAAGCTCGGGAGGAACAGTGCAGTACATATACGTAAAGAGAAAATAAATTATACTCAAAGTCAAAGTACAATTCTGTCAAGTCAATTGCCTGAGTA
Source organism: Labrus bergylta (assembly GCF_963930695.1). Taxonomy (NCBI): domain Eukaryota; kingdom Metazoa; phylum Chordata; class Actinopteri; order Labriformes; family Labridae; genus Labrus; species Labrus bergylta. The sequence goes on along the minus strand of NC_089203.1, from coordinate 14,743,333 downwards.
TGTTTGAGGATATATGTTGTCGAGAACCACAGAACTCAGACCACAGTCTAATTAATGCAAAGTGATATCGGCATACAATTGCCATTTAATCCCACAGAGCACCACCAGGGAAAAGGGTGCATCTTCACTTAAAATAGTTGATGACTTCATGGCCTTGAGGCAAAAACAATTGCTTGACACTCAGATTGTGACTTTTAATTTAAAAGAAGTGCCAGTAAACAGAGAAGGCTGCGTGATACACCACTGAAATTATGGACCTTCATAGAGCTGGAGGGTGTGAAGACAGCGACAAAAAGAGCAGACAAGAAAAAAAAAACTCTTTACTCCTTATTTCCTTGGGCTGAGAAATTAAACAAGGAGGGCAATAAGGAAGCTGGTTTCAACAGAGAGTCTCCGAAGATTTCTGAAAATTCCCCAAAGCAATGCAAGAGAGTGACTACTGATATGACTGCTTCTTGATATTTTTTAGCTGCTTTTCATTGTTGCAAGTTCTATCTTATTATATTAAAAATACAGAGCCAGGCAGTTATTATTGGTAACCCTTTTTTTTTAAATGTGAGCATTGGTGTTAACCTGTGCATTTACATTTCTAATAATGCAGCATCTAATCAGAAAATGTGGGAATACATGTGAGAGTAACTTTGCATAAATAACCTGTTCAGGGCTCAGAGTACTCCAGAACAGTGCCAGATCTCCAGAATAACAACATTTCAGGCTCAGGATTATTTACATTTTCTAAATGTAAGCCCTCCCTGTTAACCCTAAAATACTGTAGACATATTGATATTGTGTCAACTTAAAGAGGGATTTGTTGTTCAACATCTCCAGTATAAAGCTGTTGGAACACAAGAGCTGAGAAACAAAGTTTTACAGATTAGTATTCGAGGGAATGAGAGAAAAGTGTAAGAGAGAAAATAAAAAGCTGATAAATGAACATAAGTATTGACAGAAGGCTGAAGGCACCATTAATGTTTTTGGAGAATTAAGAGGATCTTGTTTCTGTCTGTTTTTCATGAAACTTCTTATCACAAATAAAAGCTTGTTGGCATCGCACCTAGTTGAATGTCTTAACCCATTCCAATTGTAGACTTTTTTTCCTTTTAATTGGACATATATGAACCTATATGAACCCCACCAACGAACGTATTTAAAGCTGCATGCTTTTAAAAAGTATGGTGAGGTCAGGTTTCAATTAAAAGCTGTCAAAGCAGATGTTCTTGCAGGTTAACAGATGATTTATTAATCCAATGTGTCAACACTTATCAAGTAATACCCTCCACTTTATAGTCTAGTTAGAAAACCATGTGAATGAGTCTTCAGCTTCTCTGATGTGCACAGTTATCAAAAGCTAATTCTTGAAGTGTTGGGAAAAGCTATCTTAACATTTGGTTTACAGATGATGAAGTTAAGTTGCAGTGGATATTCCCCACTTTTATTTCAATAGCTTTGTTTCATTTCAATCCAGTGATTACAATATTTTACTCATAGTTAGACGCTAGTCTAGTCTATGTTATCATTGAGGCAATCATCTTCCCACGTGAGCCAGTTCAAAGATCATCAAGCAGGTATTACTGAATGGTGGACCAATCACAAAAAAGATTTCTATGTCTCCAGACTAGTAATTGCAGCTCTAAACCAGAACCATTAAATGCCACTGTACCCATTGCCACTGAATATGTTATCGGCAAAATCAAGATTGCAGCGCTCCATTAAGGTTCTTAGAAATGTTTTCAAAACTATTATCAAAGCTTCTTGCTGACAGACACACACTTAACAATATGAATAATTAGTACCAAAAACAAAAAAGCTATTGTATGCGCTCGGTTTTTCAAAAGCGTTTTGTTTCCAATGAACAGAAGAATACTGAAGCTAGTAAAATCATTGCCAAAATGTCTTCATCAGTTGCTTTAATTATCCAATTTTCATGGGTTCAACGTTCTAACATTGATATGTTTCTGCCGTACCAAATTCAAAAATGCTTTCTTCTGATGGTTCCTGCCTACACACATCTGGATGTTACCTAAAAGTTGTCTCCAGCATGCTTAATGACCTCATTTAACTAAGGGGAGGTGAAGGTGCTCTTAGCCTGCCACATTTTACTAATTGTTTTTTAATCACACCTCAGACTGTATCATCTGCAGTAATTTGAGACAGCCGGTCAGTTTCCTGATAGTGATTAAAAATTCATATAAATAGGGTGTAGTTCATCCATTTGAAGATGCTTACATTAAGGATTTATGTTTTCTCACCACCAAATTATACTGACTTGATGGTTACAGAATTAACGTTTGCATTTATAGTTATTGTATTTCTAGTCTGCTAACATATTGGATACAGCAAAGGTCTGCTAGCAGTTTATTAGCCTCCATGCTAACACAGCGCTAACATAGTAGGTTATTTCAGTCCTATTTCACAGAGGTTTCACTCTCCAACTTGCTCTGTTGGTCTGTCTGTACAGAATGTATGTCTGGACAGGAGAGTGTTGAGAGGTGCAGCAGTTTGGAGATTCTGAGGCTGAAGATCTTATGGCATACTGATGACGACACCGAGTTCCCTGCTAGTGTGCAAGCTGGCTGGCAACATCCAGCTGTTTCTCGAGCAGACTTCAGAAAGCGATGACCTTGAAGTAGGAAGCAAGCAACCCTTCTTCTCCTGCACCCATTGAAGACTTCAGGGAGGTCCCCCCCAACTGTCCATGCAAAAAGACGGCCTACTTAACATCTCAAAAACTCCAGAATGCATTCACCTCCCCACACACACACACACACACACACACACACACACACACACACACACACACACACACACACACACACACACACACACACACACACACACACACACACAGATCTCCCTCCAAACTTGGCTCCATGCCTCTGAGAATATATGACTACAGACAGACTTCAGAAATGCTGGTGTTTCATGCTTTTTTTTCAAGAGCAGGTTTTGGCATTGGGTGATAAAAATCTAGCAGAAGACCTTGTAGCTGAAGCCCCAGGTTCTAAATGTTGTCAATCCAGCAGACTGTCAGGCATATTCGTGTAAGTCTCTGATGCTGGTTATTTGGATAAAGATGTGGTCATTTTTGATGCAGAAAGCTGGTCAGGAGGTTGATGCTGTGCTTCGCCCTTACAAGTTTGATAAAGAGATGTTGAAACATCTTATTAAAATCTACTTCCCAATTTTTACAGCCTGTAGCAATGTGGCCTTCCTAGTTAAATCCAGATAAATAAGCCCTGTTTGCAGGCTCATTGAAATTGAACTTATTTACTCAGCTGCCATTTTATATCAAAGGTAAAAAAAAAAAAATGTGTTGACACAGCTATCATTACCTTTGAGCCACTTCCTAGCTATCATTACTCTTTGATGCGCTAACCAGATAGGATAGGAAAGGTGTAACTTCTCAGTTAAGAGTAATCTAAACCAAAGAGTGCTAACTTCCTTTCAGTGTCCACTTGTAGTTAATGGGTCATTGTTCATGTCAATTTATCTTAAAGTATGGTCACAATTCCCTCAAGGTTTTCACCAGCCAGTGTCTTTTTAAGTACTTATCCATGAGGAAGCAGTGAAAGATAAAAATGTGCCATATTCCCTGTTGAAACGTAGCAATACACCATTATTTCCAGTGAACAGAAGTTTCCCACCCTGGGTAAATCTTCAAAACGAACCACTCTGAGATACATTTTTACAGACATTTTTTAGGAACCAAAATGTATTTCGTCTCAACCAAACCTTGTCATGTCCTGGAGAGCTTAGTCCCTGTTTTCCCGACTTAAACTTATTGTCTTGACAAGTCAAAACTGGAGAGGTATGTTTGTAATTGACTGGAAGCTGCTCATTATAACACTGTTCCTGATGTGATTCTGTGGATGTTTGTTTGAGATTAAAATGTTTATTTTTACATAGAGTACCATTCCATACTGTAAGGTATATCATGATTAGCCAAACAAGAACCTGCACACATTAGTCTGCTGGCTTGAAGAAGCTTCTAATGGGCTTTATCTGTGCGTACAATTTTAAACCATAGCTGCTGTAATGGCAAACGTACGGTTAGTGTTGAGGAAGTCAGATGTCTGAAAGCCCACAGAAAGCATGTATACTATCTCCTCGTTTTCACATCCCTGCTGTGCTTTCATTATGTGTCAATCTCCACAAACTCCAGTGAAGTGGAATCAGTCAATACCACCCTGTTCTGTACCGTGTGATGGGTGAACTCTAATCGTAGACTGCATTGGGTGCATCGGTTCTCTAAGGGATGGCTCATCTTTCAAATGACATGTGTTTCAGCAAAAAAGAACAGGAACCTTGATTGCTTTTAAAAAAAAGAGAGAGAATTAACTCCCATAGAATAGAATGTTTGGGTTCTAAGCACAGAAAAAATGGCACCTTATTGTAAATTTGTTTTAATTGTTGGGAAATGTGACTCTGCCAGTTACTTGTTCTGCGAAACATAATGAAAAAAATCCACAATAGTTTTGTAAAAACAATATTAGATTTTAAAATTGCAGTAGAGTAGCTTTTGTAGTTTACCAAATAATTAATTATTGTGTTGACTCACAAGCTGTGTGCAGTACAAGAATACTACCAGGAAACCAGCTGCTTTGAGCCCTATTAGTGTGTTATTGTCATTATATGGGATTTCATTTATGATCTGTTCTTATTTAAATGCCTTTGATATTCTTAATTCACAAAGTATTCAGTGTGGGGAAACAAAGTTGTCAGCAATTGCCTTAGTGAGGCAGCATACTGTAGCACAGCTACATTGGCAAACCCATTAGACTACATTGTTGAATGTAATAACCAAATGATGGTTGCTGCTGGTGGTAATAGTGCCTTAAGGTTATAGCTGTCAGTGATCATCTCCAGCAATGAGCATTACAGGCAGAGCCCTCCCCGCACCCGTCCTCCAGGACCCATAAAGGCCACCCTGCGCTTTTGTTCAGGCAATCAAGATATGCATGGACATTAGTTTCGAAAGCCAAATGGTGCAATTCAACCCTGACCTGCCTTCAGCGTAGAATGAATTGAGACTGAATTATTCTCCCCCAGTTACTTTCCTATGCAGCACCATCATAAAGAGCAGTCGCTCTAATTTCCTTTGACAAATCGTTAAAGAGCCCCGGCACTAATGTGTCAATTCGTCTCCACTCAGACTACTTCAGAGTAGTACAGCATTCCCACTCGCACACACTCACACAGACACTGTTTCAACTATTTCAACTGCAAAGCAATATATACCTTTTCTGTTTACAATCTGCAAAATGTCTTCATTACAGTATTTTCCTTTAGAAAAATATAACCCCTTTAATTTCACAGTCAGTTTGTTGTTGTCTTATAGCCACTAGTTGCAATAAAAAATATACCACTAATTCAAATCATTGTTGCAATAAACCCAAAATAACTCAATACCTGTTCCACAGGGTAAGTTTAGGCCTTGGGATAATGTTTTGCCTTAGAAATGAAGATATTTCTCTCTGGTGTGCCACACTAACTGTATTATGTGTTTAGTACATGTGGATAAAATTGTCTTCAATTAAATGTGAACAGCTTCGAGCCCTTCATGTTCTGCTCTGTTGTGCTGCTGGCTAACATTATACAGAGCAGCACCTGTGAATTTGTATTGATCAAATGGAGAGACAGAGGCGGCCAAAGCCAGTTGAAAGCTGACAAAGAAACCTTAATTTCCCCAGGCTGCACAGATAGGTGCACGGAAATGACAGAGCCTGCATAGCAGTTAAATAAGGACTGACATAATCTTTTTGATCTACCCACTGCTTAATTGTGTTCTTTTCAAACCAGGTGCACCTCTGAAACTTTAAGGAAAACAGCGCATTGAAATATTTGGGAGATTTTTGTAATGCAAGCTTTTTATTTTCTAAACTTGTGTACAAAAATACATGTAAGGCTAGTAATCATCAAAATATGATCCCGAGGACTTCACAGCTAATAAATATTTGCTAAAAAAGCAAGAGCATACTTACAAATTCACAATTTATTTTAATTTAGCATTCCTACCTTCAGTGTGTACTTCAGTAAATGAACATCATTAATGATCATCAGTGAATACATTTGATAAAATTAGCAAAGAGAGGCAAGAGGCTACTTATCATTTGCCGTTGACTCTACATTTATAAAATGATAAGTGAACACAAATAGTATTGGTCTTACAGTTTAGTGATGATTGTGGAACTTTTGCTTTTATTTGTGTCTGTTGCTACTTGCGTCTTTGGAATAATTTCAATTTACTTTGAAATAACTTCATTTATTTAGCACACATATAAGAATACATCAAGTAGGATTACTAAAATATAAAAGGTGTGTCAGGAGAGGTCAAGAAGCCAACAGGCTTATACAAGGGACCTCACCTCTTAAGAGACAAATAAATCGATAATAACTTTACAACAGGACATTTCCTCGAGATCAATATAGTATCCATCCATCCATCCATCCACTTGTTACTATAATACATATGTACCGCATGTTCTTTTTTAAGATTTGATTTACAGGATAACTGCAGGTCTTGACCAATTCAGCTTATTGTTCATTTGTCCGTCCCTTTTCTGATTTGTGGCTTGCATCTTGTCTTTTTCTTTCTCTCATTTAAATATGGTGGTATTGGGATATAATAGCTTTTGTAATCATCTGGTCCAAAATCAGTGAGCTGAGGGTGCTGTAGAGCAGTCACTCCAGCCTCTTGTTTATCTGGCTTCTTGGGATTTTAAAATATATTTTGCATCATAAATCCAGTGAAAGTCAAACATATTTATTTATTCTCTGAATTTGATCTAAAACCAGCTGTTAATGTGACAGAGAACCAGCTTTGATCTGAGATTTAACATTGCATTTACAAGCTTGGCTATGTCGTCAGAAAATCAAACACGAATCTCTCGATAAGTGAGTCAGGTGAGTTACTGGGATAGAATGTCAATATCATTACTCGCTGATAATATAATCAAAAAATCATATTGTGCACAAAATGGTGCCATAAATAGTAGTCCTGGCACTTAACAAAGACATTTAAAAAAAAAAAAAAAAGTTTAATTTCCTGTTTTTCTATTTGTGATGATTTCCCGCTGGAGTTGAAAAAAGTGTAGGCGATAGACCAACGAAACACATGACTGTAAACTCTGATCACATCAGAGCATAAGGACATGTCTGTCTGAAGAAACATGTCAGCATTATTTTGGTTTGAACTTCCTCTGGTCAGGAAAGCAGGCACACTCAGTATTCCTCCCATGTCATAAACATGCAGTGGATTTCAGGCATTCCTCTAGACTTGTTTTAATTGTGGGGGAGGGAAGGATTGATCTTCCTTTTGTGGCCACTCTCACTCTAATGCTGCTAAGACTATTAAAACCGAACCATGGCAAAGGATTTGGGAAGTCTTTTGTTGGGTAGATGTTGGTGCATAAGTGATAACAAGATTGAGTTGCTTTCATGGTCAACAACAAAAGTTTGGATTATCCACTGACAGAGAAGGGGAAATATGGTGTTGCATGAACAGGAAGGGCTCCGAGCTCATAAGCTCCTCTAACCTGTCCCTGATGGTCGGGAAATGAAAACATTACCCCAGTGTTAACTGAAACAGAGGTGTGAATATATACACAGCCAAAGATGAAACAATTAACTTAAACCTTTTATAAAACAATGCCATGTCATGTGATGTTTCTCTGAAACATTTGGGATCCATAACTTTTATTTAAAATAACTATTATTTCATGACCTCAATGGAGCATCCAACATTCAGCACTACCTCCTGTCTTTCCTACTTTGTTTTTAGATATTTTTCAGTCTCAATAGGAAATGCTTTTACTGCCAGGCAATGAAAAGAGATGAGACTCTCAGAGGCAGTCACTGTGGATGAGATGGATGAAAAAAGTACATCCATCATTGATAAATGTACTGACTTCTACCTGGGTGAAAGTTGAGTTCTTGTCCTCCACATGTAGCCCTCTCTCGGTCTCATCGACAGACCATTCTGTCCAGCAAGGAGCCATCTACTGCTCAGAGTAACATGAGCGCTCCCACATTGTTTTGTTTTTTTACCAAACTAGTTAGTGTAAGATGGCCTGATTAGATTTTTTTCAAGAATTCACATAGATAGCTGCATAATAATAATGTCTATATATTCTTCTGAGGCTATAACTGTATTCTAGGTGTAGCATTGAATTCAAATATCAAAAATAAATCTTTAAGATTGAGAGTAAGGAAAGTCTATCTTCTCCCAGTCATTAGGGTGGGCCAACAGTACAGGTGGGTGGGCAAGGGCCCGGGCCCCTTAAGCACCCCCATGACGCCCTGCTAGCTTTCATGGATAAAATATGTTGAGATAATACTGTACATGAATAGAACCAAGATAACCAGCCTATCGGAACGGTTAAAGATAAAGCATACTGTATAAGTATATGAAAATTGAATCCATAAATGATTTAAAGAACTGCCAAGTAGTCGGGAAAAAACAGATTGCCCTAGTCCATTTTGTTTTTAACAACTTGGTACTGATGTTTTTTCACCCTTCACAGTGTCAGAGTTAGTTTCACAGTTTTTGTAACAGTTTGTAAACCTAGCAGCAGGTGAGTGGAGCAGAGTGCATACACTGGTGTAAAAGATTTGTTTATAAGCAATTAACATTTTCCATATTCATTTGCAGTCAGCACCATGGAGGGCAGGAGGAGCGCAAATAACGCAGAAAATTAACAGGACGTTGGTGTCGGAGCTGCAGGTCATCAGAACTTGCTTGTTTTTAGGAAAAAGAGGACTGGCTTGAACACTTAGAAAACATGCTGACAGGCATTCTAGCACAACAAAACTTCCTCTACACAGACACTTATTTGATATTATAAGCAGTGTGGAAGGAAGGTAGCAAATGCATGCTGATAAGAAGAGGTGATAAGTGACAAGTGATAGGTGATAGGAAGGGGGGAGAAACTGTTCGCTTAGAGGAGAGGTGAGGATATACCAAGCAAGAAAAATCTAAAAGTAGGAGACAAATCTTAAATAGCAGGAAGAAAGGATTGAGGGCAAAAGGGGGAGGAGAGAGAGGAGAGGAAAAAGCTGTGGCCCTGATAATCATTTTTCTATCTTTGAAGATATTGAACAAAGTCTATTCACTCCAGTTCTAATGGGTTCACTACAGTAATCTTAATGAGATACATTTTGGAAATTTAGCCAATTTAAACAGAAATGAAAATATATGCCAGGAGAAACTGGGTATCATGCTTAAATGTACTAGGGGTGTAAAGGTGAACCTGTTATTTTTTCACAAAATAAAGTTAACGGTATGGTGCTCACTATTTAGCTTGGTGTCTTATAAGACGGAGAAAACAATATATGAAATATTATGACTGTTGAATTGTCTTTCATCTGTGCCTCTTGGGGGATTAAACATTTTGTTTTTTAGTATAAACTGGATTATATTAAGCCCATGAAGTGAGATGTGTAGAAGAGCAATATTTCTGTGCCAGCAATAACACATTTCATATTTCCCCCCAAACTGGCATGATGTGTTCTTATTTAGATTTTTATTTAACTATGTCATTGTTCAGACCTCATTTTCTTTTTTGTCATTTACTCTAGTCCATAAACATAATGTCAAAATAGTTGTGTGTACAGTAGGCCTCGTCTTTTGTCCCTCTTAAACACACACAAGCATGTTATTTTGAAATGTTACATTTATCATCCCCTTTTTTTATCACTTCTGATAAAAAACCTAAGACTCTATAATCAGTTCGTAACCAAATCAAATCTGACTGAATGGTTTTATATTTTAATGAATTATCCCTGGATGGAATTGAGATTTGAATATCATGTAAGGGTGAGATTCACACTGTTAAAATGTAATGTGTGTGTGTGTGTGTGTGTGTGTGTGTGTGTGTGTGTGTGTGTGTGTGTGTGTGTGTGTGTGTGTGTGTGTGTGTGTGTGTGTGTGTGCACAGAGCAGTTTTTGGACTCACTATTTTCTCTCCAGTTTAATATGTCCCTGACCCTGAGTCTATATTATGTGTAATCTTTTTGCAACAACGTCCTTGTAATAAAAACCCTCCGCCTCCCCCCCCCCCCCCCAAAAAAAAAAAAAAAACCCTGCTGCCGTTAGATGTTTAATGATTTCAGACCAGTTGACCTCACTTTCATCTAAATGATTAGCATGTAAAGCTATGAGGGCAGGCCTTTTTAAGAGAAAAGCAGACTCTTAACCCCTGTACAGTTTGATTAAAGATCAAACAGAGGCCTTGGGGATGTTACCTTCGACTTATGGTGTATCATGAGTATACACCTGGAAATGATACTGTGTTGGATCTTCACAGACATTTAATCAGCCTATTAAATTATTCAGCTGCAAATTATCATCAGTATCTTCGTAGAGTGTTTAACACCGTCCTGTTTTTTTGTTGAAGAATGTTCACAAGCACTTCCAATGGCTGTTTGCTTTCACCCTTTCTTCACACAGATATTGTAACACTAAACACTTCATTTTGAGGATCATTTAGTGTTTTTGCAGTCAACTCCCAGGGAAAGAGTTGAGTAATTGTGCCATTATTAAAGACTTAATGGGTTCACAGCCGTGAAAGGCCACACTATTGAGCAGGAGGAGAACTACGAATACTTTGAAGCATTTTCTGCCTCTGATTTGGCTTTTAAGAGCAACTTTCAGAAGATATCCGTAAAAAGGGACAGAATCACTGATTGTAATTAACTTTTTCATTATTCAGTCAATTCTGAGATATGGAACTTTTATTATTGGATGCACTTTAACTTTCTCGCTCTCTCTCTCTCTCTCTCTCTCCTTGTATTTGTTTATCATATTTATTGAACAACATTCTTAAACACACTTCATCTATGTGTCCTACTGTCCTTACCCTTCCTTCAGTGTCCCAAATGTTCAAGCTATGAGAGAATTCAAGTTGACGAGATCCTGAAGAAATGTCACAAGTATTATATGTCTTCGACTTTCACACAGAAGTTATTGGAAAAGCTGAACCCTCAGGACAATCAGGTAGAGGTAAAAAATCTGTCTTAATTCAAAACTTAAATCTGAACTAAGTAAAACAGATAATTATCCAGGTGGAAAAAGACTGAATATTTGATCAACTTGATATTTCACTTAGTCCGAGCAAATCAGAGAATTGTTATCTGTTCACTAAAAAAATGGACAAATCAAGAAACCAAGTACGCTGACGGAGATGATCATGTAGAGCCTTGGAAAAGTTGTCAAAACACTAAGTTAAATCAAGTAATGTTGCATTCAGTCCATGCACACTGGACCAAGGGAACTCTGATTTGGTCCAGTGGTGAAATTGATCCAGAGCCCAAGTTTGAAAACACTGATGTTCTCCTCCTGGTTATAGACCAGGGCCAAAACTAAAATCACTTCCCCAAGCTTTGGATTGTCTGTATCCCCGAAGCAGAACCTGGGTCCTAATTGGCTTTTGTGATTGGCTTGTTAGGTAGCCAGGGTCCTATCCTGAAGTGTGTGTGGGGGGGCCATTCATTTTCACTGAGCCACTGAGCCTTGACGAGATGTCCAGTCCTGCAGGCAGGCTGCTGTGATCCTCCTGAGGGCAATCAGTGGACTCTCTCACCTCCTGTGTCTTACAGACGGACTCCCTGAGGTAATGACCCAGGCCAGGGATCAAGGAGCGGGTCACTATAACATGGTTACTCTTAAACATAAGTTCATTTGTCACCCTAAGTTCAACCGACTAATTACACTTGATGCTCGGGAAGAAGACTGACTTCAGCAGTTATATGAACCTCAGTAATAATCGACTCCAGTGCCAATAAGCCACCTTACAGAAGCTTTAAGAAAACAGCTACTAGTCATGGTTTGGACACTTGTTTGCCCTTTCAAAGATATTCAGTGTGTTTCAAAATATCTCCTTAGGGACATACACAACATTGGTTTTAATAATATTGACTGTGACACATTTGATCTTTTCTAATATCCAGTTTAACACATTTTCCCCTTATTGATTGTGTAATTGACTTTTAAAACGAAATGTTAGGAGGCATCTTGGAGTAAAATGTTGAGTGACTTTTAATAACACAGAATTGATTTACAAAGATGCCATAGAGATCTTTATAGTGTCGTTATAACTCAAGAATTCTTTCAAGGTAAAAAAAAAAAAATCACCAGACACATTATTGGTTGGATAGTGTGAAGCAAAGAATTCCTTAATAATGTGTTTTGTGGTACTTTTTGTGACTGACAGATTCTTTAGAGAGGTGAAGTCAACTTGGAACTTTCCTACTCTGAAAGTTGTTTCACAAAGTTAGAATGAAAAGTGTTTACAGAAGACTTGTTTCTAATTAACTTCGGCTCAGCAACAAGAACTACCTTCAGTGCACAAAAATAATTTCCCTGCAATCAAGACAGCATAGCATGTGAACAGCAGTTGTTTAGAGTGCATACATCTTAATAGTGTTTCTTCTAAAGTCTGAAATGAATGAACCCAGATACATAAGGAAAGTCAGTTTCAAAAGACCGCTCATGGACTCTGTTTATGCATCAAATGTTTTGGAAAATTGTGCCCTGTTCATAACAATGGCAATTCACTTTGTTTTTGTATTGGAAAACACTTTTGTCCTCTGGGTAATTGCCTAAAATAGCAGGTTTTTCGAGACAGGGGAGAGATGACTGAAAACAAGTGATATGTGACAAGCCTCAATAAAGTCAATTAAAGTCAGGGGCTCAGGTTGCTTCATAAGTTTGATTTTTTTTCAAATCATGGACTTCGATTTGATTATAAAAGCACCAGAAATAGACGTTTACATGAAATAAGACTGAAAGATATATAATGCACAAGTCAAATAAAGTTGAACAAATTGTATTGTTGTTTTCTTTGATGCATACAAAGCACACAAACATTAAGATCGTATTAGTTATGTGTGTGAGTATTATGTAATCATGTCAAAGGTTTGTATAAAAATTCCAGCCAGAAGACATATACGGTGAATCCTCAAATTATAATAATTGGGGTTGGATCGTAAATTTTATAAAAATTATACATTATTATATAATCCATAGATATTATTGGACTCCAGACATACCTAAACAGCTTGGTCTAATTGAGAGCTGGAAATGTAAAGGCTCCATGGGAAACTTTTTACAGCTCATGTGGGATTGCCCAATGGTTTCTCCATTCTGGTCCTCAGTGGTGCGGGCAATCAAAGAGTTGTTGGAGTGGTTGGTGCCCATCAAACCACGTCTTTGTCTTCTTGTCCAAGTGGTAAGGACTATTTTGAACTCATGACAGTGACAGCTTCATATGAACTGATGTTAACCAAGCTGAAAAAATGAAAATCGGAATTAAAAATATGAACTTTATTTACTTCACTGCAGAAAGTACCAGGCCTTTATATGAAGCAGGCTGGTATTAGGAGGCAGGCCTTAATTTAAAATGATTTCTGTCTGAGAAGTTGAATTTTTCATATTTAAGTACAAAGCGAATAATTTTGAACCAATACCCTTTGCCCTATCACAGTGACTGAAAATGCATCGAAACTGCTGCCATCTGCTATTACCTGTGATTTTAAAATCCTATTTTTATAATATACACTCTCCACACATCTTAAAAATTAAACAGTTTTAACATCTGCTTCTCTCTCTCTTTATCTCTAATGTCCCACTCTCACACGTCTCTTTTAGAGTGAGGGGAAATAGCTTCAGTTTGACCTGATTTGATTTTAAATCCGAGCTAAAATGATGTCAGGCAAAAAAAGGATTTTCATGTTGACCCAAGACAAAAGTAAAAACATTGTTGGCATGTCGTTGGTCAAGTGAATGTGTCAGGATTCTGGTGGATCCATCTTATTGGGCTCTTAGTTTGTTTATTTCCTGTGTCCTCGGATCATAATTGAGTTGGTACGATTGCTCAAAGATGTGTTCTTTGTCTAGTATAGTGATGTTATTAAACGAATGTGAGGGGGTTGAAACTTACGAGTCATACTGTTTAAAAACTGCCCTTTGGGAAAAAAAAAAGAGTCCGTCCGTGATGAAAATCTCTTTCTTTGCTGTCTTGGTTTCTAATTTCAGAGCACACTATGTCTACTTTTCCATGACTTACTTGCTGACTCCTGCAGGTGTTTCTTTGATTGTCTGAGTAGTATCACGTGTGACGATCTTTACCGTAAAGGCAAGAAAAGCAGTGCAGTTAAAAATACACTCCAGTTAAAAAGCATTTAAAGCTGCATTATATGTATAAAAACACATGTGAATTATGATGATAATAGTTCCCCAGCTTGTAAAAGGGGGCTGTCTCTTATTTGTTCATGTGTGCTATTTGAGGATTTACGGTAATAGGCAATGCAAACATACAAAATTACCATAGATTATATAAATTATAGACATAGCCACATAATGCTAGAGTCTCTCAAGCGCCAACTACAATCCTGACTCCTACAGTTCAATAAATAAATACATGCTTCATAAACACTGAACAAGCTAACAACCTAGTGCAAACAACTGAAGTATAAGAATAAGAATTCTAGGTCAGCCAGTAAAAGCCGTTAACAACACAGAAAGTCATATAGTTTTTACTTTTTAGACAAATACTGTAACATAGTTTGGCCAAATAATCAGTTCAGTGACCTAATTGGCTGTTTAGTTCATGCAAACCTCCAATTGAGTTTTTCACAGAAACAAAGCCCCATAACTTTAAGGACTAATGTAATTAAACCAGCTTAGTGTTAAGAATCTGAACTTTCCCACCATGTACAGTATATTAATACATTTGTGTTTAAGATATTTACCTTAGGAAAATCAAAGAATTTTAGTTATAAAGGAAGGGTAGATAGATAGAATTTTCACCGCAGAGTGATATCAAACTCATAGGTTAGTATAAGACTTGTTTTGTTTTTTTACTACTCCCTCCTGTCTTCCAGCTCCAGCTGCGTGTTTTAGGAGAGACTGTTGATCATTAGCACTTCCCCCACATTGTGCAGTCTCTGGCATCACTCCCTGCACTGTCATTGGCACACACTCCCGTCTTGTGTCTTAAATTGTAGGAGGCAAAGAATGGAGCTGTGTGGGGCTTGTTTGTTAACGACACAACACCCTCATGAGTTGGTGCTGGCAGCGTGCCTAGCCACCAGAACTGTGGCGCACTACACTAGAAAACTGGAAGTGAACCCACTCTCCATCTTAAACGTTGCATATTTATTTAGTCATTTACCCAGCAGTCATTAGGGCGATGTGTGCAGCCTTTTCTTGTGATCTACTCAGATTAATTATATCAAACTTTCTCTTTGGGTTTTAATTTGTTTACATTAGATGATTTAAACGAGGCCTTTCCCCCTGTCGGCTGTGCAGATGATTGAAGTGTTGCACTGAACTGCAGCTGTACTGAGTTTACAGCTCGACCCACACCTCCAGCTCACTTATTATTGTACTGCAGCCTAACAAACCTTGACTTCTACACCTTGGAAACAGGTATCTGCAGGAGGATGGCCTGAATGAATTTAACAACCAGATAGCTAACCAATATTGCACACACAGGAACGCACAGAGACCTTGCTCCCACACACCCACTCACACTTGGATAATGATGAGGGACGTAGACTTTTACATCACGACCAGAGGCCTACAAAAGAAAGAAGAGTGGAGCTTTAAGGAGAGAACTTTCAAAAAGCATTTAGCCAACAGATTTCTTTTCACTTTTGACTCTACTTTGCCTTTAATAGAATGTCCTCATTTCTACCTCAAATTGACCCAAAATTGAAGCGAGACATTTTCACATACTGTCTCCTTCTTGGTTTTCACAGCACTCAGACATAAAAGATGCACAGATTTCAGTTGGCTCTTGCTGGAAACTTGCAATAAGTCTATTATAGGCTTCCTTCAATATTTCACATGAGAGGGGCTTCAGCTGGACACAACACAACTCTGTGGAGTGAAGTTGGTCTTCCTGGCTTTACATTGCTCCCTGGTGCTGCTTAAATTATCCATGGTTGCTCTTAAGGTGGCCACACACACAGGCTTATAAACCTTTAATCATAAGCGCAATGATAGTGTATTACCCTGTTGGGATGCTGGAATCATACATTAATGATTAGGTCATAGTCTTGTTGTGAAACAGTTCCTAGCAAGTAGCGTGTGAGGCTTTCAGTGAAGCCTACCGAATATTCAAGCTGAGAATGGGTGAGTCTTGTCATGCATATACTGCCAGCACATTCTCATTCCTAAGTCTTTAGATATGGCAGAATGGTCAGTGACCCAACCCATGACAATGTGTCACTGTACAGTAGGAACCCCTTTAGTGTCAATTCTGTCCACTAGTTTTTTGTTTTGACGTTAAAAGAAAACATAAATTTCACATAAAGTTGTATAAATATCACAAAAGGGTTGCTTGGGATGCAGGTGGGGGTTAATGGAAGGTTCAAATAATCATTGGTCCTAAATTCAGGAGACCAGAGGTCGTAGAAAGCAACTTGTTTTGAGGTTGACTTTCTTAAAGTTATGAAATGAAAGTAAGTAGCATAACTGCATATGTTATTGTTTTAAAATCTGTGTGCTAGTAAAATAAGTATGTTTAAATGAACCAAACCATGGTGTTTGTCCAACAACTACTTTTGGTGCTTAAACCTAACCAAGTTGTGTCTTGGTCATTAAACATAACCATTTGTGACAGATTCACGTGGATAAACTTTTCTTCATGTTTATTACAAACACAAAAGTCAAACATGCAAAGTAAGTGAACGTAGAGCAAAATACGCTTATTTGAACGATCTGATTTTGATTGAGAGTTCTGGTTTCTGTGTAGTCCAAGTTGTATAGTCTACTAGCCTTTTAGTGGGCATATGTTGGATGCAGGAAAACAGTTTGTTTGGAGAGCAAACGTAGTCTCACATAGGTGATCAACGGATGAAGATTTATCTTGAATGCATCTATATAAACTCTGATACCTGCGTGCAGTTACTGCAAACAATCTGTTCTTCAGTGTTTTTTCTGAAGACTGACTCTATTGTCGCCTCACAAGTTTGCGGTTAGACTACGATGGCAATGCTTGGAAAAGGAAGTCTTGGCCAAAATTCTTTTAACCCTGACCGCTGGCTGCACTGGAAGCCAATAAAAGTTGGTGGCTGTACCCACACAGGCTTTATATCCACCAGAACATAGCCAATGGGTTTTGAATTGGAGTGGTGCCTACATCATCAGATTTTGAAGCTTTAGGCAACAGACCAGGCTGACCATTCTTATGTTGATTTATCACAGTATCCTTGTGCATTGCTCAAGACAAAAGAAAAGCCTTATTCATCACCTTATTAGCACTGTCAGTATACTGTCTGAACACACTCAAATATGAATCAAGCAGCCAAAAACAAAATGCATCAAATTATCAAGAAACTGCCAAGGGTATTCATGTTTGTACAAGGTTTAGCAGTGGGTGTGGAAAACAGTTGTAGGTTGTCAGAAACCTTTGAGGATGAATAAATATGATGAAGGGCCTTAATTATGTGATTGCTGGCTTGGAAACGGTATCACTGAAAATAGACAAGAGATCGGCGGGGAGGGAGAGAACTCCTACACTCTTCATACAGAGAGAATGACAGGTATTTTACAGCCGCTGTTGGTATGTGCATTCTGCTTTCTCCATACACTTGAATGACAATTTGATCTGTTGAATAGATGCAAACACGTCTTTAAACCCTTTTAACGGGTAGAGCTCAACTGAAAGACGGAATTTGGGATTAATCTGAGGCAACATGTAAAGAAGATTCCAGTTGGGCTACACCTTATGCCTCAGATATGAGCTCATTGTTGCTGCTGCTACCTTATTTACACGGAAAGTCCTCTCTGAACCCAGTTAATGCAGAAGCCAGCAGTGGTCATAGCTCAGAGTTGGTGAATGTTGGGTTATAGAAACATAGTTTAGATGTTCATCTCTACATGATGAACTGCTAACAGTGTTGTGAACAGACTTATTCCTCCCACTTTGTTTTTGTTGTCTTTGTAGAAATCTGATTCGTGCAGCATTATGAGCACAGCTTAATGTCAACAAAAACACTGCAGCAGCAATTCTTACTTTTACTTTTGGGATTATGAATTTAATAATACAAGGGTTATGCTCTTGAACAAAGAGTCTAGCTCTGAGATGAACCTTTTCATACTTTTCTGCTGAAGTGCTGTATCCACGGAGGGGGCACCTCAGGTAGAAATGACTACCCTGTTAATTGGTTTATTCACAGCAATAGTGCACTCCATCTCCGGATATCTGAGGCACATGTGTGTAATTAAACTTGAATGAGACTCTAAACGTGTGGCCGATAGCCAACTCTGTGCATTGAAATGCATCATTTAGTGCTGTGCATGGTATAATTTACTAATAACAATAGACAAAAAACATATGAGCAACTCCACAGCATGGGTTTGCTAGACAAGTCGCAAAAAAAAAAAAAAAAACTGAATACACATCTTTATTTTCATGCAGGCACTAAGATTACGTTATTATTGTGTTGGATCTATAACTTTCAGAGCTCTAATCACACAGCAGATAGCCTTTTCTTAGCCACAATGCTAGTGTTGATTAGTACCTGATGAGATAATGGTGGAAGAATACTAGTGGGGCCATTTTTCTTCAGAAACAAATATGCCATTTCTAAAGTATGTTCACGCAGAGTTGACTTAACACGCAGCTCCCTATTGATTCCTTTTCCCTACAGCTCTTTCACACTCTAATCAGACTAACAAAACAACGGGACAGGTGCGCCTTCAAGATACTGGCAGCACCATTAAGTATTTAACAACAATGGTGCACCGCAGAGGATGTATTCCTATTCTAGGGTAACCTACTTATCACTGCAGTGTGAATGCAAATGCTGATGTTTATTGCAGTGTGCCTGCATGTTTAAAACATTAGTGGGATTTCACATGCTTGTTCCCAGCACATATGGTTTATTGGGGAAGGTTCTAATGAAACAAAAAGAGAAGAAAATAAACCAATACATGAAAAGGGTGTCTAAATGTTTAACAATTGGTTGTGTTTTTCATGCAATCTGAGAGATTTTGTTTGTGGTACTTGCATGTGTTGTGGGTTCCTTCTTCTTATCCGCATCCACCAGCAGATTTACCCAGTGCAATGCAAACACTGTAGGACACATATTGGTGCATGTTTCTTTCATGGAGAAAGAGCTTCAGATCATTCCATCTCCATGCACCACACAAAAGATGAAAGTTGTCTTGAAAGCCAAAGCCAGAGTGTGTGCAGTTGTCGCCTTGTTACAGTGTGTAACCTTGCTCTGTGCCGTCCGTCGGCAGCATGAGCCTTCAGCACATGGAACAAGCTCTATTAGCCCTTTTTGTTGGACAACAATACCTCAGGGTGAGAGTGTCAATGATGCAGTTTTGCTTTTTTGTCTCTCCCAAGCCTGAGGAAGAAGTATAATTGAGAAATCAGCGGGGCCCTTTCCGCCTCCTCAGTCATTTGCTTACATACTGTGTTCCCACACCAATCATGAGCTTAGCGGCTTAGCTGTATTTGTACTTGAAGATTGTATGTTGCCGTCAGCCGTCTTATCCTAGCAGTCACAATGACGGGGAGTAGAAACTTTTGCTCTGTCGTGAACATTACATTGATCCATTCGTTGTATAACTCTGTCAATGAAATACTGTGATTAAAATCACGATCAACGGCACAGTAGGTGAATGACCTTGAAACGAAAACAAAAAAAAGCAGACAAAGAAAAACAATCTTCAATGACTTTGCCTTCTCTTGAATAGATGTTTTCACCATAGTCATTTTTGTTAATGATTCTGAAAGAGAGATTACAAAAAACAGAGAAAATGACTCTTTTTGTTGATGCAGCGAGCAGTTATTTCACCCTGACCAGAGAAAGATTTGTGGGAGATTAAGCTCGGCTAATCACATGTCGGAGAGCAGCCATCTTCACCTTCCTTAAGGCTGAGATGCGTGATGTGAGGATGAGTAGGTGGAAAAATGATTAACAGCATATAGGAGTGATTGTAAAATAATTGTATCGGGCTTTATAGAACGCTTTATCAACCTTTTCAAACACTGGGGTAAGGCTGAGGTTTTATCAACCAAGATATTTTGGATGCAAAGGTTTGGTATTACATCATAGAGAGGCCATTACATCCCTTTTTTCCTCCCTGCTGTATTGTCACGGCAAGAAAGGCTACCATCAAATTCAAGTTACACTGAGAAAAATGCTGAGCTCTTGGATTTTCGATAGATTACTGTGTCATCATTTTTGGGGGTTACGGCGAGGAGTCAAGCCCTTGGAGATGTGACCATTCTCCTCTTTTTAAGGCGAGCAAATTGTCTTGTGAAGTGGCGCGGCCTCGTCTGGCTGTATCTGGCTGTGACTACATTCTCAAAGTGTGTACATTATTCCTTTTAGTTATCTCCGAGCCAAAGAATACATCACACAAAGATAATTCACCCTGCGTCTCCTTTGAAAAGTGTATCCATGAGAAAAACACTATAGCAGGGCATACTGGATGTGTTTTTCTGACATCATTGCATTGAATGACTTCCCTTGGAATCAAATAAATCACCTCCCATTACATATCAAATGCTGAATTAACACTTCCTACCACTTGACAATATGAGTGATATCTCTTTAATAACCCACCAACTCCCAGCTGAAACATGACTCCCCTGTTCAGATCTTATATGCTGACATTAGAGGAACCTATGTGAATTAATAAAAGAGACGTATACTGTAATATTAGAGCGGCTCAAGCTTTGAGAGATGACTAATTAAAACCAGGGAGGGGAATTGATGTGTTCATGTCAGCAGTTGATGAATAAGTATCAAAGAGCTGCATGTCTAATTGTTAAATCTCAACTATTCAGCACTAGAAGATCTCGCTAATGTGACATCCACCCTGACCTCCTACAACAGAAGTAAGACAGTTTTACCTTTTGTGACAACGTTTTACTGCTGCCACCTTTGGCTCTCTCACGACGTTATTCATCTGCAGGAAGGAAACTCGAGACACTTTGAGCATCGGGGCAAACGATCAAGGGTGTTTATTCCTGCAGAAATCCGTTTTGAAAATGATCTTAATGAAACCAACTTTTGAGAAGTCATTCGACCTCTGTAATGTCTCGCCACAACACAGCATATTAAGCTAAACCAGTAATGCTAATTAGATGGCTGATCAAGCTAATTATTGCATACATTACCAAGCATTTCCGTCAACCCCGCTGACCTCACATTGCACACAAGAAGCGTACTGTGGAAGTCCCAAGGATACTCTTCTCTGTTGGAGTCGGTGCTTTGTGTACACAGAGGACACTATGGCAACACAGTGCACCATGATGATGCCTATTGATAAAATACACAGAAATGATTTGTAATTAGCTTCTTTTCAGTCATTTGCTCTCCATCAGATATAAAAACAAAATGAAATGAGCGGTTGAGAGGTGCAAAATAAGTTTAGAAAATGTCCTTGAAAGATTTCCATTAAATTAATGAATCTTAACTTTGTCCCTCTCTCCATACAAATGAATGGCAGCACATAGAACTCAGTTAGAATAATTTTTAAAATTTTAATTTAATACACTCCACTAAGTTTTCATAAAAAACATAATAATGCTGAATAACAGAGAAAAACAATACTGCATAAACTTCTGATATAATTATTTGGTGATGAAATATACATGTATAAGCATGTAATTCCTTCCTAAACCCCTTGCTAATGATTATGAGGATGATGGCTATGGCCATTCCCTTGAATATATCTAGTTATATTGGTTGTAAGTCATTGATTTAATAGTTGCCTTTTAAGAGCAAAGCTACACTCTCTTTACCTTTGCATCACTCGATACCTCTTGTTGTGTAGGAGAGGAACAGTAGTTCCATGCGGACGAATGGCTGCAGACAGACAGAGAACTGCTGATGGAGCACTGACTGTAATCCTCCGGCGTTAACACACTAATCTTCCCATCTGAAAGATTTGAAACATGGCAGCTGTGTTTCCTGAAGTTAAAACACAGTAGCTTAAGGCACTGAACAGCCAAGGTGGTTGTGCATTAAAAAAAAAAAGGCAACAGTAAAGGTGCTTCGCTTTACACATTCATGGGGCGGGTGATATAAGTAGCCTTAGTAGCCTCGGGGTTTGGTGGCTGTAAAATTTGAGTTTGATTTTATCCACCTGTCAGGCTGAGCCCCATGTAATTCTGTTCATTTTATGATAAGCAAACGTAAATGTTAAAAAATGTAAAAGAACAAAACAAACAAAGACTATTTCTAATACTGTTCTTGGATTTTGTTACTTTCATTACTGCAGTCTGATTGACATAAAGAAGCATTTTATTTTTTGCACCCCTTCTGAACATTTTTAGCCTTTTGCTTCTCAGCTTATACAAAGGATCCTTCCTTGTCAGCTGTGTTGATATCTGACTACTCCCATATTTGTAAAAGTGACTCATCCAAAATTGGCTTTTCAGTTATAATTGGGAAGCATCTTATTTGCATGTCGCCTGTGGTGATGTAAGTTCACTATCAAGGTTAGATCAAAGTGTGTATCTGCCACAGCATGCTTCTAAAAAAAAACCCAAAATGTGATTATTGTCTTCCGTGCTGCAGGTGGGTTTTACAGATGTGTTGTTCCTCTGACTCAAGCGGCCTTTCATTACAAGGGACAACAGCTGGGGTTAGGAACATGATCAAATAAAGAGAAAGACTTTGACTTTTTTTGTTCATTTATACTACATTTATGCAGTAATATAGTGTATACATACTGCACTGTATATTCTCTAGTTACAAAACCTTATATTACAGACACACACTTTCAAACTAAATGGTGTTTTAGTTTTGATCAACTTTTCAATAATCACCAGAAGATCAGAATGGTTGATTGGTGAACCCATGATTGTGCCAGTTGTCAGTAGCCATGACAACCGATATACCAAGCACACTTCATTACTTTTACCTTAACGGAAGCTTTTGCAAAGCTAACAGGAAAGCACTTTGAGTCACTATATAAGTGACCAAAGATTTACAATGGCTAAATGTTTTACTTGTAAAAAATATTTTACGTTCAACATATTTTTGATGATGAGAATGAGTGATATATTTTTTGAAATTGAAAACTGACAGCAAATAAAATTATATTTGAAAATCTAAGAAGGAAATATTAAAAATGATGGCCATAATAATCATTTAGCCTACATTGTATTTGAATTAACATGAAGATGTTTGTGTTTTTCATGGATACATGATGTATCATTGAAGTAAATAATAAAAAGAGTATTGACAGCGAGGACGACATCTCTACAGGGAAACTGATACCCACATCTTATTTTATAAATATTGTAAATCTTATCAATTTTTAGAGATGTTTTAAATCTGAAACTGTAGGTTTAGGTGTAAGACATTAGTGACTGTAATGATAAAGGTAGGTTCAAACATTTCTGACTGTGAAAACTTTGGCTTAAGACAAAACCCACTTGCAAAACAAATACCAGAAAAACAACACTCATTCTGTTTTTACAGAATATTTACCAGACTCCTGAGGTGGAAGCTTTTCAACTTGAATCAGGAGAAAAAATCTGCTGAGATGTGCTGCTTGTCCATTAAGGGCTAATATTTCCATTTACAAAAAGGAGAGTGTCTTTTCCTCCACACACTTCTTTTCTCTGAAACTTATTTGATGCCTACATTTTAGAGCCTGACCTATTCATCTGCCAGCCGATCACATTGGCTGATATTAGCATATCCAAAGGTAGTATTGGCTAATTATATCGCAGATAAGCGTCGATATTGTTAAATTTATTCAACAGTCAAATAGCATTTCATTTGAGTGATTTGAGTCATTGAGTTAAACTAGTAGTTTTCCTTCACCAGCAGAGTGGACTGTATGGATTACAACGAACATTATCACTGTCCATAGTGTCGAGCTGTGATTCACGTACATGAGCAGTTCCAGTGTTTGATAACAGCATTTGTAGGATCAACGCAACAAATGTGTATATCTGTCTCTACAGATTGAACATAGATCTCAGAAAGATATTGGCTGGTATATCGTTATCGGCTATATGTTTTTTCTCTCCCAAATATCAGTGAGGCTCTATGTTGATATGGTTTGCACTTAAACTTGTTAGATATTCTCCAAAAATAAAAAATGCAGATTTAAACTTTCTTTAACCAAAAGGCAATTCAGAGGTTGATACTTTGATGCTATCAAAATAACTTCATCAATAAGGCCGGTATAAAAAGTATCTTCTTCCAGCGCCAATTGAACTACGTCTGTGCATGCCATAAATGAAACTGTTTGTATCTTCTTTGAAATTCAAAAGAAATGTTTGATGCCTCACACTTTCTTTCTGGTAAAGAATGTTTGTCTTTCCTTAAGAGGGTATTTGTGCTCAGCTTTCTACACGACTGCTTGCTTTGGACAAAGCATGAACCTTGAGAAACTGAGAGAAGCACTAAATAACACTGGAAATTATGCCAAACAGAATTTGAACAAAGCAACACAAGATAACCAGTACACACTGCAACAATCCTCGAGTTGTTCAGCCATTCTTTGAGAAATGATTGAAAATAAAGTCACACACAAAGGAATGTATAGCAGGAATAAACTTTTGCCATGCATTATTTACTTCGGGTTCACCTTGGCAGCTTGCTGTAAGAGATTAAAAGAATAATTTCAAAGCTGTAAATAATCTGTGCAGGCACATATTACATCCTCTGAAGGGCAGTGAATTATTTATTGTAATCTGGCAATGCAAGGTTGTTTATCACATATTAATGTGATACATCAGGGGAGTAATTCTCCTCTGGCACACCACAAGCAGTTTCACTCACTCGGCGTCGGGGTACATATTCCATCTATGAGGATTCATGAGGCTGTAATCTGAGTGGGAGCTAATCTACACCTGCAGCACCCTGTCAGGGACTGATGCTGATTATTTGCAAAGACTCGTGTGAATACATACAGATAAATTGCTCAGGTGTTGATATTCCCAACACAGACTTTGAAGCTAAGTTGTACAGACGAGGATGTTCCCTTTGTAAATTGTTCTTGTTTTTGTGCACTGTGATGAGGGAGTGTTGCCTTTATAAAGACAATGAGGAACAGGCTGATGCAGCATTTGATTTGGGAGCTTTATTCATGCTTTAACTTCATAAAGTGATCTCACTGATGTATGAAAACCTCTAAATTATTTTGGCTTTAAGGGACTGTGCTCTTATAGAGTCTTAAGTGTGCTGAGATGGGCCGTTACACACTGTATAAAAGTCAACACATCATTAACTTTTTCTGTCCTGCTGTAAGTGATTACTCTGCAAAAGTCTTGTGTGCAGAATAGTTTCTAACAAAGGAGAATAGAATTTTGCCTTCGAGCCAAACTACATTTATTCTGCACTGAAAGCTGAATGTATTGCAACTTAGGTAAACAAATGAAATTACACCAAACAAAGCAATGGACAAAGCAACAAAACAAATATGACAAAAAGGAAAACCTGGAAAACTGAAAGTCCAATATGATCGAGAAAACACAACCAAAAACAGAAATGTGCTGCATTTGCAACTTGTTTGTATATTTGTAAACATGTTTTCTCTATCTGCAACACCAAATCTCTGTATCATGCAGTGTAATCTAAATGCTTGTTTTATTTATACCTTATATTTGAAAAAATAGAACTGTTTCAAATTGCATAGCCCACATGTCTAAATTAACACATATATCAATAAATCGACACTGTTGGTTCCTTGAAGTCAGTTTCTTCAGAACTTCAGTTAAACTCAAG